>NW_028261261.1:0-632138 GCF_057802395.1 Ceratotherium simum simum
CTTTTTATTTCGTTGATGTTTTTCTTGCTCTGAACTCAGTTTAGAGAGTCAATGAATCAGTCTCCAGATGCCCCAAATGACTTGCTAGTTGGGGAAGAGCTCATCAAAAGGCCTGGCTGAGCTCTGGCTTGAGTTTAACAACTTCTGTCTGTGAGGGAATCCAGAAGAGAGCACTCTCTTCTGCACTGAGAAACGGGATTGAGACACTAAAAGACATTTTCCATTGGAATTTCTGTGAAAAAGGGAAATTCAGTCACAGTTTTAAAGAAATGACTATCACATGGGCCATTCACTTGGTAAACTTAGTTTTCTGAATGATGCTCCTGAATTTTTAATCAATCTTCAAACTTCATTTCATATCTTTTCAACACGAGTGAAATTTATATGGTTCGTATGTAACTGGAATCATAATGCTTGAAGAGAAACCCACATCCCGAGGCTACTTTGGTAAATTTCCAGGCTTTCATAAAAATGAAAAAAACCCTCAGAATGTGTATACTGCCACATTTTCCCACCCAGGTTGGCATAAATAAATATAGAGAGAAAGTGCTAGAGAGCAAGCAAGAGAGAACAGTCTTGACATCTTTTCAGGAGTACACTGTATCCATTTCTACATTTCTGTATCTTTTTTCTAGTCTGTTTTTCTTGAACCACTTTAATTTTTTTTTAAAAATCGAGATGAAAGGAATCTTCTCTATGTCCATCCCAATCAGGTTGGGATTAATTTAGATTTGCCGGGGATAAAGAACTCACCAGGTCCCTGAATTGTGCTGATGGTAACTCCTTTTCAAATAGGAAAGCTGAAGAAATCTATAAGGGTAACGAGAAGGTGCTAACATGGGTCTCCTCCTGGGTTTTTCTCCACGTGGCATGTCATTTCTACCTCACAAAGCAGTCATGTGAGCTGCGGTTTCTCATTCCACTCTAGAAGTTGGCCTTGAGTAGCTTCGAGAAGTCAGGGGGCGGCGGAGTTTCCTCTCTGGAATGTCGAGCAAGTACATTTTTACCTGAGACTGTAACCGTGGACTCATCCTTGGCGCTGAAAGCTTCTCCTCCCACGTGGTCTGAAAGGCAATTTATCCTCCTCCCTCTGTGCCTGTTTATTCCACTGCTTCGTCTGATGGCTGCTTGTCATGGTAACATCTGTGGCTTGTCTGCCTTTTAGGAGGTTGTGGAGATGAGTGAGGTTAATGTGTTAAAACGAAAGGAAAGCACTTCAGCTACACCGTTTCCTGGGGTCACGGTGTCACCAAACACATCATTTTCCCAGGAGGCCTCAAGATTTAACAATATGTCCTTTTACACATAGGAAAATATAATTTCCGAAGAGTGAAGAGACTTAGTGGAAACACAATTGAGGATTAAATAATCCAAATTGAGAACTCAAATTTCCAGATTCCAAGGGCTATGTTTACAACACTACCGTCTTTTCTACTCCATGGAACAGATAAGAAAGTTGTATTAACACGTGCAAAACCCAGCTTCATAGTTACACAAAACTGCAACTTTCTAGACTCTAAAACACAAAGCCGACTAAGTCTTCTCACAGTGGAATGCATTTAACTGGAGTAAGGCTGGGTCAAACCATTTTAAAAGTAACTTTATACTCATTGACTAAAGTTCATTCATATCACAGCTTACTTCTAAGCATGATTTAAATTTTTTTAAATAATATGTATTCTTTTCTAGTTTAAAAAGTAATACAGAATCCATGTAAATTTTGAAAATCTAGAAAAATGTAATATAAAAATAGTGAAATATAGTGTAAAGAAAAATAAAGAACACTGTTAAAGACAATCACTATTATAATTTTGGTTGGTAAAATCCCCCCATTTTTTTCTTTCTTTTTATTAAAAACTGAGGTATAATTGACATATAACATTGTGTAAGTTTAAAGTGTATAACATGTTGATTTGATACATTTATGTATTGCAATATGATTACCACCTGGAATTTTTTTGTCTCTATAAATATAATTGTATTTTTATATATTTTATAATTATATTTATATTTTGCAATTATATATTGCATAATATTAATATATATTATATATCAACATATATTATATTGACATTATATTATTATACTTTATGAATATTGTATATTAATAATAATAATTATGGTTATGTTATTAATATATCAAATGGTTCCTACTTTGAAAAAACTCCTTCTTACATTTATTATGAAACTTTTCCTGTGAACTTATACAACCTGAGTTTTAATGACTGTGAAGTATTCCTTTGGATGATCACATCATAATTTATGTAAATATTTTACAATACTTGGGTAAATAACATATTGTTGGGACGTGAAAGAGTCATTTTTTTATATTATTAAGCGTGGTCAAATTAATATTCATATATATGAATCTTTGTGCACATCCCTAATTTTTCACTTAGAATAAATACATATAGGTGAAATACATGTGCATTCAAGTTCAGAAGTTTTTGTCACATATTGCTATATTGCCCTTGGAAAGTTTGCCCCAAGTTGCACTCTCGGTCTGCTTCCCTGTATTTTTGTTGTAACTATAAGGATTGCATCTGGCTACAGGTCACAGAAAAATCTGAGCGCAGTGGTTTTAAAAAGACGTCTATTGGTCTCAGGCCACAAAACAGCCAGGGATCCGGGTCTGCCTGATACACGTGCTCAAGGACGTCGTCAGGGAGCCCGTCGTCTTCTGATTGTCAGCTTTGCCAAATTGAGCGTTTGGCTCGCATCCTCTGTGTTAAAAATGGCTCCTGCGTTTACACGCCTTGTGCTAGTAAAGCCGATCCAAAGCAGGAAGAAAGGACAGAGCTTTCTCCTTGCGAAACTTCATTTGTTCGGGAAGGAACTCCGCAGGGACGTCTACCCACATTCTGTTGTGACGCACCCTTCGCTGCCAGGCTGGGTGATTATTTTAGCCTTCCAGGTTCTGTAATAGGGAAAGGCAGGCAGAAGGCTTTGAATGTCTTGGGTAGTCATCCTCAGGGCTTGCAACATATGGTATGCCTTTTTGAAGCTGTTTAAAACGTAATGCTAAAATTCTCCTGTAAAGGCTTGCACCAAAAAGTACCCTCTCCAACTGAGTTTCCCTTTGTGCAGTTGCCCTGTACTTTGGCGTTTTTAATTTTTAAAAATATTTTCAAATGTATCTCCTTTTCCATTAAAAATTTTTTTTTGCTCAACTATATTCTTTGCCCAGTTTTCTAATTGTTTGCAATATATTTGTTGTTCATATTATATGTACAACTTTGTATCATCTTTTCATTTAATATTACTTCACATGCATTTTCCTATGCCATTATACCTTTCAAAAATTAACGTCAAAGGGCTGCCTAATATTATACTGTATGACTATATGATACTTTTATTCTTATTTTTCCCCAATTTTCCCTAACTTTTTGCTCTACTGATTAATTCTAAACAGATTTATGTGTAATTTTTAGTCTGCATCTTGGATCATTAGAGTTTTATGAAGGAGCACTTCTCTCTACTTTGATATTGTGGTCTAGTACATTTTTTTTTATTTCTAAAATTTTATTTTTTATAAGTTTTTTATTTTTTAATTTTATTTATTTTTTCCCCAAAGCCCCAGTAAATAGTTGTACATCATAGTTGCACATCCTTCTAGTTGCTGTATGTGGGACGCGGCCTCAGCATGGCCAGAGAAACGGCGCGTCGGTGCGCACCCGGGATCCGAACCCGGGCCACCAGCAGCGCAACGGGCGCACTTAACGGCTAAGCCACGGGGCCAGCCCTAAAATTTTATTTTTAAATGAACTTTTTAATCTAGAATAGTTTTAGATTTACAGGAACGTTGCAAAGACAGTACAGAAGAGTCCCATAACCCCTGCACCCAGTTTCTCCAATTATTAACACCTGACGTTAGTACATTTGTCACAACTGATGAGTCAATATTGATACATTATTATATAAAGTGCATACTTTATTCAGATGTGAGGTTGTGAATTTGTGGGAAGAAGAACACAGAGGTAGAGTACCATTTTCATCAATCACATCAAGCGTACATGCTGTCAAAATGACTTACCACTGATGATGTTAAGCTTGATCACTTGGCTGAGGTCATAGTTCTTAAGGTTTCTCCACTGTGAGGTTACTCTTCCCTCTTTCCACACTGTGCTCTTTGGAAGGAAGTCACTATAAGTAGCCCATATTTAAGGAATGGAAGTTATCTCCACCTCCTTGAGGGGGCAGTATCTATACAAACTCTTTGGAATTCTTCTACATGGGTTCGTTATCTATTCAATTATTTATTTATGTCAGTATGAACTCATGGATATTTGTTAAATACTTTGGGTTACAATTCAGTACTACATTATATCTTTTCTTGCTCAAATTGTTCCAGCCTTGGCCGTTGGGAGCTCTTTCTGTTGGTTCCTGTGTCCCTTTGACATACCTCCAACTTTGGGTTTTTTTTTTTTTTGGAGCACCTCCTTCCTTTATGACACTACAAACTACTCCAGGTTCATCTTGTATATTTCCTGCCCCAGTCCTAGAATCAACGAGTTTTCTAAGGAGCCTGGTTCCTTTTACTGGAGAACAGTATTAGAAACCAAGATCTGGACACTCGGTTTGTTTAGTACTTTATATCCTGTAATCATGGATATATTTTTTCCCAATTTTAATCTAGTTCTCATTGCAATTAAATATATATATATATGAATTATATAATATATGGAGGTATATATATATATATATATATATATATATATATATACAATACATAATACCTTTAATTTAAGCCTGTTCTTTGTATCTTGTTCTTGGTAGAAGCAAAACAAGGATGTTCACAAACATACACTAGATTTCTCTTAATATCAATATGAGTACAAGTGATGCATGGATATTTGCTGGATGGGCAGAAGGGCTTCTCATCCTCCCTGAGGTCCACCTGAAATTCTCAGCCTTGCGGTCACCCTTTACAAGCTCTGGGAACTTGCACAGGAGAAAGGGAATGCTCCACTCTGTCATTTTGCATCACCTCAGGAAACCCAGCCATAAAAAGCCACTTCTATTCTAGTTTCTCTTCTCTCACACCTCCTACTACATAGCCCCAAGATTCTGCCTCTGAAAAATAAATTTTATGTAGCAAAGTGGTAATAGAGCACAACACGTCCTGATTTGAAGCTCCATTTTAAACACCACTTTTGTGAAATGGCAAAACGAAAAGAGCAAATTTAAGAAACATGAGGAGCCCCATTCATTGTTAGACAGGCATTGTACAATGGCAGAGACCACTGGCATCAGAGCTAAAATAAGAACAGAGAAGTAGTGCAATGGGGAATCCATCAATCACATTAATGGCAAATGGCACACTAATCATTTATCTATTATTTATCATGCAAATAAGTGTATCCTGTCTAGACTACAGACACATTTAAATATAAAGGTGTCAATAATTACAAATAGAGAATAATTTTATCAAAAAACAATAAACATTAATTACAAACTAAAATCAATGGAATATAAGAAAAACATCTTCTAGATAGTGTTTATCAACAGATCCTATTCTTTGAAATTGTTATAGGAATTATGGGTTATGTTAGCTGCTAAATCTGATTTTAGAAATTGGGTAAAAAATAATACTTGTTCAGATTTTTCAAATTAAATAAATATTTTTGCTAGAAAAAGTATCCCTAAATGAATAGAATTTTATATTTACATAACCAGTGGTTTTAGTATTTCCAGATATTTGTATTTGATTTTCAAATTTTTATTAATCAATTTTGTGTCCAATAAAAAGAGCTAAGGCAAATGGTTTACCTTCACCAAATTTGCCAATCATGACTTCTGTAGCCTTAAACAAGGAAAGATCACTATTAAAGACAATAACTATTATAATCTTGGTTAGTAAAATTATAAAACACAGTATAGAATTTAACACATATTTGGTAAAGTCAGGAAATAGCCCCCAAATGTTCCTAAATTTTTTTTCATTCAAAGAATGAGTTTCCCTCTTTTGCTGAGTTGTTCGGTTAAAGGAGTATTTCATTTGGAGAGTGTGGCCAATGACTCACAGTCATACAGGACAGGCAGGGAGGAGCCAGGCCTGACAGAAGAAGGGCCCACCCTGCTCTGGGAAAGCTGACCTGAGTTAGGGCTTACAGCCTGGCCTCAGGCTCATGGGCATTTACTCAGAGAAAATTGATTGAGTACATCCTCTGTGCCAGGAACCAGGGTGGCCTCTGGCCATCATTACCTTCATGTAGGGAGTGCATTAGAGGAATGGGTGAGAGTGGATACCCATGACACAACACCAATGTCTCAATGAGTGTGTGGGTCCTAGCCACAGGAGACCCAGGGTCCACGGGGAAGGAGGGCCTTAGCTGGTGGGCTGGATTTCAGGGACAGGATTCAATATCTGGCAGGAGGTTTGCCTCGAAAAAAACAAGCTCCTAGTTTTCTGAGAGAAACCATGTAGGTTATTGAACAAAGATCTCGAATTGGATTAAAGCAGAAGCCCAAGTTTAGAATCAGAGGCACCTAGAAAGGTGGGTTTGGGGACAAGACCACCTTTTAAGAACATGGCACCCAAGGGAGGTTGTGCCTAGGGCCTGAGTGCAAAAGTCAAAGTTCAGCTGGAGACATTTTATCCTAGGTCCAATAAAAAGCAAGGAGTCTCAGAAAATCAGTTGCTGGAACAGAGCACCAAGGAGCCTGACTTCAGGACCCAATTGCTCCCTCGGCAGACGCCTTTAGTATGAGGTCAGTGTCATGAAGATGGAACTGGAGGAGAAGCCTTCTGCCCGCGGGACTAGAGCCGCTGAAAGATGGCCTGGCTCAGGGCTGGAGTCGCTCCAGTGAATGGGAAGGCAGGATGCCCGGTTGTGGGGAACTGGGAATTACAGAGGCTCACATCAGCAGACGTGCCGACTAAATGTCATGTGGTATCCTGAATGGGATCCTGGGACAGACAAAGGTCATTGGGGAAAAATGAAGGACATCCGAATAAAGTAGGCACGTTAGTTAATTAGAATGTATCCATTGTACATTATTTGTTTCAAATGTATCCTAAAATGTAAGATGCTAACAATAGGAGAAACTGAGTCCAGGGTGCATAGTAATTCTTCTGTCCTGTCTTCGAAACTTTTCCGTAAGTCTAAAACTATTCAAAAATAAAAGTTTAGTTTTAAAAAATCAGACTCCTTATCCACCTCTTTCTTTTATAAACACTTTTCCCCGTTCAATGAGGAAACAGCATTTCTAATTTATCTGATTTGGGATCTGGGTGTTTTTGTTATTACACAACTCAAAATGTCTTCCTGGTGATATGACATTTGCGCGTATAGTTTGTGTATATCATATACAAAAACTTATAATAATTATTTTAAAAGCTTATACCAAAACTAGGCTGTTTTCCTACATACAACTCTCTTTGTATTGTTTTGAGAACAAACAATAACATATACTATGACTTCAAATAGAATAAACATTAATTTGAAAAAATACTTTTATTAATTTGAAAAAAGCACATTTTAAAAACAGTACCATTGAAAAAACAGAATAAATTTACTTTTGTCAATAAAGACTAGTTTTTAGATTAAATCTGGAAATCATTCTAAATTTAATTTACTCTCGCACGTCTTTCTTTCCTCCTTTCTTTCCTCTATGCCTTTCCTTTTTCTCTTTCCCTCTCCCTCCTTCTGCTGCTGCTGCTTTTCCTCATTCCCAAGTTTTTTTTATTTTTCATTTTAATAGATTTGAAGTCCTTATTTAAATAGGTCCTTTTGGGATTCCTCCTCATTCTAACATTATTTATCAACTCTTTGTGAATTAGTAACTTGGATATATATACACTGTAGCATTTTGTTGAAAAATCTACAATTTGTTGAAAATCTACAACATAACATGTATGTGTTGATAACTATAAACATCTAGTTCAGTCCCATCTTTTGATAAAAAAATTGATTTTGAGGTTCAGGGTTTGTAGAGGCTGTCCAAGATGAGCTAAGCAATTCCATGTATTAATAAATAGCAGAACTGGGCCTGAATCCAGTCAAATGCACACTTTAATGCACAGTTACCTTCACTCTATAAAAATTACTTTGCAGAGTTTTTCTTGAAATTTCCCTTCCCATCAGGAGAAAGACAAGTGTGTGCCAATGACAGTTTGCCTGGACTTGATCATCTGTTGTTCCAGCAGGATGTTGTGAATCCTTTTACAGCCTAATTTTATTATCTCTTTAAAAGGAAATGCTGAGAAAAAAATCATGATTCTTTTACTTAGATGAAAGCACTAGCTAGTCAAAAATTTATAAACTAATTTTACCACCGTATGGATTTCCCTCCCATCTAATCTCACTATTTATAACTACGTATATGCGCTAAAATCTTATTCGTGAACAGTGGTGTTTTTTAAATCGTCTCTCCGAAGAGTTATAAAGCTGTAGAGGCAATGAAATTTGCGAGGCTTGAAGGTGATGCTATCAAGATAAATAGTTACTTGTAGGAAGAGACACGCTCATTTGTGTTTTCTGGACTGTTCTTTACTTTGTGGCTGCAGTCCTATTCGCTGCCATTTTCTCGGAGCAAACTTCTGCTTCTACAGGAGGTCTGTGTTCCTAAAGAGCTTCCCGAGTCAATTCCTCATACTCTTTCCAGCCCCTGCAAGTCAGTGTCCTGCTACTTTAAAGGTATGTTTTCATGTCCTCAGAGCATCTCTTCTGCCCAACCTTAGGTGGTTTTACCTGATTCAGCTGCTGTCATCTTACGTGCCCTTCAGCGATGGTCCATGGAGCAATGGAAGAGTGTTGAGAGATGATTATAAAGATGGCTCCATAGGTCGGATTATTGTCTTGGCAGGCACGGGTTCCTGGTTTTGTTGACTGGGGAACCCTACCCTGCTATAGCGCTTGAGTTTCGTTTGGGGCTTGGTGACTCTCTAGCGCCACACACTGGCATCCTGATCATAGACAATGCCCTTTGGACTCGCCGTCAATCTGTGTAGCAGATAATCCCAGTGAAATCAGCGGAGAAGTCAAGGCAAAAAACTATGAAATTTACTGGATTCCAGAGATTTAGGACTAGCCTAAGCTGTATTCTTTCAAAGTTTCTTCTCTTCTGGCATTTAAAGTCAAAGCTAGGTGCAAGTTTAGCTTTGAGTTTGTACCATTTGTACCATATATTTCTTAGTTTTTACTTTTCTTTGTTTTATATTGCAAAAATCATTCAAAAGAAGAAAACAGTGAAAATCTCCACTCCATCCCTCGGAGAAAACTGCTAATCACATTTGGTGTATATCCTTCCAGCTTTTTGACTGTGTTTATGCAAACATGTATGTACAAGTACTACCAAAAAATACATCATAGTGTGTATGTGTGGTGTGTGTGTGTGCGTGTGTGTGTGACTTGCACTTTCTTTTTAGTTAACAATATACATTGGGCATCTTTTTATATCAATACACACAGAGTCACTCCATTCTTTTTAATAGCTGCATAGTATTCCACTCAATCATATGGAGATATCATAATTCATTTAACCAGTCCCTTGGTCACGGACATTTGGATTACTTTGATGTTTTTGCTGAAGGTAATATCATTATACATGTATCTTCAATTACTTGGGGCAATATTTCTCCATGGTAAATTCCTAGAAATTACTAGGACAAAATATTTTTCTAATTTATACTTGCACCAAGAATGTATGAAAATCCTTATTTCCCTGTTGTCATACCTAATATTGTAAATTTCTAATCCTTTTTAGTCTTTGCCAGTCTAAGTGAAATTTACTTTTATTTAATTATAAGTGAGTTTAAGTATCTTTTAAAAGATATGTTTAATGATCATGTGTAGTTATTTTGTGAATTTTGTCATATTTTTTGTATATTTCCTGTAGTGGTGTTTTCCTTTATCTCAGATTTGTAAGAGAGAGAATTGTAACACATTGACTGTTAAATTTCTCTCCTTTTGTCATTTGTCTTTTATTTTTGTTTATATAGTCACTTCTGTTCATCTTTTTCTTTATGGTGTTTATCATGATGCTATATACCTATAGCAAGGTGTTCCCCACATAAAAATTATTTTCTCCTGGTAAATGTCTTATTTTTGTTATGGATAAAGCATTAATTGCTCTGGAGACAATTTAGGATATGGTTTTGATATAGGAATGTAAATTCATTTCTTCCCAATTGGATAGCCAAATTTCACACCCCATTTATTGAATAATACGTCTTTTTTCCATTGATGCGAACTGTCATTTTTATCGTATAGCAAATCCCATATAAATCAAGGTCTATTGATCTATTGTTTTGTATCTCTATTAGTATCAGGATATTTTAATTACTAATTTATATAATATATTCTAATAAATTACAAGTCAAAAATTCATTAATCTTTTTTATATTTTTCTTGAATGCTCTAACTTATGTATTCTTTTCCAAATACAATTAAAATTAAATTTTCAAGGTTCTTAAAATGCTACATTTAGTTTTTAACTGAGTTGCAATAACTTTATTATAATTTATCACTTTATACTCTTTCCCCAGTATGGTTATGTTTTTTCTTTATTTCAGTTTGCTTTTTGTACAGTCATGCGCTGCATAATGATGTTTCAGTCAATGACAGACCATGTATACACGACAGTGGTCTCATAAGATTATAATGGAGCTGAAAAATTCCCATCACCTAGTGACATCGTAGCCATTTTAACAGCTGTACAATGCGTTTGTGTTTTAAGCTGTGTTATTACTAAAGAGTCACGAAGTTAAAAAAAGTTTATAAAGTAAGAAAGTTACAGTAAGCTAAGGTTAATTTATTATTGAAGAAAGAAAAATATATTCTTATAAATTTAGTGCAGCCTAAGTGTACAGTGTTATAAAGTCTACAGTAGTGACAGTCATGTCCTAGGCCTTCACATTCACTCACCATCACTCATTGACTCAATTCCAGTCCTGCAAGCTCCATTCACGGTAAGTGCCCTCACAGTGTACCATTTTTTATCTTTTATACCATATTTTACCGTACCTTTTCTATGTTTAGATATGTTTAGTTACACAAATACTTACCACTGTGTTACAATTGCCTACAGTGTTCAATACAGTAACATGCTGTACAGGTTTGTAGCCTAGGACGAATAGGCTATCCCATGTAGCCTAGGCGTGTAGTAGGCTATACGATCTAGGTGTGTGTAAGTACACTCTATGATGTTTGCACAACAACAAAATCGCCTAACGATGCATTTCTCAGAACATATTCTTGTTGTTAAGCAATACATGACTGCATTTCATTAAAGGTCTTGTGTCTTTCTTGTTGGATTTATTTCTAGGCTAGGTGTGTTTATTAGTGTTGTTAATGAGCCTTCTCTCCCATTTCATTTTCAAACTTGTTATTGATTTTTGGTATATTATTCTTGTATTGACTGTTTCTCTGTACTCACTTTCTGTTGCTATTAATATATCAAATAATTTTCTTGGTTTTGCTCCAAGGAAATTATATAATTTTTGGTAAGTGATCGTACATTTTTTTCCCAATATGTATACTTCATTTCCTTTTCTTATATTCTTTCATCGGTTAGAAGTTCCACAATATTGTTGACTGATAGTGGTATTAGCAGAAAGATTTATTTTATTTATGACTTCAATGTGTTATTTTTGATATTTTAGTATTAAGTATTATATTTGCTCTGGACTTCTGAAAAATACTCCTTATCAAGTTAAGAAAGTTTGCTTCTTTCATAGCTCACTGGGAATTTTAATCAGAAGGAATGTTGAAATTTAGAAAATGCCCTTTCACCATCCACTAAAATTATATTAGCATATTTCTAACATTGCGTGATTTTTGTATTCCTGAACAAATTTGATCAGGTGTACTATATTATTCTTTTAATCTACTGCTGGATTTGATATTTCATAATAGATCATTTTCATTTGTGCTTTTCAGAGAGATTGGCTCATGGTTTTGTGATAAATTTTTTTTAAGTTTACTATATCAAAGTTAGGCTTTTTAGAGCTTTTAAAAAAAGCTTTGCAACAGTTAAATAATATAGAATTTAACTGTTTATTAAATATTAGATAAAAATTTCTGAAAAAACCAACAAGGCCCAGAACCATTTGATAGGAGTTTTGCTAAAATTTGCAGCTTTTCCATGGATATTAATCTATTTAGGCTTCTTAGATTACATTCAGTTAAATTCAATTGTTTGTAGTTTCCTAGGAAAAAAAATCTATTTTAAACTTTTATTTGCAGGTAAGTGTACAAATTTTATTTTAAAATTGTAATTTCCTTTTTTTAATATCCTTTTTCTCTTCCCTGATATTATATTTGTGTTCTCTTGAATTTTATTTTGGCTAGACTTACCAGGGGTTGATTTGTTTGTTTGTTCATTTTGTTTTGTTTTTACAGTTTTTTAAATAACAGCTCACTGTTTTTATCAATAAACTCTAATGTTTGGTCTTCTCTTGTTTAAATCATTGCTTTTAGATCCTTTCCTCTCTTTTGATTTATTTTGCTCTTTTTAAATTTCAGTTATATAAGTTATTTTTAACAAAATTTTTCTAAGTTATAATTTGGCTACATCTCTTACAATTACATTATGTTATCAGGTTTTCTTCCTCTTTGTTACAGGAGTTATCTAGAAGATCGTATTTTTATCTCCAGGTGATATTGAATAGTTGACTCTTTTTAATGTTAATGTCTATGTTTATTGCATTGAATCAAAATATATTTCCTGTACGTATTATTAATTTTCAAATATATAAAGTTTTTAATTACACAAGTTGCATATAAATATATTATTATTGTGAAAGAGTCATATAATGTAGATAAAGCAATTTCCTTCAGTCCCATCTCTAGTAGCAACTCTAGTTATTGATTTGTTGTGTATCCTTTCAACCTCTGTTCTGTTATTTGCATATTACCACTAGTGACTAGTACCATACTGCACTTATTGAGTGTGAACTCATCTTCCATGGAGTTGTATTTTCTAAGGATCCATAACATCCTCTGGGGCCTTCTCATTGAGGACCTGTATAGACACGTCAGGAGCTGAGGATTTTAAGCTCTCGATGAATCAGAATCAAGACTCCAGGCACTGGATTCCTTGCATAAAGCAGAGAGCAGGGAATCACTGACACTTCTGTGAATAGGGACTTGAAATTTTCCACCCTTCAGCTGGAGTTTGAGAGCTAAATCAAACTACCTGCCTTTGGGCAAGGATGAAATACATTCACATAGGTTCAGACACACAGAGTCATGAAACCAAGTAAAAATTCCTTCTGATCTGTTGAATCTCATAGAGCGAAAGCAAAAATAACACAAAACTGTTCAATAACAAGGCTCCAGAGCATGTGATGAACTCTAAAAATATGAAGGAGCTAATTATCATGGAAGACAAACCATGGACCCAATAAGAAGAAAAATTAATTTCCAAGGAAGTAAAAATATAAGACTCATAGAAAGAGATGTTAATATTAATATGTTTAAAATCATTCAAAGAAATAAAGAAAGTATTTGGTCCACAAAAGGAAAGCCATGACTGGATCAAAAATAAGTGAATATAGGAAAGAACCTAATTGAAATACTAAAAGTGAAAAATACGTGGTTGTTCAAATAAGAAAAACTCATTACAAGAATTAATAGTAGGTTGAACACAGCGTAAGAGTAAACCAGTGAATTGGAAGACAGATTCGAGAAGAAAAATCTGAAATCAACACAGAGGGACAAGGAGATAGAAAATATGAAAGAGAATTTAGGGGACCTGGAGGTCTGCTGGAAGAAGTTTACTATAGGAGCCTCCAAAGAAGAGAATAAAGGGGATGAAGGAGAGGAAATCTCCAACAGGGTATGTGAACAGGACCTGGAAATTTTCTAGACACTGAATAAATATTGAAAATGCACAAACCTGTTAAATATACAGTCCACATCTAGATACATAATATCATGCATAACATCAATAATAAAGAGAAAACCTGCAAGGTACCAAGGAGAAAGTATAGAGTATCCATAAGAAATGACAAGTAGACTGACAACAGAATCAATTAATTCTAGAAAACAATGGTAAAATATATTTAAAATAATAAAGTTTACCTTCAATTTATAATTTAATCCCTTATCAATATTATTCAAGACTTATTGCAAAATAGATTTTCCCAGACATTTAAAAACCTAAGAGAATTTATTCTCAACAGGTACCCATTGAAAGAATTATTGAAAGATATAATTCAGCAAAAAAGTATCAATACTGAAAGAAGAAACATGACACAAGAAGTAACAGGGTGTGCAAGAATCAGAGGGGCCAGCCCAGTGGCACAAGCGGTTAAGTGTGCGAACTCCGTTGCGGCGGCCCAGGGTTCACCGGTTCGAATCCCAGGTGCGCACCGACACACCGCTTGGCAAGGTGTGCTGTGGCGGCATCCCATATAAAGTGGAGGAAGATGGGCACAGATGTTAGCCCAGGGCCAGTCTTCCTCAGCAAAAAAAAAAAAAAAAGAGGATTGGGAGATGTTAGCACAGGGCTGATCTTCCTCAAAAAAAACAAGAATCAGAAAAATATATTAGCAAATCTAAATCATCATTCACTAAGTAATAATAGAATTATACTTATGTTAAAAACAAGGTGGAAATAAAATATCTATAGTAATGTGAAACACGAGATGGAGGAAGATGAAAGGGAAGCTAGAGAATGCTAAGGTCCTTGAGCTGTTCAAAGGCAAAACAGAGATATTGCTTAATTTTATACTTTGTGAGAAAAATATAATGATAGATATGTATGTTAAATTTCAAATGTCGGCACTCAAACAGTAGAAATAAAACATGTAACCTTCAAAACAGTGAAGGAAATAAAGGGGAGCCATCAGGAAACAAAACAAATGGAAAAATTAGTCCATTCTTGTCACATACATGTGACAACATGTATAAATTGCAGAATAAATATAAGCTGGTAAAACAACTCACATTTAAAAACATAGACATTCATATTTGACTTTTAAAGTTTGAATATTTGAAAGTGCAATTAATGAGCATGATCTAATATATTTGAATAGAATCCTACTCAAATGAAAAAAATGTTCTTCTCAATCATACATTGAACATTTACCAATATTGCCATGTCACCAAAGAAATATAAATAAATTATAAGAATCATCACAACAGAAATCATGTCATCTGTGGACTCTGCACTGATATTAGAAATCAACACATACCAAAGCATGCGGGATACAGCTAAAGGTCAGGAGGAATGTATTTAAAAATATGAACTATTGGAAACAAATTAGGTAAATGTTCAACTCAAATAGTTAGAAAGCAATACACCTAAAAATTGCAGAATTAGGATAATAATAAATTTAAAGATAGAATATAATGAAATAAAAACAGACTTTGAAAAGATTAATAAGTCAGAGAAACTTCTGGTAGGGCTGATCAAGAAGAAAAAGAAGTCACACTGAAATGATATTAAGAATGATATATAAGTACAGATATGATAGAGAATTAATAAATCATGAGCTAATATATCAATAACTTTATGCTAATGATTTTGAGAAGTTAGATGAAACGGACAAGATTATTTAAAATGTAATTCATATAATTGACCCAAGTAGAAATACAAAATTTGCACAATCATTAAAGAAATTGAACTGCTGGGGCCAGCCCCGTGCCTTAGTGGTTAAGTGCGTGCACTCTGCTACTGGCGGCCCGGGTTCGGATCCTGGGCATGCACTGATGCACCGCTTCTCCAGCCATGCTGAGGCTGCATCCCACATACGGCAACTAGAAAGATGTGCGACTATGACATACAACTATCTACTGGGGCTTTGGGGAGAAAAAGGGAAAAAAAGGAGGAGGATTGACAATAGATGTTGGCTCAGGGCTTGTCTTCCTCAGCAAAAAGAGGAGGATTGGCATGGATGTTAGCTAAGGGCTGATCTTCCTAACACACACACACACACACACACACACACACACACAAAGAAATTGAACTGCTAGTCAGAATAATCCTTGACCACCCACTGCCCAAAAGACTCTGGACTCAAATGGTTTTGCAAGCAAGTTTTTAACAAGCCATCAAGAAATAGGTAACCCTTATTCTATACCAAATTTTAGAAAATTACCCAGCTTATTTTATAATCTTAATACTAAATCCAAAAATCATAGGATTAGAAATGCAAAGTGAGGCCAAACTCACTTATGCTCATGGAAACAGACCTTTGAAGTAAATATTAGCATATTTTGCCAAAGTTTATGTATGTTTAAAGGTCTTTTTAAATTGTTCAAATAATATTTTTTGGTTTCTATTTTTCTATATTACTGGGTTGAAAATTTATTTAAAATCTTTCTTTCCTCATAAATACATTTAAGGATAAGCATATTCTTCTGAGTACTGTATACATTTTTTTGGTAGCAAACAACTGGGAATGGGGGTTCCAGCATCCAGGGCACTCTGACCCATGCGGCCATGGGCACTGCTCCCACCTGCAGGCTGCTGCCTGTTCTGGGGGTGCAAGGGTGCAGAGGGGTTGACTCATCTGGTTGCTCTTGCTGAAGTACCCCAACTAATCACCAAGTCCATTACTCCTGATGTCTTCTTCCTGCCCACTGCATCTGCCAACCCAGGGCATGAAGAACTCTTTTATAAATGCCTACCCTGGATGCATGTGGACTACACATTTCCTCTTCAGTTGATTGTATTTGTTTTCCATCCTTCAGTTATTCAATACAGCTTCTGATCCACTGAGGCACCTTTTTTTGTTTTCCAGAGAAGTTCTGGGTTTCTTCATTAATTATATATTTTTAGGGCACATCTGGGGATTTGAGATGGTAGAGGAAGGCTACAGCATTCAGTATACTTTCTACTTTTGGATGAGATTTTATTTGTGATCTAGTGATAATTTTTATAAATGTTCTATATATTGGCTGATAGAGCTCTCTGTAGACTTTTAAATCATTTCTTAGTTGAGTTATTAAAATCTTTTACAGCTTTATTTTTCTTACCTACTTGTTCTGACAAACTCTGCGAGAGACATTATGGTAGGCACAATAATGGCCCCCCAAAGATATCCACGTCATAACCCTCAGAACCTGTGAATATGTTAGGTTATATGGCAAAGGGGAATTAAGGCTGCCAATGAACTGACCTTAAAATGGGGATATTATCCCAGATTTTCCATGTGGGCCCAACGTCTTTTCTCATCATTATATGTAGGTTGGGCATTTGTTCTCTGTATTAACTAAAGATTATATTGGTTTTTTGTTTTGTTTTGTTTTACCATCTTTTAAGTGATTGCCTTAGAAATTACAACTCATATATCAATTTTTAATTTTACTAGTCTTTGTCTTTTTTTCCCCAATGTTCTCAGGGTTCCTGCTAACCCACCAAATAGGAATTTCTTCTTCTTTCCTCAGTGTATTAGTAGACAATTTACACCCTTCTTCTCATGCTCATTACTCCTGGCGAGGAGTGATTTCTCTAACTGGTGAAAATGAGAAAGAAGCCTATTTTCTGATTTTCTTTCAGATGAGTGTCCTTGCAGCATACCCACATTCTTCTCTTCTTAATAGAGTCAAATTGTTGGGTCAAGCTCTGTCCCAATAAGAGATGTTGACAGTTTCATAAGGGTATTCTCATTTTTGCCAGCTTTACCAGTAATACAATTGATATTAATTTGTAGCTGTTTCCCTTCTCAATTGCTTCAGAACAAGTACAAAAAAAGGGATGTTAACGATCTGTCCATGGCACTCAATGGTTTTCTTTTAAGTTACACCAATACTCCAAAGGGTCACAGCTTCCCAAAAGAGTTCTGGGCATTTGTATTAATTAAAGAACTGTCCTCTCTTGAAGAACCCATAATGTATATGTATTAGGAGGGACAAGTCCTATAAAAGTAGGCATAATATGATTTGATAAATAGTATAAGAAGTTGCTACTACAGAGGAGGCAGCCTGTTTGGGGTGTTAGTAGTGACAGGTGATGAGGATGAAGCTGGGGTAGATGTCAATGAAAGTCAGAGAAACAAAGACAGTTGATTTGGACCTTGAGTTGAGTACATTTTCCTTTTTCAGAATGATGGATGGAGAAGGAAAAAGGACCAGGGGGGAACATAGTATTTTCTGGCATCAAAGAGGTTATAAAGTACTACATAAAAAAGTTATTAAAGGAAAGGACATGAAAAAACAATAAATCATTGCTTTGAGAGTTATTCTTGAAAATTGGGACTAAGTTGGATCCAAATTACCCTGTTAGTAAGAAACCATGCAAATAAGAACATAAAGTAAAATATTCAAAGTGTTGAAAGTAAAAACACACCAACCTAGGATTCTGTGTACAGCAAAGTTATCCTTCAGAAATAAAGGAGAAACAAAGACCTTCTCAGACAAACAAAGATTGAGGGAATTTGTTCTCAAAGCCAGTAGATCTGCTTTGAAAGAAATGTTCAAAGAAGTTCTTCAGAGGGAAGGAACATGATATAAGTCAGAAACTAGAATCTACATAAAGAAAGGAAGAGTGTTAGAGAAGGAATAAATAAAGGTAAAATAAAGTATTTTATTTTTCTTATTCTTAATTATTCAACAGATAAGAGTTTATTTAAAATAATAATAACAACAATGTATTTGGTGATTATAGCTTATGGATGAGTGAAATGAATGATAGAAATATTATAAGGCACAGGAGGGAAGAATTGGGAATACTCTGTTATAAGGCACTTCCACTGCCTGTGAAGTGGTATAGTGTTACTTGAAAGTAGACTTGGATTAGTTGTAAGTGTATATTGCAAAATCTAGGACAACCTCTAAAAGAATTTTAAAAAGAAGTATAATTGATGTAGTAAGAGATGATAGAAATAGAATAAAATAAAATTCTCAATTAAAACCAGAAAAGTCAGAAAAAGAGTGGAAGACAAAAAAGGAAACAAGGGCAATGAACAGATACCGCTTGCAAATGTGGTAGATGTTAATCCAACCATATCAATAATCACCTTAACCATGAATGGTCTAAATACGCTAATTAAAAACAGAGATAGTGTGTATAAAAAACAAGACTCAGCTATATGTTGTCCATAAGAAACCCACTTTAAATAGAAAGACACAGATAAACTAACATGAAGGAATGGAGAAAGATACACCATGCTAACACTAATCAAAAAGAAGTTGGAGTAGCTATATTAATTTCAGACAAAGTCAACTTCAGAAAAAGGAAAATTATCAGATATAAGGAGGGGTACTTGCTATGGTCTGAATGTTTGTGTCCCCCTAAAATACATATGTTGAAATCCTAATGCCCAATGAGATGGTATTAGGAATTGGGATTTTGGGAGATAATTAGGTCATAAGGGCTCTGTGCTCATGAATGAGATTAATGCCACTATAAAAGAGGCATGAGAGAGCTCCCTTGCCCTTCCACCATGTGAGGATACACAATAAGTTTGCAACCCAGAAGAGAGTCCTCACCCAACCATGCCAGCACATGATGATCTCAGACTTGCAGCCTCCGGACTCTGAGAAATAAATTTCTGTTGTTTATAAGCCATCTGGCCTGTGCTATTTTATTATAGTAGCCTGAATGCACTAAGACAGTACTACATAATGATAAAGGGGTCAATTTGTCCAAGAAAACATAACAATCTTTAATGTATATGCACCTAACAATAGAGCATCAAAATACATGAAGCAAAAAAAAAAAAAAGAAATACAGAATAACAAGGAGAAATAGACAAATCCACTATTATAGTTGGGGAATTCAACACCCCTCCATCAGTAATTGACACACCCAGCAGGCAGGAAATCAGTAATGACATAATTGAACTGAAGAGCATCATCAATCAACTGGATCTAATTGACATTGATAGAATACTCCATCCAACAACAGCAGAATATGCCTTCTTCTCAAGTTCATATGGAACTTTCACCAAGATAGAGCACATTTTGGGCAATAAAACATATATTAACAAATTTAAAAGAACAGAAATCATACAAACTATGCTCTCAGACCACAAGAAAATTAAATTAGAAATTAATAACAGAAAAATAAACTGGAAAAATCCAAAAATACTTGGAGATCAAACAACACACTTGTAAATAACAAATGGGTCAAAGAAGAAGTCCTAAAAGAATTTCTAAATATTTTGAACTAAATCAAAATGAAAATACAGCGTATCAAAATTTGTAGGATGCAGTGAAAACAGTGACTAGAGAGAAATTTATAGCACTGAATGCATATATCAGGAAAGAAGAGAGATGTAAATTCAGAATCTAAGCTTCTATCTTAGGAAAATAGAAAAAGAAGAACAAATTAAATACCAAGTAAACAGAAGAAAAGAAATAATAAAAACTAGAGCAGAAATCAATGAAACTGAAAACAGGAAAACAATAGAGAAAATAATTGAAACCAAAAGCTGGCTCTTTGAGAAGGTCAATAAAATTGTAACCCTCTAACCAAGCTAATCAAGAAGAAGAGAGAAAAGATGCAAGTGACTAATATGAGAAATGAAAGAGGCATCACCACTACTGATCCCATGAAAATTAAAAGGATAATAAAGGAATGATATGAACAATATGAACAATTCTATGCCAACAAATTTGATAACCTAGATGAAACAAACTAATTCTTTCAAAGACACAATGTGCCAAAATTCACACAAGAAGAAATAGATAATGGGAACAGGCCTATATCTATTAAAGAAATTGAATCAATAATTAATAACCTTCCAAAATAGAAAGCACCAGGCCAGGTAAATTCATTGGTGAATTCCATGATACATTTAAGAAGGAAATGACATCAATTCTCTGCAATCTCTTCAAGAAAATAGAGGCAAAGGGGATACTTCCTAACTCATTCTATGAGGCTAGCATTACCCTAATACCAAAATCAGACAAAGAAATTACAAGAAAAGAAAACTATAGACTAATATCTCTCATGAATACAGGTGCAAAAATTCTCATCAAAATATTAGCGAATCAAATCCAACAATGTATAAAATTTATACATGACCGAGTGGGGTTTGTTCTAGGTATGCCAATCTTGTTTAACATTCAAAAATCAATTAATGTAATCCATTATATCAACAGGCTAAAGAACAGAAATCATATGAACATATAAATAGATGCAGAAAAGAACACTTGACAAAATCCAACAGCCATTCATGATAAACACTCTTAGCAAACTAGGAATATAGGGGAAATTCCTCAACTTAACAATGAATATCTTTTAAAAAAACCTACAGCTAACATCATACTTAATGATGAGAAACTAGATGCTTTCTCCCTAAGATTGAGAACAAGATAAGGATGTTCCCTCTCACCATTCTTATTCAACATTGTACTGAATGTCCTGGCTAACGCAATAAGACAAGAAAAAGAAATAAAAAGTATACAGATCAGAAAGGAAGAAATAAAGCTGTCTTTGTTCATATCGACATAATTGTTTATGTAGACAATCCCAAAGAATCAACCAAAAAACTCCTGGAACTAAAAATTATAACAAGTTTGCAGAATACAAGATTACTATGCAAAAGTCTACTGTTTTCCTAAAGAATAGCAGTGAACAGTTGGAATTTGAAAGTAAAAGCAAAACACCATTTACATTAGTGCCAAAAAAGTGAAATACTTAGGTATAAATCTAACAAAATATGTACAAGATCTATACTAGGAAAACTACAAAACTCTGATGAAAGAAATCAAAAAAGATCTAAATAAATGGATATCCCATGCTTATGGATAGGAAAACTCAACATTATTAAGATGTCAGCTCTTCCCAACGTGATTCATACAGATTCAATGCACTCCCAGTCAAATCCCGGCAAGTTATTTTTGCAATGCTATTTCAAAAGTTTATATGGAAAGGCAAAAGACTTAGAATAGCCAACAGAAACAAAACTAAGTCAGAAGACTGACACTAACTGACTTCAAGACTTACTGTAAAGCTATAGTCACCAAGACAGTGTGGTATTGGAGAAAGAGTAGACAAGGGGATCAATGGAACCGAATAGAGAACCAAAATAAACCCACACAAATATAGTCAACTGATCTTTAACAAAAGAAATTCAATGGAGAAAGGATGGTTTTTTCAACAAATGATGCTGGAACACCCAGACACCCAAATGGAAAAAAATGAATCTAGGTACGGACCTTACACCTTTCACAAAAATTAATTCAAAACTGATCACAGACCTAAGTGTAAAATGCAAAACTATAAAACTTCTAAAAGATAACATAAGAGAAAATCCATGAAAGAAAGAATTGATAAGCTGGACTTCATTAAAATTTAAAACTTCTGCTCTGCAAAAGACACTGTTAAGAGAATGAAAAGGCAAACCACAGGCTGGGAGAAAATATTTGCGAAACATATCTGATGAAGGACTTGTCTGGAAAATATGCAAAGAACTCTTAAAATTCAACAATAAGAAAACAACCCAATTTAAACTGGGCACAAGATCTGAACAGACACCTCAACAAAGAATATATACAGATGGAAAATAAACATATAAGGTGTTCAACATCATATGTCATTAGGGAAATTCAAATTAACACATCAATGAGATACACACTACACAGTGGGTAAAATCCAAAACACTGACAACACCAAATGCTGATGAGGATGTGGGGCAATACACACTCTCACTGATTGCTTGTGGGAACGCAAAATGGTACAGCCACTTCAGAATCCAGTTTGGCAGTTTCTTACAAAGCTAAACATAGTCTTACCATATAATCTAGCAATTGTGCTCCTTGGTATTCACCCAGATCAGTTGAAAACTTATGTCCACAAGAAAACCTGCACACAAATGTTTGTAGCAACTTTATTCATAATTGCCAAAACTTGGAAGCAACCAAGACGTCCTTAAGTAAATGGATAAATTGTGGTACATCCATACAATAAAATATTATTCAACAATAGAAAGAAGTGAGTTGTCAAGCCACAAAAAGACACAGAGGAACCTTAAATGCATATTGCTAAGTGAGAAGCCAGTCTGAAAAGACTACATACTGTATGATTCCAACTATATGACGTTCTAGAAAAGACAATACTATAGGACAATAAAAAAATTAATAGTTACCAGGGACTCAGGGAAAGGAAGTGAGGGGTGAATAGGTGGAGCACAGGCCACTTTTAGGGCAGTGAAACTATTCTGCATGATACTCTAATGGTGGATACACGATGTCATACATTTGTCAAAACCCATACAACTGTACAACACAAGAACAGTGAACCCTAATGTAACTACGGACTGTAATTACCAGTAATGATCAAGTGCAATAAATGTACCACACTAATGAAAGATATTAATAACAGGGGAAACTGTGTATGGCAGGGAATTAGTGAGTATATAGGAGCTCTCCGTACTCTCTGTTAATTTTTCTGTAAACCTAAAACTGCTCTTAAAAAATAAAATCTATTGAGCCAGCCCTGATGGCCTAGTGGTTAAAGTTTGGCACTCTCACTGCTTTGGTGGCCCTGGTTCGGTTCCTGGTCATGGAACCACACCACCTGTCTGTCAGTTGCCATGCTGTGGTGGTGGCTCACATAGAAGAACTAGAAGGACTTACAACTAGGATATACAACCATGCACTGGGGCTTTGGGGAGGAAAAAAAAAAAAAAGGAAGATTGGCAACTGATGTTAGGTCAGGGTGAATCTTTCCTTGCATAAATAAATAAATAAATAAATAAAAATAAAATCTATTAATTTAAGCAAAACAAAAAGAGAAGAAAAAAATTACCCTAAGGGAAGTTTTAGATCCAGCTCTGCTACTAACGGTGTGACTTCTGGCAAGTCACTTAACTCTTCTGAGCCTCAGTTCTATCATCTATAAAATGAAGGGACTGGACTAGTTCTCCTCCAAATAGAAGATTCTATCTTTCTGTGACTGCCTGGCCTCCAATATATACTATGATAGAAGAAAAAAGTATTTTGAAAGAAAATAATTCATCAATTGAAGCAAAACTCAAAGGAATATCATTATGCAATTCTGGCAAATAAACAACATAATTATTGGATGAATCTGGTGATCAAATGTAATTTATATGAAAGGAATAAGGGGGAAATGGAGCATAAATAGGTATTGATGAAGCATTCATTTAAAGATGATAGAGCTCAAGTTTTTAAAAGATAACTTCAGATGCCTCAGGTGCCATGAAATTAAATGATGTAGTTAAATGGTAACAGAGAGATTGTCGGTAATAGACGTTTCATGAAAGTTATGATGAAATGATTTGTGGCTCTTGGAATTCTTAGCTAAAATTTTCTCGTTCTTATAAATCAGACACTGATGCCTACAAAGATGTGGAAATACAGATGTTGTTTCTGGCTGATATGATGTGTTTGTGTCAGATATTAATGTGGGAGGAGTAGGCAGCCACCTGGGAGGGGAGGTCAGAACTTTAACATATGAGAAAATATAATCAAAATCACACCCCTCATCAGTAGCAGAAGGGGAATTAGAATGTGGGATGTGATATGCACCAACTGGCAGCATCAGGCAGTCTAGTGTAATGATTAAGAACCCAGGGCCAGCCCTGGTAGCCTAGTGGGTAAGTTTGGTGCACTGTGCTTTGGTGGCCCAGGTTCACTTCCTGGGCGTGGACCTACACCACTCATCTGTCAGTGGCCATGCAGCTCACATACAACAAGAGGAAGATTGGCAAAGGATGTTAGCTCAGGGCAAACCTTCCTCAGCAAAAAAAAAAGAACCAAAATACACGGTTTCAGATCCCAGCTCTGCCATTTACTGGCTGTGTGACCTTGAGTACTTTACCTAATTTTCTCTATTCCTCCATTTCTTCTTATGTAAAATGGAGATGATAATAGTAAGTAAGCACCCTCAGTGCAGCTAAAATGAGTTAATATTTGTAAAGTGCTTAGATCAGAGCCTGGCCCACAGTAAGTGTTATGTGAGTGTTTATTAAATAAAAAATACATAAATTTGAACCCTAGTCTCCTTAGTACTATCCCACTATCCCATGATTTAGCACTTTTGAAGCATGCCAGGAAATAACCCCAAACATCTCCTTGTACCATTATTTAGCTGCATGTAACAGAACACTCTACTACATTGCTTTAATAAATAGGAGGTTATTTTTCTCACATCACAAGAAGTCTGGAAGGAGGCCACTGCTGGCATTGGTTCAGCAGGTTATGGATGTCAGGGCAAGATCTCTGTGATCCTCTGATTCTTTTCCTCATGCTTACAAGATGGCTACTGCAGCTCCAGCCATCATGTACACAATAAAGCAGGAAAAAATAGAGATGAGAAGGGCTGCACTAGTGAACTATTTCTCGGAAATCCTTCCAGCAGTTTCCAACTTTCTCAGAACCATGGCTTGGCCCAGCCGGATCATTGCATTCCCAGGCAATCTTCCAAACATCCTTGTGGGTCCGCTATCTTCTTCTATGTTCAGAGCGCAGCCGTCAGTGATGTGGACCATTCACCTGCATTTTTTGACACAGGAATTCTTGAGAGGAATGAAAACTACATGCTCAGCTCCTGGGGGGCGAGGCGTCAGAAGTAGCCTTGGCTCCAGCAGGCCTGCTTGGCGACCAGGGTCTTCCCTCAGGACGAGGGAAGTGAGAGTTCTCTCTGCCCTCAGTTGGCCACCTTCACAGACAATTTAGACTGGCTCCTGGCACTTGGTGAGACTGCCTAATGCTGCCACCTCTCATGGCAGATCACATGTTTCCTGAAAACAAAATGATGGTATTTGGTTTAATTTTATCAAACTCCTCTTTCGTGCTGGATGTTTATTACAAGTGTTTCTAAAACAGACTTTTAACTACCTTTGAGGATAACTAACACAGAGGGCCAATAAATGGGCTGCAGACGTTTTAGCTGACCTTCATTCTGGGGGAAAGTTGCTTAATATGGTAAGAAGTGGCAACCCATCCCACCATCCCTGCATTCCACATTCTGTGACATTGCCTTGCTGCAGAGGCTACCAGGTCCCCCAAAGGCTTGCCTTCTATGGACAGAGTCTAGGACCCAAGGGGATAGTTTAGTTAGCTGCTTCACGTGATCTCAATCTATTGGGTAATATGCTTTCCATCTCACAAAAGAGAGGGAACACTTTCTGACAACTATGTCCCCTATGGATTGGCTACTTCCATGTGAAGGGCATCTCAGGGTAATCCCGTGATAGGAGGGTGACGGTGGTCGTGCCAGGGATGATCACGGGCTGCCCCATCAGAAGATGCTACGATCGCCATTTAGTATAAGGTGCAAGTGCTTCCTAGTTGGCAAAGTATTTGCAAACGTAGACATTATTAGAGAATTTCTGCCAGAGCTGGGTCTTGAGAGATGAGTAGAATTTTAATAGATGGAGAAGGTGATGTGAATCATTAGTGCCTGAGAGGCATGAAAGACTAAAAGTAAATGTTGAGTTTGGGGGAAAAATAAGTATTCCCATGATAATGGAATGCATAATTATTTTAAAAGGAGCAGGAATGAAAGTTGAAATACTGAGGTTTCTTGTAGCCCGTGGGGAAGCACTGATTATTTTTGAGGAGAAGAGTGATATAATCTGATCTATAGTTTCAGGAAGATAATTCTAGGCAGTGATAGGGGGATGTGGAGATGCGACAATGGAGGCAGGAAGCCAGTTAGAGCCTATTCAATGAGGCAACAGCGATAGAAAGAGAAATGAAGGCTCATATTTGAGAAATGTTTCAGAGAATAAATTACTAGAATTTGACTGTTGATTGGATGTTGTAGTAGAAACTGTTAGTGATCTTCCAATATCTGTTTTCTCCCCTGTATTACTTTCCTAGAGATGCCATTAGCAAAGTAGCACAAACTGGATGGCTTAAAACAACAGAAATTGATTGTCTCATAGTTCTGGAGGCTACACATCATGGTGTCGGTAGGGTTGGTTTCTTCCGAGGTCTGTGAGGGAGAATCTGTGCCAGGCCTCTCTCCTAGCTTCTGGTGACTGTCTGCAATCCTTGACATCCCTTGGCTTGTCATGACTCCAATCTCTGCCTCCATCATCACGTGGCATTCTCCCTGTGTGTCTCTGCCTTCTTATAAGGACACCAGTCATGTTTGATTAGGGCTCACCCTATGCCAGTATGATGTCATCTTAACTAATTACATCTGCAATGACCTTATTTCCAAATAAGGCTACTTTCTGAGGTACTGGGGATTAGGACCTCAGCATATCTTTTTGGGGGACACAATTCAACCCGTAACATCCTCCTTCCATACTAATTGAGCCCTGATTTCGGGCTGGGCACATGGCCACCCAGAAGGGAGGCTGCTATTCCTAGCTTTGGCCATGTGGAAGGGTGCTGGCCAATGAGGTGTAGGTGGATTGGTGTGTGACAGCTTCCTCGGCAAACCATCTTCAAGGGACAGTGTACATGTGCCCTTTTGGCCTGTCTTCATATTTTCCTCCATCCTGCCTCAAGGAATAGGGTTATCAATTACAGCCAAAGTAATCCTAACTCTTGCAGCTGAGGAGGAGGAGTGAGGGACAGGGTTTTTTGGACACTCTGGGTAAGATGTTCACATGGCACTCCTTCAAAAGGATAATCCAAAAGTCTTTACCTGCAGCTGAATCTAGCTTTTCTGCAAGTGTGCTTTTCTTTTATTTTGGCTCACACAATGTTAAAAAGTTTGAATTGAAGTGCATCTAGGTAGGGCATTTACTTTAGGTTTTTGTAGGCCCAATTATGCCCTATTACCTTACATCTAGCTTTACTTAATTATGATACGTGCCTGGGCTCTAAAGGATTTGAGTTTAAGACCTCTGAAATGTCTTTTTTTTTTTTTAATGAGGAAGATTAGCCCTGAGCTAACATCTGTTGCCAATCCTCCTCTTTTTGCTGAGGAAGATTGGCCCTGGGCTAACATCCATGCCCACCTTCCTCTACTTTATGTGGGACGCCGCCACAGCATGGCTTGACAAGTGGTGCGTTGGTCGGCACCCAGGATCCGAACCTGCGAACCCCGGGCAGCAGAATGGGAGTGTGCGATCTTAACTGCTATGCCACTGGGCAGGCCCCCTGAAATGTCTTTTCAATACCTGCTCAACATTTATTTAGACAAGAGGCTAAAGGCTGTGGGAAACAAAGACCCTCCTGGTGGAGGTCTGCCTCTCCTCCACTGCACAGAGCAATAGAGTTCTAGTCCTAAATCCATGTACACAGTCCACTCAGCAGAACAAATGCTCTGCAGTTACCCCAACTCCCCTCGGGGAGAAGAAAGTTAGCAATGGCGCACTGTTATTGTGGAATGCTGTAGAAGGTCTCTCCTACCAATCACCCCCATCCACCACAGTTTATGCAAGTGTTTCTTCTAACAGCACACAGTCCCCTCCACGAGAAGCATTCTGGCAAGTGGGTTACCTTCCCTTGCTACACTTCCAGAGACATTTTAACACCACTAAGAGACTGGCACCCCCAGACCATCTGGCTCCATCCTAATGTTTCTAACAGCATGCTGGTGCTGTTTCCGGAGACTGCGGACTCTGCAGAGTGGGTAGTTTCTAAGAAGGATATAGTGAGTACATGTAGAATTTGAATCACCAGTAAGCCATCCACGTGGGTCGTTCAGAGCAGGAAGACCACATCCTACGTCCCGAAGAGGGACTGTCAAAGTGGACTCATACCAAGTCCTGCCAGATGTGCTGGGTCTGGATATACACACACAAAGAGATAGCATTCCAGGCAGATGCACCGACAGCCTTCAGGGAGCGAGGAGGATGTCTCAGATCTGTATGAGATCTAGCCAGCGACTCGAGCCTAATCTCAACACTACTTTTTCTAAAGCTTATCAGTGACCCTCCATAGAATCCTTAGTGTTTAGAAATCTCATAATTTAGTGGAGTTCTCTACAGCAAATACAGTCCATTTTTAAATCTGCGAAAACTGTTGCAACCAGCAGCCTCAGCACAGCTGTTAGTAGCTGCTGCTCATTTAGGCTGTAAATAGCTCTTTCTGGTTAACAGCAAAAAATCTGACTGATGAAATGCATTGGCACTATGTTTCATATCCAAGGCGATTTTTAAAATCTGTAATGAGCATCAACGGCTGGAAAAAAGAGTGACTTTCACCTACTTCTTTTACTTAGATCTTAATCTTTCCCAACTGCCCTCTAGCGTGAAAGAGCTCTCCTTGGCACCTCAGTTCATATAAACACGTGTAAAGAAATATACACATTGGATTATAAAAGGGTGGTTTCTTAACTGGTTTTGGGCTACAAAAAATCCTTAAAAAGTGGCTTTCTCAACACAAAATGCAGACATTATAGTGTATTTATAGTGATAAACTAGAAACACCTAGATATCCCAAAGCAGAGAAAAGTTTAAGCAAAATATAAGTTCATATTATATCATACTATGCAATCACTAGACGTGATTTTTACAAAGAATTTTAAATAATAAGGAAACATTCTTATTAAATTTAAAGCAAAAAAATCTGCTTGATGCAAATTGTTACACAGTGTGTCATAACTAGCTACATATTATAAAGAGACTGGCAGGTACATGCTAAAATATTTGCAGTGTTTTCTCTGGTTGATGAGAGTGGTGGTAATTTTTTTTAAACTTTCCTATTTTAATATCATAAATAAGCTACTTTTATAATGAAGAAAAAATAAGAAACCCACAGTGTCTTTTCTGTGATGCCCAAATGTCTCAAAGGGATACATCCCAACTTCTACCCTTGTTGTGCAGAGAAATGTAAAGGGGGAAAAACGAATTGCTCATCTATATTGATATCGTTAGAAAATGCTTATCTAATGTAAATACAGAACCAAAGGAAATAGCATTAACATTGAATATTGTAAGGATATGCATGAACACGATTCTTCCTCCTGAATTTATTTTTTTTAATTTTTTGTTTATTGCAGTAACATTGGTTTATAACATTGTAAAAATTTCAGGTGTACATCATTGTACCTCTATTTCTGCATAGATTACATCATGTTCACCACCAAAATACTAATTACAACCCATCACCACACACATGTACCCAATTATCCCTTTCACCCTCCTCCCTCCCCCCTTCCCCTCTGGTAACCACCAATCCAATCTCTGTCCCTATGTGTTTGTTTATTGTTGTTATTATCTACTACTTAATGAAGGAAATCATACGGTATTTGACCTTCTCCCTCTGACTTATTTCACTTTGCATTATACCCTCAATGTCCATCCATGATGTCACAAATGGCTGGATTTCATCATTTCTTATGGCTGAGTAGTATTCCATTGTGTACATATACCACAGCTTCTTTATCCATTCGTCCCTTGATGGGCACTTAGGTTGCTTCCAAGTCTTGGCTATTGTGAATAACGCTGCAATGAACACAGGGGTGCATGTACCTTTGCAAATTGGTGTTTTCAAGTTCTTTGGATAAATACCCAACAGTGGAATAGCTGGATCATATGGTAGTTCTATCGTTGATTTTTTGAGGAATCTCCATACTGTTTTCCATAGTGGCTGCACCAGTTTGCACTCCCACCAGCAGTGTATGAGAGTTCCCTTCTCTCCACAACCTCTCCAACACATGTTGTTTCCTGTCTTGTTAATTATAGCCATTCTGACGGGCGTGAGGTGATATCTCATTGTAGTTTTGATTTGCATTTCCCTGATAGTTAGTGATTTTGAACATCTTTTCATGTGTCTGTTGGCCATCTGTATATCTTCTTTGGAGAAATGTCTGTTCAGGTCTTTTGCCCATTTTTTAATTGGGTTGGTAGTAGTTTTTGTTGTTGAGATGCATGAGTTCTTTATATATTTTGGAGATTAAGCCCTTATCAGATGTATGGTTTGCAAATATCTTCTCCCAATTGTTAGGTTGTCTTTTCGTTTTGTTGATGGTTTCCTTTGCTGTGCAGAAGCTTTTTAGTTTGATGTAGTCCCATTTGTTTATTTTTTCTATTGTTTCTCTTGCCCGGTCAGATGTGGTGTTTGAAAAGATGTTGCTAAGACTGATGTCGAAGAGCGTACTGCCTATGTTTTCTTCTAGAACTTTCACAGTTTCAGGTCTTACATTCAAGTCTTTAATCCATTTGGAGTTAATTTTTGTGTATGGTGTAAGGTAAGAGTCTACTTTCATTTTTGCATATGGCTATCCAGTTTTCCCAACACCATTTGTTGAAGAGACTTTCTTTTCCCCATTGTATGTTCTTGGCTCCTTTGTCAAAGATTAGCTGTCCATAGATGTGTGGGTTTATTTCTGGGCTTTCGATTCTATTCCATTGATCTGTGTGTCTGTTTTTGTGCCAGTACCATGCTGTTTTGGTTACTATAGCTTTGTAGTATATTTTGAAATCAGGGAGTGTGATACCTCCAGCTTTGTTCTTTTTCTCAGGATTCCTTTAGCTATTCAGGGTCTTTTGTTGTTCCATATAAATTTTAGGATTCTTTGTTCTATTTCTGTGAAAAATGTTGTTGGAACTTTGATAGGGATTGCATTGAATCTATAGATGGCTTTAGGAAGTATGGACATCTTAACTATGTTAATTCTTCCAATCCAAGAGCACGGAATATCTTTCCATTTCTTTGTGTCTTCTTCAATTTCTTTCAGAAATGTTTTATAGTTTTCGGTGTACAGATCTTTCACCTCTTTGGTTAAGTTTATTCCTAGGTATTTTATTCTTTTTGTTGCGATTGTAAATGGGATGGTATTCTTAATTTCTCTTTCTGCTACTTCGTTGTTAGTGTACAGAAATGCAACTGATTTTTGTATGTTGATTTTGTATCCTGCAACTTTACCATATTCGTTTATTACTTCTAAAAGTTTTCTGGTGGATTCTTGAGGGTTTTCTATATATAAAATCATGTCATCTGCAAATAGTGACAGTTTCACTTCTTCCTTTCCAATTTGGATCCCTTTTATTTCTTTCTCTTGCCTGATTGCTCTGGCTAGGACTTCCAATACTATGTTAAATAGGAGTGGTGAGAGTGGGCATCCTTGTCTGGTTCCTGTTCTTAGAGGGATAGCTTTCAGTTTTTCACCATTGAGGATGATATTAGCTGTGGGTTTCTCATATATGGTCTTTATTATGTTGAGGTACTTTCCTTCTATACCCATTTTATTCAGAGTTTTTATCATAAATGGATGCTGGATCTTGTCAAATGCTTTCTCTGCATCTATTGAGATGATCATGTGATTTTTGTTCTTCATTTTATTAATGTGGTGTATTACGTTGATTGATTTGCGAATGTTAAACCATCCCTGCATACCTGGAATAAATCCCACTTGATCATGGTGTATAATCTTTTTAACGTATTGTTGTATGCGATTTGCTAGTATTTTGTTGAGGATTTTCGCATCGATGTTCATCAGTGATATTGGCCTGTAATTTTCTTTTTTTGTGTTGTCCTTGTCTGGTTTTGGTATCAGGGTAATGTCAGCTTCGTAGAATGAGTTAGGGAGCTTACCCCCCTCCTCAATTTTTTGGAAGAGTTTGAGAAGGATAGGTATTAAGTCTTCTTTGAATGTTTGGTAGAATTCACCAGGGAAGCCGTCTGGTCCTGGACTTTTATTTTTTGGGGAGGTTTTTGATTACTGTTTCGATCTCCTCACTGGTGATTGGTCTATTCAAATTCTCTACTTCTTCTTGATCCAGTTTTGGAAGATTGTATGATTCTAAGAATTTATCCATTTCTTCCAGATTGTCGAATTGGTTGGCATATAGTTTTTCATAGTATTCTCTTATAATCTTTTGTATTTCTGAGGTGTCTGTTGTAACCTCTCCTCTTTCATTTCTGATTTTACTTATTTGTGCCTTCTCTCTTTTTTTCTTGGTGAGTCTAGCTAAAGGTTTGTCTATTTTGTTGATCTTTTCAAAGAACCAGCTCTTGGTTTTATTAATTTTTTCTATTGTTTTTTTGGTCTCTATTTCATTTATTTCTGCTCTGATTTTTATTATTTCCCTTCTTCTACTGATTTTGGGCTTTGTTTGTTCTTCTTTTTCCAGTTCCTTTAGGTGCATTGTTAGATTGTTTATTTGAGATTTTTCTTGTTTGTTGAGATAGGCCTGTATTGCTATAAACTTCCCTCTTAGAACCGCTTTTGCTGTATCCCATAAATTCTGGTATGTCGTATTTTCATTTTCATTTGTCTCCAGGTATTTTTTGATTTCTTCTTTGATTTCTTCATTAACCCAGTCGTTGTTCAGTAGTATTTTGTTTAATCTCCATGTATTTGTGGCTTTTCTGATTTTCTTCCTATAGTTGATTTCTAGTTTCATGCCTTTGTGGTCAGAAAAGATGCTTGGTATTATTTCAATCTTCTTAAATTTATGGAGACTTGTTTTGTGGCCTAATATGTGATCAATCCTGGAGAACGTTCCATGTGCATTTGAAAAGAACGTGTATTCTTCGGTTTTTGGATGGAATGCTCTGTATATATCTACTAGGTCCATCTGTTCTAGTGTGTCGTTTAAGGCCAATGTTTCCTTCTTGATCTTCTGTTTGGATGATCTATCCGTTGGTGTAAGTGGAGTGTTAAAGTCCCCTACTATTATTGTGTTACTGTCTATTTCTGTTTTTATGTCTGTTAATAATTGCTTTATATATTTAGGTGCACCTACATTGGGTGCGTAGATATTTACAAGTGTTATATCCTCTTGTTGGATTGTTCCCTTGATCATTATGTAATGCCCTTCTTTGTCTCGTTTTACAGTTTTTGTTTTAAAGTCTATTTTGTCTGATATGAGTACTGCTACCCCAGCTTTCTTTTCATTGCCATTTGCGTGGCGTATCTTTTTCCATCCCTTCACTTTCAGTTTGTGAGTGTCTTTAGGTCTGAAGTGTGTCTCTTGTATGCAGCATATATATGGGTCTTGTTTTTTTATCCAGTCAGCCACCCTATGCCTTTTAATTGGAGCATTTAGTCCATTGATGTTTAAAGTAGCTATTGATATGTATGTACTTACTGCCATTTTTTAATTTTTTTTTTCTCAGTGTTTTAGTAGTCCTACTCTGTTCCTTTCTTCTTCTATACAGGATTGATGGTCACTTTAGTTTGACCTCTGTCTGAAAGCTGTACTCTTTAACTACCCTCCTCCCTCCTTTTATGTTTTTGATATCATATCCAACCTCTTTTTTGTGCATTTGTATCCATTACGTTCTAATCGTGGAAATAGATAATTTTTCCTATTTGTGGTCTTCTCTTTTCCCCTTAAATCAGTCCCTTTAACATTTCTTGTAACACTGGTTTCTTGGTGACAAACTCCTTTAATTTTTGCTTATCTGGGAAAATTTTGATCTCTCCTTCCATTTTGAACGATAACCTTGCTGGGTAGAGTATTCTTGGCTGTAAGTTTTTTCCTTTTAGCACTTTAAATATATCATGCCATTCTCTTCTAGCCTGTAAGGGTTCTGCTGAGAAGTCAGCTGATAGCCTTATGGGGTTTCCTTTGTATGTAACTTGACATTCTCTTGCGGCTTTTAGGATTCTCTCTTTATCTTTAATTCTGGACATTCTGATTATGATGTGTCTTGGTGTGGGCCTCTTTGGGTTTATCTTGTTTGGGGCTCTCTGTGCCTCCTGTACCTGGATGTCTGTTTCCTTCCTTAGGTTAGGGAAGTTTTCATCTATTATTTCTTGAAATAGATTCTCTGCCCCCTTGTCTCGCTCTTCTCCTTCCGGGACACCTATAACACGGATGTTAGTGCGCTTGATGTTGTCCCAGAGGTCCCTTAGACTGTCTTCACTCTTTTTAATTCTTTTCTCTTTTACCTGTTCACCTTGGGTAATTTCTTCTAGTCTTTCTTCCAGCTCACAGATCCGTTCTTCTGTATCCTCTACTCTGCTTTTGAGTCCCTCTAATGAGTTTTTCATTTCCAGTATTGTATTCTTCATTTCTGCTTGGTTCTTTTTATATCTTCCATTTCTTTGTTGACATTCTCACTGAGTCCATCTATTCTTCTCCCCAGATCAGTGAGCATCCTTAACACTCTTAGTTTGAACTCTCTGTCGGGTAGGTTGCTCATTTCTGTTTCACTAAGTTCCTTTTCTGGGGTTTTGTCCTGTTCCCTTACTTGGAATGTATTCTTTTGCCTCTTCATTTTGCCTCTTTCCCTGTGCTTGTGTCTACGTATTAGGTAGGTCAGCTACGTCTCCTGCTCTTGGATAGGTGACCTTATGTAAGTGATGGCTTAGGAGGCTTCCAGTGTGCTTCCCTCAGTTCTCAATGTTCCAGGGTGACCCCTAAGTGGGCTACATGTATCCTTCTGCTGTGGCCTGTTTGCTCTCCCTGTAGGCGCCCAGGGAGGCTGAGTTATGCTCCTGGCCAGCTGTTGTAATGCTCAGCTGCTTGTAGTTGTTGTGGGCCCTTCAGTCTCTTTATCAGCTGTGGGGAGCCCCAGCACAGTTGGCTGCAAGTTCTAATACCACATTTGTGTTGCAGTATTTCTTTTAAGTGAGTAGGCCCCCACCGTGGCAGGTTGTTAGGCTCAGGGCCTTACAATTGCTGTAAGCCTCTAGCCTATTAGGTCTCTTGTCAGCTCTCTGAGGATTGCAGCTGGGTGGGGCTGGCCTCAGGCACAGGAGCACCCAATTGTTTCAGGTTTTGGAAGGTGGAGCAAACCTCCTATGTGGGTCTTTGAGAAGTACAAGTCTTCTGTGGCTTAGAAGCCCTGCCGCCCACAGGTCCACACACACAGTCAACACAGTCCTGCCCCGTGTGAGCGCCCCGACCTCCCCAAGTGGACCCAGTCTCTCCACGGCGGGAGCCCCACACACTCTGCCACAGCCCCACACTCTCCACCCGCTCCTTGTGCACACCCTGCCCCGCTCAAGTCAGCTCAGTTGCCAGGCTGCAGAGAATCCAGTCACCAATCTATGCAGGCCCACACGTTGCCTGAGGGCTTGTTGTTGGGTGGGGCTAGTCTCTAGGGTGGGCTGCCTGCCCTGGCTGAGCTGGATTAAATCGGTGCTCTAGCGGGTGGGGCAGACCCTGGGCTAGCAGGTCTCAGGGAGAACTCCAATGGCGTCTGTGTCAGCACACTCACACCAGGCCACAACAATGGCCGCCGCCAATGTCCCAGTCCCTGGAGAGGTCTCACCCCTCACCGAGATGCACTCAGGGCCTATTAGGTGAGTCTCTTGTCACCGAAGCACCGTGCACCTTTCTTTCTGGTGATTTTAGGATGCTTTCTGGAACGGGTGAGTTTGTGCGCGGGCCCTTTAAGAGCCAGTTTTAGTTTCTTTGTGAACCGGGTTTTCTGGGGGTGCTACCCAATGCTTTAGTAGCAGGCAAAGTCAGCTATTATGCTGCTGGTCTCAATTGTGCTGGGTCCACAAAATGCCCACAGCGGGGGCGCTCCCCGGCTCAGGGCCCCGTGCCTCCAGGGAGGCTGCGTACCTGTGAGCTGCTCCCGGCGGCCGTGAAGCTGGCGGCTTGTGAAGGTGGCGTTTTTCCTCTCCAGAAGGGAGTCTCTGCCTCTTCTACCCCAGTTAGGATTGTCCGTTGTTGCAGGAGTTCCTCTTATCCAGTTTTCAGTTCTGTCTCAGGGGTAATTTTTCCACGAGTAGTTGTAAATTGGCTGTGTCCATGGGAGGAGGTGAGTTCAGAGTCTGCCTACACCGCCATCTTGACTCCCAAGCTTCCTCCTGAATTTTTAAGCCAAGACTCATGGCTGTATGAAGTTGGCTTCTTGGAATACAACATAAGGGAGACCTAGGGGTCCCTGTCATTTCCCAAATTAGCAAGGATTATCATCACCAGTATGTCAGACACCCTCCCCCTCCAAAATAGAAAGGAATGAGGAGTCTGTATCCGCTTTTAGACGTTCTTAAGGAAGAATATCTTCAGCCCACATATAAAGAGTAGGAGCTGTTACAATCATCCAAGTACACTAATGTAATGAGAAGCTAAAACAGGGCCTAGAAATCTTCCCTTGGGAAATATGTTTCCATGAAACTCAACTGGATAAGGCTATTCTCCTCCATCCCCACTAACTGTATGGTAGAATGAAAAAGACAAAAAAGTGACATGCAGATATTTCTTCTATACAATAAAAAACAGTATTCTGTAACTCGAATATGGAATCATCATGTAAATACTTATCAATGAATAAAGTATTATAGTTCATAAAAAGGGATAACCTACTGAGTGATGTTTTAAAAGCAACACCCCATTGTATTTTTACACTGTAAAGACACAAACTGTGTATAGCTTAATATTTTTTCACAAAGAATACCTTTAAAGCATAACTAAAATTATTAGATATGGTCTAAAAAGCAAAAAGAGCAACCTGGACTTGTTAATACACAGTTACCAAGAAGTTCCAGATATTGTAGACTGACAGTCTCATAAAATATTTGAAGCAAAATTTATGCAGATGTTTGATTAAAAAACAAACACAAAACTCACTATCTTACTGTGGTTAGAAAATCACAAAATAACAAAAGCAAACACATTAGAATAAGTTCAAATCACTTATTTTAGTCCTATAGTTATTTAAAAAGAAACTGACCATAGAATAAAATTTTAAATGACTTTATGAAAATATTATTATATTTTGTAACGATAAGGACAGAGAGTCTCATTAATGAGTTTCTAAATTGTAAGGTAGGAAGGTATATCAAACACTGAGGACATCACTCTAACTCATAAAACTTTATTAAGGACCTAGTAAGACAGATCTTCAATAGATCTACTTTTTAATTTTGCAATCTTATGAACATGTAACATGGATACACAATTAAAATTAGACCCAACTTTTCCATAAAAATAAAAGTAGAAATTGCCAATAATAAATAGTTTTATGCCAGTAGAATCTTCTTGGAATTATCTTGATTTTTGTGACATCAATTTCTATTAGCATAATTATAAGGCCAATTAAAGAAATCTATGGGGTTTCTTTATTTTGGTTTAGAGCTTCATTGGAAAAATTCAGGAAAACATTCATGAGTTGCTCCTTTCTCTCTAACACTCGGCTTTCCCTGCGCCCTCCCTCCACATCCTCTGACTCAGAGACTATTTGGAGAGGACACCTGTTTTAAATGGATCCACAGGAAATACCTATGTGGTCCTTTCATCATCTGACCCTGCATCTGGTTGGCTGAAATGCCATCATGATAAAAAAAAAAACGCTGCCCACAGACTGATGCAACTTCAGCGTGACAACATTTACTGGAAGGCAGAGGGAATCCCATTGATATTTATTTTCCTTCCATGAAGCCCTGGTATTGTAGTGTAGGAAAAAACAAATAAGTAAAAGGGCAAAACCCGTTTAACCCTCAAAAGATTAGTATCAAATTACACACCGGGTTTTACATCCAAACTCAGAATGATTTGTTTTTAAGCTGAATGTAATCTTGTAGCAGAAAGTTATCTGACACTCTTTCCTTTATAATCTTTCACGTATACACCTCTTGTCCAAAGTGCATAGCCTGTCTTGTTATATTATATACTGATATGATATTTATAAAGTTCCCGTGGAAAAGTGCAAGGCACTGGAATAGAATTTATAAGGGAATTTCATAGTGATTAATAGTAGTTTAACACTGAAAATTCAATTGGGTCCAAAATAAAGCAAGACACTCTGGGGCACCAGGGCGCCGGCTTACACCCCAAGTTCACGCCTCCACCTCCCGTGGCCACAGAGCACCCCAGTTGGCCACAGGAGCCACCCTTGACCTCCGCTGCAATGCCCCGGCTGGAACGTTTGTCTACACTGGGGTCCCCTCCTTCAGTGCAGGTTTGCCGACCTCCCTCTCCGGGCCGCGTCGCTCTCCGCCCGACAGATGCCACCAGCCGCGGCCCCGGAGCTCGAGCGCGCTCGGAGGCCACCCACCCACCGCCGGGACGCCTAGGGGGCGCCCCCGGCCGGGTGTCCCGGGGCCCCGCGAACGCAGGAGCAGAATGACGGAGGTGACGAAAGAGCTGACGCCACGCCGCCCGGCCGCCAGCAGTGCCCGCAATCGCCCCGCCCGCGCAGGTCGCCGGGCGCCCGCGGTCGCGCGGTCCCCCGGGGGCGCCCCGCCGCAGCCCCCGCCCGCGCCGCCGGCCGCGCCCGGGTTCCCACGGCGCCCGCCCCCGCCCTGCGCTCCCGCCCGCCCTCGTCGCCGCCGCGCCCGCCCAGGCCTCTGGCGGACATGGCGCTTGTCCCCTGCCAGGTGCTGCGGTGGCGATCCTGCTGTCCTACTGCTCCATCCTGTGCAACTACAAGGCCGTCGAAATGCCCTCGCATCAGACCTACGGAGGGAGCTGGAAATTCCTGACGTTCATTGATCTGGTAAGGCCGTCCCCGCCCCTCCCCCGTCCTCCGCGCACCCCGAGCCTGTGTGTGTTTGTGGGTGCGCGAGCACCTGCGCGCGCGCGCCTGCAGCATCCACCCCTGTCCTCGCCTCTTCCCCGGTGGTTGCGTCTGAAGCGGCCCCGCAGCAGCACCTTCTAAAGCGCCCGACGTTACCTGGTGGCTGGGGCCCGAGTGGAGGTGGGGTGCGCCAGGTGGGGCTCTTTGGAGGGGAACACAGACCTGCTGCTAAGGTGACACGGCAAGATTCTCAACTTTGCAAGTGGATTGGACGACCTTGATCATGAGCGGCCTCAGACCCGTTCGCCCCCAAGGTGCTTTCCAGAGCACCCACCGTGGGATCCACTTGCAGCAACTGAAGGAAACTGGGCATTGTCGAATTACTTGGAGCTTCCTCTGAAAGGACCAAAATTCTCTTCCTAAAGAAGAGAAAGCACCTAATAAAGTGTTTTTTTCCATGTGTTTTTTTGCCCATTGTCAGTAATTTACTTACAACCTTTTACCCCAGAAACACTAGGGGAGAGAGATTTGCAAAATGCGTTTCCAGTGTCACTTTGCACTCTTCCTTCCCGTATAAAAGTCTGAAGCAGTTTGCATAAGCAGCTCCTCTTTTGCACAACTTGGTAACCTTGGCAGTTGGAGTTTGTTTGTTTTTTTTTTTTTAAAGGCGTGTCCCCTTCTGGCACTAAAAGGGCCAGAGAATCAGAACAGAAGCATAAGGCCCAGTAATAACATGGGGAGGAATCTAGGAACTTTAGGGTGAAAGATGACTAATTTAGACTGGGTCAAACATATACTAAGAGATGATAAAATAAGGGCAGAGAGTCAAAACAAGAGCAACTAATTCTAAGGACTAGAGAAAATGTAGAACCGATTCCTGGGATGCTAGAACTGTCCAAGATTACACATGAGGCTGGCTACTCAAGCAAGCTTATGATCTCTAATTGTTGATCCTCCATATTGATGAAGAGAACTTGAAACCTGTTTTAAGATATTGACAAAGGCTTAGGATGCCTCAGAGAAATGCAGAGAGTTTTTGTTTAGAAATACTGCCTTATATTTGTATCATGTTAGATACTTTCAGAGAGGAATTTAAGTTCTTTTTCCCAGCAGTCTCCCAACTGTGCACATACCCAGCTTCTCAGGGCAGAGAGTGTTTCAGCGGATTCAATTTCAGACCCTCAACTTCCATCCGGTTCTTGAAACTGATCTGCCTTTGAACATGGGTGATGCCTGCCAGTTCTCCTTTCTTCTTCCCTATTCATTCAAGGGCCGAGCACATGACAAGGCTCTGTGCTGTATTTATCTGTTCCTTTTAAGCACTCAGAAGGTAGATGGTTGCCACCAGGACTATCTTCATATTTGATTGAAACCGAAGTCAGACTTGTTTTAACAGAAAGTCTTATTGGTTGACTGGCCTGTAAATGACAATTGGCTCTGCCAATTATGTTATATAGCAGACATTTTCCATAGATGAATGAGGGAAACCTGCAGCCCTGAGGTTCCAATAAATATGTATCAGAGCGTTAGAAATCATGTCCCTTTCTCAAATGTTTAAACTTATGTTAAAAATGTTTAGATGTTCTTTAAAAATATGTGCACAGATTTTCAGAGTTCTTCTAGCGGCCGTGTGAACAAAATTCCTCTTGGATGACTACCTTATACCATTCCTCAGTCAGATCTTGCTTAGAGCTGGCCCATTTGCGTGTTGCCAAGGAACAGTGCTGAGCTAGAATACTGATGGAGACTCCGCCAGAGCCACAGGAACTGTGAACAGTTCTCAGAAGCACCTCTGCATTAGGTACAGTTTTGGGGGAGCAGAGGACGGGGTCAACAGGTGAGAGGGGTAGGAGTTGAGGGTGTTGGTTAACCCATGAGATATGACTGCTTCTCACACTGGCATTGCTTACTGAGTGTTAAAAAACACCGCTGGGGCCAGCCCTGTGGCATAGCGGTTGAGTTCACACGCTCTGCTTCGGCTGCTTGGGGTTCAAGGTTCAGATCCTGGGTGCAGACTGACGTGCCACTTATCAAGCCATGCTGTGGCGGCGTCCCATATAAAGTAGAGGAAGATGGGCACGGATGTTAGCCCAGGGCCAATCTTACTCAGCAAAAAGAGGAGGATTGGCAGTGGGTGTTAGCTCAGGGCTGATCTTCCTTATTTAAAAAAAATGACTCACAAGAAACCATTCCCTCTCCTAACCTTTGAGTGACATGAAACTGTAGCAGAGCCAACTTGGTTCTACTTAAAACTGTCATGCAGTTTATATTTATATAGCATTTGATGATTGGACTTGCCTATTTTAAGTTACACTAATCACGGCAAATATGCTTTTGTCTATCAGAATTCAGGCAGGCCATAAATTCAAATTTGAAACTTTTACTTTGTTTCATATTTCGATTCAGTCTGTATGGAGCCTTCAGCCAATCATTCAAACTTTTACTCTCTGTGGCCTCTGATTGAAATATAATAATTATCTTTAATCAAGACTTCCTGTGAGAATGTCTAGAATATAGTCATAAACACAGTGTCTAGAATATAGTCATAAAAACACTCATGCGAAGTGTTACTCTCTTTATTATTAGAGATTTAAAGTCTTCAGAGCTTAAACATTGGACAGCTGTTAAAACAACCAACCTGTCAATCTTTAGTAATGGCAGGAAAAGATTTGGCTACTAGAATTTACCCATTTCACTTTCATTTTTTGTGTGTTTAAAAAAAAACCGAATAAACTTTCTTACTTTGTGCCCTGGACAATTTTAATGATTCTAAGCTCACTAGAGCAATTTTGGAAGATGATTTACCTTCTCTAAACTTTAACGAGAAGGCCCTTTTTCTAACCAGCTTGGATTGCAGTGTCAGGACATTTATCCTGGTGGCCACAGTCTGATTCTATGTTCCATGGCCTCAGTTTACTGGAACGTAAATCGGGAAGCTCAGGCTACGTGTATCTGGGAGCAGATGGTTATGTGGCAGTGGCCATTCCAGCTATATCCGTATCTTTCTTTGAGTATGTGAGTCATCTTGATAGAATCAGAGCTCATGGTTAAAAACTGAAATGCAAGTTATTGCTATCAGTAATCGTATATTGTTATTCCCTAAGAGCTTCAAGATAACTAAAGTGCTTTAGGAAAATTTAAGTTATTAAATGGAAATGGACCACTGTCTTGGCATGGTAGGCAGAATAATGAGCCCCCAAAGATGTCTCCATCCTAATCCCCAGAAACTGTGAATATGTTGTTACATGGCAAAGGGGAATTAAGGTTGCTAGTCAGCTGACTTTAAAATAGGCAGATTATCCCAGATTATCCATGGTGGACCCAGTGTAATCACAAGGGTTCTTGAAAATGGAGGGAGGCAGAAGAGAAGGGTCAGATGGAAGAAGATGTGACTGTGGAAGAAAATCACAGAGAGATGTAACATTGCTGGCTTTGAAGATGGAAGAATGGGCCAAGATCCAAGGAATGTGGGAGGTGTCTAGCTGCTGGAAAGGGCAAAGAAATAAATTCTCCCCTAGAGCCTCCAGAAGGAACACAGACCTGCTGACACCTTGATTTTAGCCCAGTGAGAACCATTCTGGACTTCTGACCTCCGGAAGTGTAAAATAACAAATGCTTGTAGTTTAAGCCACTAAATTTATGGTAATTTGTTACAGCAGCAATAGAAAACTAGTACACTTGGCTCTCAATCCTCTGACCCAGAAGAAAACCTTAAATGTTGTTGTGCTTATGTAGTGATTCAGCTAGTTCTTTATGTATGTTAGATAACTGGTTAATTTTAGCTTTCACCAAAATACAGGTTTTTGCCTACTGAATCCATGAAGCTATGCAGAGAAGACATACATATAACAATGGACAATATGAGAATCTATAAAAATTGACCAACATTGGGAAAACTAGGTCTTCGCTTTACTGGGAAGTATTTTAGAAATTATCATTATGCGACATGTCATGCCGAGAGAAGGAATACTCTTAACTGGAAATAACCTGGAAAGAAAGAAAATTTAAACTACCTGATGTCCAAGTGTTTCCTTAACCAGTATCACAGCTGATGAATCTTCTTCAAATGATGCAGATTCATTCACTTATTCACTCATTAAAGGATACTTGCCCCCAAAGATAATAAAAATGGGGAATCAGAATAAAATGAGCATAAATAAATTAAAAGAAAAAGGCAACTCTAGTTTGAGGCCTCAGTGTAAGGCTGGAGTATGATGGGTGTTTAGTAGACATTTGAATAAATGGAAACTTTCCCTTTCCAAATTTTCAGTGAGTATTCTTTTCTTGTCCTATTTCCTTCTCAAACATTCAAAATAATAGGGATTTTTGAAACATACAACTAGAACTTTATTCAGATGTATATGGTAGACTGTCTGATTGATACATGAGTCAGAATCAACTTCTTTGGAAAACGTGAACTGGACATTCATTATTAAAAATTAATTTTGATGCTGGGTTTGGAATATTTTGATTTGCAAAGATTGAAACAAACATCTGGCTATCTCATTTGCTGTAGTTTGTGGTACTCACCATTTTGAGAGTTATCATCTCGAAAGGCTCCATTTTACTCTTTATTCCTCCTGTACTGACTTGTCATTCATGCATGGGCGGAAGATTGCTCAGGGCCTGCCTCCTCAAAGTGTGGTCTGAGGACCAGCAGGATGGACCTTATCTGGGAGCCTGCTAGAAATGTGGAAGCTCGGGCTCCATCCCAGACCTTCTGAATCGGAATCTACACTTTAAGAAGACCTCTAGGTGATTTCTTTGCACATTCTGGTTTGATAAATGCAACTCTGGGACACACTGCTTTTGTTTTGTAAGTTAACATGGAATGTCTTGTAGGACACAGCTTTGATATATTAATTCTGCCTTTAACACATATTTAAACATATTTCAAAACATATTTAAGGTGACTCTTACTGTGACATAATTAAAAATGTGTTGTAAAAAATTACAACTTTAAAATAAAAGGAAGAGAAAAATATGTATTAGGCACCAGGGATAGATTATTTATTGCAATTGAGAAACAAATTTAGCTACTCTTCAGGGCAGCCAAGGCGAAAAAGAATACACGTTTGATTGCATTGTCTGTAGTGTTGGAATAAAGGAACCATAACAATTTATCAGGAAACATACAGTTCTTTCCAAGCACTGACTTTTCAAGGTTATTTATCACTCAGATTGTCATATAAAGGACATCGAGTAGCGTAGTAAGTAATGCTTTTGATTGTTTTTTTAGCGGAATATGGTATAGAAATATTCTTACACTTGATGTTTCTTATATCTGATTTTTATGACAGCCAAAGGTATGGTCCTATATTTTGACTGGTTGAAGGCATTTTTGTAGAGGTTTAAAGTAATATAATCTAAGCATTTATTTTTGTTATCTAAATCCGTATTGCAAAAGAATTTAAGAAAATCACAGAGGGAGCAAGATAAATAAGGGCTCAGATGTGGAAAAGCTTGGGGTGTTCAAAGAGCAGGAAATCATCAAGTATACCTGGAGGATACATTTTTGCTTTTAGACATGTTAAGAATTTTTGACCTTTAAAAAAAAGTGTGAAAAAGGCAAAACAAACTGCATAAGTATCCTAAATAATGCATTTGGTCTCGTATTTACTTATAGACTTATAAAATATTCTTGACTCTAGTTCATGGCTTAATTTTAAATAGGAAATGAAATATCTTGAGAAGAGATTCTGTATATTATTATGTAACTATGGTACTTAGCTTGCCAGCCAAAACCACAGAGTGCCATGCGAAGGCCAGTAATTCATTGAGTACTCAGTGAACAAAGTTAGGTGGGTGTTTTATTTTTTTTTGGATATTATACAAAGAGGGTAAAACTGCACATTTTTTTTCGGTAGAATAAGACTTGACCCTGACATGTGCACATAAATTTTAGGGATTATATAATGCTGTTTCCTAATCTAGGGGAAGAATTGCGAGTATAATACGTTGCGTAGAATCTTCTTCACCTTCTTTGAAAGTGTTTCTTTTGGATCAGACATAAAACAGGGGCCTGGGTTTTTCAGCGTGGGGGAAATAGCTGGTGATATAATCGCCCATCCTCTTTCTTAGTTGCAACTGTTTTTTAAATTACAGAAAGTCATCTGACCACTCGTTGAGGTCACTTCTTTTCCCATCCCCACCGTCCCCCGCGTCTGGTATAACATTTAGCAAAATTGGTAGCTGCTCTTGAGGGTTTTCATTTGTTTCTCTGTGTTCTCCTGAAATGTCATGTGTTTCTGTGGAACCGTGAACGATAGTACAATTTTCTGTCTTGAATCAGACATGCCTGTGATCCAAAGCATGCTTGGAAAAATCTTTCTGCTTAGGATTCCATAACAACAGAGCTTTCTTTTGTGTCTAGAAGCCTGTGGCTAGACAGTTAAAGGGCCCATTTCTCACCTGCAGGTTAGTCCTGCCCTGTGAGCACAGAGTTCTCTTTGAATGTGAGAGACTCCTTGATCAGACCCACTGTGGAGGGGAGCAAGATACAGGATGTGGCTTCCATAGGCCTGATCAACACAGGCTAATCAAGCACAACCAGAGAAATTGCTTGAATTTGCAAAATGGCAAGAACACTGTCATTTTGAATCTTGAGAATTCGGGATGTGTTCATTACAATGCTTTAGGAGCATGGAATTCTAAAAAGTCAGTTAGGCAATGGCCTACCCTCTTCATACTGACTTATATTTAGACCTGTCAGGCTGTGTTAATTTAATTTCAAAAGCGATACATAGAATTATAGAAAATTTGTACAATATAGGAAACCATAGGAAAGAAAATATATTCCATCTTGATTATCTCTAATTTTCTGTGCATCTTAGCATTTTAGTGCTTGAAGATTGTATTCATTTCAGAACTTTATACACACACAGAAACAGAGAGAGAGTCAGACTTCAAATATATATGTGTATATGTATATATGTGTGTGTACATATATAGTCAGATTTCAGAAAAATCATATTCTATATAAAAATTAGTTTTAAATTACAGAGAAAAATATTTATCACTCATAGACACCAACGTTAGTATTTTGATATTTGCCTTTTGAGCCATATATATACTTTTATTGAAAACAAAGTTTCCATATATACATATGGTTTGTATAAATTTATTTTTTAGTTAACATACACCAGAATTTACTCTTTTTGGTGTACAGTTCTATGAGTTTTGACAGATGCATAGAACCATGTGGCCGCCACCACAATCACCTAAAAATGTTTTTTCGTGCTGCCCTTTTATAGTCAAACCCTCCCATGCATCTCAACAACCACAGATCTGTTCTCTATCCCTATAGTTTTGCCTTTTCTAGAAAAATATATGAGGCATAGAGTATGTAGCCTCTGGGTCTGGCTCTTTTCACTTAGCATAATGCATTTCAGATGCCTCCATGTTTTTGTGTGTACTGGTAGTTGTTCCATTTAATTGCTGAGTTGTATTCCAAGGCATTAATGTACCACTTTGTTGATCCAATCATAAGTTGAAGGGCATTTGAGTTTTTTCTAGTTTGGATGATTATGAAAAAAGCTGCTATAAACATTTGCATACAAGTTTTTGTATGATCGTGTGTTTTTGTTTTTATTGAGTTTGTACCTAGGAGATGGATTGCTTGGTTATATGACAAGTAACTGTTTAACTTGGTAAGAAACCGCCAAACTGTTTCCCAGAGTGGAGGTGCCCTGTTGCATTGCCATCGACAATGTACGAGGGTTCCAGTTGCTCTGCGTCCTCATCAGTGCGTGGTGGTGTCAATTTTTCTTCTATTTTAGCTATTCTAATAGGTGTGTAGTGGTATCTCATTGTGGTTTTAATTTGCATTTCCCTCATGACTAATGATGTCAAATATCTTTTCCTGTGCGTTGTTACTGTACAAATATCTTCTTTGCAAAGTGTTCCTATCTTTTGGCCATTTAAAAAAAATAGGTTTTCTTATTGTTAAGCTTTGAAAGTTGTTGTGTATATCAAATAAAAGTTCTTTACCAAATATGTGATGTACATTTTCTTCCTGTTCGTGGTGTATCTTTGAATTTTATTAGTAGTGTCTTTTGTAGAGCAAAGTTTATCATTTTGATGACATCCAATTAATTAATTTTTTTATTTTATGGAACATGCTTTTGATGTTTCTCTGAGAACTTTTTACCTAACCCGAGGTCACAAAGAGTTTCTTCTCTACTTCCTTCTAGAAGTTTTGTAGTTTTAGGTTTTACATTTAGGCCTGTGATCCGTTTCCAAGTTAGTTTTTTGGATAAGGTGTGAGGTTAGTGTAGAGTTGAGTCCTATTTTTTTTTTTTTTTTTTAGCATATGGATGTACAGTTGTCCCAGTACCGTTTCTTGCAAAGACTATCCTTTGCCATTGAATTTCCTTCGCACTTTTGTCAAAAATCAGTTGGCTACGTTGAGGGTCTATTTCTGAACTGTATTCTGTTCCACTGATGTGTCTGTCTGTTCACAAGTACCACACTGTGTTGATTATCCCAGCTTTACCATAAGTCTTGAAAGCAGGTAGTGTGAGTCCTCCAACTTTGTTCTTTTTCAAAATTTGTTTAGGCTATTCTAATTACTTTGCCTCTTTAAATTTTATAATACTTTTGTCAATATCTATAAATAATCCTACTGGGATTTTTGAGTGGGATTTCGTTGAATCTATAGAACAACTTGAGGAAAATTGACGCCTTAACAATATTTACTCTCCCAATCCATGAACATGATATATCTCTCCATTTACATAGATCTTTGATTTATTTCATCAGTGTTTTATAGTTTTCAGTGTATGGTTCCCATACATATTTTGTTAGATTTATACTTGTGTTGTATTTTTATTAGTGCTATTATAGATGGTACTTTTAAAAATGAGCGTTTTATTAAATCTATTATATTTAATTGACATTTTTATTGAGATAATTGTAGATTCATATCAGTTGGAAGAAATAATAGAGAGAGACCTGGGTAGGCTTTACTCAGTTTCCAATGGTAACATCTTGCACAACTGTAGTGTAATACCAGAATAATGATATTGAAACAGTCAAGATACAGAACAGTTACTCTACCACAAGGATACCTCATGTAGCCTTCTTATTGCCACCCCTACTTTCTCCTTTCATCTTATCCCTGATCCCTGGCAACATTAATTTGTTCTCTATTTCTATGATTTTGTCATTGCAGTAATATTATATAAATGGAATCATATGTGTGACTATTGGGGATTGGCTCTTTTCACTCAGAATAATTCCTCGGAGAGTCATCCAAGTTGTTACGTGTGTCAATGGTTTGTTCCTTTTTATTACTGAGTGGTATTTCATGATATGGATGCTCCACAATTTGTTTAAGCAGACACTCACTTAAGGACATCTGGATTGTTTCCAGTGTTGGGCAATTGTTAATAAAGCTACTATACACATTCATGCATAGGTTTTTGTGTGAACATAAGTTTTCATTTCTCTGGCATAAATATCCAAGAGGGCAATTGCTGGGTCGTATGGTAGTTGCAACTTTAGTTTTAAAAGAAACTGCCAAACTGTTTTCCAGAGTGGCTGAACTGTTTTACATTTCCACCAGCAATGTGTGAGTGATACAGTTTCTCCTCATTCTTGCCAGTTATTTGACATTGTTAGTATTTTTAATTTCAGCCATTTTGATTGGTGTGTAGTGATACCTCATTGTGGTTGTAATCTGCATTTCTCAAATGGCTAATAATGTTCAACATCTTTTTCTGTGTTTGCTTGCTGTCTGTATATCCTTGCAGTGAAACATATGGTCTGGTTTTGTTAAATTTTACTTTCTGGTTGTTTATTGCTAGTATATAGAGATTCATTTGATTTTTGCATATTACCTTATATCCTGTGTTTGCTGAACTCACTTATTCATTCTAAGAGCTTTGCTATAGATTCCATGAGATTCTCTTTTTTTCTATGTAAACAATCATGTCATCTGCTAGTAGAGATAGTTTTCTTCCTTTCCAATCGTCATGGCTTTTATTTATTTTTCGTGTTTTATTGCATTGGCTAAGACTTCTAGTACAATATTGAGTAGAAATGCTGAGAGTGTATATCCTTACCTTATTTCTTTTTTAGGAGGAAAATAGGCTTTGCAATTAAGTAGGATGTTAGCTATAGATTTCTTTGCTCATATTGTTTATCAGTTTGAGCACATTTCCTTCTATTCCTAGTTTGCTGAGAGGCTTTTAAAAAAATATCATAAATGGATGTTGAATTTTGTCATATAATTTAATTGCATCTATTGATTTGTTCATATGGCTTTTATTTTTTTTCCTGTTAATATGGTGAATTACATTGATTTTTGAATATTGAATGTGTCTTATATTCACAGGGTGAATGCACTTGGTTGTGATATATTGTCCTTTTTATATGTTGCTGGATTTGATTTGCCAATATTTTGTTGATTTTGTCTCTCTGTTTATGAGGAATATTTGTCTGTAGTTTTTTTTTGTTTTTTGTTTTTGGCTGAGGAAGATTCATCCTGAGCTAACATCTGTTGCCAATCTTTCTCTTTTTGCTTAGGGAAGATTTGCCCTGAGCTAACATCTGTGCCAATCTTCCTCTATTTTGTATGTGGGTTACCATCACAGCATGGCTGCTGATGAGTGGTGTAGGTCCATGCCCAGGAACAGAACCCAGGCCGCCGAAGCAGAGCGTACCAAACTTAACCACTAGGCCATGGGACAGGCCCCTGTCTGTAGTTTTTTTCCTTCTTCTTTGTCTGACTTTGATATTAGTGTGATGCTAGCTTTGGTCCTCCTCAGTGTTCTGGAAGAGATTGAGTGGAATTGGCATTACTTCTTCCTGAAATTTTTGATAGAATTTACCAGCAAAAAACACTGGGCCTGGAATTTTCTTTGTTGGAAAGTCACAACCACAAATTCAGTTTGATTGATTTCAAGATGCAAGACTATTCAAGGTATCTATTTCTTTTTCACTGAGATTTGGTCGTTTATGTCTTTCATGGAATTGGCCCATTTCATCTTAAGTTCAGCATTCTCTTCTTACCTTTCTTTACTGTCTGTAGGACCTGTAGTGATAACCACATTTCTTTCCTGATATAGGTAATTTGTATCTTATCTCTTTTTTCTTCATCAGTCTGGCTAATCATTTCTCAATTTTATTGATTTTTTTCAAAGATTAGCTTTTGGTTTCATTGTTTTTTCCTGTTATTTTCTGTGTTCAATTTCATTCATTTCTGTTTTTAACCTCTTTTATTTTTCTCCTTCTGTTTGTTTTGGGTTTAGTTTGTTCTTCTTTTACTAGTTTCTTAATGTGGAAGCTTAGGCTGTTCATTTATAAATTTGAGCCCTTTCTTCTTCCCTATATAGGCATTTAATTGCTAAGTACAGCTTTAGTTGCATCTCACAAGTTTTAATACATTTTATTTCCATTGTCATTCACTTCAAAGTATTTTTTTATTCTCTTTGAGTTTTCCTAATTTTAAAACAATTTATTAAGACTTTTTTTAGAGCAATTTTAAGTACACAGCAAAATTGAGGGAAAGGCACAGAGATTTCCCATATACACCCTGCCCCCACAAGAGTCTTTCTATTTCACAGTGGGTTATTTAGACATGTGTAACCCTAACCATAACTCTAACCCCTAACCCTAACCCTAACCCTAACCCTAAGCCTAACCCCTAACCACTAACCCTAACCCTTAACCCCTAACCCTAACCCTAGCCCTAGCCCTAGCCCTAGCCCTAGCCCCCAGCCCTAGCTCCTAACCCCAGCTTCTCCTAGCTTTTAGCCCTAGCCCTAGCCCCAGCCTTTAACCCTAACCCTAGCTTTTAGTTTTAGTTTTAGTTTTAGTTTTAGTTTTAATTTTAGTTTTAATTTTAGTTTTAGTTTTAGTTTTAGTTTTAATTTTAATTTAATTTTAATTTAATTTTAATTTAATTTTAATTTTAATTTTAATTTTAATTTTAATTTTAATTTAATTTAATTTTAATTTTAATTTTTAATTTTAATTTTAATTTTAATTTTAATTTTAATTTTAATTTTTAATTTTAATTTTAATTATTTTAGTTTTAGTTTTAGTTTTAGTTTTAGTTTTAGTTTTAGTTTTAGTTTTAGTTTTAGTTTTAGTTTTAATTTTAATTTTAATTTTAGTTTTAGTTTTAATTTTAGTTTTAATTTTAATTTTAATTTTAATTTTAATTTTAATTTTTAATTTTAATTTTAATTTTAATTTTAATTTATAATTTTAATTTTTAATTTTAATTTTAATTTTAATTTTTAATTTTAATTTTATTTAGTTTTAATTTTAATTTTGCTTTATTTTAGAATTTTAATTTTAATTTTAATTTTAATTTTAATTTTAATTTTAATTTTTAATTTTAATTTTAATTTTAATTTTAATTTTAATTTTAATTTTAACCCCAACCCTAATTTTACCCTAACCCCAACCCTAGCCCTAGCCCTACCCTTAGCCCTGGCCGTAGCCCTAGCCCAACCCTAACCCTAACCCTAACCCTAACCCTAACCCTAACCCCTAACCCTAACCCCTAACCCCAAGCCATTCCTAACCCCAATCACCCAGGAATGTGATTTGGTAATGTAAAGACTGGGAACGCTGTACTTTCCCTCCAAGGAGAAAGAGAAGTTCCAACAGTGAAAGCTTCATGCCGCAAATAGACAATTAAATCCCAACAAGCAGTGGTTTCTTTCAGCATTACTGATGCTGAAAAGATCTCTTTTGATAATAGCACGATCCCCCAACTGCCATGTCCATTTCCATAAATCAAATTTCCAACACATATGGATCTAAAAAACTGAGGGAAATCTGGTATTTCCTTAGATGCAACTCTAAATTAGCATGCAACAGAGAACAGAAAAATGGAGACCTAGAAGTAAATATCTAATTTGAGAACATAGACATAAAAGTGCGTTTGAAATAATATTTTGGAATCTATTGGAATATTATACAAAAAGAATAACCCACTTTTAGTAGGTTTTACTGTGACTGTGAGGGGAAAAACTGAATCACCCCGTGACATTGATAATTCGCTGCTGACATTCAAGTAAAAATAAATAATATACATAGTAAAGGAAAATGAGAGAACAGCATGAAAAAGGAAGATCTTTCTCTCCTCACCTGAAACTCAACCTCTCACTTCAGAAAGAAACTGTTGTCTATATTTTCTATGTCTCGAAGCAGAGATTAATAAAAGAAAAATATCGATATATTTTAATGTTTCAAGAGCTCAAAACAAGGAAACATTAGGGACGTAGCCATGAGACCTCACTGAGGTGCCTGCTCCATTTCATCTGCTGTCAGGACGGTCTTGTTAGACCCTCACTTTCTCTGCCTTGCTAGCAAGTCTGTCCGCCATCAGTGCTATCACCAGTCTTGCTCCTGTGCTCTTCACTGCCCTTTCCTCCTTCCTGATACCTCCACAATGGAGCTGTGGAATGCACAGATCAGCTCCTGGAATCATCTCTGCCAAATCTGAAGACCAGCAGGAGTGGGCATGGGACATGGAATGCAGACCACCTGCGAGCACACCTGGCAGGGATTCACCTGTGTGACTAGGTGCAAGTTTTTGCAACGTTTTGGCAAGATTGAAAGGACTTATGAGTTGTCCTGCACTGCTGCAGACCTGGAGTCCTAGCGGTCTCTCGGGCCAGCAGATCTGGTGGGGCTGGTCCAAGTTGTCCTCTCAGAGACCATTCATTGCCAGGATGGGATGGGATTCTAGTAACTGGCCTCTTGAATATGTCACTGGACATCCTCAAAAGAATGGAAATGCTTAAACCAGGCTTTGGTTTGGACTGGTTCCCACAGTTACGCTGCTTCTTCTGTGAAGACGTGACTTATCATCCTTCTTTTCCTCTTACCCTATAAAAACAAATCATGAAACTGAGTCAAATGATAAAGGAGGCCTGCCTTTTTAGGACAATTATCCTGGCTGTTTTGTACTTCCACCCCCCCTCTATCCTCTGGGGATAGATCTGACCTGTGTCCTGGGATGTCATCAGGCAGATTTGCATCAAGAACAGAAAGCTCAAGGTCAAACTCAAGGCTCCTCCAGATCATTTCCCCCCTCCATCCCGTTAACACGCCCTACTTGTTTGAGTGTAATTCTATTCTCTTCTTTTCCTTGTCACTCTCAACCGCACAAGTCCTGGCACTCCCTCTCAGGACAGTCGGCCCCCAGTCCTTTACTAAATCCCAAATCTTACCATTTCTGTGTTTTCTGTCTACTCATTTGCTTAATCCATTGACCACTTGGTGTTCACAGAGGTTAAATCAATAGTGACATTATCAACCACCCCCTGTTAGCAACTTACTCCCATATCCCAGATGTTCACATAATCCAAATGGTTATGTTCAAAAGTAGATAATTCAGAAAACATATTCACCCACCACAAATTCTTGATCTCTAATATTTTTATTCAAACATTCATACAGTAGATACCTGTCCCTCAAGATCCGTAGTAATGCCAGATCAACGATCCTCACCTTAATTTCCTCCTACACCTATCAATCCTGGATTCCATGAACTATGATCACAATAATTTCCTTGGAAAAATAAAAAATCCCTTACCACTCATTTATTTTGTAAACCTCCAAACCCAGAAGATCCCGATTATCCGCCATGCCGCAGCTACTGCTGGTCTTATGACAAGCTGAAGAAAAAGCATGAAACATGATCTTTTTGTACCACTGTAAACACAAAGCCATCTGCATCAACTGGGAAGCACCCATAATGCCTGGAAATTTTGTTCTCTTTTTTTGTTTGGCTCAAAAACAAAAAGACAAATCAATTTAAAAAATGGGCAAGGGACCAGAGTAAAATTTTTCCAATGAAGACATACAGGTGGCCAACAGGTGTATGAAAAGGTGTTCAGCATCACAAATCAGGGAATGCAAATCAAAACCACAATGAGCTATCATGTCACACCTGTTAAGATGGCGATTATCAAAAAAACTAAAGATGACAAATGTTGGTGAGGATGTGGAGAAAAGGAAACCTCGTGGGAATGTAAACTAGTACAGCCATTATGGAAAACAGTACGGAATTTCCTCCAAAAATGAAAACTAGCCTATGATCCAGCAATCCCACTTCTGGTATACACCCACAGGAATTGAAATCACAGTCTCAAAGAGATATCTGCCCTCTAATGTTCATTGCAGCAAATTCACAATAGCCAAGATATGGAAGTAGCCTAAACGTCACTGATGGACGAATGGATAAAGAAATGGAATATTCGTCAACATTGAAAAAAGAAGGAATTGCTGCTATTTTTGACAACATGAGGGACCTAGAAGACATTGTGCTAAGTGAAATAAGGCAGACAGAGAAAGGCAAATATTCCCTTATTTGTGGAATCTAAAATAGTCCTACTCACACAAGCAGAGTTTAGAATGGTGGTTGCCATGGGCTGGGGAGATGGAAAAATGGGGAGCTGATGTTCAAAGATACAAAGTTTCAGTTATCAAGATAAATAAGTTCTGGAAATCTAGGATATGGCATAGTGCCTACAGCTAACAAGACTGTATTGCATACGTTACATTTGCTAATAGAGTAGATATTAAGAGTTCTTAGCAGAGAATAATAGTAATAAAGGAGGTGAGAGAAAACTTTGGGAGATGATGGATATATTTGTGGCCTTGATGGTGGTGACAGTCTCAAGGGTGTATGCTTATGTCGAAATTCATCAAGCTGTATATGGAAAAGTATGACATCATCGTTGAGTCTTCTGCACCTTGAAATATGTCATGTCCTCATCACAAGAGAAAAAATTTGTAACTCTATATGGGGACAGATGTCAACTGGACTTATTGTGGTGATCATTTCAACATATATACAAACATTGAATCATTATGTCGTACTGCTGAAACTAATTTAATCTTGTATGTCAACTTTATCTCAATTAAAAAAACACAACAGACAAAACCATTTGAATACTGTATATGAGTTCAGTGAATCTCTGAAACTGCCCCATTCCCATATGGGAATTACAGGAAGCAGAGAGGATGATGTAAGATGGAAGAAAGTTGTACAAAACAGTATTCAAATTAAAATCATTTAAGTTGCTATCAGCTCCTTGTGGCAAAGTTCTGTGAGCACCGATCTACTTTCACATTTTTCCTGGAAAAACATACTTTCACATCCAACCCATAATAGTTTCATCATTTTCTCTAATAAGAAAATTTCAACTTAATAAATAAAAAGAAAAGCATATCTTATGTACGAATGAAGTTAGTGAACTTTACAGAGAAAAGAGCATATTTGTCCAATCTCAATAAAGGAAACAGAAGAACTGAATGATGATCAAATCTCGTTCAAGCTTATCTTTAAAAGCAAGTAAAACCAGGCTGTCTTTTCAAGGATGTGTGTAGAGCTGTCAGCCTTGGAAGATAGAAATAGTGGCCTCCTCTGGAGCAAAGGGCAGGCTTGCTTACTGCCCAGTATAATAAAACTAACACCCCCCCAGGGCAAAGGTTAGCAGACATCCTGCCCGTTATCAAAGATTTGAGTTCCTTAGGCTCTGAGATCTTGCAACCCTCTGCATGTCACCTGGCCCACTGTGTATCACCCTGTAGGAAGTGAGATTTAGTGAACCGGTGCAAATGCTGATACTCTGGCCACTGCTATTGTTGTGGCATTAAGTCCTTTGTCTCTGACGCATGGGTCTTGTGACTTTTGCCAGCATCTGTAAGACCATTGTAGGCTAACTTATTGGTTTGCAGGTAAGGTAAAACATCAGACCTTTCACAGTTCCTGACAAGCCCTTAAAATAACTAGTAGTCTTAGGAACAGAGAGCTATCCAGAACAATATGCATGGATGGTCTTCATAGAAGACTTCATGCAACCAAAACTTTAATAAGTCTCTCTGACCTCTTTTATTTCTACCCCAAATAGAAGGAGAGGCACCAAGCTATTACAGACCTAGGGCTTGTGCAAGTCACCTGGAGACCTAGTGACCAGCAACTTCCCATGGGGAGCAAAGACAGATGGGCATATTTCCAAAATGGACCCATGTGCCTCCCGGTCATCAAAAAGACAGTGCATTATCTTAATTTATGATGATTTGAGTCATTAAAATCTTGTGATGGGCCAAAGATACACTTCTAAGAGGAGTGAGGCACATGACAGTTGTAAGCAGATTAACACACTTGGTGCATATCAAACTCTGAACTAACTTTAGTGTTCTAATCAATTAAAAGGTACAACAAATTTAATTAGGTAGATTAAATGATATTTAGTGGTATCCCTGATTATTACTCTGCAATAATGAACAAGAAGCTCATGTAAATAACTATAATTGGTCTTACTTTAAAACATGATAGTCAGGACTGTTTGAGATAAGCTGGAGAGAAGGAAGGGGAGAAATAGACAAAAGTTAGCTGCTCTGAAGCCACTGTCAAGACCTCTGGATCTACATGTAACCCAGGAGATCGAGGCAAAGGGCTGTGCCCCTAGATCCTCCTGCACTGTGGTTTTCAGGGATGTCACAGGGCTGAAGCAGCTTCCTGAATCGTGTTTACATGTCCTTGTGTACAATACCCCTCACCATGGGGATGAACCACCATTCAATCATCCCTTACACCCCTCTAATTAACAATTAGCTTTCAGAATCATTGTATCATTACATGATAATTTATTCCTCAAACCTGTAGGATGCCGAGCTAAAAGAAAATCAAATATCAATGGCTTCTTTTCTTTGAAAGACCAAGATGTTCTTTCACACTTGGAATCCTGATTAGAGGATATATCCATCAAATCAATGGAAAAAACTTAAGAAATGGACAGAGGGATATTTCATTCATATATATACATTTTGCATTGTTGCAAAAATAGAGTTACATTTTAAAAAATTAAAATTTTTTGAAATTTCATAGATATTAAGGACTTTGTTCTGCTTATACTCCCTTTGGTTTACCAAAACAAACTCACTCTTTAATGAGCATTTCTAGCATTCAGTGCTAGTAACAAGTTTTTTTAAATTCTTATTTTTCCCAGGTCAAAGAACAAGGGTAGAGGTCATCAAGAGGTCAAGTCTAATCTACCTAGGGATGTGGCAGGCTTAACTATGGATGTTCAAGCCAGACATTGCCAGCAGAACCACATCTCTTCATCCATAGGTGAGTTTTTACTAGTGATCACAGAGACTTGAGGATATCGAAGGAAATTCTTCATTAAGAACCAAAGATATAGATTCCTATCTTGGGTTCATTACTTTGAATTTTTGACCCAAATCGTATATCTCAATTGGACCATGTTCAATTCTATGATCTTTAGAAGATGCAGCCTACAGCTGAAGAGAAACAGATACAACACCAATATCTTATCCTCTCTGAAGCCCAACTGAGAGCCCCTGGAGTCAGAAGTTTTCAAGACAAGAAAAAGTCATCCTTCTTCTGAACATAGACTGTAGAGGCTATACTAACATTCAACTTTATTTATTTTGTTTTTTATTTTTGTTTTGTGAGGAAGATCGGCCCTGAGCTAACATCTGCCAATCCTCCTCTTTTTGCTGAGGAAGACTGGCCGTAGGCTAACATCCATGCCCATCTTCCTCCACTTTATATGGGACGCCGCCACAGCATGGCTTGACAAGCAGTGCGTCGGTGAGTGCCCGGGATCCGAACCTGCGAACCTCGGGCCGCCGTGAACCCTGGGCCGCCGGAGCGGAGCACTTGCACTTAACCGCTTGCGCCACCGGGCCAGCCCAAACATTCAACTTTAAATTGTTAACGTGACTTGTTAGAATGTGATGCAGCAAGCATAATACCTTCTAAGTTTCATGATTTTTCTCCAGAATACTGAGATGGATGACCTTGAACTCCAGTTTCCCCATAAATGTCTTTATTCAGAGATAAAATTAATTTCCCTATAAAATAATTCCCATAAAATTGTTACAAATATATCATAGTCTCTGACTAAAAGGGAACAAAGCAAATTGAGCAGTTGAATAGCAGTGTAATAAATTCCATACAAGGATCTTACTGCAGCATTATGTATAATAGTGAAACTGGAAATAACCCCATCTCTATCAAAGAAGAAATAAACAGATCGTGGTATTCCTGTTCTTTGGAGTAGCTCTAAAACTTCTAAAAAGCTAAGTTAGAGTGATGTGCACTGATAAGGAGAGGCATCTATGATATATGGTTTGGGAAACAGCAAGTTGCAAAACGATGTAGTTATGTAATTTATGTTAAAAAAACTTTATGTGTATTTATAAATTCATTGGAAATGTCCAGAAGAATAAGCTGCAACTTCTTAACAATAGTTCCTTCTGAGTAGGGGAGTGAGTTTGCAGGGAAGGGGATGGAAGGGGAAGGTTTCACTTTACATAGATCTATATAATTTGACTTTTTTTACAAAGTATGTAATTCTTTCATAATTAGAAAAATGAGTGATGTGACCGTTTGGTGCAGGGCAACAGTATTATGTTCACTAGTCTCTGTACTGCATGTTACTGCACAGCATGGGCTGTAGGAGAAGGCCTAGAGGAGCAATGAAGACAAAAAGACATAACACCTGCAAAAAGTCAGTGGAGTATTTCTATATAAGAAACCTTGCAGGTGAGTGATGGTTAGCATCTTCCACTACTCCAGCTCTTGCAATAAACCTAGAATCTGCCCAAGGTAGGCCTGACGACCACGCCCTGGTAGTCCACTCCCCACCCAGGGCCTGTTTGTGCAGGTGACTGCCAACAATCAGACAATGGACTCAGGATGTGACGTGTGCTTTTGGGGCGGCTGGCAGAGAGGGACAAAGTGGAACACCAGCTAAGTGCACACACCTGAGAGGCGTAGTTCCAGGTACAGACTCAAAATGCACCAAGAAACTGTGTGAAGGAAGCTACTCGACCTCTCTGAGCCTCAGTGTCCCCCCTGTAAAATGGGGATCACAGGCCTACTTCACAGAGCTGTTGGGGAAGATACATAGAAGTGCCTATGACAGCCAGTGTCACATTATTAACAAAGTCATATCCGACTTCAGAATAATCGATGAAAAGAATAATGTGATGAGACCAAAGACGAGATGCCCACCTTTGTAAGCAGCCCCAGCAACATGAGAATGAGAGGAGCTCCGAGTAAGCAGGGTTCTTCACAGCTCCACTTTAGAGGATGAACATGGGCTACACCAGGATAATTGGCTGTTGTACAGTGACTCGTGTAGTGAAGGTGGGTCCCTAAAGACACTGTGAAATCCAGTTACACACAGTGGCTCCTGGGAAACAACTACAAAGTGATCAATGCAGCAGTTAGGAATGGGAAGGGGGTGAACAGAGGAGGGTCAGAGCCACAAAATCTGACGGAAGACACTGAACCACGACGAGCGCCCAGCTCTGTCAACAGCTGCTGTGGTTGCGCCAGGAGATCAAATGTCTGAGGCAGCCATTGTGGGGACTGCTGGGAGCACAGTGGTCACTGCAGCCACACCCCAACAGCAGTGCATCGGAGCACACAGACCCAGAGACTTTCCTCTCAATTAATCCTTGTTTCAAGATGAAGAATATCCTCATGTTACAATGTCTCCTTCCAACCCTTGTGGACGAGTGTCATCAGAACCCCCTGAAGAGGTCACAGGCCAGAGTAGGACGGAACACTGGGGGCTGGGGAGCGGCGTTGCACCTGACAACACGGACTATCATCCAGGCCTGTTGAACACGAGAGAAGAACCCGAGGATGTGGTCTAACGAGAATTCCCCGTCTTGCCACATTCAGAGACACTGCAGAGTTTCTCAACCTTTCTTTACAAAAATGTTAAAGAATTCATGTGTCATTAATTCATAAAGAGGCAAATTCTTGACAACGTGACAGGGTCTAGTTTCCATGATCAGGTTTTCCAGTTGTTTTGATAATATTCCACATTCAGGAATTGGAAATGTAACCTATTGGGATGTGTAATATAAACAAGGACTTGTTTTCATTTAGATCAACACCCAGACTTTTAAGGATGACATAAATCAGGAAAACTGCTAATCATTCCTCCACAGGTTTCAATAAGACTTTTAAGTTAATTTACCAATCTCAGGAAAAGAGAATATGGCAATTCAAGTTTTTTTGCTTCTGCATTCAAGCGTACAGTACAGCCAAGAGAATGAGCAGAAAAAAATTAACAAGAAAGTCTTGCTTGCATTTTATCTTTTGCAAATGAGCAGGATATTTTATGTTCTGTTCTTTTCACTGCTGTAATCAATTTTTAAATACGGTACATCTGACTATCCCAAGGCGTGTTTATCTGGGAACCTTGCCTGAATCCAAAGCAGCGATGTTAAAGCTGACGGGTTTCAAATGCTGCCCAGGTACTGCCTACCATGAACATGCCTCTCCCAAAGTTGGACCACCGGTCTCTTCCTGAGGGATCAGAGTCACCACCCCTGTCCCTGAGAGACTGGCCACTCAGGCCTGAGCTGAGATTAGGTGATCAATCTAAAGGGCAAAATGCTTAAGCTATTCTCATCTTAAGGATGTTGTTTCGGAGGCTTCTGCACTGGAATGGGTTGGTGAAAATGGCCTACTAGATACTTGCCTGGGAATTGATTTGTTCTTCTCTGCTCTTAGCGGATCCTGGGTAAAACAGTATTTAACCTCACAGATGCCTCAACTTCCACATCTGCAAAAAAGGCAAGCAACAGCTAATGTTACCACCCTGCAAAGCTCTTAAGTTGTGCTTGCAAGAGGGGCCAGAAGGGCGAATGTCTCCCAAAAGCTGATGAAATGATGGCACTTTGGCTGGAGAAGGCAGAGGGCAGCAGGCAAAGTGGAAAGTTTCTGGGATGTCAAACCAGTTCCCATAAGCAGTTTAGAGAAGCACCTGGCCCTGGACTAGGTAGGAGGCTGTGGAACGACCCACAGGCACACAGTGGGGAGGAGGAATCAAGCAACGGAGGGAGGCAGTGGGGAAGAGGCGCGAGTCCAGCTTCAATTTTGGACAAAAGCAGTTGCACGCTGCAGGCCCGTGGCTGCCCATACAGCTGCCACACCCTCCTAACTCCCTGGTCCCTCTCATCCCGTCACATCCCTCCGGGACTCAGTCCAGTTGGAGCTGGTGCAGGACCAGATTCCTGAGTCAATGGCGATTTGGCCCTAAGGCAAGCCTTCACCGCCCTGCTCCTCCCCCCAGGGCTAGGCACCGCCCCATGCCCAGAGCATCTTGGGAGTTGTAGTTCTGCAGTCCTGCAAGCTCCCAGCAGGGAATGGTTAAGAGACAAAAGCACCAAGCATGCACAGCTAGGAGACCCAACTCCCACCTGTCCCTCCACCCCTGGCCCACGCCCCTCTGCTTCTACACCCCACCTTCTACCCCACCTCTTCTCTATACGATGCCATCTCTCCATGCCTTACCCATCCCCCAGAGTTGTGCAGTGTGGTTGGGCTGCATCCTTTGAGGCCAGTACTCAGGTAGGAGTGGAGCTCAACAGCCTGGCTATTGCTGAGGATGCTTGCAGCCCTGGTGGAAGCTCCTCGGCCAGTATTTGAAATGTAAATTCAATATCTAAAATGGAAATACCGGGTGCATGGGATCCTGGAATTTGCCTTTTCAAGGCCATCTGTCCTACCATCCCCTCCATCCATCCAGCCTGCCATGATCCTCCCTCTGGACCCCGTGATCAGGGTCACTGCAGAGATCCTCCCCTTGGAACCCACCCAGCTTAAGGGCCCATACCCATCATAAAAACTCAAAGCCATACCACTTGGCAAATTGAGGCAAAAATGGAATGACCCAGGGGGGCCACTCAAGGGTGAGGGCATTACTAGATACTTGGGAGTATTAAAATCCATCTGATGATGTCATGAGTGAACGTGTTCCACTTTAAAACAAAACACTGCTGTTATTCTGAGATATTGAGTTAGGATCTTTTTGCAAATATGCCGGATTTAAAATGTTTATTGATGTATAACATGCGTATCGAAATATATGCAGAAGTCATCCATGTAAACCTCAAAGAATTATTACAAAGTGAACACACTTGTGTGACCAAGAACTAGCACCAGCTTCACTCAGGCCCCGACAATCCCTTTCTCCCTCCTTCCTCCCCAAAGGTAACTGACATCTTACCAGCGAACACTATATATCGAGTTTGTCTTCTTATACAAGTGTTTTATTACACAACAATTTAAACAATATACAAAATAAACAAAACAGCATAGTAGGCTCGTCACCCAGCTTCAACAACTACTAATCATCTGCCATTTTTGTTTCTTCCACACTCCATCCCATTCCCACCTCACTTTATTATTCTTTTAGTCTTTTGTGTGTGTGGGGGGGTAAGAAGTACGCACACTGAAAGGCACAAATCTCAACCTTATTTTTTTGGCAAATAAACATTCCCATATAACCTTCACCCCTTTAAGAATAGGATATTTCCATCACTCCCAGAAAACCCCTTCCTGTTCCTTCCTAGGTAATTTTTTCCTTCCCCCGAGGCAACCACTGTTCTGGTTTTTTCAGCATAGGTTCATCTTGGCTGAAATCATCCCACGTGTATTGTTTTCTGTCCAGCTTGCTTCCCTCGGCACGAGGTTGATGAGTCTCTCCCAGCATGTGTGTGTCAGCGTTTGCTCCTTGGTACGGCTGAGGGCGTTCTGCTCTGAGGATGCCCCGCAGTGGGCTCATCTTCCTCTTGGGGACGTGCAGGTCATCTCCTGTGAACATTTTTGTACAAACCCTTTTTGTATGCTTTTTAATTCCTTTATTAGCATTTAAGTGACACACCTTTGCATTTTTTAGTGGTTGGTCCAGATTACAATATGCATCTTTAACATATCACAGCCTACCTAGACTTAATAGTGCACCAGTTTAATCAATGTAAAATATGGAAGACTTGCTACAGAACAGTTCCATTTACCTCTGTCTGTCCTTTGTGCTATTGTTGTCATAAATTTTACATCTTCCCATGTTATAAATCCCACAATACAGTGTTATAATTTTTGCTTTCAATAGTCATAGGTCTTTTAAAGTAATTAACAGAAAAAAGTTATGTATTTTGAGGCAGATGATTTGAGGCTCTGCAAATGTATTTTTTTTTAAGTTTCACCCACAGTTTTTGCATTCATCAGTCAGCCTAACCCACAATAATTATTACTGTGGTGTTCTAGTGGCGATTTTCTATTTCATGCTATCCAGCCATATTTATTATTTTGAATTCTGTGAGGAAGATTCCCTCCCTCCCTCTCCCTTCCTTCTTCCTTTCTTTCTCTTATTCTTTTTTATTCCTGTTTCTTTCTTCCTTTCTTATTTAATCAATTTTATGTCAGTATACACTCATGGATATTCATTTTATTCTCTGTGTAATAATCCAATGCTACCATTATTTATTATGTTGCTCACAGTTTTTCAGCTTGAGCCATTGAGAAATCTTTCAGATTGATTCCTTTCGACACATCTCATCACTTGCTGTGTTTTATTTAAAGCACTTTCCTACCTTCTGGCACTACAAGACGGTCCAGGTTCATATTGTATTTTCCATCTCCAGCCCTAGAATTAGCCATTTCTCCAAGAAAATCTGGTTCTTTTTATTGGAGAATGATATTTAGAAACCAAGATCTGGGAGCTAAGTGTGCTCATTGATACTAGAGTGTCACTGCTTCTGGATCCTCTCAGCAGAGCATGGAAATGTATGTATGAATATAAACTCAGGTATACACATCTATCTATTGATCTATCAATCTATCCATCTATCTGGATAGATATATTAGAAGTGACATGGATTCATACTGATACTTCCAACTCCTATCCAGCACCACAGAGTTTATTCTAGCATTCTCCTTTTGTTTATTTTTAACTTCTTTCACCAACAGTGAGAAACTTAACTCCAGTTAGCTACAATATATCTACTAATGTGTCAACTAGTTTCAGAATTGCTAATCCATACCCTTATGAAAAACAAACTTACCACCTAGAGTACAGTGTTTGTGTACAGTACTTTAGTTTCACAGTATCCCATCAAAACACTGTCTTCCAAAGTAACTTAGGTCAGGACCTTTCATCCCCACCCATTATGTGTGGCTATGTCACATGCTTGTAATACAGTGAGATTCATTTGTCACTGCATTTCTTCTGAGTTCCCCAGTATCCTGATTGATTTTTAAAATTTACAGAGTAAAATTCACTCTTTGTAGTGTACAGTTCTGTGGGTTTTGACAACTTTATGGTCATGTATCCACCTCTACAGTAGCATACAGAGCTGTCTTTTTCACCCCCCAAAATTCTCTCATACTGTCCCTGTGTAGTCAACCCCTTAGCCCATTCCATCCCTTGGCAACCACTGATCATTTTTCATCTCTGTAATGCTGACTTTTCTAGAAAGTCATACAAATGAAATCATATACTGTACAGCCTTTTGAATTGGGCTTCCTTCACTTAGAGAAATGCAGCCAAGATTCATCCATGTTGTTGTGTGAATCAAGAGTTTATCCTTTTTATTGCCAAGTAGTATTCTAATGTCCCAATTCACCACAGATTCTTTCTCCATTCACCTGATGAAGGACATTTAGTTTATTTCCAGCTTGTGGCAATTATGAATAACATGGTTATGAACATTCACCCAAAGATTTTTGTTTAAACATTAGTTTTCAATTTGATTGAGTAAATCCCTAGTAGCGGGATATCTGAGTCATATAATAAGTGTATGTTTAACTTTGTAAGAACCTGCTAAACCGTTATCCGAATGCAACTATCATGTTGCATTCACAGTTCTAGTTGCTCCTTGTCCTCACCAGCACTTGATATTTGCAATTTTATTTTTTATTTCAGCCACCTAATAGGTGTGTGGAATACTATTGTGGCTTCTGCCTCCTTTTTGAAAGTGAGATCTGCTAAATATAGAATCCTGTGTTGACTTTTGGGTTTTCTTTCTGCACTTGAAAGATGTCATTTTGTTGCTGATTTGTCTCTTTTGTTTTTGATAATATATCATCAATCATTGACATTATTTCTCCCTGTATGTAATGTCTTCCCCTGTATATATGGATTTCCCTGAGTGCTTTCAAGATTTTCTTTTTATCTTTGGATTTTAGCAGCTTGACTATCATGTGCCCAGGTGTGGTTTTATTTTGTATTTTATTTTCTGGGTTTGCTGACTTCCTTGGATCTAAAATTTTAGATTTTCTACCAAATTTTGGAAGTTTTATGTTATTACTTATTGATTTGCCTTTCTGCCTCATTTAATTTTTCTGTCTCTCCCCTCTCTGCTGGGGACTCAATCATCTCACAGGTAAGGCTCTCTTCATTTTTCTTCAAAATTTTTACATTCTTTTGTTCAGACTGGATAATTTCTATTGCTCTATCTTCATGTTTCTTCTACTGTTTCTTTTTATTTTTAATTTTATTTATTTATTTATTTTTTGCCCCAAAGCCCCAGTAGATAGTTCTATGTCATAGCTGCACATCCTTCTAGTTGCTGTATGTGGCACGCAGCCTCAGCATGGCCAGAGAAGTGGTGCGTCGGTGCGTGTCCGGGATCTGAACCCCGGGCCGCCAGCAGTGGAGCGCGCACACTTGACCGCTAAGCCTCAGGGCAGGCCCTCTTCTACTGTTTCTAATGTACATGTAAACTCAAAAGCATTTTTTAAATTTAATCTTCCTATTTGGTTCTTTTTGTAATTTCCATTTCTCTGCTGAGTTTCCAGATATGTTCATTCATTATGAGAATATTTTTCATACCATCTTGCTTATCTTTATAATAGCTGCATTCTTATCCTTCTCAGATAATTGCAACACCTTGGGGAGAGTTTCTACTGCCTGCTTTTGGTCATATATGGATTACATTTTCCCATCTCTTCAAATCTCATGATTTTTTAAACTGTGTACTGGAAACCATGAATGATAGTTATAGAGACTCTGGATTCTATTGTATTCCTTTGAAGAGTGTTGTTATTGTTCTAGCAGGGAGTTAACTTGGCTGGACTGAAACTCCAATCTTCTCTCCTTTACAGTGGGCATAGCTGAAATCCTCATTCAGTTCTTTCATCTTCCAACTGCTGTTTTTACACTAGGCCCTCTGGGGTCTACCCTGCATGTGTGTTGTTCAAAAATCTGCCAATTTGTTGTGTGTGGGGGGGAGACTTACATACATATTTTGAGATTTTCCTCTTTGTGTCTCCCTCCCTTCCAGAATTTCTCCCTTAACTTTCCAGCTACTCTGTTAGCCCCAAAATACATCCTCTAACATTACAAGTAAGACTGTAGTTTTTCCCCTGTCTGTGCCACGTACAGATTTTGGAATGCTTTGAGGCAAAAGACTCAAGCTTGCAAATATCTCCTGGTGCAATTCCCATCATTTAAGGGAAGACTCCCTCTCAGTTCTGCTTGCTTTCAGAAGAGATTTATACATACACACATATACACATTTATTATATGTGTATTACATATAAATACATGATTCTATATAAATATACATAATATTTTATGCAGATTTTATCATTGTTATCTGTGAGAGTGTTAGTTCAACAAGCCACTCCACCATTACTGGAAGCCAGACCTCGGTTTTGTTTCTTTTTTGATTTTATATAAATGGAATTAAAAAATATATAGCCTTTTGAATATAATTTCTTTTATGCAGCATTTTGGTTGTGATATTCATCCATGTTACTGCATGTAGCTAGTGTTTGTTGATTTGTTGAAAATAATTAATTTTTTTAAATGGTCATAAAATATGCATAACATAAAATTGACCATTTTAACCATTTTTAAGTGTACAGTTCAGGGACATGCAGTACATTCACATTATTGTGTAGCCATAACCTCCAACCATCCACAGAACTATTTTCACCTTGCACTGAAACTCTGCGCTCATTAAGCAACAACTCCCTGTTGCCCCTCCCTCTTGCTCTTGGGAAACACCATTCTCCTTTCTATTCCTATGAATTTGAGCACTCTAACTACCGTATATGAGTGGAATCATACAGTATTTTTCCTTTTGTGGCTGGCTTTATTTCACCTAGCATAAAGTCCTCAAGGTTCGTCCTTGTCATAGCATGTGTCAGAATTTCTTCCTTTTTAAGGGTGAATGGTATTCCACTGTGTGTATACACCACATATTTTTTGTCACTTCATCTTTTGATGGACACCTGGTTTGCTTCCAGCTTCTGGCTATTTTGAATAATCCTGTTAAGAACACGGGTGTACATTTATGTCTTTATACCTCTGCATTCAATCATTTTGGGTGTATGCCCATAAATGGTGTTCTGAGATTCATTTTTTCACACGTGGGGGGGTCCCCCACACCTCCAACAAGCAATACTTGGAATGCCAGCTAGTCGTCAGATAATTCAACTCAATTTGATGCTGTCAACCCAGAGATACATCAGATTCCACAGGTTGAGGGTTTAGTCTGATAAGACTGCACACCCACCAAACCTCACCTCAACTTCAGATGCCAGTTACAAGCCCAGGCTGTTACCTGTACTTCTGACTGACTGGCTATAAACCAGAGGTTCCCACAACCTCCTCATTGGGTTTGATTAATTTACTAGAGTGGCTCACAAAACTCAGAGAAACATTTACTAGATCACCAGTTTATTATAAAAGGATAGAACTCAAGAAAAGCCTGTTGGAAGTGGTGCATAGGGAAAGGTATGTGAGAAGGGACAGAGAGCTTTCATGCCATATCCAGGTGCACCACTCTCCAAGCACTCATTGTCATTGCCAACCTGGAAGCTCTCTGAACCTCCTTCTATTGTGATTTTAATGGAGGCTCCATCACGTAGGCAAGATCAATTATTAACTCAGTGTCCAGCCCCCCTCCCCTCTCTGCCAGATAAGGGGTAGGGCTAAAAATTCGAAGCTTCTAATCAGGGCTGGGTCTTCCTGGTGACCAGCCCACATCCAGGAGCCATCCAGAAGCCCACCCAGAGTTGCTTCAATAGAACAAAAGCTTCTCCTAGTGTTCTTATCAATTAGGAAATTACAAGGAGGTCGGCCCCTTGGCTTAGCAGTTAAGTGCACACGCTCCGCTACTGGCAGCCCAGGTTTGGATCCCGGGCGCGCACCGACGCATCGCTTCTCCAGCCATGCTTAGGCCACATCCCACATACAGCAACTAGAAAGATATGCAAGTATGACATACAACTATCTACTGTGGCTTTGTGGAAAAAAAAAAGAGGAGGATTGGCAATAGATGTTAGCTCAGAGCCGGTCTTCCTCAGCAAGAAGAGGAGGATTATCACGGATGTTAGCTCAGGGCTGATCTTCCTAAAAAAAAAAAAAAAAAGGGAAATTACAAGAGTTTATGGTCTCTGTGTCAGGGATGGTGTCAAAGACAAATATTAGAATAAGAGTTGCTCCTAGTGTTCTTATCATTTAGGAAATTACAAAGTTTCAGGAGCTCTGTGCCAGGAACTGGAGGCAGAGACTGATAAATGTGTTTTCTATTATTTCAGAACCCATAAGTGGAATTGCTAGATCATATGGTAATTCTATTTTTAATTTTTGAAGGAACTGCCATACTGTTTTCCAGTTTTATATTCTCACCTTCATTGCACAAGGGGTCTAATTTCTCAACATCCTTGCCAACTCTTGTTATTTTCTGATTTTGTGATAGTAACTATGCTAATGAGTGTGAAGATGTATCTCATTGTTGTTTTATTTAGCATTTTCCTGATACTTAGTGATGTTGAACATCTTTTCATGTGTTTACTGGCCATTTTATAACTTGTTTGGAGAAATGTCTATTCAAGTCCTTTGTGCATTTTTAAATTGGGTTGTTTTTTTATTGTTGAGTTGTAGGAGTTCTTTATATATGGTAGATATTAATCCCTTATCAGATATGTGATTTGCAAATCTTTTCAACCATTCTGTGGGTTGCCTTTTTACTCTGTTGCTAGTATTTTGTGATACAGAAAACTTTTCATTTTGATGAAGTCCAATTTGTTATTTTTCTTGTTGCTTATGTCTTTGGTGTCATAGTAAAGAAATCATTGTTGGCAATGGCATTTGGACCCAATGACATGCAGCTTTTACCCTGTGTTTTCTTCTAAGGATTTTATAGCTTCAACTCTAACATTTATATCTTGGATCCATTTTGAGTTAATTTTTGTATATGGTGTAAGGTAAGGGTCCAACATCATTCTATTGCATGTGGGTATCCAGTTTTCCAGCACCATTTGTTGAAAAACTTATCCTTTCTCCAATGAATGATCTTTGCACCCTTGTCAAAAATCATTTGACCATATATGCAAAGGTTTATTTCAGGGCTCTCTATAATATTTCATTAGTATATTGTGTGTATTTATGCCAGTACCGCACTGTTTTGATTACTTTGTAGTAAGTTTTGAAATCAGGAAGTGTGTGTTCTCTGATTTTGTTCTTTTTTTTTTAATAATTTTATTTATTTATTTATTTTTCCCCCAAAGCCCCAGTAGATAGTTGTAGGTCATAGTTGCACATCCTTCTAGTTGCTGTATGTGGGATGCGGCCTCAGCATGGCCGGAGAAGCGGTGTGTTGGTGTGCGCCCAGGATCCGAACCTGGGCTGCCAGCAGCCGAGCGCATGCACTTAACTGCTAAGCCACCGGGCCGGCCCTTGTTCTTCTTTTTCTAGATTGTTTTGGCTGTTCAGGGTCCCTTGAGAGTCCATAGGAATTCTAGGATAGATTTCTCTATTTTTGCAAAAAAATCATTGGAATTTTTACCTCTGTGATTAAGTTGATTCTTAAGTATTTTACTCTTTTTGATGCTATTGTAAGTAAAAATGTAAAGTCTTTAAATTTCTTTTTCAGATTACTTGTAATTAATGTATAGAAGAACAACTTTTTTTTGCAGGTTGATTTTGTGTCCCACTACTCTGCATAATTTATTAGTTCTAAAATTTTTTGTGGAATTTTTAGGGGTTTCAACATATAAGACATTATGTGTAAACAAATATAATATTACTTCTTCCTTTCCAATTTGAATGCTATTTCTTTCTTTTTCTTATCTAATTGCTTTGGCTAGAACTTCTAATACCATGTTGAATAGAAGTGGTGAAAGTGGGCCTTCTTGCCTTTCTCCTGATCTTAGATAAAAAGATTTCAGTCTTTCACCCTTGAATACAATGTTCTCTGTGGATTTGTATATATGGCTTTTATTATGTTGAAGTAGCTTCCTTTTACCCTGAGGGTTTTTTAGTGTTTTTAACATAACAGCATGTTTAGTTTTGTCAAACGCCTTTTCTGCATCCATTGAGATGATCACTTTTTTTTCCTTCATTCTGTTAATGTGGTTAATTACATTGATTCATTTTCATATATTGAAACATCCTTGTATTCCAGGAATAAATCCCACTTAAAAATGATGTATAATCCTTTTAATATGCTGATGAATTTGCTTTGTTAATATTTTATTGAGGATTTTTGTATCAATATTCATGAAAGGTATTGACCTGTAGTTTTCCTTTCTCTTAGTGTCTTTGGTTTTGATATCAGGGTAGTGCTAACCCCGTAGGATGACTTTAGAAGTATTCTCTCCTCTTCAACTTTTTGAACGAGTTTGAAAAGAATTGGTGTTAGTTAATTAAAAAAAAGTCTTTGGGCCTAGGAATAAATTCAGCATAAAATAAATACAAATAAATAATTTTTAAAACTGTGAAAAAGTTTTTTCCTAAAAAAATTAAAAATTAAGCAAGTACATCATTTATCACTTTATTTCTAAAAATTTTTTTTAACCTACTAGTAAGCATGAACAATTTGTTAAAATTAAAATGACTCGTGTTAATTTTTTTCATTGCAAATTTTCTGACAGAAGTATGTGATGCCATCATGTATGACATCTTTTATGAAAAAATGGTCATTTTTTGTAGTATTTGAGAACATTATGAATTTTCCCAGTGGGCTCTGACAATACTCTGATATGCAAAGTTATCTTTTCAACATGTATGTCTTATCATCATCTTTAACAAATTAACAAACTCTGTCAGGTGCTAATTAATCAACTACTTTTCATATGATTCAGGTTCTCTGCCATCAACTTCTCTAACCATCAATAATTTCTACAACTTCTGCAAGATTAACAATTTTACCTTATATTGTATTCATCTCATGTGGTTTAAAACATCCAAAAATCATTGATAAACTGACCCTGTCCAAACTAAAGCATGGTGAATTATGAAAGATGGTCTCTGTTAAGTGGAGAGGGATTTCAGGTTTAACAATTTTATAAGTGGTCAATTTATTACACTGTATTGTTCTGTTATGTATTTCACTTCTTTTTTTAAAAAAAGTGATAGTTTAGGGAACTTAGATAATAAAAAGTTGAGAAAATAAGGAACTGACACACACTATAAGCTTCAAATATTTTCAAACATAAGATACAGTAAGAACTAAAACTAAGAAATGGCAGAGGAAATAGAGATAAGATGATAAAATTGCAAAACTGAAACTATAATAACATCTCAATGGCTACCGTTGTGGTGCCAAGGAGATGGTGAAATCAAAGCATTCATAAAGATGATAATAAACAGACTACAAAGAAAAAGGACTGAAATTTTTTTTGTGTGTATGTGTCAGGAAGATCAGCCCTGAGCTAACATCGTGCTAATCCTCCTCTTTTTGCTGAGGAAGACTGGCTCTGAGCTAAGATCTATTGCCAAGCTTCCTCCTTTTTTTCCTCAAAGCCCCAATAGATAGTTGTATGTCATATTTGCACATCCTTCTAGTTGCTGTATGTGGGATGCAGCCTCAGCATGGCCGGAGAAGGGGTGGGTCCGTGTGCGCCCAGGATCCAAACCCGGGCCGCCAGTAGCGGAGTGCACGCAATTAACCACGAAGCCACGGTGCTGGCCCAAGACTGAAATTTTTAAAGAGAGAATTTTTACAGCGATATTACTGATAGATAACAGGGAAGAGAAGTTGGAGTGAGAGACTGTTTCTTAAATTACTTCCACTGTAGAGAACAAAAAACCAATTTGCTGAAATCTTTATTCCCCTCTATGACCCTATCTTTACCTGCAAAATCTGAGCACTGAATCAATGTCACATTCCTCTTTTTCCATCCCTGTGGAACAGAACAATTAAGCTCATCTGAAACCTCAACTGCCCAGCCTGTGAAATAAGGCCGGCCATCCATTCTCACAGAGGAGCCAAATGGAGGTAGGATTTTTGGCTCTGAATTCAGCTAAACATCTTCAAAGAATTGTATCTGGCCTTCCTTATCCAGGGCTATCAATGAAGGGCTGGTTGGCTTTCAGAGAAGACCAATTCACAGCCAGCTCAGACATTTTCTGTTGAGCTCTCTAGAGAAGGCTGTGGGGCTTGTCAGGAAGAGTTGATTTCTATATGGGTTATAATTTTATTTTATTCAGAGATTTATAAAGAAATTTACATGGTAAATATTACTTATTATCAAGAAAAAAGGTGGTCTATTTTCTGATCATTTAAGCAAAATCCTCCTCTCAGGGCGCACCCATGGACAAAGCCCAGATTTAATCTCCAAGAGTCTGCCAGACACTCTGTGGTGCACGGGAAGCCCTCAAGTTGGCAGCCTGTTCCCTAGTGTCCTGTGCTGGTACTTAATCTTCCATCTCTTCAGAGTACAACTAGACAGAGTCTCAAAGGACTTGACATTGGAGAAATGTACTTTTCATGATCTTTATACTTCTACACTTTTCAGAAAGACTCTCAGCATTTCCAGTAATTGTGCAGCAGTTTACCCAACACTAAGGTTCTCACTATTAAAAATTAAAACAAATAAATTTTAAAAAGGAAAAAGTGATCTTTGCAATTTTGTACAGAATCTATATAATGGGTTCATCATTATAAAGGGAGGAAAGATAACAAATTTAACTATTTTGGTTAGTTAACACAGTAAGTAATATACTTTATATATTAGCATTTTTGAGATTATTTGTATTTAAAGATACTGCTTCAAACCCCTAAATCATTGTATGTAGTGGAGTCTACCATCTCCTTTGGCCGAACAATTATATACAGTAAGTCAGCCTAAATTCTTCCATTCCTATATAATCTTATATGTGGGTGGTAATGGTTAGTTCTTATAGATTATTTGAACACGTGCATATCACAAAATACAAGTGACCATTAAAAATTAAAGTGTTCACCAAATAGAAGATTATCTGATTCACAGAAAAAGAAAACATTACTGTGACATTAAGGCTAAAACTGTCAAAAAGGAAGCCAAGATACACTCAAGTCAAGCTTTTGCTGAAAAGTAATTGGCTCATCTTTGAAACTTTATCAGGTTTACTATGTAAGCAAGATACTTTCAGAGCCTGGAATATAGAAAGTGCTTATTGGTATGTTAACAATGTGATCATTTATTTTGTAAATGTTAATATTACAGATGGAATTCATTTTCTACTATATTCAAATTTTCAGGTTCTGCTAAATCTTAAGGCCACATTACTGGCAAGTTGGGATACCTCTGGACATCTGGAAAATATGAATCCTACACAGAAGCATATAAATTCTCTATTCACCAGGTTCTAAATTCTAAAACATTCTAAGCTTTTGGAAGAAACCAATGGCATTCCAAATTGACAGTAAGGCTGCATGTGCCATACATGATCCTATAGGAAGAGAATTCCAGATTTTAAATAGAGGAGATTGTGCACAAAAATAAAGTACATTTTCACGTCTGAAAGAGGATTTCAAGAAATAAGGGACTCTCAGGACATGTGGTAAGTGGTAAATAACTTACCAAGGGCTCTCTAAAGGAGAACATATTGTGGAAAAAAGAGCTTCACATGCAGAGAGCTAAAATGGCCTCTCTGGAATCCTCACGATGAAACAGACACTGAATTACTTTTTCCTAAAATTTAAAATGTGTCTTATCCTTCAAACAAATACCACCTCCCTGCCTTGTGGCTTACCTGGGCATGGTGACGTGTTGGAATCCTTTTTCTAATTCATTGTCTCTTAAACTTGATGGGCACCAGAAGCACCTGGAGACCTTGTTGAAACCCAGATTGCCAGGCCCCACCCCAGAACTTCCAGTTCAGCAGGTCTGCAGCAGCACTTGACAATTTGCATTTCTGCCCAGTTCCCAGGTGATGCTGATGCTGCTGGTCCAGGGACCCCACTTTGAGAACCACAGCCTAACTTACACCCTATATATGGTTACCAAATCCATTATTTCATCCCTTGGCTGTTACTTTTCCTTTATCACATCAGCACCTTAGCTCTGAATCTCCTCACCAAGCAATGGGAATACATGGAGAGTTTAACAGCTGGTTCTTCTTTCTGGCTCAGTTCTCCCTCTTCCTCTCAAAACTACATTCTCTTGCCAGGTAATTTTTCCTCAAACATCAGGTCATCATAGATCTTCTATGCTCAAAAACTCATGGCTCTTATGCTGAACACAAGACATTTTAAATTCTCTACTTGGCTCATAAGGTCTGTAATAGCCCGTAGAATGTGGACACCCTGTTCCCTACCCTGCCTGTTATAAAGGAGTAGGTGAGGATTACATAAGATACAGTCAGTTCTCGTTATGCACAGTGTGACATTCTACAAAGTCACTGTGAACACTGAATCAGTGAATATGACCCACTGCTCCTACAGGAAATACAGGGTTATGTTCCTGCAAAGCTTAGTCACATTTTCTTCAACTGATCAATACATAACCTTTTTCTCTGTGTGTTTCTCTTTAAAGTCACCTTATTTAATATATATTGTTGATATATTAACATTGAACTTAGACTAACAGCACTGTACCTCGTGTCTGAAAGAAGCTTGTTGAACACAAATACTTTCTCCGTAAAGATACGTCGCAGCCTCTTGCCCTGAGGAACACCAGGCAGCATTGCAGCACTACACATGGGGGACATATTAAACAGTCGAGTCACCAAAACAAGGCACAAAACTATAACAAATGAGGCACTAAATTGACTGTATGAAGGACACTCGTTTACAGTATGGGCTGAAACAACAGGGCAGAGAGTCACCTTGTACCCCTCAGCTGGGAACGTGCACTTCGAGTGAATCAAATTATTCACCACTTTGCGTTTATCTGCAAATGGACATGAAAGCCCTGTGAGTGTTGATTTGGGGGCTGCCAGTACATTTTATCTAGTAGGCAAGTGTGCAGACACGGAATCCACAAAAAATGAGGATCAACTATATTATGAAAACATCTTTTCAAAACCAGAGTATCGTTAAGATATAAGAGCAATAATGATAACACAACAGCTAACATGTTAATGCCTACTATGTGTCAGGAACTCTTCTAAATACTTTACATAAGTTAATGCATTTAAATCTCACTAAAACCCTATGAGACAGGAGTTCTCAGTAGCCCCATTTTATAGATGAGGAAACTAAGGCTCAGAGAGTAAATACTTTGCACAGGTTCTCCAGTTAAAAGCGGGATAACTGGGATTGCTGCCCAGAAAAACTGGTCCAAAGCCCACAGCCTCAAACCACTATGGTAGGAACGTGAGCGAATTTTCTACCACTCTCCAAAAAGCCCCTTCTGCTCCAGCCAGTGTGGTCTCCCACATACTTATTCACTCATCAAACATTTTCTGAGTGCCCCCAAGGTGTCAGGTACTGTGTTTAGATACTGGAGGGACAAATAGAATGTCGACGTAAATAATCCATAAAAAATCTATAAAACCAACTTGGGGTGAGTTTACTATGAGCCAACCTTTGAGGACCATATAGCCCAGGAGAATCCTTTCAGAAAGAAATGGAGCACTCCAAAGAAGTGGGGTGTACAGCGTGGTTATATACCATCAAAGAGCATGTACCACATGTGATTGCAACGTCCCTTTTACAATAGCCATGACATTGACCTGTCGGCACCTCCATTGATGGACCCAGTGGGTATCAGGTCTGTTGTCTCCATGGGCGTGGCTCTTGTCTCGAGTTGGGTGGTCACAGGATGAGTGCAGCAATCAAATCCTAGCCTAGGGAGAAATGTTTATCCTTAAGGAAATGCCAATGTGGGGGAAGTTGCATTTACACCTTAAGGGCATTGCTTTTGTCTTTGAGACATGTTAATTGCTTAAAGCGGATATACAATGGATGAACAGAGGCTACAGGCCCGTTTTGGAAAAAAAAAACAAGGTCAGGCCCAATTAGTTTTACACCAAATGGCTTCCTCATATGCTCCAATATATCCTATTGCTGGCCATTTATTTATCAAGAAGAGGGATAGTCTCAGCTTTAAGGAGCTCACTGTCTATGAGACATGAATAAAACAACAGTTATGGAAAAGTAGATAAGTATATGGTCCCAGAGTGGGGACATCAAAATGGGTCTCTAGATGGAGACCTCTCAGGAAAAGTCTCCAAGAGAAAGGAACATTTGACATGAATGTAGATTAAGAAATAGGAATTAAGTTGATTAAAAAACGGGGTAGGAGGACAGAAGAAGCACATATAAAAAGACATATATAAAGGATGCTAAATCTTTCAGAAAATCGGTGGTATTTTTAAGGCTGGAACAAAGCAAACATGTAGGACAGAGTGGGTGATGGGGGTAAAGATGAGGACAGCAAGGGAAAGCCTGCGTGTCCAGCTCAGGAGTCTGAATGTTCTCTATGCTACTCTGAACAGGCATTGAAGGAGTTGAAGCAGATATCAGATTTAAGCAAATTTGGATTCTAACATGTAACTCTGCAGGCATGGTGGAGGAAAGATTAGAAGAAATTAAGACTGGAAGTAAAGGGACCTGTTGGGAGACTAGGCAGCGATCCAGATAAGATAGGCCTTGGCTCAGGCGTGGGGTCTGCAGGTGGAGGTGGCCAGGAGGTGGGAAGCAGTGCTGGGCTTCTGCAGGAGGAAACTGAGCTGCCTCTCAGCCATGAGAAGACTGTGTCTGTCATGGCCTCCCCACCCCCATGCCCAAATGCCATGTTCCTTTCCACTTCTGTACATTTCCTCTCTTCCCCCATCCGAAATCCTCACTCTTTCTTCCCTCCACCTGCCCAAAAGTGTTTCCTTTGAGGACTTGATCTAGTCCATCTCTCCTAAGAAGCTGTCTTTAATTACAATTTCTCAATAACATTGCCATTTTTTTTAGGTTCTGTAATACAACATACACTAAATACCTTGGCAGAATCAAATTACATCTTGCAAACCATGTCATGTATGTGGAGGGGCTTGGAACCCTATAATTCTTTGTATTTCCTTCAATACCTACCACAAATACCTTGCTCATATAGGTCAATGGATGTCCAGTAAAGTTCAGTAAAGAAGAAGCACCCTTTATAAGCTAAGAACTTTTATAAGCTCAGTTATTCCTTTAGATCAGCTGCTTAAACCATTTGTTTTTCTCCACAGGTCAACAGTGTTGCCCAGCACAAATGAATTTTACACCTTCTCAAACTCAATAGAGCAAAGATGGAATTTCATTCCCCCTGCAAGCCTTACTGTCTCACATAAGCAAAACCAACGTGTGACATCTAATTCTTTCTTCACATTTTCATCTCAAATTGCAACTGATTTCCAAATGCTAACTGGTTTTCATTGTTAAAACTGACAGAAAAAATTTCCCATTATGGCTTTATTTCTTTTTTTTTCTTGTGAGGAAGATGAGCCCTGAGGTAACTTCCGATGCCAATCCTCCTCTTTTTGCTGAGGAAGATTAGCCCTGGGCTAACAACTGTGCCCATCTGCCTCTACTTTATATGGGATGCCGCCACAACATGGCTTGACAAGCGGTGTGTCTGTGCGCGCCTGGGATCCGAACCTGTGAACCTGAGGCCACCGCACCGGAGTGCGTTCACTTAACCGCTGCACCACGGGGCTGGCCCCTCTTTTATTTCTAAAGCTGAAATGTCTAAATCTTTCACTGGGCTTGTTGGAGTTTCCATAAAATGAAAACGTACATTCCAGAAAAATCCTTAACTTTGCAGAATAATCCTTAATATATTATGGTAAACACCTTTGCAAAATGTCACTGCTTTTCAATGCCAGTGCCTCCACAAGGGTATCTTTGCATTATCTCCGCTCCCAATCACGTGTCACTTTGCTCCTCCCCAGGCTCACGGGGTCAAAGTGTTTACTGAGCACTAAAAATGTGCAGAGTCTGAGGGAGACCTCAAGGATGACTAAGCCATATTTTCTGACCCCAACCATCTTTTTCCATCTCTCCTTTAACCTCTATTTTTCTCACTCTGGTTTCTACTTTAGTTGTTTACTTGTCTTTTGAATTGTTGTTTTGTGGTTTATAATTACCATGTAAATTCATGTTACTTTTTGCCTTAGAGTTTAGAAAGAACTTACATTAAACAATGTTTTTTTTCCCAGCTCTTTGATGTGTCTAATAACTTCCAACGCAATTCAAGGGGTTTCTTGCTTTTACGTCTCCATCATTATTCCTTCAGAATTATGTTCACCCCACACTTTGATCTGACCAATGCTGCTTTACCCTTTGAACTTTTCTATGCCAAGACTCACATGAGGAATCCCTCCAACACCATCAGCTAGGTGACCCCACATTCCTCACATCTGTTTACTTGATTTGTTCCTAAATAAGCATGTTTCTGAAACTAATAATAAATTGCACCAAGTGGTCATTGCATAAAAAGCACTATCACAGATACCTTAAAGAGAACAAATGAAAAAGAATATTCAATTCCTCAGATAAGTTTACAATCAAATGAGGCATTGAGGGGACCTGGGGGCACTGATCAGAGCAAAATCCTAAGAGAAGAGTTTTCAGTCCATTTCAAATGAGGTTAAAACAGGAATGAGATAGTATTTTACCAGTTATCTGAAATCATAAACATTTTTCTGACCTTTGAGAATTTATTTGCATATAAACTGTACAACGTGTAGGGTAAGAGAGTGTTGATATTGTTAATTTCTTTTTATTTTTCAGCACTTTGTAATAGATGTGGCTATTCACAATTAATAAATATCATAATGTGGAGAGACTCAACTTTCAACTGCCTGATATTATCAATTCTTACACAAAGCTTGAGTTTTAAAGATCAAATTTCATTTTAATTACCTTTCATCTAGTCGATTTATATCAGAAAGTTGTTGAGTTTTAGGAAAATACTTCAAATCACAAATTTTATATGTAATTTCAAAAGCAAAAAATGAGTTAAAAACTGGATGGTAACCAGTTTTGCTGCCATATATTAATCTTTAACATGGGAGCAAACCATTTTAGAGAATATAATTGATATTTGCCTATTTATATATTGTAGAATGTTAAAGGATTTACAGTCTTAATAATAATTTCAAATACCATAGAGTAAATAACAGAACTGTTTCAGTTTTATGAAATGGTTTTTTAGACATAGCAGATTTTCACAGTATATTACTTGAAAATAAAATAATCAGTTAATGAGGTTTAAGCAATGTGGTTTTCTTTTAAACTTGCTCATTCCATAGGAGCACCAATACGAGCCCTCCAGGAGTAGCTGACGCTCTTTCCCTCCACATGAGCACCAGCTGTGTTTGCTTTAAGCATCAGACTCTCGGGCAACACCATAGCCCTCAACTCCGTTACTTGAGAAAAGGCTTTATGAGTCGTGTGTTTTTTCTAGGGGCATGGAGCTCCCAGACTTATTAACTACAGGGAGAGAGTAAGAGTCAGAACACATTCAATAAACTCCAGTGTGCTCAGGTGAGAAGGTAAGTGCCTGAACTCACATCTGAAGAAGAACTTAGAGGATGCTTTCTGACTCTGCTTCATGCCTCTGACTAAGGAGTCCTGAACATCCCCGTTACGGCCATGGAATAACACAGGCAGCCTTGATGGAGCAGAAATCCTCTTATGTCCATCATTTGTACAGAGCAAACTGGCTTAAGACCTCTCGTTTCCTGCTGCAGTGGTAATTTACAGAGACACAGAACTGCCATCTAGTGACTAAGAAGAAAACAGCAAGGTGCTTTACATGGAAAATGAAATTGTGAGTTTTTTCAAAGAGAACAGTGAAGCACTAAAGTTGGTAAAATTGACACAAAGTTGACACGATGTGGCACACGAAAGTTATAGTAAACCTGAAAAATGTGTAGGTGAACTAATCAGTTGCTCTCTATGCCTCTAAAACATGTCTTGACATCTGACTCATAAATAGTACAGTTTAAATATAATAGAATATCTTTTGAAATAACTTCTCATCTCATCTCATCCAATGTTGTTGGTAGGAGCCGGTATTAAATAGCCAGATGGCGAGTACCCATGTTGAAGCACAATTTTTATCACAGTGGAGAGAATAGGAGGCATAAGCCCAACGGACTGATGTTCAGATCTTCCCTCTTACCCTTGATCAATTTTGTAAACATGGTTTTCTTTATCAAATATGAATTATAACAGTTACTTTAAAGGATTACTGTAAGAATTGCATAAGTTAATGCAGTAAAGGAACTGGCGCACAGTAGATTGATAGTTAATTCTCTCCTTCCCTGTCTCTCTTCTAAGAAACATACAGAAATAATCTAAGAATAGAACCCGTGTATAAAGTAAACTTATGGCTCCTGAAGTAAGGGACATCATTGTTGAGTGCTTAACCTCAACTGCCTCCAAATACTGTTAACTCTCAATTAATTTTATGTGTTTTCTGTCTTCCAGACACTTCACTGGCTACAAGGAAAGGAGAAGGTGTGAAATTTAAATTGATTTCCCCCTAAGGGTCTAGCTGTAACATCAGGTGTTTTAAATTACCTAGTTCTTCAGGTTTCCTGCTTATTACTATATATTTTACCATGGGTCACAGCCCGAGAAAATTAGAAAATCATTATAATTTTACACACATGAATATATATCCTGACTATTACAGCTGGACTCTTAATATATAGAGCAATGTTGTACATGTTTTGTCCTTGTCGATAGTACAGAATACTTTTGTACAGGTTTTCTTTGGCATTATCATTTATAATGAAGAACTCAGTAATATATGCCCTGGAGATAAGGGTTTAGAAAAATCTAACATACTATCCTCGTCATGCCTCAAAAAATATAAATAAATAAAAAGCTATAAAAATAGTGAGAGGATATTTTGAAGGCACTATTTTTCTTAATTATTTCCAACTTTATTTCCCTTTATCTCTTTTTAATTTTTCTCCGTCTTATTTGCTATTGGCTAATCATCTCACAGTAATTAAATCACCCTCAGCTGAGTCCCCCATGCCTCTTCAAGTGCCCCAGCCTGATGTAGGTCTCAGCTCTGACAAAAAGAAGCTGGAAAACCTGTTTTGTGGCACTATTCTTAAGAATATCTTTACTCTTCCAATAATAGCTATATTTTTGAAAGCCACCAGTGGATTACAAAACGAAGTACTCAACGAATGTTGTATCCTCATTTTCCCTCCGGGGGAGCACAACTTTCGTGTGTAATGCAGGGCTGCTGCTCTATTGTTTTTTCCTTTCAAGACATTTTATTACTTGTAAAACATAATAGGGTTAATAGTGATACATGGGTAACAATATAAACCTACAGACAGCAAAAAGATACTATTTTAGAGTCATAATTTTATATACTGTAACAAACAGTTATACTTTCAGAATGTAATATCTTGATTGATCATAAATTTTTTCCTGGCTCATTTTTATGCTAATTCATTTATTAGATTACCAAATTTATACTTTTATGATCTTTATTTTCAATCAATATAATTGAAGGGACATCAGTTGTTCTTGGTAAGTGAAAGTCACAAAAAATTTTTGATAATTTGTAAGTTTGAGAATGATCTTTCTACTTTTTAAAAGAGAAGTCATTTAATATTTGGGAAAGTTCTCAAAAATCATCAAATTCTTTAATTTTACAGAAAGGAATACTACATTGCAGAGAGCCTAAGTATGTTGTCACACACTAACCAGAAACAGACCTGGGCCTAGAACTCAGGTCTGAGTCACCTGACTTCTACTGGACCACACTCAAGGGAGCACACCCTCTTCTTACTGGTAATTTCTAATACTAAGTTATTTTCAAAAGCACAGTTGAGAGAAAGTGTAAATAAATAAAACAGATGATTTTATATAAAAAAGTAGCAATTGCTACCCACAATTTCTATTCCATATGAGTGTTTCCTTTCTTGCAGCTTTCTTTTTTATAATAGTAAGTCCATTTTGGTAACAAGAAAAAAGACATGAAATTTGGCTTCTTTAGTAACAAAAGAAAAAGCTTCTGTTGAAATTAAAAAGACACTAACTAATGTTTTATCTACTACAGCAACTTAAGAATATTATTTGATTTTGGAAAAGCTCTGAGAGATTTTTTTTAAAACTCATATCCATGTGACTATTAGTCCAGCCAGGCACATCTCCACATGACATCTCCTAGAGTGGCCAGTTTTCTGCTGGATCCAGCTGTTGTCAGGTCCAATGCTCTGGTTGGGTAGAGGATGATGCAGCTTCTGAAAAGCATGTGCTCAGTTCCACTTCAAGGCTGATTTTCTCTGCAAACTCTAAGTGGAAGAAAACATCCCCTTCCACCTGACTGGATTCCCCTGCAGGCTTAGAGAAACAAGGTGGCCTAGCCAGATGGGCAGACAGGAAGATAAATGAGAGTCTGTCACAATTTTATGATAAATAAGAGAGAAAAGGTTTTGACATCCTAACAAGATTTTCTTACCTGTTGAACAGCATCTGAACATATTTTTCAGAGTTTCCAAATTAGCAGATTGAGATTCTAGGTTGGAAAGGAAGAAGATAGTCAATATATTAAAAAATAAATTTTCTAATTTCCTCAATCGGAAAACAAAACTAAATAAAATATATCTTTCACCATAAGTACCTAAAATATCTAGTTTATCTTCCAGTTATACTTCTGTGTTATGAGAACATGAATACTTTTCAATATATTTAATATGTACAGAGACTAACACTCATGCCATTAATTACTTTTGAAATTAGACTAGGCCTATGCCCTTATTGACAGACATCGATCATAATTACTTTTATCAATTCCTAGTTTCTATTTTGTGTCAGAAAGTACTGCTAGACATTCACTTTTTATATTATTCACTTAGCGTAAGTCTGTAAAATGATGGAGGACAACTCAGCCATCTTGAAGGATGGGGTCTCAAATGCCATATCTCGCTATTGACAAATCACCTTCTGGTTTGAATGAGAGACAATGAGCTCTGTCACAAGAGACACTCGGAAAAAAGGGATCTTGCTCCTTTTGTCTGTCCTTTGGGAGTCTGTGAGACTGCAAATTCTTCATACTGGAAAACCTAAGTGAGGACCAAGTCCAAGAATCTTTTTAAAGCTAGGGGACACTTTCATCTACGTGAAGCTTGTATCGAAGTTTATAAACATAAGAAAAAAAACAAAGAGCCTTCAGGGCCAGCCCGGTGGGGCAAGCGGTTAAGTGCTCGTGCTCTGCTGCAGCGGCCCAGGGTTCGCCGGTTGGGATCCTGGGTGTGCACCGACACACCGCTTGTCAGGCCATGGTGTGGTGACATCCCATATAAAGTGGAGGAAGATGTGCATGGATGTTAGTCCAGGGCCAGTCTTTCTCAGCAAAAAGAGGAGGAGTGATAGATGTTAGCTCAGGACCGATCTTCCTCACAAAAACAAACAAACAAAAACCAAGAGTTTTCAGGAATACACAGTGCTCCATGGATCGGAGTCTGAAAACCACTCACCTTTTCCATTCTCCGCATTTTACAGATGAAACATAACACAAACAGTTGGTGACAACCTGAAGACTAGAGTTCGTCTCCTGACTGTCACATCACTCCCACCACCGACTGCTGTGCAGACCAGACACCTGACAAGATACAGCAGTCACTCTTGGGGATAATTTAGACATTCTCAATTTAGCAGCATTTTAGTTGATGTACTTGACAAGACTATAGAAAAACAAAAGGTATTTACTACTTAAATTGTATAAGGTATATTTAATGACATTGAAAGTTTTCATTTCACTTACAGCACAGTTTTGATGGGCCCAAGGGCCTTATTTCATCTGCTCACCCTCCCTGGCGTCTCAAACCTTCTCTGCCTTTCCCCTCTTGCTCACTGTGCTCCAGCCACACTGGCTTCTTGCTGCCCAACAACATCATAGTCACAGTTCCTCCACAGCATCTCTGCAGCCCTGGGATATCTGCACGTCCTCCTGCTCTGTCCCTTCCATCTGGGCCTTGCTCCAGCCTCCCTGTGCTCTCTAATTAAAGTAGCAACCCACTCACTCTCTAGCTCTCCCCATTGCCTGTCACTTACCTTCTTCTTGACACAGATCATCACACGATAGACTATGTAATTCACTTGTCTGCCTACTTATCCATTATCTCACTTAGCCAACAAAAACAAGTTCTGTGAAGACAGAGATTTTGTTGAAAAATTTTTCCTTAGTGTATCCCAAGCCTGGCATACAGTAGGTGTTTAAATATTTGTTGATTAATTGTAAGAGGGAATGAAAGGAGTGATCAGAAGAATGACCACACCATGGAAGTAGGTGCCACCATGAAGATGGGCATCCTGGGAAGGGAAAGAGGGAGGAAAGATTTTATATTAGGCAACACGGGTACCACTGTGCCTTTACTACTTCCTGCACATCAGCTTGTCAACATAAATAATCCATAATCAATCTATAAATCAAAATTGGGGTGAGTTTATTATGAGCAAACTCTCGAGAACCATGGCCTGTGGCCTTCCTTCCCTAAGGAAGGAAGGGCACCGAAGAAGTGGGGTGTACAGAGCGGTTATATACCATCAAAGAGCATGTATCGCAAGTGCTTGCAATGTCCGTTTTACAATAGCCACGAGATCAGCCCTGCCAGATTGCCCTGCCAGAACAGCTAGTGATGGACACAGTGGGGGAGCAGATCTGCTGTCTCGATGGGCGTGGGTGGTGTCAGGTCTGTTGTCTGGAGCTGGGTGGTCACAGGATGACTGCAGCAATCAAATCCTAGCCTAGGGAGAAATGCTTATCCTTAAGGAAATGCCAATGAGAAGGAAGTTACATTCTTATCTTAAGGGCATTTACTCTTCTCTTTGGGACACGGCAAAGCAGATACACAGTGCAGGCGACAGACCCTTTTGGAAAAACAAATTCATGCTGAATTAGCTTTACCCCAAATGGCTTCCTCATGTGTTCCAATATATCCTATTGCTTGCCATTTATTTATCAAGCTCAGTATGTCTTTCAAACAGAAATCATCGAGAATAGCATGAAGTAGTCACTTACCAACAGATGTCACTATGGCAACAGAATATGAACAAGTGACCTTCAAATATAACCATTCTCCCAAATACTGTATTTCACTGACTTAATCAAAAAGGGATTCTTCTCTCTTATACTGACAAATCTCCACTCTGAACTTAGCATTAGAGGTAGTCAATTTTGAATAAAGACCTTTAACATGAAAGCCAGCCAATAGATCTTGTTAAAGCAAATCCAAACTCAGGAACACTTTTGTTTTCAGTCACCTCCAATCCTCTCAAACTCAAGATAAGGTCCTGGTTTTGTGCAGATGGAGAAAAGCTTCTCTTCCTCTTTTTCTATTCAGATAGTGCAGGGAAGAGCCCAAAGGGTCTCCTGGTGGAACACTAACAGATCTTCATATTAGATATGCATGCAATGTTTCCTAGCTTCTTTTCTCTAGGCCGAGGTCTGATGAGCTGCCCCAAGGAGCAAACATCTGGGCTCCAGCAGTAAATAAAACTCTGTGCAGTTTACCACAACAATGAACTACAAAGAAGTATCAGGAAATATTTTGAACACCTACACCTAAGCTCTCAGTTTCCCTCTGTCTAATTCCATGGCTACCTGAACTGAATTCATTCTTCATCCCCATCCAATTTGTGATGGTTTTTATTTCCTTGAATGAGCATGTTATAACATCTAAGAGAAATTTATCAAAATACTCTCTTCAAAATAGCTAGCTGAAGTATAGGAGTTGTAGAGGGTCAAGATTTTAGGATGAAAGTGATGTACAGAGTAACTGTACTACAAAATAAAAAGAAAATGAATGAGAACAATAAGAGACAGAAAAAATGATAAGGAGAAGGAATATAATAGAGAGTAAAAGTAAGAAAAAGAGAAAAAAGAAGAAAGAAGGTGTAGGAAAGAGAGAGAGTCAGGAAAAGCATGAGAAATGGCAGAAAGGGGCAGGAGCAGAGGGAAGACACCAGGCTCAGAGCGAATGACAAGTCAACTGGCTTCTGAGCAGGGCTCAGGTCTAGAGTCACTGGGCTACATTTGAGAACTCCACTCAGTTCTAACATCCTGAGAATGACGACACTTCATCCAAACTCGGACGGCACTGGTTACCAGCGTTCTCCTATCCCAGCACCTGCTGGAGCTTTGAGAACTGCCTCTCTCAGCTCTGGGACTGACAGAGTCCCCATTAAATATTTATCAACTGGGATGGTTGTTTTGAAAGAGTAACCCAGAGAGAGCTCTATCAAGGGTACATTTAAACCTGCCAACTCCTTCACTCATCCTTCCAAAGAATTAAGAAACTAAACTGTTTAAAAAAAAAAACTACTGTTAAGCAAAGTAGCAGAAAACTTTCCTGGCCAACTTTAAATATTCCATCTTTTTTGAAGTTACCTCACAAAATTCTGAGCGTAATCTAAAATTCTGGGCTCCCCATAGTTCCAAATATCTTTCAGAAATGATCTCTTTTTCATCACAAAGTAAGCCTATGGCTTATGAAGCAAAATAAACTTGGATGAGTTTTATCGTGTAGAGAGAGGACAGCAAGAAAAAGAGTAGGATGTGCCTCTCTGCTATGAAGGATAATAAATAAAATCACACCAAAATATACAAAATATGCCTCTAAAACTGAATGAAGCAGTCTCTAAAGAGTTTTACATTTTAAGTAAAAATGCACTTATATAAAATTATACATCAGTTTGACTAAAATATAATCAACTTTATAGAAGAAGAATTCATTAAGTTTCATTTAAATAGCATGACTTAAGATTAGCTGCATTATAAATGCTAGATGTTTTAATTTGGGTATACCATGTCCTTCCACCAATGAGGGTGGGCTTAAACCTGTAATTTTCCTAAAAGGCACCAACCGTATGTTCCACATATTTGATTATTTAATAGTATGGATCTGCTCCTCATTGCCAATGAAGGATGTCTACACACACGCTTTAGCTTGCATATGTAAGGGGAAATGCAGGATGAGTTTATAAAAAGAAAAATTGAAAATGAGCATTGTCTTTAGGAGACGTGGTCAATCTGTTCAAGAACATTTTCTCCCTTGGTCAAGTGAGAAGCTGAAAGAGAGAATGCTATCAGCCTCTTCTTTGGCCCCTTATAAAATTCTGCATTACCTCAATTAAACGTGTGCTAAAGTGTTTGTAATAAACTTGGAAATGTGTTGATGATACTGTATTTGTATTACATCACACAGACTCTCTTTCATTAGGCACGATTCAAAACACTTTTTTGGGACATTAGAGGCCAGACAAGTTTTGCTTCTCTGACTGTAGCTTTTAATCTCATGGACATGAAATGATAGAGAATTGTTCCCATTTCCCTTTCTACTTTAAACCTGAGTGATAAATTTCCAACTACCTTTAAAAACTGCAGGTCCTTCTGAAACACATTTTAGTGTGCTGGTTTACTTTAGCTTCATTTCTTTGTTCTATCCTAAACTACTTTCAGTTTGATCTATTTACCTTTGTAATCCTTTTGTATACCTAGATATTTAAAATCTGCTCTTACCTATATTGGAGAAATGTTGGGTTACAAATCTTTCAGCCAGCATGTAAACTCAATTTTTAGGGTTCTACACAAAACGTTTCTCCCATGTTTCTACCAGCTCTCCTTCCATATATTTTCCTCCACGATTTCCTGAGACAAAATTACCTTTCTAAAAGCCAGTCCTCTGTTCACTATCTTGGCCTGTCACATTTTCATACAAAAATAAAGGACTGGATTTTCCAAAGATGCAACAAGAATGATCAAGTGCTGATTCACACCTAGATATCCTGCTTCTGTTCTCCATGAATTTTAAAATTAAAGTTAATTATCTCTTTCATTTTGTCTCAATCTATTGAGTAACCTTGGCACTGAGCCCCTAAATTGGTCCACAGCCTGCTTCAGCAGACACAAAACTCTCTCTCAAATGCTTGCATTCATGTGCTGAGTAGGTATTGTATTTATTTAGACCTTATTCAACAAAAGATCTTCATTGATTCACTCAAATACTTAAGTATATATTATGTGCCCAAAGGTCTTGAAATGTTGGGGGTCTGCAAGGAAGACAGATATGTATAAACAGATAAATTACGCTATAGAAATAATTTGATTGAAAGAGATATGAATAAAATGCCATGGAACTCCAGGAAAAAGAACCACCATTGGTTGACCTACAACTAAGATATATAGCAATGTACTGGGGTTTTGAGGAAAAAAAAAACACCATGGGTGGTGGATAGGGTTTATACCATCTAAGTAAGGGAAAATGAAGAGAGAGAAGATAAAGAGAAAACAAGATAAACGGAAAGGTTTTCTTCTTCTGAATGTTTCTGCCACCAACTTTTGGAGCACACTGCTTGCTGATGTCCTTTCTGGCCAGTCTTATCCTTCAGCCGGCTTCTAGAGACTTCAACAATTCGATTGTAACGAGCTGGGCTCCTCCGTGCAGACAATGCCAAGTCTGGAGGGAGCCAGGAGGGGAGCCAAAGATTCACAGGACTCTGCAGCCCTTCTGCAGCTCACTGGTGTGGAGGGGCACCGAGGCTTCACCTTGGCCTCTGTCTCCAAGTTCACAGAAAGGAGGGTCGGTTCCTTCCTCGCTAGATGAGCGTGGAGAGAAACCTCCTTCACAGAAGGGATGATGGAAAAATTAAAGTCAGAGCCATGAAAAAGGCAGAGGAGATAGCACCCTGAATCTGAAGTAACTGGACATGTGAATTAGTAACCAGTAGGAAGAAGAGCTGAAGACAAAAAAATAAAGGCAAAAAACCAGTTCTCAATTTTCTAAGATGGAAATGCAAGTCTTTCTTCTTCAAAAAGAAAAAAAGTCATTGAACCCTTTCCTTTAAAATAAAATTGAAAGGGGCCACATATTGCAAATAATGGTTTTAACCATGATGTCACTACACAATCATGTGTAGCCATCAGTTGTTAAGTGCACTACAAATAGTTCATTCCTTAACAATTATGTTACCAAAGTTTGCAATTGATATATATATTTTAGTAAATAGTAGACTGTGTGCAAATTTGTCACCATATTATTGACAATGTTACTCTTACACCTGAAAGCATGACTAGGAGCGAGAGGGTGGTGTGACCCTAGATTGCTAGAGTCACAGCAAGAAAAGTCAAGAAAGTGCCATCAGGTCATTTGGACAAAAGAATGCTATATGGCTGCTGGGTTTATAACAGATTAATTGGAGAAAAACAAGTCACTACAGTAAATTCTTGTCTACTTACCTCAGTCACCCTCTCCAAGAACACATTTTAAAATGAGACAAGTTATTATATTTAAAATTACTGGTTCTGGCATTTTAGAAACTACATCAAATAATGAAGTAAAAACTAGGTTACAAACATCCTGGTATCAATTCCAACTACCATCTTTTACCAAACTAAAACTCTAATTATCACTAATTCACTTGCAATCTAGTCCTCCTCCAATATGCAAAATCAACAACTTCAAATGTTTCATAACTTTTTTTAACTTTCCCTAAAATTTCAGAAGATAATATGAATATATCTCTTGGAAAATTTGAGAAAGATAGAGACACAAGGAAAAGTAAATATGAAAATATTACCCTAATAAATGATGTAAAACACAAGATATGAACAACTGTTAAAAGAATTCTCTATGAAATTGATAATTCTACTATCTGTACACCTGCTTATTACCTATCAGTAATTTGATACATAAACAAATAGAATAGTGTATTTAATGGGATCAATTCTTTCAGTTGTGTGCTTTTCCTTTTAAAACTACATCTGCTTTTATGTGCTGGCTTTATTTTCAGGTGGTATCACATTAGAACACCCTCATCTCTGAAGATTTTTGCAATAAGGAACTCTACCTCGGCCCTTGATCAACTGTACTCTGTGTTATGATAAAATCAGAGCCCTACATGGAACAATGTTTCCTAAATCCTATCTCTTGTGTGTTGTTCATGTCAGGGAGTATATTCCACCAAGTAAACACTAAACAGTGTTTCAATAGCATGGGATATTAAAAGGAGGACATGCAGGGTTGGGTGTGGGACCCCATTCAGTGCCTCAGTGCAAAGAAGAAAGAGGTAAATGCATCCCTCCAGAGACTGGGATAAAAACAGGAGGTTATGAGTCCGAAGCTCCCTCTGCAGGCCATTAGGCAGGAACCTGGAACAAAACTGTTGACACCATGGATCATGGTTGGTTTTACAGGGAACTCACGAGGAAGTGAAGGACATGAAATAATGATAATTATAATAACAGCAGCAAACACTTCTACTGAGCCAGGCACTACACTCTGAATGTTAATTCTGTGCTTGAACATACATTAACACACATAATCCTCAAAATATCCCAACGTAGTAGATGTTGGTCTTTTCACAATTATATAGATGAAGAGACTGGGTACAGTGGCTAGAAAACTCATCCAGGTTATACAGTTCATAAATGGCAGAGCCCAAGCTCAATGCTGTTATGTTATGCTCTTTTACTACAACTCCAAGTTAAGTTTCTAATGACTATCTCCACTGGCAACTGCCAAGACCTTAGTAGTCCCTCCATGGAGGCAGGCATGGGCATGGCAGGGACCCAGCTGAGGGAGGCAAAAAAAAACCAAGGTGTGGCACAGCAGTTGCCAAGTGGCTTCCTCCTCTGACAGGGGCGAGAAAACACCCAAAAAAACTTGGCGGCAGGCACCAAGACTCTCTCCTCCGGAACTGGTCCCCCTCGAAAGGGGCCTGGCGCAGGTGGATGAGCAAATAGGCCAGCCTCCTTTGGAAAAAGCAGGCGATCTGTGCCAGCCTTCCTGTCGCCCTGGGCGTGGCAAATGCACCCTCAGGCAGAGGGCCTCAGGCCTGCCTTCCAGCACGGATTTCTCCCCGGAGCCATGGCCTGGTCACTAGGAAGGCCAGGTCTGCCCGACTCCAGAGAGGAGGCTGGGAGCTGTCGCCAGAAGGACTTGCCCAGAAGGGCACCCCAAAGGCCTGAGGGCTGCTGGGGCCGCACGCCATATATCGCCATATTGCCTGTTTCGGCCCTTTTGTCTCCACAGAGCCTTTCCTCCACCTGACTGCAGTCGCCAAGTGTACGAGTGGGGTGAGACCATGGCTTTGTCTTTCCAGGAAGAAATGAGCCCCGGGACAAAGCAGCTGGTGCAGGCAGAGCCTTGAGCTCGAACCTCAGTCTGCCTGGGGTCACCAGGGCCAGACCAACACTTCCAAGAAAGTGAAGCGGCATGCGAGCTGAGTGGAATTGGGGGAGAGGAGGGAGACAACAGCTGAAGCCAAGTCAAGAAGGGCGGGCTTCCTTCAGCTGCAGCTGGTAGTCACTGGAAGGATGCCCCAGATGGTCAGAGCCAGGCGGGAGGGCGGGGCATTCACTGAGGACCACCGAGGGCCACCCTAGGCCCCGGCGGCCGTGCGTGTGCCCTTGGCCTGAAGGGGTTGAATTCAAGCCCACAGGGCTCACGGAGGGGCCAGAGAAAGAAGAGCCCATGGGAGAGGTAGCCGAGGTGGGCAAGGCGCGCCACCTCCCTCTCCTAAGGTACCCGAGAGGGAAAGACAGGGAGAGGGAGAGAGAAAGAGAGAGGGAGAGAGAGAGAGATCCCAGTCCTCTGAGTCTCTGCCTCCTCCGCTGGTGCCAACTCACATGCCATCCCACTTCCACCCACCACCCCCATGCCCACCTCGGGGCAGGCCCCACCACAGAGAGGCCGGTTCCAGGTCATCTCCGTGCCTTCCCTTCTGGACATGACCCTGGGCAGGGGAAACAGTTCAAAAAAGCCTTTACATGTCCCTCTGCACAACAAGCGTCTTCCTCCCCTCTCCCATCCCACATGACCACCCACGACATCTACCTTTGTGATTAGCTCAGGAGGGGATGCAAAATGAGAATCTATGCCATTGTGTGGAGAGACTCAGTTTCCCGGGTTTGTCCCATGGACACATGTTTTTCAGCTGGGTCTGATTTTCTCCAGACAACCTGTCTTGTTAAGGATTTGGCCAGCCCTAAGAACCTGAAGGGAAAGGGCGGAGAGGGATTCTCTCTCTGCGCCCGACAGCCCTAAGATGGGTCGGTGCCTCAGACGTGGCCAGGGACAGCCCATACCCCGGTGCCCTCTCCCGGAGCATCCTAGGGCAGGCTCGGCACCAGACACACCCCACTCCACCCCACTCACCACTGCCACGACCATTGTCCTCCCTCGGGAGGCCTGGGCAGGACAGGGACCCAGGTGTGGGAGGTCGCCAGATCTCAGGTCTGGCACACCGCTTACCAGGCTGCTTCCTCCTCTGACGGGGGCCCAGCACACGCCGCAGGAGACTTGGCAGCTGTCCCCAGGGCTATGTCCTCCAGAACTCGTCCCCTTGGAAGGGGCCTGGCCCAGGTGCCAGGTTCAGCTGGTTGGCCAGCCTCGTTTGGAGAAAACAGGCAAGCCGAGCCAGGCTTGCAGTGGCCCTGGGCGAGACACATGCGACCTCAGGCAGAGGGCCTCACGTGTGCCCTGCATGGTGGATTTCTCCCCAGAGCCGTGGCCTGGGCACCAGGAAGGCCAGGCCTTCCCAACTCCAAGGAGGAGGCTGGGGCCTGTCGCCGGAAGGGTTTGCCCAGTTTGGGCCTGGCTACCTAGCCCTGTGGTGCCACCTGCCTGTCTCGGCACTTCTGACTCCACAGAGCCTTTCCTACACCTGGCCTGGCTGCAGTCGCAAAGTGCAGGCATGGTGTGAGGCCATGGCTTTCTCTTTCCCGGAAGAAACGAGCCCCTAGACGATGCAGCTGGCCCAGGCAGAGCCTTGAGCTTGAAGCCCAGTACTCCTGTGGCCATCAGGGCCAGAGCAATGCTTCCAAGTAAGGGAAGCGGCCTTCAAGCTGAGTGGGAGTGGGGGAGGGGAGAGAGCCAACAGCTGAAGCCAAGTGCAGAAGGGCGGCAATGGAACAGCTGCAGCGGGGTGGCACCAGAGGTCCGCCCCCGCCGGTCAGAGCCTGGTGGGAGGGCGGGGCCTTCTCTGAGGACGCCCAGGGCCACCAAGAACTCTGAGGTCGCCCCGCCGACCTATGCACCACTCATCAAGCCATGCCGTGGCAGGCGTCCCACATATCAAACGGAGGAAGATGGGCACAGATGTTAGCTCTGTGCCAATCTTCCTCAGCATAAAGAGGAAGATTTCCAAAAAATGCTAGGTCAAGGCTAATCTTCCTCACCAATAGAACAAAAAAGAAACAGTTAAGTGCTTTCTAAACTGCCTTTGAATTACTCGGGGCAGTTAGTTGGTGACAACAATAGCCAAGATATGGACACAACCTAAGTGTCTGCTGATGGATCAATGGATTAAGAAACATTACATGTATCTACAATTAAATATTATCCAGCTTTAAATATGAGAGAAATCCTGTCTTTTCTGGCAACACGGTTGAACTTGGAGGACATTATGCTAAGCGAAATAAGTCAGACACAGAAAGACAATCACTGCATGATCTCATTTACATGTGGAATCTAAAAACGTCAAACTCGTGGAAACAGAGAGTGGAATGTGGCTACCAGGGATGGAGGTTGGTGGGTGCGAGGGGAATGGGAGATGTTGTTCAAAGGGTACAAACTTTCATTATAACATGAGGATGTTCTCAAGATCTAATATAGAACGTGGTGACCAGAGTTAATAATAATGCATTGTATACTCAAGAGAATTGATCTTAAGAGTTCTTAGCATTAAAAAAAGGGGGAGTTATTACAGGAGGTGACGGAACTGTTTGTTAGCTTGATTGTGGTATTCATTTCACAATGTGTACATACATCAAATCATCACATTGTACACCTTCAATATATACAACTTTTCTTTGTTAATCATACCTCAATACAGCTGGAAAAATATTTGTGCTGACTTCAGAAAATGCTTACGAATTAATGTGAATGAGGAAAACAAGAAGTGAAAGCACAAATGCAGCAGGGCCTGGGAGAAAATTTGCCAAATGTTACCCGTGGGTGATACTGGCCTAGAGCAAGTTGACTCGAGGGAAGCCATGTTGTAACTTAGAGTAACGTCTGACTAGCTCACTCAAGCTCTGTGTGTTTTACCTTGCACATAGCCTAGGAGATAAACAGCTCTCGGAAATAATCCTGGCTGACACACGTACCTCCCAAGAGTGATAGATGATAACTTTATTCTTTTGAGTTTCTTAGGAACATGACGACCTCCTCAGGAAGAACATCTATGCCGGCATCCATCATCGATGACAACTGAAAGACCCGGTGTGATGTCTCCAGTCGCCGATGCCAGATGGTCAATGTTGCTGAGCCCCCTCACAGCCCACTAGTCCCTATAGAACTGCCACAGATTATGTGCTTGTTTAAGATGGTCTCTGGGACATGAGTCCATCATCTTCCGATTTTGCTAGCTAATCGAGTAAATCCCTTTCCTGACCACCGACTCATCTTGTGATTGATTGGCTTCAAGGTTGCAGCAAGCAGAAGGAGACTTTGCTTGGTTACACGGGCAGGGATTAGCAGAGATTATGAATTTCTTCTTTACACCTTTCTCAATTTCTCACGTTTTTTAAAAGCACATTCACTTCACCAGGAGAAAACCAGCAGCAATTGTGAGTCACAACAAAAGGTGGAGAGATGAGAGGGTGCACCCCTAGCCCTACTGGCCCCAGGAGGGCTGGAGGGAGAACAGTGGGCAGTGCAGGCAGCCCTGACCCTGCTTGGCCCAGGGTCTCCTTCCCCAGAGCCTTTCAGGTGTCCACCAGGCCCCACCAGTGTGGCTGCGGAGCTCCTGCTGCTGGTGGCCCCCATCAGGGTGAAGCCCAGCTGAGTGGTGGCCTCTGAGTGACCAGCAGGACCTGGGTTGTGATCTTGGTCACAGGTGGGCAGGACCGAGGAGGGTTGGTAGCTCAGTTGGAGAGGGGTGGTGGGAGGCTGGACAGGGGCTGGGGCAAAGTAGAGCAGGGGCCTGTGAGGGAGTCCCAGCAAAGGAACCAAGGGTTGGCCAAGGGGCAGGGCTATGTCTGAGAGATGCTGAGGAGCACAGGGGGGTCACTGGGGCTCAGGGAAGCTGCCCAGGGCTGACCGTGACAAGAGTCTCCCTCAAGGTCACACAAGGCCCCTGACACTGTGGCCTTCAACCCAGCTCCAAGGCCAAGGGGATCCTTTCTTAGAGAAGGTGAAAGGACCAGAGCACTCTGGGGCTCTAAGTGTTTCAAAGTCTTTATTAATATGCTCCAAGTGCAGAGTGCCCATGCCCTCAGGGACCAGCCACCTGTGCTGATTAGGAGCACCTTCTTTATCCCCAGTGACCAAGCGAGGCCAGAGCTAGAATGTCCTTCCCCTGTCTTCCCAGGGGTTCTCACCTCGGAACCCTGGGTGTGGGTTGGGGGTGGCGACAGTTCTTCAGTCTGTGGCATGTTCTGCCCCCTGAAATGACACTGGTCTCCCCAGTTCGCTGGCACAGCCCAAAGAGCCTCCACACATTTCCCAAAACCCGGGAGACACCACGCCGCCCAGGGCAGGGTGAGAACCTGGCCAAGCTCAGCAGGTAGAAACTCCAGGAACACTTTTCGTGACCCTCAGTTCCACACCAGGTGTACTTGCTAGCTGAAGGAGGGCATTGGTGACACTTTTTGCACCTCCAGTTCCCCATATGACATGGGGACAATGCTGCTCCCAGGGTGGAGATTCTGTGCTGTTGAATGAGTTTGGTGCATGTGGAGCAGACAGTGCAGTGGTAGTTGTCAAGGTGAGTAGAATCAACACAGGGAGGGCAGATATGGAGACACGACTGCACCTGCTCCTCCAACTCTCCTAAGGATAAAATGTGGTAAAATTCATGCCTTCCCACTCATCTAAAATACCAGCGCCCACCTTGACCCCCTATCCTGTCCTCCCCACAGCCCTGTGAACTCTACTCTGGGCCATTCATGGGACCAGGGAGTTCTGGGACTCAGGGCCAAGGTTTTCCCGGAGATTTCTCATCTGGGTGGTGGTTAGGGAGGTCCCTGCTCCCTTCTGCTCTGTGCTTGGTGCAGGACACCTGGGGCAGCCCTGAGCTGGACCATCAGTGATCTGAGGCTGTTCTCCTTCACTCTGCTGGGCTGACAAGGGGACCTGCATCTGGCAAGCTCAGCCATCTGCGCAGGGGTGGAAATCCACGTCAGCAAAATGCCAGGGCTGCCAGTGCCATTCTCTGCTTCACGCCTCAGCTCTCCTGGGCACCGCCATCTTGCATGACCTTTGCCCTCACTCCCCAGTGGAAGAGCCCATGGCCACGGTTCCTACTGGCTGAAGGCAAAGGCACTGAGGGCAGCCAATAGCTCAGGGAGGCCTGAGGAGTGAGTCCCGTTGGTGTTGAGCATCTCTGGGCCCTGGCTGGACAGACAGGTGCACGAGAGGGCAATGGTGTTCCTGGGTCAGGCTGCCGAGAGGCGGGGTGAGTCAGTGACTGGAGCCCCCACCTGGGCTCCCGGGTGTGTCTTTGCCTCTGTGCCTCTCCCTGGTGAGGAAAGCTCACACCCTCTGCACCACCCTCATACCTCGCCCCTCCCTGCCCCATCCCTGTACATTCCAGAGTGGTGAGAGCTCAAGGAGAGGAGAGTGAGGGATGGGGGAGCCCTGACCACCCCTTGTCCCTCACCCCCAATTAGAAAGATGTGCTCTGGCTCAACCCTCAGCATGGCCTCCACTGGTTCCCAAGAAACCCCTTTCTCCCTCAGCCCCCAACCCTAATCCATCAGAGAGATGTGCAGTGCCACCTCTGCACCCCCTTCCTCCACGGGTGTCTCCAAAGCCCCCCAGCAGGTGCTGCCCATGCCACTGCCCTCAGCCCAGGGCACACATCTGAGCTGGAGAGGCATGCAGACCTCTCCTCCCCCAGATTCAGAGGGTCCAGAGCCCCCCAAGAATCAGCATTCTCCCCCTCCCACCAACTCCAGGCCACAGGCCCCTTGAGGGGAAGGAGGGAGCCAGGTGACCCAGAGCTGCCCACTGTGGCCTCTCCCACCAGGCAGCATGGCCTCGGGGACCAGTGTAGTGTCCAGAAGAAGATGAATGGTCTTGTGCGGCTTGTCCCCTCTGAGGGGACAGAGGAGGCCATGGAGGTCAGGAGAGAAGGCTCTGGGGAGATAGGAAGGGCCAGGCTCCCACCCCAAGCCAAGGCACCATTTGCCTGATAATCAAAGATGAACCGGCCCACCCACCTGGCAGCATTTCCCTGGAAGAACTTTAGGAGTCCCACGGCCACCCTGGGCCGCCTTTCTGAGCCTCTGGATCTGGATGTGGGGACAACTAGGGCCCTTGCCGGCCCCAGCTAAGAGAGGGGCCTTGGGGAGCACCCACATGAGAGCAGAGCACTCCAGCCCCGTGACTGAGGAATTTTTGATGCCACTCTCTGAGTGGACACTGGGCAGGGGTAGGAATAAAATACCCCCAATATATCTGTGCCTACTGTATGCCAGGGCAGGGAGCAGCCAGTCACTGCTGTCACATCCATGGAGAAATGAAGTTGGTGTCGCTTCGTGAGCGGAGCCTGGGGGAGGATGACGGAGTCTCCCAGCAGTGGAAAGAAATGAGCTTTGGCCTTTCAGGTTCCTGGATACTGTGCTGCGGGAGGGGCAGCAGCCCTCCATTCACAGAGGCCTCCTGGGAGGGGAGAAACCAGGGTGGTGAACGGTGGTCGGCCCAGCAGAGGGCAGGCTTGGGAATAGTGGCGAGGCTATCCTGAGGGTAGTGGAGCCGTGCTGTAGGAGAGACCTTTCACTACCTCTCAGAGCTCATCTGACTCTTTTCTTTCTTTCATTTTCAAATTAGAGGCAGCAAAAGGACAAGCTTACCTGTCTCTCATCCCCTTTCCATACCTTCAGCTTTGATGTCCACCCCTCCTATGAAGCCTACTCTCTTGGGAAGGTAAAGGCAGGGGCTGGTGGCTGAGGCAGCCTCTGGCTTTGAGGCAGGCGGCACCAGGAGTGGCTGGATGGGAGGTAGGAGCCTGCGGCCCGGCCCCTGGCGTCTGTGGGCAGCCTGGTGATGAGGGAGTTTGTGGCTCTTGCTTCAAGAGGGTGGGAGGCTGAGAGAGTCAGGAGTGCAGGTGGCCCCGGCCCTCGGGTCAGGACAGTGTTCTGTGGACAGCCACACGTGTGTTAACACACACACGTTAGGTGTGAGCATGTGCCGTGTCATCCACATTAGTGTGTGTGTGAACACACATGTGCAGAGCCCAAATCCTAGCTGAGGGACTGGCTCATCCAGTATTTTGAGGCCCCGGTAGCACTCTTACCAGGGGCCGACATGTGGAGTTGATGGTAGTGTGGCAGGCCTTGCATGCAGGACTTCCCCAGCCTACTTGACTGTGTAAATCTGCTCTGTGGAGGGGGCAGCGGTGTCCCCAGCAGGGGCTCTGCTGTGCTCTGCGAGGCCTGGCAGTCCATGCAGCCCAAAGGGGCAAGACCTGCTGAGCCGGCTCTTCAGAAGCATCCAGTCCTGAGGATACTATTCACAGGGAGAGGTTTTGGGTGCTGGTGCCCCCTCGCCTACTGGGGCTCGTCCCTGAAGAGGGTTCAGCAAGTTGGAGAAGGGGTGGGAAGGGGGTTTGAAAAATAGGCCAAATTCATGTCCCAAGTCACAGGTCAAGCCCAGTGAGTCTCCCTGTCCCCTGCTTCAGTTTAGCTATTCAGGAAATGGTCCAGGGAAGAACTGAGCAGGGTTGGCTCCAAAACTGGGGTCAGGGGCTAACAAACAAAAGATCCTGCTCTATGCCAAGATCATTTCTGTTACCCTGAGATGGGGTGAGGGGATGTTGGGGGTATAGTGGGATTCTGTGGGGCCTTGCCCTGCCCAGGACCTCGTCTTCGGGGGTCTGGCCCTCACCTGGCCTGCCCTAGGTCACCAGCAGTAGCAGTGGCACTTACATCTGTCCGAAGGTCTGGAGAGGGGAGAACTGGGCAGCCTTACACCCTGGTGGGGACCCTCACGCTTTCTTTCTTTCTTGAAGAAACATGAAACCCTCAAGATTCATGTACTGTGTGATGGAGAGAAAAAATACCAACTGTTTCTCCAAAAAGACAATGTATGTTGTACTTTGTAAAGTGTTAATTAAAACGGAGAAAAATATCATGTTGGCTGAGGGCGTCTGATTTTGAGCTGCTCCAGGGCCACATCTCATCTCTTTCCTTCTCCATTCCATGGTCGAGGAACATGGCCAGGGGCTGGGAGGAAGGCAGAACAACCTTCCCGTCCACACCCAGCGGCTGAGAGAGGACACATCCTCAGTGCGAGAGGGGCTGTATTAGTTACCTGATGCAGGGTAACAAGTTGCCCCAAATGCAATGGATTAAATTGATTGTTTACGTGTCACGGTTTCTGTGGGTTAGGAATTCGGGAGCAGTTTGAGCAGTCGACTCAGGGTCCCTCAGGATGCTGCGATCATCTGAAGTCCTGGCTGGGACTGGAGGATCTACTTCCCAGGTGGTTTACTCACAGGGCTGGCAATTTGGGCTCAGCTGTTGGCAGGGAGCCTGTTCCTCTCCACATGGGTCTCCCCATGGGGCTGCTTGAGTGTCCTCACAATACGGTGCCCGGTTTCCCCCAGAGCAAGGGATTCAAGGGCCAGTATAGGAGCCAAAATGGTTTTTTGGCCCCGAACCTCAGAATTCACACCCCTCTGCCTCCACCATACTCTGTTACCATACAGCCCTGCTCTGATTTGACAGAGGAGCAGAACACATAAGGGTGTGAAACCAAGAGGCCAAGGTCACTGCTGCATCTTGGAGACACTCTACTGTACCCACCATTCCTCCTAAACCTCTGGCAGAGGTGGGTGTGGGGGTCAGGGGCCCTGCGGAGCAGGACAGGGCCTTGCTGGTGGCAGGGGGAGGATCAGGGGCTGGATCCTGGGCCACAGGGCTTCTGGCACAAGCCTGGAGCCCTGCTGTGGATGTCACACCCCCAGGAATGTCCTTGGTGCTAGAAGCCCAGGAGCTGATGCCACCCGACAAGATCCCCTAGGGGCACGAGGGAGGGTTCGATGCCCAGCGTCCCTCACAAGGGATCTGGCATTTGGTTCCTGCCCTTTTGGCAGGCAGGCACTTGGGATGCCCAGGCAGGACAGAGGTCTTGGACCTTGGACACTCTTCACTGACCCTCTGTGACATTTTCCACGGAGGGCCGGTGTGAGCGGGGCAGCGCTGAAGACCTGAGCCTGCACTGAACCCCCCAACCTCCATCCCCACCCGCCTCACCCCTGCCCGCAGGAAAAGCAGACCTGGGGATTGAAGGGAGTGACAATGGCGCTGAAGCTCTCTCACCACCCTGAGCCCAAGAAAGTCTGGATGCTGTGAATGCTTTCCCTTCTGGGGTCTTCAGACTACGCCCCCCTCCTTCCTTCAGAGACCCCATTGGAGCTAGGACATCCACAGGGACTCTTGATGTCCCCCAAAATCTCAAAAGTTACAAAGGCCTCCAGAGCCCGACCTCCCTTTCCCACCACTCACTCACAGTCACTGTCACTCGGGCGGTCCTGGACTTTGTGCCAGGTGCTGGGGACCCCGAGGAACCTGCTGTGGCCCCTGCACCTGAGTCTCTCTAGGAGGTGAGAAGACAGGGAAAGGAGCTATTCCAGGGAGTGCAGGGCCAGGCTAGACCACAAGGGTGTGCTGTGCCCAGGGGGAGGGAATGACCACTGTCCAGCCGTAGGGGGCAGACCAAGAAGCCAGGACATTAGGGTTGAGCTTGGTAAGATGGGGACCCAGCAGAGGGAGGAGCAAAGGTGCAGAGGGCCAGAGGGAACCTTGGCTGGAATGGAGGAGTGCGGCAGGGGGGTGAGGAGTGGATGGGGCAAGTAGGAGATGAGGCTGAAATGCAAGGTGGGTGCTCACGTCTGCCAGGGGTCTCACCCTCCCACAGGCCATGGGGAGCCACTGAGGACTTCCACGCAGGGGACCAAACTTAGCATCTGAGTGGTGATCTGGGTTATGAAGAGGGCTGATAGGAGGAGGGAAAGGGGGACTGCCAGGGTCATTGCCTCAGTTCTCAGGAGGGGTCCCTGATGGTTCAAGTGTCTTCTGTGTGCAGAGTTGGGGTGGTGGGGGCAGTGGCACATGCAGGAGACCAGCAGATATCCAGCCAACCCTCAGAATCATGAATTTGCCCCACGCCCAACCAGGGCATAATATCTCGTGGAGCAGGTCTGGCTGCTTGTGGCAGGTTCTCACCACAGCTCACATTCGGATCCCCAGGGGGGTTACCCATGCCAGGACTCCACCCCCAAGAGTCTGATTCAGTTTCTCTTGGATAAAATAACGGTTTAAAGCTTCCCCCACCCTCTCTCAAAAGGCAACATAAAGAACTCGGCCACAGGAGGAAAGAGCAGCTTCTGTGGTCACATGGCCCCCCTGGTTTTATCATGTGACATTCCACTGGGGGGGCGGGGGCCTTATGATGGTGAAAACGAGCTCTCCAAAGGGAATGTGTGGGATGAGATCGTGGGGGTGGTTGCACCACATAGACAATACGCTAAAACCACTGAATTGTACACTTTAAAATGGTCTTACGTCATGTGACTCACATGTCAATGTTTTAAAAATATCGATGTGGTAGAAAAAGCAACAGGAATGGACGCTGGGCGTGAAGGATGGCCAAGAAAGAATGTGAGTTATTCTGACACTCTTGAGGGTTAAAGGAAGTCCCTATCAACATGGTGGAGGCAGCACAGAGAAGGAGGAGGAGGACGGAGGCAAGAACCCGGAGCTCCCATGTCACAAATGTTGATGGGGGAGCATCTCATTTGAGCTGTTTTTCCAGGAGCTCTGGACCTGAGCTGACCCAGCGGGAAGCTGTGCAGCGTCAGCAAGACCCAGGCCCATCACCCACCCTGACGAGCATGGGGCACTGGGAGGGTCCTGTTGTCCCGGGAGAACCTCGGAGAAGCAGGCAGAGCCTCTGAGGAGCCTGTAGGGAACAGCCCGAGTTGTCTTCAGGGCAATTAATACTCGGTATCTTGGACTCAAGATCACTGAGCGTGTCCTGAAATACGTGGTAAAAGTGTCCAAACTTAAAAAATTAAATGAAGACCCCAGTGATCCCACTCCTTAGGTATACACTCGAGAAAACTGAGAACACGTTCACACAGACACTTGTATGCGAATGATCCAAAAAAATATAATGCTGGGCCAATGTAAAACTCGTACATGAAGTTCTGGCATTATTCATAATAGCCAAAAAGCGGAACCACCCAAATGACCACCAACTGTTGAATACGGTACATCAACACAATCAATCAGTAACCTCCCAGATGATTCTATCACACAGGCAAGGTTGTGAGGCCCAGGGTGAGGTGTAGAATCTGCCCAAAGGAATCCCCTCATGAACACGGCCTCCTTCGGCTGCTTTGGGGGCAGGCGGCCTCATCTTGATTTCCTAGTTTGAGGCCAGACTCATTAGAGGCAGCCTGCCGCCCGATGCACCAGCTGGAATGAACGCGTCCTTCTCACCACTGCATCCCCTGCACCTGGCAACTCCTGGCGTACAGTCAGACAGGAACAGGGACCCAATCAGGCCTTTGCTTCATCTTCAGTGTTCTCCCGCTGTAAGGAGGGTGGATGACTTAGCTGTGGAACAGCTTCCGGTCATGAGCCTGAGCCTGTTCAGTTTCCGTCTCTGAGGGTGGACTCACACGGGCCATTTTTCTGTTGGGCACAGATTCCTGTGCTCTTCTCTGGCAACAGCTGGCACCACCCTACCAGAGCGACAGCAAGACCAAGTCTCTCCGCTCCTCATGGGCAGCCCCCACACCAGCTACATCCCACCTGTGTCCCTCCTTAGCAAGACAATGGACTCCTGGTTCGAGGAGGTGACCACACTCTCGGGATTTTTCCTTTTAAACTTGACTGCTCAGCATGCCCTCAGTGTGGCCCCAAGAAAATGACAACGAGAGGGACTCCAAGCACTGTCTCCAGCTCAAGCTCAATCTGGGCTGTTCCGTGTGAAATATCAAGGTTTGTGTGGAAGAAAGGCTGGGTTTCTTGGTCGCCACAGCATGAGCGTCTGAGGGTAGCTGGGTGATGCACCCTGGGAGAGAGAAGGCAAGTGTGGGCTCCTTGGGGGAGGGGATACATTCCTGGGGCTCAACCACGGGGCAGGGCAGGCCCCAGGAGAATGGAGGCCTCACAGAGCCACCCCAGTCCTGGGGGCCACCCCCAAGGCCATCTGAAGTGGTCTCTGGGAAGGTCAGGCAGCATGGTTAGGCCGAGGCACCTGAGCAGCTCCCATGCAGCCCCTGCGGGGAGAACGACCCTCAGAAGGTGTGAGTAACTCTGCTGCTGGTCAGGAGGTGCTGGGACCTGAGTGTAATGTGAGAGAGAACAGTGTGGATCTTCAGAAATGCAGCCCGAGTGTCTACCCTGTGCCAGGTGCTCAGCGAGACTGTCACCTGCTGTGCCAAGTCAGAGCACTCTTCCTGCCGTGTGGTGCTCAGCGTCTGACTGTGTCACATGAACACAGTGAGTGCACAGTAGGTGTTTCCTGACCTCGTGAAGATGTGAGACAACCACATATTCAAGAAACAAGCATGATCAGGACAGGACTCTCCTGAGTGAGTGAGGGGCGGACCTGACGAGAATGGCAGGCCAAGTGTTTTGGATTCACTGATGTCAGGGTCTGCCTGCCAGCAAGTGGGGCCCCATCCACGCCAGAAATCATCATGGAGTGGCAACCTGTACGCCCGGCATGTGGTCAGGGAACAGAAGACCGAGACCTAGGCCCCTGGGAACGGCTATCCACTGAGGGAGACTGGGGTGGCCACCGTGTGACGAGAGTCCCTCCACCTTCTCAGGCCACATCTGCCACTTGGGCTCTGCACTGCCCTCCTCTACAGACCCCAATACATGCAGAAGTACAGAGCCTGAGTGTAAGACGTCAGGACAGCCAGAGGACACGTCGGAGTGGCCCGTGGTCACTGCATTCAGGGTGTCCTCACACACTCACTGAAGTGACAGGAGCCCGGAGCCTGCAGACAGACTTTTCGCAGGGAAAAAAAGGATAAATTATAGCAATGAAGCTAATGGTGTAGACAGTTTCTGTGTCTGTGGGCCTCCCAAGGTCACAGGGAACCAGGAGAGCCAGCGGCAGAGGGAAGGCCCGATGGAAACAGCCCCTGAAACACCAAAGTGCCTCGAAACACTCTGCAGTGGGTTTTTGAAAGATAAATCCTTATTGTATTTAAATTATACATTTCTTTTGCATTTTTACAAGTGTTTTTTAAAAATGCTTTTCACAATTTCAAAAGACATTATTAATATCCAGCCTGCAAAGGAAATACTTAGGCCTGTGCGTGCACACGGTCGTACGCGCACACACACGCTCTCTCCGCAGTCTTTCTCTAGAGGGAACATGAGAACCAGAACCGGTGGTGCCTCTGGGACAAGAGACGGGAGACTTAGTTTTCATAAGACACTTTGTACCAAGTACATATGTTCTGTGTTCAAAAATATCAATAGCTTTGTTTAGAAAAACTGACTTAGTAAACAGTAAGATAAACTACAATTTAAGAAAGAACCCTTTAACTCTGAAATGAGCCTTTTGGTCTAATTGCATCCTCCCCGTTATGAAAACCATTATTTTTTACTTTGGTGGCTGCGGTAAGGCACTCTAAATATTAAATATCCTGCTTTCTTTTAAATGTGCTGTAAAACATTCCTCCAAACGGGCCTCTGCAAACAGCTCATGGCACGCCAGCTTTGTCATTTCAAATCTTTCCCCCTTGGGAGCCCCTCTGGGCCTCGTGGAGCCCGGCCTGTAGCTTCTGCCTGAGTGAGGTCCCGGGGGGCCTCTGTTTTTCTGCTCCACGTGCCCGTGGACAGCCTCTGATGAGGCCTCTTCCAGGGCACCATGGGACTGGAACCCTTGGTCAGGCTGTCCCCTGCTTGCAAAGGCTGCTCACTCACAGCCCCAGGAAGGAGCTCAGCGCCAGGGAGCCTGCAGCCTGAGAAGCTGCTGCTGGGCGCTCGCTCTGGCTCCTCACCACTATGCGGTCTCTCCTGATGCCCTGGCAGAGGGTGCGCTGGGGCAGGAGGAGGCCAGCGGGGACCTGGGAGGGGAAGCAGTGCCCAGGGACCTGGTCCTGGCCCAGCCACACACTGGACGCTGCTGCCACATCAGGTAGTCTGCTCTGTGGGCACACACTCACGCCCGTCCAGTCCAGCCTTACGCTCCATGGCAAGTAACGGTCTTCCAGGCAACCGATTCCCAGGCAGCCTCGGATGTTCTTGCCTCACACAAACAGCTCTCCTTTGTCTGCACAGAAAGGAAAAGGGTGGCTTGGCTCGGCTAGGCCAGAGGCAAGTCACCAAGAAGAGGAAGGGTCATGAGAATAGGCTTTCTAGAACCAGGTACAAACAGAGCCCAATGTTAAACTTCCATTTCTACCAGGCATTAATGCCTCCTTTTGAAGGGAAAGGTATACTATCCCCAAACCAAAGACATGTGCAAGCCCAGAATGACGGTGTGTCCGTCACATGGAGAAGAGCACACGCACGGAGCTGTAGGCCCAGGAGGCTCCTGGACACGGCCCACTCTGCTCGCCCCTTATGCACATCCCTCACCCACAGCCACATCCGACCACACCCTGCCCTCCACACCTCCCGAAGTCTGAGCACACTCCAGTCCTGGTCATGCCCTGATAGAGGGAGACCTCCATCTGTCATTCCTTGTCTGGGTTTCCACATCTCGGGAGCATTTGGTCAAGGGACACAGGGTGACTGGGCACCTCTTTGGGCCGGGTCGATGTCTGTGTGCTGAGAGCTGGGACAGGACAGTGAGTGAACATGTACGGTTCCTGTCCTCATGGGGCAGGAGCTAGTCAAACAGTTAGAAAGAAACAAACGATCAAACCGATATATACGTGTTTACAAACTGTAAAAAGTGCCAGGAGGGACAAGAACGGACAGAGTGCTCTAGAGGACAGTCCAGGAGAACAAATCTAGACTGGGCTCGGGAATGCCCACCTCCAGGATGGGACCCCAGACTTCGTGGGGCAGCCTCCCACTACCCAGCCTTTAGATACCACTTCCGTCCACATCAGCTCTAGGCATTCCTTGCCACAGAGGCCCCATTTAACCACCTCCACCTGAGAAGCAGAAGAAGTAGACAAGACATGGAGAAGCCAGGACTAAAATAATCTGACTGATTAATAAGGAATCCCTTTGTTCCCATCTGTCAGAGGCCCTCTGGTCTAACCACCACCCTGGGGCCTCCACCCTCAGATTTTACGTATTTAACAGAACAATTCAGTCTGGCCCCCAAAAGGTTAGCAGATCTCAGGGGAAACCAACCAAGTCCAACTCCCAGCTGACCACATGCAAACGCTGGGCACAGAAGGGGAGATACCCAAGCTCTGATGCTCCCTCTACTGAGGACAGTCACGGCACTTGGAGGGTGGCTGTGGGGTCTTGGGGGAAATCTAGCAGGGGATATCATTTCGGTGTGACCCAAAACGTCCACATGGCATGACAGCAAACAGAAAACAGTGTACTCTAGTTGAATACTTTGCACATTTCATACGGATTTCCAAGGATGTGACTCTGCACAGTTTAAGCCATAGATCATTGATACCTCCAGACTGAGTCCATAATGACTCTCATTTTTTAAATCAAAATAGCTTTAGAAGAGTCTGGCACCCTCAAGACATTAGCATATGGAAGTGCTGACTCCGAGTGACGGTGCTGAGGGATTACCCCAGTCATCACTATGACCAAGGGTGCTGTGCACACAGTCACCCCCCCACAGTCCACGCCACAGCCCATGTGTGTTACAGGCCTGAGATCTTAACATCAGAAGACAACTGAAGGGCAGTCAGGACTCTGGGTCGGGGGGCCCTTGGATAGTCCTCACAGTAGCGTGGGGCCAGAGAACACAAACGAGGATGACCCAACTCATTGTCCCGGCCCAGACGCCTAAAGAGAAAACAATAATTCACCAGACATGAGTAATTGAGATTTACAAATTAACATTCTTAGCTGCAAGGAAATAGGGAATTTACGTGAGGATCCCCACAAAATGAAATTAATTTTCTTCAGTCTTACCAGTCAGGTCAACTAAAGACTAGCAGACTGACCCGACAGTTACTGTGGTGGAACAGGAAAGGCAATCAAGGAAAGCGCACATCCGAGGGCGGGAGGCACCTGGGTGTCTGATGGCTTTGTACCTGGGCAAACCTTCAAGAACAGCTCCATTCCAGCCTTGGCTTTGATCATTCTCTCCCGGCACTTTGGAGAAATGGGGCATATTTTCCTCCACAAAACCCCAGGGCATCTGACAAATCAGCGTTCTGCCGTCCCCCATTCCTGGGTCGGGTCAGGGTTTGGGCTTGGCCAGGAGCGGGATGAGTCCCACACTTTCATTTCCCAATGGCTCTCCCGGGGATTCACCAAACCTCTGCTGGGTTCCCCAGCACCCCGACATCTCGAGGGTCCCCCTCCTACCACCGACTGGCGTCCTCTTGATAAAATTCACTTTCACATGAGCCCAACCACAAACCAAAGGGACCAAAAACAAAACTCCAGGATGAAAAAAGACACACATTATACAACTTCAAGCCAAACAACGTCTGGATGAGCTGCTCCCTGTAATTATCCACGTGGGGCGCCCCTCCACTGGATGGATGGACACTGAAAGCTGCCCACGGCTTGGGGTGAACCCAAGAGAGTGCAGCTCGGCCCGTCACTGGGGCCACACGAGCTTGGCCACTTACTGGTATGGGGAGCAAAGCGGCTGAGTCCACAGCAAATGCGGGAAACCTGGGCTTCTGGGTTGAACTCCATCAAGCTGAAGAGAGTGGGTGGAATCACTTCCGGAAGAGCAGTTTCCACTAGGTTTGGTCCTTTGCCAAGAATTCCGTAGCCTCAGACAAAAACATGTCCTTCTACATGACAGTAAAAACAGCGGTCAGTAAGTCAAACCAAGTGCAGCCCTCCTCACCAGAAATTCAAACAGCACCGCCGGGATGCTTTAGATCCACAGGGATTGTTTTCTCCTCCTTGCTTGGCAAAAACACATTAATGACACTTGGAAAAGAATCAGTTTCTTTTCTCCTCTTTTAAATTCTTACTCTGGGCGTATGTCAAGCAAACTAACCAAGCTCAGAATACAAACTTCCCACACCTGGAGGGCTACCTGGAGGGGCCTAGTCAACAAATCACCCAGAAACCCCATGTGAACACAGGAGAGCCTCAGAAGGGCAGTTGTCCCCCTACTAACAGCTCTAAGATTCACACTGACCAGGAGAGCAAGCCAAATACAAAACAATTTAGGCCCAGATGCCGAAGACTCTCAGAAATGATGTTTTGCTTATAAAAAGTGGAATACCCATCAGTGGTGCCAGATGTTTCATCCCAGGGGCATGGACCTCAGCGTCGAAACCCTAAGGCTCTTCTCCCTCTGTCTCTGTTTCTTGGTGCAGCCTCTCTGGAGAAGGCAGGGCCAGAGTCTCTGGCCCAGGCGACGGGAGGGGGAGAAAGCAGTTCCTTCTCGACTCCAGAGGTTTACTACAGAATTACTAAGCTCTGGGCTGGCTATTTGTCTACAGAGAAACCAGGGCTACTATCGTTCTGTCAGGAACATCACCCTCACCCTCTATTAACTGAACTCACTCTAACTAGGTCTTCCCACAGCCACGTTCCCTCCCTCAGGCTGAGGTCTGTGCCTGTGAATCCAACAGACACCGACCCTTCGCCATCGACCCCTCTAGAGCTTCCCAATGACCTGCCTGCAAGAGGCTCTCACCATTTCATACAGCACAGCCCGTGCCCCTACACGCCACGTGCTTAACGGTCCCCACAACTGAGAAGGGCAAGTACCGGGGGACATTCACCCGAGTCACAGGAAGGGTCCATACTGTTAGGAAGACAAACCGGTGAGAACTTGGAAGGATTCTGGTGAATGGAAGGAGCAGATAAGTGCCAGGTCATTCATTCACTCCACAAATATGTCCCAAACAGCAAACATACGCTAAGCATCTAACTGGTGATGGGAACATGAGGGGAAGGAAGAGACCCGGTCCCTCTCTCTGAGTTCAGTCTAGTGGAGGAGGCAGAGGTCAGCCAAAATTATCACCCAATTAATCTGTGCTGACTGCAAGGATGGCAGGACAGGGGCCTCCGTGAGGAAACGTCAGGGAGCCTGATGTAGTTCATGGGCAGGAGCGGTCGGGAGGCTTCACTCTATCCACGCAGTCTGAGGGATGAGTGGGAGTGTGGAGGGGAGGGGAGAGCACGGTATTCCACGTAGGGGAGACAGCACCTGCACAGGGAGGGAGGGGCCATGGCCTACTGAGGGAGTTTAAACAAGGGCCCAGTGGATGAAGCCAGGGGACGAGGGGGAATATTTGCAAGACGCCAGTGGGGAGCAGGGAGGGCAGGTCATGCAGGATGCTGTAGACCACGGAAGGGTTTGGTCTTTATTCTAAGCACAATGGGGAGACGGTAAGTGTTCTAAGTAGGGAGTGGACATGATTCCTAGAGGGGAACGTGAGTGGACGTGGCAAACAGTGGAGAAGGAGCAGGTGGGGGACGAGCAGGGGTTCACTTTTGGACCCACTGAACTCACAGTGCTTAGAGACGGCCAAGGGCAAACGTCAAGTGGCACTGAGAGATGTCTGCACCTCCCAAGAGCAGGCTGGGCCTCAGCTGCCAGCTGGAGAGTCCTGAGCACACAGACGGTGACTGCAGCCACGGTGAGAGTGAGACCTTCTGAAGGAGAAGGCAGAGGAAACGAGGAGAGCACAGTCCTGCCATGGGGACCTCTGACATGGGAGGGCCTGGCCCAGGAGCACAGCCAGGAAATGAGCCCAGAAGGAACGAGAAAGGAAGACAGCCCTCAGAGAGCCCAGTCACAGGGGCGAAAGGAAGACCGCTCTTCACCAAGATGCTCAGCACGTCACAGCCAATGTCAAACGCTGCGGAGAGATCAAGAAAGGGAAAGATTGGACAATGGTCTCCAGGTTCTTTATTATTGTTTTCAGCAACATGGAGGTCACCGTAACCCTAGCAAGAGCCACTCAGCAAACTGATAAGGGTGGAAGCTGAGTGGAACGGACAGAGGAATGAGAAGGAGATGAGGAAATGGAGACAGTAAGTCAATGCAGCTCCTGAGAAGTCTGGCCTAGAAGTGGAGGCAGGAGGTGAAGAGAAGGGGTGGGACTTGGGGGAATGGGAGGATGTGGAGGGCTCCACACAGGGCCTCTTAAGATGGAAGACACCTGAGTCATATGTAAAGACTGATGGCGAGGGACAAGTAGAGAGGGAGAGGCTGAAGTTGTGGGGAAGAAGGCCCAGCAGATGGAGTGAGGCTTCTGAGGAATGGGGGGAGATGGGATCCAGGGCACAGAGAGAAGCATCAGCTTCAGCAGGAAGAGACACGCTTCCCCCACCGCTATAAAGGGAAGGGACCCAGGGCGGGGACAGGTAGAGGCAAGTGTGCAGGAGTCCGAGTGGGAAACTGAGGGCTTTCTCAGCTGACGGCATCTGTTTCCTCTATGAAACAGGAGGCAGGTTCTTCTGCTGAGAGCGAGAGATGGGAGGGTCAGCGGTCTGGAGGATGAAGTGTGGCCAACTTAGCTTTCCAGCAGGATTTGATCTTGGTGCCTCTGCTGAGGGATAACTTTGGAAAGGCAGATTCTAAGTGCTTTGGAAAGACAGATTCTAAGTGCTTTGGTGAAGACAGCGGAACAACAACACTCCCTAAGTTGACTCAAAAGGAAAAGAGGGGTTTACTGACCCAGAAAGTGTACACCTAGGTGAGTGAGGCTGGCAGAGCCGGGGCCTGGCCTCTGCTGCCTGGCTCGCAGAGAGCTTCTTTACCTAACTGTGGTCTGGCAAGGGCCACTGGAAAGAAATCACTGTTGTCACTGACAGAGGGAGGCTCAGGCCACAGTCAAGATCATAGTTGTGGCAGGCTACTTCTAAAATGGCCCCTAGTGATCCCCGTCTCCTGCTGTTCACACCCATGTGTACTCCACACCCTTGTGTGGGGGCTGGACCTAGTGACTTGCTTCTCACAAGCATAAGGCCAGCAAAAGTGAAGGGAGGTCACTGCCCAGATTAAATGAGAGAACACCGGCTTCTGTCTCACTGGCACTCTGTCTTACCCTCTCATTTGGTCACTCTGACGGAGCCAGCTGCCATGTTGTGAGCTGCCACATGGAGAAGCCTACATGGCAAGGAACCGAGGAAGGCTTGTCCAGCCACCATTTGCTGGACAACTACCAGCAAGTAACTGGGGCCCCTGCATCTTGACAACAACCATCAGTGTGCTCCTGGAAGCAGAGCCTTCCCAGTGGAACCCTACGATGACTGCAGCCTTTGAGAGACTCAGAGCCCAAGACCCAGCTAAGCCCCCCCAGATGCCTCACCCACAAAATTCAAGTGGTACTTCTACCCACTGCTGCCGGCAGTATCAACTGGTAAAACTTCTGGAAAGAAGTTTAACAACACATTCTGACAACAATAAAAATATCCTACTCCTTTGACACTCCTGGGATTTATCCTAGAGCAATAATCCAAACGAAAGAAAAAGTCACGTATGCACACAAGATAAATGTCATGATATCTCCAACGGCCACTGCACTCCGCCTCCAAAGAAGTATGCCACATGACAACAGGGAAATGCTTACGTAATTATTTAATAAAATGGTTAAATGAATAATTAATTATGATAAATTAAATTGATGCTATATAATACAAATATTAAAAACTGTAACTGTGAAAACATTACCACCATGGAAAAATGCTTTATGTAAGTATAAATGATAAAACAAGCATATAAAACCACACCTATGGTGTGATTACTGTATACAAATGTGCACACATGGGGCCCATCCCGGTGGCGGAGCGGTTAAGTGTGCACGCTCCTCCGTTGCGGCGACCCGGGACTCCCAGGTACGGATCCCGGGCGTACACCGATGCACCACTTGTCAAGCCATGCTGTGGCGGCGTCCCATGTGGAGTAGAGGAAGATGGGCACAGATGTTAGCCCAGGGGCAATCTTTGTTAGACAAAAGAGGAGGATTGGCATCGGATGGTAGCTCAGGGCGAATCTTTCTCATCAAAAAAAAACAAAGAAAAGAAAAAAAGGGCCGGCCTCGTGGCTTAGCGCTTAAGTGCCTGCTCTCCGCTGCTGGCGGCCCGGGTTCGGATCCTGGGCGCGCACCAACGCACCACTTCTCTGGCCATGCTAAGGCCGCGTCCCACATACAGCAACTAGAAGGATGTGCAGCTATGGCATACAACTATCTACTGGGGCTTTGGGGGAAAAAAAAAGTAGTGCACATATGAACGAGGACTGGAAGAAAACACTAGACAATGAACAAAGATGATTTCATGTGCTGGTAGGATTACTGAGGACTTCTAAAAGATTTAGTCTTATATTTAATGGCCCTCCCTTCAGACCAATATCAGAAACAAAAAGGTTAAATATACAAGCTTGAGAAAATTTCTCAATCATTCCTCCCTGCATTAATCACATTCTTCTCAAATCAGTGAACATCAAGCTCCTTTTAGGGGACACTTGTTTTCTCTTTGAAAGCCTCACACAGTTTCCTGTCTCTGCTGAGAGAAAGGCTCACAGCTCCTCTGCTGAGGGGTGGCTCTAATCCTCCACCCAATCCTTTATCCGTTCCTTTCCATGGGAGCCAGGGTGAGGGAACTGGGAAGGGACAAACAGAACAGTGGCCCCAGGAAGTGATAAGAGAGGTAAGAGTCAAATGAAGGCAGGTGGTTCTAGCCCATGAGAGCCCCACCGCTCACAGCTCCATACTGCACCATCCCAAGGGGGTGTAAGGTCCACTACCTGTTTGCCCAGCTGCGCCCTATCCACCAGAATAGAACTCTCCTTTATCCATTAGGAACAGACTATAGTCCTGACCACTGGCAACCTATCAGACGAACAGAGGGAAGGCTGATGAGAAGAAATCCTTGGAAGCCCAGTGTCCCGCTCAAGGGACCCAAAGTACGGGAGCATTCCCTACTGCTCCTGAGCCCCGAGGGGGCCGGATCCAGGCAGGCTGCCCCACACAACCTTCACTTCTTATTCTTTCTCACTCCACTGCAGCCTGGTTTCTGCCTGCCCCTCCACTGACGTGGCTCTTGCTAAAGGAAAGGGCGAGATGTCCTAAGGAGAAGACCCAAGAGCTCCTCCATCCCAGTCCATCCCTGAGGAACCACTCCCTTCTCCACAAGCCTTTCTCTTCCCCATCCCTCTCTTCTGCCTCTCCAATAGCTTCCAATCTTGCTCCCTAGCTCAGCCTTACTCCTTACCCTTCAGTGTTGGAATCCTTCTCCAAGGTCTGTCTTCTGCCCTCTTCTCTCCTCCTCTTCACACTCCCCTGGGAGGCTGCATCCGTTTCCAAGGCTTTCCCTCTCACCTCTACACTGCTAACTCCACTCCCAACAACTCTACTGAGTTCCAGACCTGCTTTTCTAACTGCCTAATGAAAAGCACCGTTTACTAAATGCTTATTATGCCAGGCACTGTGCTAAGTCAATAACCAAGAACACCTACGAAGAAACTGAATCTCAGAGAAGGTTGGTAACTTGCCCAAAGTCATCCAGTTAATATGTGGGGAAGCAGGGACTTGAATTTGCATCCATGGGACTTTCAAGTCTGTGCAAGAAGGACTACACTCTACTGCATACTAAAAGCAATTTCACTCTCTACCTCCTCCTCGCTTCTCTCTCCCACTCAACCCAAGCCTGCCCCTCCTCCAGGACTCCCCCATCTGGGTTGAGAACATCAGCACCCACTCATTTGCCAGTGGAGTCAGGCTCCACTCCTTCTAGCTCACTCCCTGGATCTCTTATCAAGCCCCAAATCTGGTCAATCCTCTTTACATGTCTCTCCACATGTCCCTTCTCCCCACGCCTTCCCAAGTGGCCTTCATCACCTCCTCCCCCAACCCTAGAAAACCCTGCATCGCTCACTCTCCACCTGTCTTCCAGCCTATGCCACAGCACTCCCCTGTAAGCATGCCAAACTCCAGCCACCCCGCATGCTCTCAGCAGTTAAAGTCTCCACCTGCCCCCTCCCCTCTGCCATGAAACCTTTCCCACCCTCCATCCCCGGCCTATCTGATAGATTCCTCTGCCACCTCCTCCACGATGCCTTCTGTTCCTTCCATTCCACCCCCGGAAGACTTAACGACTCCCCTTTGCTACTCTTATAGCACTTTCTGTATGCATTCATTTATGTATTTAAGTATTGATTATAGCTATCTACCATGTGCCAGGCACTGCCCCCGGGGTGGGAATAAATGGTGAACAAGATAAAGCTAGCCTGGAACACACACAGTGCCGGGACACACTCGGGTACAGCTAATTTTTTCAATTGTCTCTCCCACTAGAGTGTTATCCCCCCCAAACCTTATTCAACTTGGTACCCCATGTTCCAGTACTGTACATCCTGGTGTACAGTAGCCAGGCAATCATTTGCATAAAATAATTTATTAACTCAGAAAATCCCCCTAACAAATTTGCCATCACCCCACCCAAGTTTCCCCCTTTCAAAAGTGCCCCAGGGGGCAGAATGATTGGCTCTCAGCCCACGCCTCTTACCCGGACCACCTGTCCATCGAAGGCCTGCGTTCTGTGGACTTTGTGACTTCCGCTAATGGCTGAGGGCAATCTGGGGAGAAGCAAGAGATATGGTCATGGTAAGCACTGCGGAGTTCTGGCCTCTCCTCTGTCATTCCTCACTGGTGGGCCCCCCCACACACACATAGTAACTGTTAGGGAAACTCTCTAGGTCAAAAAGAAGGCAGAGTTAGACACAGGTGCGAAGGTAAAATAATACAAACTAAATCACTTGGTGATTTTAATACGCTGCCAGAGCTGAGACTGGTGTTTAGACCCACCAGCATAATGCGAGGATCTAGAGAGAAATTTTTTTAAAGACCAACAGAAATAGAACTGAAACAGAGGAATTTTTGAAGTTAATCAATTTGGCTAAAAATAAAGAAGGAATCCAAAGAAGGTCCAGGCATCCCAATCAATGCTCATGCGCCCTCCCTCCCACCAGGCTGATGCACGGAGCTCCCCCTGAGATGGAACAACACCTTCCACAGCTCTCCGGGGAGCGCTCACTGATCCTCTCACGCATGAGGAACCTGGCTTTGTACTGCTCTGTGGCTCTATCACACAGTAATCACTCCAGAGATGTTTAATGCTCAACACAACTTGGGGAGGGGTAGTCCTTGTGTGAACTCACCTGTAAAGTTCATTTTCCACCACCTTCCTTCCACATTGTCCGTAATAGCTGTTGCCCAGGCTGAAGACTAAAGAATACCACCACCAATGAAATCAATTCTACAGGTGTGTGGAACCCAAGAATGTCAGGACTTGAAGGGGGTCTGGAAAGTGGTCCTAGTCCAACTGCTCACCCAACTGCCACTGGGTTTCCTTCTCCAATATTTCCAGCCAGTGAAGGCACACCTCCAGGCATGCTGGGGTGCAGACCTGCTGCAACAGACTGGGCCACCTGTACTTTCCCTCTGTTTCCCCTCTGGGCCCTCCTTCTGCCTCTCAGGAATTCCATGAGAGGCCAGCACCTCCTGTGAAAGGCCTCAGCACCCCCATGTCTTGACACGAGTACAGCCATGTTTGGCTGCTCCATTGACCTACAGCCAGCAGCACAAAAAGAAATATAAAAGCTGCTTTCTGCGTGGTGGGAACTGGCCCTTCTCCCATGGACGTAGTTGCAATGTGTAAAAATTTCAAGGCCCTTCGGGCACCGTAGCCTGGGGCTGACTAGCCATCTGTGCCGGGCTGGGACGAAACCACAAAAACAATGCACGTACACAACTACTGGGCTGCGACAATAGCCAGGGGGCTCAGTGCACGTACGCCACTGATAATCTTTTGTGCATGGAAACACTGAATGCTTGCTCTGTAAACTCTGTAACTGCTTATATAAACTGCTGGAAAGCGAGGCCTGGTGAGAGTTCCACCTGTGGAAGGGACGCCTTGCCCAGGACGTGTGATTCCCACCCACCCATGTCGATTGACAGGACTCTCCCGGCAGTGGGGCGTGGATGTTGTGAGCAATTGATTTATTGTGAAGTAATTGATCTGATGTGTTCTCTTTTCAGTCAACCTGGTGTTTCTCTTTCCGGTTGACTTGTGTCATTTCCCTTCAGTCGATCTGGTGTTTCCCTTTCTGATCGAGCTGGTGTTTTTCCCTCTTATTACTTGACCTATTCAGATCTGTTGGAGGACTATCGCCTTTACTATCCTCTATATAATAAAAAATACCTTCAGTCCATTTGTCTGGAGTGGAGTTTCTTTTACGTCTCTGATTGAATCCCCCGAACCACTCATAACACCCCATTCCTTGCACCTGTCACCAGGTTGCCCTCAAGGCCAAGGCCCCTCCGGAAAGAGTTCCTAATCACCACCTTCGCCTTTTCCTACAAAGCACCCTAAGTCAGAAAATGAAATGTGATGAATTTCGTCAAGTTGGCCTTCCCTGGATTAACCGCTTTTTTTGAGACGGTCGGGGTTACCCAAGACCCTGGACTCTGAAAGCCCCGCGTCTTGGAGGAAGTGTTAGCAAACAGGCTTCCCTCAGTACAGTAGAAAAGCCGTTTACACACATAGCCCAGCTCAGTGACTTCACAACAAAGGCAGGCGTTGATGAGGCTGCCTGGTGTACGCTGTCGTGTTTATAAATACCTGAGATTTCCCAAGAACCACAGAAAGCAGAGAACAGAAAAGAGTCAGCCAATTCTGCCCAACACAGTCTCTTGAGCCATGCTCCTGATTTGCTTGGGAAATTCCAAAGCTTCACAATCAGATGTGGCTCAATCAAATGGGCCACTTCAGGCCCTATGGCAAGAAAGTGGTCCCCCCACGCTCCATCAATCTTGAACAGGTCAATTCACGTCCTTCACCGTCTTGTCAGGATGAGAGTGGACGCTGCCGCAGGAGACCTGTAGCACCTGTGTCTCCTGAGGTCTGTCCAGAGGCAGTGGGACGGGTGAGAGCTCCAAAACACACGCGTCTCCCCTCGCTGAAACAAACACAACCAGGGCGAGTGCACTGACGCAGAGTCAGAGCACTTCTAACATGAGAGATGACACTGCCCCACCCTCACATTGTTACACAGTGAGATCGGAACGACTTACTCAAGCCACATAAGTTAGTGGCACAGCAAGGACCAGAACCCTGGTCCCCAAGTCCAACCCACTGCACCACACTGCCTCCATGACACACGGGGTTACTGAAAAGCATCCTTAGTCTTATTAAAGAAAGCTCTTCACATGTCATTTCACACCATTTGAATTTTTCAGAAAAGTAAAAGCAATAGCCACTTTCTGCAATAGCCACTAGGATTTCTCAGTACGGTGAAGAACAGCACATATTATATGACACGACTTCTAATAAAAGGAAGCAAAAAGAATACATTTGTAGATGCATTTGCTTGCACATGCGTTACATCTCTCCAGAAGGATAAACTGGAAACTGTTAATGACAGGGAGAAAAATCATGATGCTGGGAGGACAGAGGTGGAAAGCAGACTCTTCATCATATGTTCTATGGCGCCATTATGATTCTGAATTATGCAAATATGTTATGTATTCAAAACAGAAAATTTTAATTTTTAAATAAGCAAGAAAGAGGGAATGTTGTCTAGAAGTCACTCTAAAGAAGAAACTTGGGGCCGGCCGGGTGGCGCAAGTGGTTAAGTGGGCGCGCTGCGCTTCGGATTCGCTGGCTTGGATCCCGGGCACGCGCCGACGCCCCACTTGTCAGGCCATGCTGTGGTGGCGTCCCATATAAAGTAGAGGAAGATGGGCATCAGATGTTAGCTCAGGGCTGATCTTCCTCACAAAAAATAAATAAATAAATAAATGATTTAAAGAAGAAACTTAGTGTTCTTTATAATCCTACTGGAGAGGCCAGATTGGTCTACGTAGGGAATTCCTCTGACAGGTCTTAAACAATGAACTTTTGACTATTTACAGTGGAGGCTGGAGTTGAGGAGAAGATCTGCGAATGCACTGGTTCTCAACATACTCCTCACTAATGACCCTCTATCTTATCCTATGATCCCCATCTTTAAAAACATCTCATCTACCAAATAAATGGCATTATGACTGTTATAATAATCCACTTGCCCATCCATATTCATCAGTGACTGATATAATTTGCAGACAGAGCTTTTGATCTGCATGAAATAACTGGTTTATCACAATGAGATGATGTGATTCTAGGCAAAATCAAAGAAAATGGACAATGTTGTTAGCTCATATTAGTAGCTGAAAATATGAAGTACTTTAAAATACTGACAAGTGATTCACATCCCCCATTACTATCTGCATAGACCCCTAAGGGCCTGGGAAATGTTACTATATAACATTGAAAGGTAAACTGGCTCTAGCTCCAACTACCAATTGACAGGAAATACAGAGGACAGAGGATCATGTCAAACAGCACCACAGGGATGCATTCAACAAACTGCAGACTGGAAAATTCTATAGAATAAACAATGTCATTTCTTCGTTAAATACATTTCAAGGAAAAAAGATTCAAACAGACTTAAAAGACTATAAAAGTCTTCTCAACCACTTGCAATGTCTAGACCTTATCCGGCTTTTGATTCAAATAAATTTTTAAAATAACATACAAATCTATTGACACTTATGAGACAACTGTCAGTTTGAACACTTGCAAAGTATTTGATATTAAGGGATTACACTGCCAATTATTTTTAGGTGTGATGCTATACTTACCACCCTTTTCAGTCCTTATTTTTTTAGATATGTACTGAAATATTTATGAATGAAATCAATTTTCTTATGATTTGCTCCAAATTTGCTGAGGGAGCACAAGGGGGAAATGAGTAAAACAAGATCGTCATGAGCTGATGATGGCGGAAGCTGGTGACGGTCCATGGGGTGCATTATCCTATTTCATCCACTCTGCGTATGTCTACAATCATTCGAAACAAAAGGTAAAAAGAAATGTCATTTGGCATCGTACAGCCAATAAAGACTTCAATACTAAGGGTAAAAGGATTCTGATATGAAATGCAGTGAAAAAAGGAAGAAAACAAAATATACACTGTGATCAAAATTCTATAAACAGATATTTGTATACAAATGAGGGAAGAGGGAAAAAAATGAAAAGAAAGATTTGTCCAGTATGTATTTCTGGGTAATTCCCCTTTATTTTAAAAAATGTTTCATATTGTCCTCATAATATTGATTGACTAGTGTCTACTTTTGAAAATATCATAAATCATTTCTAACATTTTATAATCCAATTTCAAATATCTGGAATAAAGCCTCCATCTTAAGGCTTTCATTGAATTTTTTTCCCAGACCACGTTCTAGTCACTGTAGAGTGTCTCAGGATATCTCAAGCTAGGAAACAAAGGTCACCACTCTGGGGCCAAAAAATAACATCCCTACTTATCAGCAAAGGACCTTTACCAAACAGGCTGAAAATAATCTAGTCCAGATAGTTCCAAACAATGTGCCTTTCAAGTCTCCATCTATGTTGTTGTTATGGTTTGCTTTATGTCATCAGATTCTTGAAAATCAGAGGGAGCTTCCTCAGCGAATCACAGCAGAAAAAGCCAAGGGGAGAGCCTCAATTTTCTCTTTTTGGCTCCTGTGAAATCCAAACTGAGAATCTCTGTTGAGTTCCATCCCCCAAACTTTCGTCCCATCCTTACTTTTAGAGGACAGCAGTGTGAATTCATGGCCACAGGCGGCAGGTGAAATCTGAAAAAGAGTTCCCATAAAGCATTCACTGATCTGCGACGTCCAGTTTTTCCAGCAATAAATGGCAGCTTGTTTACCCATTCCAAGAACACACACTATTAACACAGCAACCAACACTTATGGAATGTTTGCTACATGCTAAGTGTTTGAGATGCACTATCTCATTTCATCTTCACACTCACCCAAGGATCTAGTTATCAGATCCTCCCCATTCACCAAGACACAGTCTCACAAAGCAGTAAAGTTGAACATAGCCTTCGTTTCAATCTTCGCAATACCAGAGGGTCTACAGCTGGTAGACCCTGACTGGTTGTGTGAGCTGACACAGACTGCTTGACCTCCCTGTGACTGTTTCCCTCTATGTGAACTGGAGTTCAGAATAATATCTCTCTTATTGGGTTGCTGTCAGGACCAAATGAGTTAATAGAGCTAAAGCCCCTACAGTGAATAGTACCTGACTTAATGTGTAAGAGCAACGGCATGTACTCACTATCATTACTGGTGGTAGTAAGAGGAGTAGTCGATAGAGGAGAAAATCGAGGCTCCTAGAGATTAAGTAACTTGCCTAATACAGTCATGCGGCTAAGAAGTGGAGGCTGTCTGATTCCAGAATGCACCCTCTTGACCCTGACGCTGCACTGTGACATTCTCAAAGCACTGCCATGAAGAAGCATACCACAGCCACAGCGAAAGTGACACATTCACAGCCCAGTGACTCTGTTGGGTGTTTCACCCAAACGCGATGTGATGTTATCAATGCTCAGTTTCACGGGCCACGTGAGGAAACTCAGGATTAGGTGGGGCTGAAGCCAAAGGCAGCCTGGCTTTAGAATTGGCTCCTTTCCCATAAAACCCAGAGTGAGCACCCTCCCGGGTGGCCTGGGATAGTCCTAGCTTACACCTGATGTTCCAACGTTGACTCTCGAACAAACTGGACGACAAATTCTATGGTCACCCACATGAGCCCCCACTGTCTCTTAGTGGTTTACAGTTCATCACAGGCCTCCGGAGTCAATCTCAGAGACTACACGTAAATCTACTCCTGAGGAAAACGCCAGCTGACCACTAATAGTGAACAAAGATGAAGAATTTTGGGGGGCGGGGGGCGGTCCAGTGGTCTACTTCCCAGTGGTTAAGTTTGGTGTGCTCTGCTTTGGTGGCCTGGGATCAGTTCTCTGGCGCAGACCTACACCACTTGTCAGTGGCCATGCTGGGGCGGTGACCCACATAGGAAATAGAGGAAGACTGGCACATGTGTTAGCTCAGGGTGACACTTCCTGTGCAAAAAACAAAGGAAAATAATTTTTTTTAATTCCAGCATTTCTGGAAGAAAGCTAGCTAAGTATTTCCTTTAAACTTGACTTGTTGGTGACTTGTTTAATCAAGTCATCCCATAGTGACACATCCCTCCTTTTGCCCTGTGATATTTCCTCTCCTCACATTCACAGGGAACATATACACATGCACCCCTGTGTGAGTCAAAAAGCTCAGTTCCCTGGCCTTTGGGAACGGCTTGGGTCCACAGAAACGACCCACTGGGGAGGCAGGAGCCAGCCCCTGACCACACGGCAGGAAACATAGAAAAGAAGCGAGTCCACAGAGGATGCCCAGCACTCTATGCTTTCTCTCATTGCTTGTGGTAGCTGTTGATTCAACACTCAACAAATACTTGGTGACCACCTACTGTGTTATTAAATCTGCTAGTATGGGAAAAGGCTTCGAACAACACCTGACACAGAGTCAGCATTCAGTAATGTGTGTTATAATAATGTGCCAGCAGAACACTTCCAACTATGGTGGAGTGAAGAAGTTAGTGAAGCTCTCACCAAAAAAGAACTACAAAAATGGAAAAAATTATTTAAAAAACACCACTTCACGGCCTGGGAAATCAGTAAAAGACAAATAAACTGAGGAATTATTCACAGAAGACTGCGAGAACTACAGGTAAGAACAGCTGGAATCTCCAGACTTCTTGTCTTGTGCTGTTCGTCCGCCCCAGCTCAGTGAGCACAGAAGTTTGAACAGGGCAGGGCTGGCCATGAAAACCTTCAGCTTTGTTGTCAGAAAGGACAGACTTAAATTGGGTGCTGAAACTGGAGGATGCAAACTCAGGCCCAACAGCAAACTAGTAGGAAACAAACAGCGAAAATGCACAACTCGAGGAGCCTGACTGCAATCCTGATTGGGGGCAAGAGGAGAGGCAGACCAGCCAGAAATTTCATGGGGAGACGCTAGAAAGGAGAGAGCGACAGAAGCCTCTGCCCACATCCACGGCTGAGTGAGAAACTTAACGAATGGACAGATGAGACCTGAGCACCAGTGGAAAGTAAAGATGAGGAGACTGGAGAACAGGCTGAACTTTGTTGTGTTTCCAACCTACACACAATCAAATGTAGAGGGTAGAAACCTTAGAAGCTCAAGGTGTTTGAGCACAACTTCGGCCCAAATCATTGGCTGACCACAAAGGGATGCAGACTGGGGGCAAACCTCAGGAAGTCAGGCTAAAAAAATAAGAGGGAGGGGGACAAAACAGAAACCAAGCAAAACATCAGTGGCCACACACAGCCCAGGAGGCTGAGGCTATAGATCAAGTCCATAAAAATTTAAAAAAAGAAAAAAAAAAAAACCTCAGCATGAAAAATATCAGAATCCAAAGTTGTTATTATATATCATGAAAAACTCCAATTTTTAACAAAAAACAATACAATAATTAAGAAAGAGTGACATATACCGGGGGGGAAAAAGCAACCAACAGAAACTGACACGCAGTTGACCCAGATGTTAGATTTATCAAAGATTTCAATGAACTGTTGTTCAAAGACTATTTTAAGACCATGTTAAAAAACCATATGAATACATGATGACAATGACTTGACAAATACGGACGCTGAATACAGAAATACAAACACAAAAATCCTAAATAGAAATTCTAACGTTGTAAACCAAAATAACAAAATAAAGAATTCACTATATAGGCTCAACAGCAGATTTGAGATGGCAGAAGAGAGAATCAGTGAACTTGAAGAAATACCAATAGAAAGTATTCATTCTGAAAAATAGAAAAAAAAAGACTGAAAAAGAAAACGAATGGTGCTGCAGAGACCTGTGGCACAACATCAAGTGTATTAACATTCAGGAAATGGGAGGCTCAGAAGGGCAAGAGAGAAAGAAAGTAGAACAAAACACTTATAGAAAGAATGGCAGAAAACCTACCAAATTTTATGAAAAACATAAATCTACATATCACAGGTGCTCAACAAAACACTGTTAACCTGTTAAAAAACAAACTCTGGAAAGCATCCAAAGAAAATGGACTCATCAGGTACAAGGCAACAACAATCAGATTCACGGCTCACTTCTCATCAGAAACTACGGAGACCAGAAACGAATAGAATGACATATTCAAAGTCTGAAAGGCAAAAACTGTCAACCAAGCATTAATTCTATATCCAGCAAAATTACACTTTAAAAAAAATTGAAGATGGAATAAAGACATGACCAAACAAAGACTGACAGAATTCACTGAAAGCAGACGCATCTGAACAAGTACTAAAGAAGTCCTTCAGGCTGACAGGAAATGACAGCAGATGGTCAGTAACAATCACAAGAAGAAATGAAGAACATCAGTCAAAGTAATTATAAAGGTAAATATAAAACACTGCACAAATATATTTTGTCTATCTTCATCCCTTAAGAGATTTAAAGGACAATCGCACAAAATCATAATTATAAATTGCTTTGCTGGGCTTCAAATGTATAAAGATGTGGTATATATCACAACAACCACACAAACGAGAGAGGAGGAAATGGAGCAATGTTGGAACAAAGTTGCCTTAGTTTCCTCAGAGGTCACTAAAAACCGGAAGTAGATTGTGATGAATTAAGACACATATTTTAATATGTGTCTATATATGTTTAATATGTGTTCTATAACCACAACCAAGAGCAACTACTAAAAAAAACAAACAAAATATAGTAAAACACCCAACAAAGGAATTTAAAAGGTCCGCTAGAAAAATACCTATTAACCACAAAAGAGGGCCTCAACGGAAGAGCAGAGAGATAAAAACGACATAAAGAAACAAACAGCAAAACGGCAGATGTGATCCGACCACATCCGTAACTACATTCAAAGGACATGGATTAAGCAACGTCAGTAAAAATAGTGGAGCAACAAAAACACGGGGACACTGTCAGAATCCAGTTTTCAAAACTCTGACAAAGAACCAAAGACTTCAAGCAATCTGGGGGATGTTTACTCCAGGAAAGCAGCTGACTCTCAGTCAGAACAGCAAGCTTGGTGGCATTTTAATCTGACCTATTCCCATCCACCTCTCCTCAGCTCTGCAGGAGCCCTCAACACCAACAGCTCACAATTTCAGTGGAAATCAGCAATCTGGGCGCCACGGGGGGAGGCAGAAAAGGATTGGAACAACTGCAAAGCCCCACTCCCAGAGAACTCGCATTTGTTCTTACTGGTGGTTCCCTGCAAGACCCCATTAACAAGGCTCTATTTTTCTGACCTGATGCAGATATGACCAAGAGCAAACAGCCTTTCCTCCTGGGATGTTTGTTGAAAACCATGAGAAGCTAATGAGGAACACTGAAGCTGCCTGGGTGGTGCATAATAGTAGGAGCAAACAATAGATTACCAAGAAACTATCAACCAACTTGACCTGACATCTCTAGAACACTCCACCCAAACAACAGCAGAATCCACATCCTTTTAGAGCACACGTGTAACATTCTTCAGGATAGACCATATGCTAGGCGAAAAAACAAAGTCTCAATACATTTCAACGGATTGAAATTAAAGTATGTTCTATAACCACAACAGAATGAAATTGGAAATCAAACAATAAAGAAATTAGGAAAACCATAAATATTTAGAAATTAAACACTTCTAAAGAACTCCAGGGTCAAAGAAGAAATTCCAAAGAAAACTGAAAAATACTTGAAGGTGAATGAAGACAGAAGAAATACAACATATCAGAATTTATGGGCTGCAGCTAAATAGTGTCTAGAGACAAACTCATAATTTGAGCTTTAAACTGAAGTTTAAAGCTTGTAATGTAGCTTCCAATACGTACATTACAAAAGAAAAACGACCTCAACACTAGCCAAACCCTCCACCTTAAGAAACTAGAAGAGCAAACTAAACCCAAAGCAAGCATTAAAGGAAATAGTAAAAATTGAACAATAAATCAATGAAACAGATAATAGAAAATCAATAGTGAAAATGAGTTCAACCAAAATTTGGTTCTCTTAAAATATTAATAAAGTTGCCAAATCTTCAGCTACACTGACCAAGGAAAAAAGAGAAAATGCAAATTACCAAAATCGGGAACTAAAGAGAGAAGATCACTACCAACCTACAGAACTGTGGGAGATGAGAAGTGAATACTACAAACAACTTTATGCCAAAAATTAGATAACTAACAAGGAAAGAACACATGCCTGGAAAGAAAGAAATAACCCAAGCTGACTCAAGAAGAGACAGAAAATTTTAATATACCCATAATTTTAATATACCCATAACAGCAGCCGGCTGTCCTAACATCAGAACTTCCGGGGCCGACCGCCCGAGTGTGGATCCCACTGTACCTCCCCCTACCAGCTGTGGGGCCTGGGGCCTGTCCCTTGACCTGTCTGAGCCTCCCTCTGCTCCCTGATCTGCGGGGACAACCCCGACCCCCCGGGGAGGTGCGGATACCGCGGGCCGCCACAACCCCGCCGTTTCCGCGCCTCCATCAAGGCGGGCAGCGCCCCTGTCGCCTCCCCCTCCCGTGCCTGCGGCCGCTCGAGGGGCGCCCTCCCGGAGTCTCACCCTCCAGCGCGGCAGCTTCTCCAAGAGGCCGAGGGCACGGGGAGGGGCGGCGGCGGCGGCGGCGGCGGCGGCGGCGGGAGGGGCCGCCCGCTCCTTCCGCTCCAGCTCCAGGCGGGATGGCAGCGGCTCGACCCGGCGGCGCGGCCGCGAGCCGGCGCGGGGCTCGGCCCGGAGCTGGGCAGCACGAATGGGGGGCGCCCTGCGCCCCGAAAGGCTGCAGCCCCCCACGAGGATGCGGTCGGCGCGGGCCGCGCGCTCGCCAACCTACCGGCCCACGGGCGCGCCCCCGGCCTCCGCCGCCTCCTGCCGGCTCCGCGAGCACACGGCCGCCGTTCAGAGCCCTCGCCCCGGCCCCGGGCAGCCCAGCGGGCGCCCCAGCCGGGCCCTCGCCGCTTCACGCCTTCAGGCCACCCGGCGAGGCCAACTTGTGTGACCCTTGACCCCACGCCCCAGCGAATGCGCCTGCCACGAGGTTTCCTATTGGCTGAAGGCAGAGGCGCTGAGGGCCCCCAGTGGCGCAGCCAGGGGGCGTGGCTGGACTGGGTGGAGCCGGGGACCTGAGATCCTCAGGGTGTTGGATGGGTCCCTGGTCCTGGCCCAGCCACCTGGTGCGCGACCTTCCTCTGAGCTCCAGCTCCGCCTGAGCGCAGTCCCCTCCCCACGCAGTGCATGTTTCCCGAGCATCTGCCCGGCTCGGGCGGGCGCAGGGCGCTTTCCTGTCGCGAGGCCCTTTGCTTCTTGGCATCGGCCTGGGAAACGCTGGAGGGGTGGCGCCCTCCATGCATCTCCAGGTAAGTCCTTCCCCTGCCCTGTGTACTCCCTTTGCCACTGTCCGTTGTCATCTCTTCCCTGGCCTTGTCGTGGGCGTTCCCCGCCCCCATCAGCTACTAGGCCACTCAGTCCCTGCTCCAGCCACAGTGAGCTAGAGGGTAGCTCTTCCTATTGGCATTCGCTGCCAAAACCCCTGCAGGCATTCCCCGCTGTCTTCCACAGTGCATCCTCCTCCCCAGCTCACCTGGCTCCTCAGCGCTTCATCCACTTGAGCAGAGGGCTTCACTTGTGCCTTCTGATCCCAGTGCTGTTTCAGGCCTCCCTACTTTGCACGCACTGCCTCCAATGCCCTTCAGATGTCTGGCAGACCCCTAGTCATCTTCTAAGATCCAGCTCAAGCACCTCCTTTGAACTGCTGTGAAGGCAAAAACTTCACTTCCTTCAGGTTGTCCTCACCAATGTTGTCCTCCTACAGGTTGGCAGGCGGCCAGGAACAAGGGGTGCCCTCCTGAATGAATGACCAGGAGTCTGGGGCCCTGGGTTCTAGTCCTGGTTCTGCTACTGAGTAGTAGTCTCCCTTTTCTGGATCTCCCATCTGAAATGAGGGGACGGGCTAAAACAAAAGTCAATACATGAAATGTATTTTTGTAAATGAATGAGGTGTTTTGACTTTATGACTTGTAGGATGTCTTGCAGCCGGTTATGGTCCCTGATGGGCATTCCCAAATACTAGCCCCAAATGCTGAGGGCCAACGCCCTCTGACTTCCATCCCTTGCTTGCTTCTCTATCTTTCTCTTGATATTGCTTGATCCCTGGAAATAATCCAGTTTTAATCTACTCCCAACACCAGCTTAGATTACTTTGTTGTTCCAGAGTGTGCCTTGAATCCAGTCTGAAATGTGCTTTTACTGGGACGATTGTCTTTTTGCAAAAGACAATGTGTACGGAATACATATATTAACGTCAAGACGGTAGTTACCGCTGGGCAGGAAAGAGAGAGGAAGGAGAATGGTGTCTTCCACTGTGTAATATTTCTTAAAAAACGACATCAATAAGGTGTGCTCTGTTAAATCTCAGCAAAGAGTAAATGGTTTCTGTTATCCTATTCTCCTTCTAAGTATATTTAAAATAAATATGTAACTGGAACTGAGATGAAATAACACTAATGTAATAGATGCTATTTGCTGGAGTGCTCCCACCATCTGATGGACAGCTCATGATGGGTTGGTGATGTCACTGACCCCATCTAAAGGTCAGGACACGTTGTTTACCAGCTGTGGAGCTAGAGAAGGCTCAGTCACCAGCAGCAGAGCCAGAGTTACCTCAAACTACAAAGTTAGAGCCACATAGCACCAGATCCTGCTCCAGCTGTGGACTAGTGAGAGCCCTGGCACCAGCTCTAGAGCTCACTTGCAGCCAGCTCCAGAACTAGAGCTCCCTCCAGCTCCCACACTTGACCAGCTCCAGAGCAGCAGCCATTTCCATCACTAGCTCCCGCACCAAATCTGTCAACAGTGCAGAGCTAGAGTCAGTCTCAGGACTGGAGCCAATTCTAGAAGCAGGTCAGGCACCATCGCCTGAGACAGAACGAGCTCCAGCCCCACATCAGGTCCAGCTCCTGGGCCAGTTGCACAGCCAGAGCTGGTGGGATCTCCAGCGTCAGCCACAGCAGTGGCTCCAGCGTAGAGCAGCTGCAGCACCACCCTCATCGCCAGCAGCTAAGGCCCGGACGGCTCCAGCTCCACCCTAGAGTTGTCCTTCACCTTGCCTGTGAGGGCAGGATGTCTTTTCCCTTTTCTATGTTTTGTGATTTTTTATGTTTTATGTGTTCAAATGTAGATTCAATAAAGTTTAATGTTTTCATCACATAAAGTTTTACAATTCAGGGCCGGCCATTAACTACATCTTCTATGCTATGTACCGTCACCGTTATCTAGTTCCAGATCATTGCTTCACTCCACCAGAACCCCTGTACCCATGAAGCAGCCATGCCCCCATATCCACTCCCCCACCCCCTGACAAGCACTGATCTGCTTCCTGTCTCTGTGCATTTCCCTGTCCCTGGTATGGCTCTCCTGAGCACAGCTAACCCTCCTTTGGCCCCTCCCCTCCATGTTGAAGACCCCTGAGGATGCCAATGTGTTCAGTGCCATGAACCCGAAGCCTAGTATGACTTTGACTTGAAGAAGCCCACTGTCACCAAGGGGGTGAGGTCAGGCATGGAGCCAGCTCAACCCGGCCTCACATGAAGAGGAGGGACTCGATATTGCCAAGGGCAACTTCTCCTCAGTCCCTAGTGCTGTTCAGCCACAGGGCCACCCTCCCCAGGTTCTGGCTAGCTGGGGAGACGAACACATACAGACTAGAGTGACAAAAACCAGGTGGCCATCTTTTCCGTCCAACCTGCTGGCCCAGGCTACCCAGGAGCAGTTTCACCCTGAACCTCTCCTGCTGCAGGCCTGATGCCTGCCAGTCAGCAGGCTGTCCTGGCCTGCCGTGGACCACTGGCAGCCTTAGGTGCCTTCTGCCCTCTAGGGTCCAAAGGACTAGCTGACCTTTGCCAAGGAGTGCTGCCCATGGGCATGAAGCCCTGCCTGCCACTGAGGCACTGCCCTCTGTGCACCTCCCTCACACCTTCCCAGGTGCGGGTCACTTGCATCTGTGACTTCAGGTGTCCCAGAGTCCCCACTCACCCAGTGGGTGTGACCTCTGCAAATGCAGCCCTTCCATCCAGCCTCCAAGCCTCCAGGCCCCAACACAGGCTTCAGGACCAGGGACAGCTCCCACACCAAGTGCTGGGACACCTCAGGTGGGGCCAGGACCTCAGTGGCAGGGACATTGTCCAATGCTCAGCGAGTACTTGGCTGGTTCCTCCAGCTCCAAGGTGAGGAGAGTAACATGAGTTTTGACCCAGAGTCCCCTGATTTCAAGGAAAAGAAGGTGACTGCCCTACCCATTCTCCCTGACAGCCCATTCCCAGTCCCTTCTTGCCCGGGACCAGTGTTCCCCAGCGACACCTACAAAGGGGCCAAGAAGCCCAGGAGCTGGATGCCGGCCTGGGGTGTCCTGCCGGGTCCAGAAAATCTGCTGATCATGCCATCCCCCACAGTTATGGAAATCAACCGCCCCCTGGTCCCCGATGGTCTCTGGTTTCATCTTGGCATCCAGCAGCACCTCTTCCTCCTCAGCCTCCACCACACCCGTGGCAGCTTTGGTCACACACAAGCGTTGTGTCTCAGGCTCTTCAACCATAGCTCCTCGCTGGCCCTCTCCATCCACACGGTGGGCGATGCTGCATCATCCCAGTCCACCTGGAATAAACAACAGCAACGTGGACAGGAGCGTCTTGTTTAGCCCACTGGTGGGACGTGCCCTTGGTCCCATCACTCAGAGCTCTCTGAGCACAGACCTGTCCTGAATGGCTACTTTGACAAGAAGCCCTCTCTGGGCCCTCCAGGCAGCATGCCCAGCCCAGGCAGGAGGTAGGCGACCGCCACAGTGCCCACTGTACATGGGAGGAAATGGAGGCAGCCTTCTCATCCTGTTGGTTCTTGGGGATCTGGGCTTAAGTGGAGGTGGATAAGGTGCCCACACCAAGCTCCCTCCAAATCTAGGATCTAACCGCCAGAGGCTCTGATGAGACTGCTCGTTCACGTCCAACCAACCTGTAGTGAGGCCCGACTCCTTGCCTGAGTCACGGCCCTGTGTGATCTGGTCCAGACACCGTCCCCAGAGTGCACCCCTCACCGCACCCCACCCTCCCTAGAGCCTTCCTCCCCAAGGACCCTGCCAAGCCCCTGCCCCATTCAGAGCTCCTAGCCTGCAGTGCCCCTCCCCCGAGCCGCCATCCAGGATGCACTCACCTCTGTGCTGGACTCACAGGCCACCTCCTCAGGCTCCTGTGCTAGCAGAGCCTTTAGGGTCAGATTGACCTGGGGTCAAACCCACAGCTGCGTCACCTCACAGCCCTGTGACAGGCAAGGTCATGTGGTGTCTTCTCAGAGCCTCAGTTTCCTCCATGAAAAATGGGGTCAGTGACTCTGACCTCAGGAGGGTGTGTTGGGATTCAAGCAGGGAGAAGAAGATGCCCAAAGTGCTTGGACTCAGGAGGTCGCCTGGCTGGGGGAGCCCCAACGCACGACAAGGCCTCGATGGTCAATGCTGGGCTCAATGCTGGTGAAAATCAAGGATTTCTAGTCCCCTGTTCACATCTGGACTTGGTCACTTAGAGCAGAGTCACCTTGAATGCTGGGACCACTGGTCATCTGTAAAATGGGGTGCAATCACTCAGCACCCAGGGGGCTCCCTAATAACAGTAACTCCCTCCACTAGTTGTCCAGCTGGGCTCCCTTCAGCTCCTCCTACACCCGCCAGGGCTTCAGGCAGGGACTGGCTGGACCTCATGTGGCAGGGAGGGGTGTAGAGGAGGAGGGAAAAGGGCGGCCTGGCCTTCTCCCTGCCCAGGGTCTGTGTCCACCACTGTCTTCGTGTCCGCAGGACCAGCCATGCATGGAGCTGGACCCTGGGATGCAGTCTGTGGACCAGGACAGTGAGGTCGGTGTATATTCAGTGACCCTCACGTCCCCAGATGTCCAACCTACCCAACTGCGCACCGTGTGGCCCACCTGGCTTGTGTGGCTTGTTCCCGGGACGTAGGGGATGTGAGGGTCACCGAGCAGTTGGCTGGAGGAGGGGACAGATGAAAGCAGCCATGTCAGGGGACCGTTGTGTTACACGTGTGTGCTGCGGGCTGTGTCACCCGGAAGTGCTGTCTGCAGGGCCCCTCTGTGTGCCTGACCGTGGACAGGAGGCCTGGTTGCCCCACAGGAGAGAGGCCTGTGAGACCGTGAGGGTATCCCTGCCACACTCATGCGGGCAGAGATCCCGGGCCATGTCCATGCTCATCGGGGCTGATGTTGCTCCGTGTCCAACCCTCACAGGACAGTTGAGAAACTGAGGCCAGGACAAGCAGGGACAGGCCCTGGGCCCAAGAGGTGGGCAGAGTCCAGAGGAGAAGAGAGCATTCCAAGCTCTTAGGACAGCCTCAACACTTCCAAGGGGTTTGCTTTGGGAATGAGAGCCCCTAAGATCCTGGCGGACCCCTGCCAACATCCCCCATGTAGGGCCTTTTCCTCTACGCATCCCCACGTGGACACACTCACACACACAAGCATACACACACACTCTGACTGCCCAGCCCTGTGTCAGAAGGAAAGTGCACACTGGGGAGGTGACAGGAGGAAGGAAGAAAGAGGTTGGAGGAAGCTCTGCCATGGGGCAGGGGCATCCAGTCCCCTAGCAACATGTGCAGGCACATAGCATGAAGAGGAGAGATGCCAGACTGGTGGGCAGGGGGTCCCCAAGGTGCATAGGGGGATGCAGGGGTTGGGGCCATCCCTAGAGCAGCCTGCAGAGAACCAGGTCTGACATCCTGTGTCCACCACTCTGGGCACTGGGAACTAGGATGTGACCCCCTAGGGGGGAGGGGATACAGGAGAGAAGGCCTGATCTTAGGCCTCTGTAAATTGGGGTGCATAGATGGGGTGACTCTAAGGGTCCCACAGGCTTGTAGAAGAGTCTATTGACCTTCGTTCTCCATCCATGACCCACTGTTCTCTGAGTCCTTGTAAAATGCATTCCATTCCCTCGAGGTCTTGCTGAGCAGAGGGCAGCCTGAGAGCTTGGGGACTGGGGCCCCAGGCAGTGCAGAACATGGCAGAGCACTGGTCGACTTGTCTGGGGACCAGGGACAAGGCCATCCATGTCGGAGCCTCGGGGGCCTCCTTTGGAAGTGAGGTGGAGTCATTGCCCTGGCTGGGGTGAGGAGGCCTTGTGAGTCAACTGGACACACCAGGGCCAGTGTAAGGAAAGCGGGGAGCAAGAGAGGCTTCTGAGGTCCCTCACGTCCCTCCTGGAGTCCACAGGTCCTGCTCCTTTGCGCCCTCGGCCCTGGTGGAACCACTACCTTGAGGACCCCAAACAAAGAAAGGTGTGTGTTTTGCTTTCTGCTTTCCTGTCTGGGGCTGCAAGGCTGGGGCTGACCACCAGGGGTGTCCTGTGTTTACTCGTGCTCAATGGAGCAAGTGGGGCAGGGAAGGGACGCCCAGGGCTCTCGTTCTGGGTGTTCCCCTGTCCAAAGCAACAGGCATCTTTGATTACTGGCATCCACGTCCACAATGGGAGCTGCTCAGAGGCGGGAGGGGACTCTGAGATCCTCCCATGATTCTGTCAGCTACTGTGGCCCCAGCACTCACCCTGAGCAGGGCCCATGTTAGTCCTGAGGGCAGTGCTGAAAGCACCCGCATGGTCCCTGTTCTCCAGGAGCTCACAGCCTAGAGGTGGAAGGGACAAAATCATGAACAAATCCATGCGAAGAAGAGCAGGTGCTACAGGGCAATGAAGCAGGGTGCTGGAGGAGGGAGGGCCTGGAGCCCCTAGGTGGGTGTACAGGGCCCCCCTGGGGACATTTGTGCCCTGAGCAGAAGGACAAGAGGAAGCAGCCCTGCATCTGTCTGCAAACAGCGTGTTGGGGGGAAGCTCAAAGGCACAGAGACTTGGAGGCAGAAGAGAATTTGACGAGAGAGGAGGTGAGAAAAGAGCCAGTGTGGCTAGAGTGAGCTGGGGAGGAGAGAAGTGAGGGAGAGAGGATGGCAGGGCCAGACCCAGGCTTGGAAGGAGGTACTAGCTGTCTATGCTGGGTGACAGCATTAGCCTCACTTAGCACTTATGAGACCTATCATTGAGCATCTGACAGTGTCTCTACCAGGGTCCAGGCTCAGGTCAGCTGGGAGGCTCCCCGTCAAGGTCTAGCAGGAGGCTTGGGCTGTGTTCTCCACTGAAGCTCGATAGAGGCAGGAGCCATCTCGGAGATCATTCACAAGTATCGGGGCAGTGGTAGGATTCAGTTTGGATGGGGGGTTTCAGGCCTTTTCTGTCTGTGGGCCGGGACCCTCTGCCAGTTCTTTGCATTAGGGGGTGCCATAGGGAAGGAAGCTCATAATATCTGATCTGGCTTCTCCTGAATAGTGGATCAGAGAGACAGAAAGAGAGAGAGAAAGAGAGACAGAGACACACAGAGATAGAAAGATGGGTAGGAGAGACAAAGAGAGGAGACACAGACAGAGACAGGGAGACAGAGAGGAGAGACAAAGAGAGAGACAGAGAGACAGGGAGAGACCAAGAGAGATACAGACAGCCAGAGACACAGAGACAGGGAGACAGAGACAGAGAGAGAGACAGAGACAGAGAGAGAGAATGAACACAGGAGAGACAGAACCAGGCAGAAGTCACAGACTTTTCGTTAAGCCGACCGTGGAAGGACATCCCATCACTCGGCCCTATTCTATTGGTTAGAAGCCAGCCGCAAAGTCCATTCTCACTGAGGAGCGGGGATTACGTAGGATGTGTGCCTAGGAAGCGGGAACGCTGGGAGCCATTGTGGGGGCTGCCCACCACATAGGCTGAGATGACCGCCACTCAGGCACTTGGACCTGAGTCTAAACATAACAGGAGGCCCTGGAGGGTTGCGAGCCAGAAGGAGATGATGTCTGAACGTCATTTCATTTCAACCCTCCCTAGGGACACTGGGAAACAGGCAAGAGGGGAAGTGCCTCTCCCAAACGCCCAGCAGACCCAAGCCTCTTTGCGTTGTATTCTCTGCCACAGCCAGCCCTTCCTGTAATCCTTGCACTGCCAAGTCTGTGCAGGAGCTACGTGTGGGAGCAGCCCACGGGATTCACAGACTCTGAAGGGATCTCTAGGTCTATACACCTGATGACATCCCTAGGAAGTAGATGCTAGAATGACCCCCACTACACAGAGAGGGACATGAACACAGGAGAGACCCTGAGAGGGGAGGCCCTGAGAGGCGCAGGGTTGTCCAGGGTGACATCACTGGCAAGAAGCAGGAGCGGGACTGAATTCAACTCTGTGTCCTCAAAGCTGGGGCCCCGGTTGCGTCCAGACCTCCCCAGAGGCTGTGGGGTGGACTGTGTTGGTGTGACTGTGTCTGGACAGGGTATGGAGATGGAGAGTGAGCAGTCAGCAGCCCGGGGGGCCCTTAGGAAGGTCTTGTGTGAGGAGGAAGCTTAGGTAAGTGGATCCCAGGAAGTGACCTCACAGAGCCCAACAGAACTTGGAACCCTGGTAACTAGGCACCCACATCCTAAACACAGCCCCCAAGCGAGCTCACTTGTCTAGCACTTGTCTAGAAGGAGCAACATGTTTAGTTGCTGCTTCCCAATGACCAGGGGCCGGAGCCCCAGGAAAGCCCCCAAAGACCGATGCAGACGCTGGTGCCCCTCTCACGGCCGACGGCTCTGGCCGTTTACCCGGAGGGACGGAAAGGTAACACCGGGAGGCCCAGGGAAGGCCATTCCAAACCAGGCTACCACTGTGGTCCCATCTGGGCAGCCCTACATCCCCTCCCCATGTGTGCCTGGAAGGGCGGGTTCATGTGGGTGGACCACTGTGAACAGGAGCAGTCGGTGAGATGTTAGAAGCCTGGGGGGGTCGGTCAGGTTCAAAGCCCAGGTCAAGGCCGGCTGGGTGGGACATGGAGTGCAGGGGCGGCGCCCTTCTGCCTGAGGTTTATCCCAAGCCCCTGAGGTGTAGGTCTTTCCTCAGGGGCGGAATACTGTGCAGACACAGGTGTGTGCCTGATCTGGGAGAATTAGGTCCAGAGGGCAGAAGCAGCAGCAAGGACAGCTGGGCAGGGCTCTGATGCCTCTGGGACGGAGCCAGTCACTGTCTTTGCAGAGCTCCAGACAGGAGATCAGCATGGAGCTGCTGGAAGGGGATATTCCATCCATCTCCCCGATGGAGGCGCCGGTGTCCCACAGGACTGGATCAGCAGCTACCGGGAGAGGGTCTGCAGTGACAGTGATAAAACCCTCAGAGCCACCAGAGGACCCAGCCTCAATCCCGGGAGAACAATCATATCCACCATGTCCTGGAGCAGACCAGGAGGCAGCTGAGGCCCCAGCCTCCATGCAGGGAGCGCCATCCCCTGCACAGGCTCCTGTAGGATACCAGGAGGCAGAAGAGGCCCAAACCTCTGTGCAGGGAGAGCCATGCCCTGCACAGGCTCCTGCAGGAGAACGAGAGGCAGCAGAGGGCCCAGCCTCAGTGCAGGGAGAGCCATTCCCTGCACAGTCTCCTGCAGGAGACGAGGAGGCAGCTGAGGCCCAAGCCTCTGTGCAGGGAGAGCCATGCCCAGCACAGGCCCCTGCAGGAGAAGAAGAGGCAGCTGAGGGCCCAGCCTCAGTGCAGGGAGAGCCATCCCTTGCACAGGTGCCTGTAGGAGACAGGGAGGCAGCTGAGGTCAATCTCTGTGGCCGGGGAGAGCTGGCTCGAGACCCTCCCTCATTAGCACCTCCAGTCCCACCTATTCCACCTACTCCCTTACCACAAATTTCCTTCCCCACCCTCCTAATTGTGTTTCTCTATTTCTTGGTTTCTTACATTGATTTTCTTTTATTGTTTATATCTTGATTATTAAAAATAAATTTCACTTTCATCTTTTAACACTTTAATGTTTTTCATTTTAAATTGTACACTTCATGAGCATTAAGTACATTCACAATGCTGTGCAGACATCACCGCTGTATGGGTTTAGAATATTTCATTCTCCAAAAGAACACCCTGTTCTAAAAGCACTCACTCCCACTTTCTCCCTCAGGCCCTGGCAACCCCTAATCTCTTTTCTGTCACTGTTTGTTTGTTTTCTTTTAAATCTGTTCAAGATGTTTCCTATAAGTGAAATCATGCCGTAGGTGGCCATGTGTGTCTGCCCATTTATTTTCACACGACCTGATAGGTTTTCCTTTTCTGTTTTTATTTGTAATAGAATTTCTCTAATTTGATAGGAAAATCCCAGATGGAATCTAGATTTGATGTATCAAAGAAAGCCCTTTTGGTAAATATGTGCATAATCTTGGGGTACAGACTGCTGTTCTAAGTGGGACACCAGAGCCAGCAGCCACACACGAAACGCGTTGCTCTTCCTGCGGCCAAAACAAAAACAAGAAAGGGTAGAAAGCTGGAAAGACAAACCACAAACCGGAAAGTATTCCTCACAACACGAGGCCAGGGAAAGGTTACGCATCCTTGGGGTCCAAAAAAATGCTCGAAAGTCAGAGTTTTAAAAAGAGATAAAGAGCAAACACATTGAACGCCAACGAGACGTGATACACAGGGGCAGCATGTGTCAGAGATGCTCGAGCTCCCCGAGGAGGAGACGCGCACATGGAGACAGTGTGGAGAGGGCACTGGGCCCCATCATACGGGCTGGGTTCCAGTGTGGTGACGACCAGCCCTGGTGACAATGTGAGGAAGCAGAGGCCCCAGTAGACCCCTAGTGACAAGTGTTAAAGGACACTCCTCTCTGGAGACCAGCCTGCAGGACACATCGCAGTCCCCAGAGGCACGCCTGTGCTGGCGGTGCTGATCCCAGGACTTCATCCCACAGAAATTCCTGCTCAACTTTTCAAAGATGTATTTTCCAGACTATTCATCACAGCACTGGTTGCAATAGCAAGCAATTGGAAGGAACGCTACTGTCCATGGCGAGGCGATGGGATCCATCCGTCCCATCTGTAAGACCACGTATATGTGATATCAGGCGGGAGACACGCATCTACGAAAATGAATCTGTGTGTGAGAGAGAGACAGAGACAGACAGACGGAAAGAGAGAGACAGAGCCAGAGAGATACGCACCAAATTGTCCATGGGGTTCAGCTCTGGGGATGGGAATTGCCACTCGCTTCTCTTCTCCTTTAGGGGCCTGCGTGATGTTTCACCTTGATAGAATGTGCCTCTATTCCTCTTATAATTCTAACAAGATTAAAATCACATGGTTAATGTTATCCATTTATCACTCATCTTTGGACTGAAGTACATTATTTAGTTTTTCTTTGTAAAGGTTATTATTACAAAGACAATGAACGTTTATTATAGTAAAAGAATGAATTCTAAGGGAATTAAGAATTAAGTGGAAACTCAGGAGTGCCCTTAACAGGCAGTGTTCACCGTTTCAGTCCTTTGCCTTTGTATGCACGTGTGTGTGCACGTGTGTGCATGTGCCCATTCAGCTGTGTGCATCTGTATGCACATGGGTATGTCTATGTGCAAGTGTGTGTGGGTGTGCACTTGCGGCTATCGTGTGGGAAGGACTGCAGGGGGTGTGCTCTTCTGGAACCTGATTTCCCCAGGGCTGGACCCTGGCCAGTCAATCCTCTTCCTCCTCTGCGTCGGCCTCAGAATTGCCTAAGAGCCTCTGCTGGGCAACACGGATCATTTCTGATTTTTCACCCCCGTCATCTTGCTGAAAGGAACACCTGCATCCATAAATCTCTACTTCTTTAGGACCGATCCCTAGAGGTGGAGATTCTGGCTCATAATGTAAACGTGATGTTAAGGTGTTGGTCACAGTCTCTGACACCCAAGGTCTCCTTCTATGCTGTGATCTTGTTTGGGAACAGAGAGTCCAGAGACCCTGAAGCAGAGACCTGAAGGAGGGAGGGAGGGAGAAGGAGGAACAGCTAGGATGTAGGGGATGAAGGTACCTGGGGTGACCTGCCCAGCTGGAAGGCCCCGCTCCTGTTGCTTCTGTCCCTACCACTCCCCTCACCCCCGGCCCCGCCCCTACCACACCTGACTCCGCTTTGGCCTTGCCCATGCCCCTCCTGCTCCCTAACTCACCTGAGCTGAGCAGCCCGGCCTGCCATCCAGGACAGATGATGATGAGGGTCTGGACACTCCTGCCTGCTCCCTCTCCCTCCAAGCAGAGAGCCCCATCCTCAGTAGGGAAAGCACATCTAGGGCAGTGCAGTGAGTCACAGGGACCTCCTTGAACATGCTCCCTCCAGGGGGAGTTCTCAGTTGCAACAGCAGGACCCACTTGAGCTTGTGTGAGCAGAAGTGACTTTGACAAGACACAGTGGAGGTGTCATAGAAGGTGCCAGAAGGTCAGAGCACGGGGCTAGAGGCTTTGGAGAAGGTCATTGTGCACAAAGCACACCTCAGGGTCTTCCAGGAGTGATGGCTGCCTCAGGCACTGTGCCAGCCCCAGCCCACATATCCAGCACATTCAGCCTCTGCGATGGAGGGGCCCTGCTCAGTGGAGATGAGGGAGAGAGCCCTGGTGACCTCGGAGAGGCACTGCCATTGGAGCCTCGGTTTCCTCACCTGTGAAGTGGGGTGGCAGCCGACATTTCATGGTGGTGTCAGACAAGTTCGCTGAGGCTGCACCTGGAGTGCCCTGCACCTTCTCAGAGCTCAACAGCTACTAGCTCTAATGAAGAGGAATCACGGGAGGAGAGATGGGGCTGGGTCCTGGATCCCCACCTGGCTGGCTGACAGCTGTGGGACGAGATGGGGTGGAGAAAGGCATTCCAGAGGAACAGCAGAGTCAGAGCGAGTGGGGCATGCCTGGTAGGAGAACAGAGTGTGCAGAGGCGAAGGGCCCCAGGGGGCTCTCAGTGGGGTGACATCAGCAGGAACAGCTCACAGTGATGAGCACTTACCGGGGCCTCTGTTCTCCTCTTGAGCTATCTCCTTGAATCCTCCCCACAACTCCTTCGGGGAGGAGCAATTATTGTCTTCATTTCACTGATGAGGAAACTGAGGTTCAAAGAGACTTGCCCCCTCTGTGCCCTGCAGAGTGGCAGAGCCGGAATTTGAACCCAGTGCCTCTTAGACCCCATGGGGCCTGCCTGAGAAGGGCTCCCCCATGCTGAGGGAGGGACCTCTTTTCCCTAAAGTTCTGAGAACTTTTGTTCCTGATGCCCAGAGAGACCTCACTCTGCGGGGGGATAGGCTGGTCCTTGGTACTGGGAGAGCCCACAGCGCCCACGGCTGGCCATTACCCGGCCACCCTACCCAGCCCCAGGCAGACGGAGTGGCCCTGTCCCTTTAGTTCAGTGATGGCTGGAGGCCAGAAGGGTTCAGGCCCCCGGGAGGCCAGGACCCCTGAGCCCGAGGAGGCCACAGTGCAGGACAGTGGTTTGCAATGATCCGAAGTCAGAGAAACAGGGGTCCTCGTCCCTACTCAGCCTCTTTCTAGCTGGGGACGCAGGTGAGGCTCTCAGCCTCAGTTTCCCCATCTGTACAATGAGGAAATAACTTGGCCTCCTGATGGGCTGTTGGGAGACTTCCCTGAGGAATGGCTTGAGCATCTCTAGCCTGGTGCCTGGAGCGTGTTAAGAGACCCCTGCCAGGCTGTCACAGTGGTCCTCCAGGGTGCAGGGTCTGGGAAGTCCCTCCTCAAGTTCCCTTCCTGCTGCCCTGCTCCCGGGAACATTCAGCATTGTTTGAGGAGGAGCTGAAGAAGATCCAGGACCACACTGTGTTGCAGGTGACGAGGCTCAGTGCTGGAAGCAGAGCTGAACATGCTCCATGCCACCGTGCAGGGCTGTGCTGTGACCCCCTGTGAGCCCGCCACACTAAAGTCTCCTCCTGTGTGGATCAAGCTTGTGTGGTTTATTCACTTCTTACTTCATTCACCCAGTCATTCCTTCACTCATTCCCTCACTCACTCACTCCTGCACTCATGTACTCATTCATGCATTCGTTCATTGTTTCACTCACTCATTCAGCCAATACACTCTGGTCCCGGCCATGGGCCGAGCACTGTAACTTCACCAGTGAGTATGACCCGACGTGGTCCCTGCCCACCTGGAGCTCACATCCACTGTGTGACCTGAAAGAGGGCTGTCCCTCAGGTTAGCAGGGGTGATGAGCACCAGGAATCCACTTCTGAAAGTAGAGGCCACCCATGCAAAGAGAAGAACGGAGAAAACCCACGCTTGGCACTTCATCGACAAAAAAAATAATTAAAAGTTAAGAAAAATAAAGATAGTCTATATTCAACAAAATGTGGGTTCTAATCACAAGTGTGCACTCATTCCTACAACCAATGAGAAGTAATTCAGAGTGGACTGGGTATTTGTAACACATTTTTCTGGCCAATAATAGCATTTCAGTAAACATACTCCAGGGCCTCACGCTATTCCTAAGGCCTCTGTGATCCTGCAACACTTAAATCTTTCTCCTTGGAAGCCTCTGTCCTGTCACCCTCCTTGTCGAATGGCCCTTCCACTGTTCGGGGGCCTACCCTGCACGGCCACACTCGTCAGTGACTCTCCACGTTGTTTGGACAGGCTGCCCGCGTTCCTCCCTCAGCCTCACGAGCTCCTGTTTCTTTGGCAAGGTTGGTCTTTTCACTGGGTGATCACCTGGCATCCCTCTTTGCAGTGGTTTGCGTCTTCCCACGCTGTGTCTCCTTTCAAGACTCCGGGAGGCAGGCCTTTTGTCCCCATCTTACAGGTGAGGAAGCTCAAGTCCAGAAGGCTGGACGACCTGCTCCAAGTCACAGCCAGCGTGGAGCCTCGGCAGGGTTTGGGCCCCCAAAGCAGACAAGGATATAGGGCAAGTGGTTTGTTTGCAGGTTATGGAGGAGTCCCGAGGAGGCCAAGGGGAAGGGAGCCTGGAGGAGGAGAGCCAGTGCGGGGCCTGACGAGGGAGCACTGAGGTGAGCATCCCTTCTAGTCCTCTTGGGAGACAAGATCCCACCTGGACTGGCTCTGTCCCCGTGGGTGGAGGGTTTACCCAGGGGTCGTGAAGGCTTCTGTGCTACAGGCTGGCACAGGCTTGCAGGAGAGGAAGCTCCCGGTGCAGGAGAGAGCCCTCAGGCAGAGAGTGGATGCAGGTGCTCCAGGGGGACACTGTGGGCCTGCTGGGGACTGGCTCCCAGGGACTGCAGGGACTCAAGTGGGCTGAGGGAACTGAAGGGCAGCAGCAGCAATGTCTGCAGCGGGGGTCTGCACACATGTCCCACACTTATGCCCCCAGAAAGGCTGCTCTGCATGGCATTTCTCCTCCTAGATGCGTAGTTGGCCCAAACCGCCCCTCCACTCCACACTCCCAATTCCTTTCCACTCGTCTCAGGTTACTAGAAATTCAGAATATTTTAGTTGGTGTTGGAGCCCAGAGACTTTTGTTTGTCCTACCCATGTTCTAACATTGCTGGCTTTTTAAAGATCTCAGGGCTTTGACTCCAAAACAGCAAGATGCTGAGGATCCCAGAGAGCTTTCTGGAAGCAAGACTTTATGCTTTGCAATACTGCCATCCCACCAGCTCTTCTCAAAATCCCTTCATGACACAGACTCACAATCTTGGGTCCTCAGATTGTTGAAAGGATGCGCCTTCAGAAAGTGATCGGGGTGGGGCGGCAGGACACACCGAATGGTGGAGTGAGGCATTCAGCCAATCCTCTTCCCAGAAGCCACGATCACACTGGACATGCTGTCAGAAAACAACTCTGGGAAGAGCCCAAAGACATACAACCAACTGAGGAGCATTTGAAGCTGAGGGAAGAACAGTGAGAGTTGTGGTGTTTTTGCCCAGGGCAGGTCCCGTCCCCACCCTCTCAGTGTGACGGCCCTGTGAGCGGCACAAGCCTGAAGGGGGGTGGCTTCACTGTCAGAAGTTGCCCACTTGATGTCACCATGGGTGGGCAAAGCCCAGCCCCTAAGCATTTCTGGAAACAGTAGCCATCTCAGTGGCAAGCTGACGTGGAAGGTCAACTTTGCAGCCGCCTGAGGTTGGATCTAGAACAGAGCAGCGAATCAGCCAGGAAGGTGAGACAGACAACCACACAATGAGACAGACACAGCAGCCTTGATGGGCTGCACATAACCCCAGGGGGTCTGAAAGGTTGTGTACTTGTGCAGGCCTGTTCCCAATCAGGAGAGACCAGGAAGATGGGCATTGTGGGGATGCTTAGAGACCTGCCACCAGCCTAGGCCCTGTCCCCAGGGGTTGCTGCCTCCAAGGAAGTCCAAGTTGACTGAGGGGACAATGCCCAGCCCTGTAGAACGTCCCTGTCCACTCTGGGGCTCCCATGGAGAGAGGCCTTTCCACCTGCAAACTTCTCCCCACGTCTTCTTCAGAGGCTGAAACGAGGTGCTCTCAGAGCAGAGAAGATGGTGAGCAGTGAGGAGAGGCTCCTGACTAGTCGGCCCTCCTGGGGAAGGAAGCAAAGGAGCTGGGAGGGGGGAGTGGTCCCTGCTTGCTCTGGCCTCAGCCCCCTCAGTGTACATCTCCCTCCTGGAGGGGACAGGAGCCCAGGGAACCCAGGAGAGCACACCCGGGCCCCGAAGAGCAACACTCCCAAGGAAGAGGATCTGAGCTCAACATAGGATGAGCCCAGGTAGGAAGGGAGCCTTTCACCACCAGGACAATCGAGTCAAGGTCAGCTTGCCCCTGCAGGGATGATCTCCCTGCCTGTTCTATACGTCCCTGTGGACCAATGACAGCTTAGGGATTGGCTCTGACCAGCAGACCAAGCACAAGTGACAGGACGACCCTTCCCAGATTCCACCTCCGAGGCTGTCATTCTCTCTCACTCACTGTCTTGTGTTCCCTCTACCCTCTCCCATTGCTCCCCTCTCTCAGTCTGTCTGACCCCTGGACCTTGGGACATACATGGATGTCCTGAGCTCCCCTATGTAGATGCCCACACAGAAGAAACCAAGGGAGTGCCCTGGCCAACAGACAGAAAGGAGCCGGGGTCTCAGTGAAGCTGATCCTGACGGAGCCCACAGGAGTTAGCTTGACAGCACATCTCATCCTGGTTCAGACTCAGTGGAGGCCACAGCCCCAACCTGGAAGAAGCGATGAGCAGAGGCTCCAGCTCAGTTGTGCAGGATTCCTGGTCCACAGAGATGGAGAGAGAGCGAATATTTGTGGTTTAAAGATGCAGGGTGGGGAGCAGTGTTGTCAGAGAGGAGGAGACACCTCACACCATCTCCCAGTTCCCGGGTCTGGCCTGCCCCCTCCCTCCTCTCCCCTGCAGGCTCTCTGCAGCCACAGTGCCCACCTCTCTAACCTCCTCTGGCCAAACTCACTTCTGCCTGGGTGTCTCCACACCAGCAGTGCCTTCTCCCTGGCACGCTGATCACAGGTGAGTGCAGCGCTGGGTCCTCCTGTCATTCTGGTCACAGCAAATGTCACCTCAGTCAGGCCTTTCAGACCCTCCTACCCAGTGAGACCCCAGCCCTCCCTGCAGGACACTCTTTATTTTCATTCCAGTTCATGCTCTTCTCTTTCACGTGTCTCTGATTTTGTGCTTTTGTCCATCTGCCTCCAGACTGAGCTCCTGGTGGGCAGGGACCACTGGGTAGATTTCAGCACCACCCTTGGGTCCACCAGGGCTCCTGGCCCAGGGTGAGGGCTTGGCACGTAGCTGCTGAATGAACAAAACGGGGCATCGTGGATCCCTCCTTCCTGCTTTTGCTCCACTCAGATGGTGAAGAGGAACACTAGTAATAGGAAGTGCAAGTGGGTCCTGAGGCAGGCGGAGGGTCAGCATGACTTCTGCATGAATCCTCCTTTCTCCAATTGCTCCAGCAAAGCTCAGTGGGCACCACTGACACAGGAGGCTGCCACCTGGTGGCCGTCACAGGAACTGCAGCCTCAGGCAGGGACAGCACAGCACCAGGCAGGCATATATTTCTTGTGGAGAAATGCCTATCCAAATGCATTGCCCATTTTTCATTGTGCTATTTGTATTTTATTGTTGAGAGGGGAGAATGTATTATATATTCTCAATAGTAGACCCTTATCAGATATGTAAAGATCTGTAAACATATTCTCCCCTTTTGTGAGTCGTCTTTTCACTGTCTTGATCGTGTCTTTCAACGCACTCAAGTTTTACTTTTGATGAAGTTGAATTGATCTGTTTTCCCTTTGGTTGCTTATGTGTTGGGTGCCATAATTACAAAAACATTGCCTAATCCAGGGCCATGTTTTCTTCCAAGAGTTTTATAGTTTTAGGTCTTACATTTACATCTTTGATGGTAAGATGATGTAACATTTTTGTATACGGTGTGAGGTAGGGGATCACCTTTATTATTTCACATGTGGATCTCCAGTTGTCCCAGCACTACTTGTTGAAAGATTATTCCTTCCTCATTGTCTTGGCATCTCAAATAATTCTAGAATCTGTGGTTGTTGCAGGTGGTGTGACTTACAGTGCCTTAGAATTTTTCTTTACACGATGGTTGCTTTTCTCTGGCCTTGTGGACTTTCACCCACTGCATATGTAGACTGATCATTAGCGAAATAATCATATCACGTATTTTGACTAGTCTTTTCTTTGCTTGCGGTGGGTATGTAAGTCCACACCCTGTTACTCCCTGATGGCTGGGTACACCACATTGCACCATTGTTCTGGCTTGGATTATCGCTGTATCCTTCTAACTGGTTTCTCTGCCTCTATATTTGACCCGCAATCTATCCCCAATGCACCAATTGGAGTGACCCTTTAAAACCAGATGTCACACCCTGACATTGTGAAATCTCTCAAAGGGCTCTCCATTTCTCTCAGGGGGAAAGTTCAAGTCCTTATGATGGACCTCAAGCCCCATACAGTTGGTCCCACACTCTCTCTGACATCATCTTTGGCCAGTAATCCCCTGTACCTCTGCCCTCCATTATGCTCCTGGTACATGCCAGGCACTCTCCCACCTGTAGACTTGCACTGTATGTTCCTTCCACTTGGAATCCTCTTCCACATGATGACTTCATGCCTCATCTTCTTCACTATCTTTAATTGTGTTCAAATGTCATCTTGGTGAGGCTGTATTGACCATGTCATTTAAAATATAAACTATCCTCTTGTCCTGACACTCCCTATCCAACTTGTTCCCCTTTCATTTTTCCCCTTAGCACTAACACCCTATAAAATAATATATAATGATAAGAATCAGTGTTCAATCAGGACACGGAAACCAACCAATAGATTGAGCAGGGACAGTTTCTATAATGAACAATTAACCATAAACCTTTAAAGGGAACTATAGAGAATAGCCCAGAATTACAGTAGAGTAGTTAAGAAAGAAACAAATTTGGGAGAGGACCCCCTCGCCAAGGCTGCCTTCAGGCCTTGTTGGAGAAGGAATGATTGCAGCACAGGGATGGTGGAGAAGATTGTCATGTTTCCCAAGGCCAGTACCGGTCCCTGGTCAGGGCAGAGCTCAGCAGGTAGGGAACAGCAGGCTGAGACTGGCAAACAGGAAAGCCCTGTCCCCTCCTGGGGGCAGGTAGGCTGAGGCTGGGATGCCAACTGGATTCACTGGGATTCCACTTGCAGGGGTGCCACTCATTCTCCTTATTAAGCCATCCAAGGGGATCCACTGAATCCACTGTGGATCACCCACTGTGGCTGAGTCCCTGTAGACACCCCTGAATTGTGCCACTGCTGGTTGTACTGCAGGAGAAAGAAAAAGAAAAGAATGGAAGCACCCTGGAATTAGGAAGGAAGGCCCTTTGGCCTAAACCTTCTCTGACAAAGCTTAACCCCTGCCAGGTGCAAAAGAGAAATGTCTACTGGGTGCAGCTCCATTATTGCAGAACAGACAATAGAGGCAAATACTCTGATGTTGTTATACAGGGGCAATCCATTGATAACTGGCACCATAATTCCCTTATTATTTTGTTTACGTATTCCATGCTTTTACTTCCAACTTGCCTCTATTGCTTTATTTGAAGTAAGATTTTGAAGACAGCATATGGTTGTATCAAGGTTTCTAAAAAAAGGTATTTTGACCCCCCAAAATACCATTATTAGATCAAAACAACAGAAGAATGAAAAGTACAAAGTAGCTATACTATCAGTATCTGCCTTAAGTAAATAGTTTACTGTCAAATTCCTCTTATATAAGAAAGCACCATGCAGTTTCATTTTAATGATGTTAGCCTCAATAATCTAGTATAATAATAAACTCCTTTGTAATGATTAACTATATAAAATGAAGTTACAATAATTTACAATTTACGTCTGTGACATGACCCAACTACTCTCTACAAGCACCACTGAAATCTTGATTGATGCTTGGCTACCTTGTTCTACTAGAACTAACGGGAATATTTCACTGCCAACAAATTCTGTTTACCTGCTGTGTAGTTTATAAGGGTTGAATTCTTCTCTACTTGAAAATCACCATTTTCATCTCTCCATATGGATACCTGTTTATCGGCAGATAGCTTTGCAGCCAGTATAGTTTTTTTCAGGAGAGTCTTATATAAGAAGTCATAAAAAATGAGTATAAATAACTTACACTTAGGGAATTTTTCTTTTTCTTTTTTTTTCCCTGCTTGGAAAGATTTGCCCTGAGCTAACATCTGTTGCCAATCTGCCTCTCTTCTTTCTCCCTTCCCAAAGCCCCAGTACATAGTTCTATATTCTACGTGTAAATCCTTCTAGTTCTTCTACATGAGCCACCACCACAGCATAGTCAATGAGAGACGAGTGGTGTGGTTCGTGCCTGGGAACTGAACCTGGGATGCCGAAGTGGAGCGTGCCAATCTTTAACCGCTAGGCCATCAGGGGTTGTTCCAGGAAATTTTTCTAGAAAAAAATTGGAATCAAGATGTATGATTTATTTCTAAAAATTTCATAACATACTTTAAAACATGAAATGCTCAACATGTTTAAAAGCACTTTACCACTCAGTTAACCTTAACAAAGATATAGCAAACATTTTGAGAAATGTACTTTCAACAGGAAAGTCCAATTGTAGCTTTATGCTTTTGTAGACCACTCCCAATAACGTGGCTTAAAAAATATAACTGTAAGATTCTCTCAAGAAAATGTATTTCATTTCCATAAACATCGTTCTTTACAGTGTCTCAATGTTTGTTTCCTACTGAGCTTCTCAATGTTCTTTAGGCTTAACAATATAGTAGAATCAAGCTCCTATAATCTAGCTTTTAATCCCACAATCCGGAAAGCTCTATCTCAAGGTCATCAATGACCTCTTAAATCACCGAATAATATTATTCCCATTTTATAAGTGCGAATACTAGGTTTTAAAGAAGTCAAGTTCATGCCCAATATTGTTTAGCTAGTAAGAGGCAGAGCCTAGATATGACTGACTCCTGCTGTCTGATTCTAAAATCCATAAGCATAACCTCTAGATATACAGCCAAACATAACACTCTGTATTCTTGCAACAGAATAAATGCATTTGCTTTTTCCTTAATGTCTGTAACACGGTTCTTAACTATTCCAATACATTGGTTTCTCCCTTTCTGTAAATGAGAGTGTTCTTCAAAGTACCTTCCTTCCTCTCTGCTCTTCTCTATACATTCCCTCCACTCCCAGTGCTTGAATTCATTTAACAAGCATTTATTTTATTGAGTCCATACATTTCCAGACCCCATGGAAAAACAATGAAAAAAACCCAGTCCCTGGCCTTGAAGGATTTACAGACTACTAGGGGAGAAAGCCCTATAAGCAAGTCCAATACTATTTTTTTTTAATTTGAATAGAAAAGAAATTTATTGACAGAAGATTAATCATTGACAGAATTCACAGGAACACTGGAGAATAAAACAAAGAAAATGGACAGGGATCATTGAAATCTGAACAACTGGACCCACAGCCAAGGAAAAGCCCGGGAACAGCCCCTTTAGGACATCTCTGTTTCTGCCAGTGAATACTGGACACGGTTGTTGACACCCAGCTCAATTTTTATGAAAAGAAAGACTTCAAACTACCAAGTTTAAAAATTGGATGTTTTTTTCTAACCTGAGAAGGTAGTTAAGAACACAGCGTCTCTTTAGGTGAAAACATTTTTGTTTTGTTTTGTTTTGTTTTCTTTTGTTTTTTTAATTTTTTGTTTATTGCAGTAACATTGGTTTATAACATTGTAAAAATTTCAGGTGTACATCATTGTACTTCTATTTCTGCATGGACCACATCATGTTCACCACCAAAATACTAATTACAACCCATCACCACACACATGCACCGAATTATCCCTTTCACCCTCCTCCCTCCCCCCTCCCCTCTGGCAACCACCAATCCAATCTCTGTCCCTATGTATCCGTCCATTGTTGTCACTATCTACTACTTAATGAAGGAAATCATACGGTATTTGACCTTCTCCCTCTGACTTATTTCACTTTGCATTATACCCTCAATGTCCATCCATGTTGTCACAAATGGCTGGATTTCATCGTTTCTTATGGCTGAGTAGTATTCCATTGTGTATATATACCACAGCTTCTTTATCCATTCATCCCTTGATGGGCACTTAGGTTGCTTCCAAGTCTTGGCTATCGTGAATAAGGCTGCAATGAACACAAGGGTGCATGTACCTTTGCAAATTGGTGTTTTCAAGTTCTTTGGATAAATACCCAACAGTGGAATAGCTGGATCATATGGTAGTTCTATCGTTGATTTTTTGAGGAATCTCCATACTCTTTTCCATAGTGGCTGCACCAGTTTGCACTCCCACCAGCAGTGTATAAGAGTTCCCTTCTCTCCACATCCTCTCCAACACATGTTGTTTCCTGTCTTGTTAATTATAGCCATTCTGACGGGCGTGAGGTGATATCTCATTGTAGTTTTGATTTGCATTTCCCTGATAGTTAGTGATTTTGAACATCTTTTCATGTGTCTGTTGGCCATCTGTATATCTTCTTTGGAGAAATGTCTGTTCAGGTCTTTTGCCCATTTTTTAATTGGGTTGGTAGTTTTTTTGTTGTTGAGATGCATGAGTTCTTTATATATTTTGGAGATTAAGCCCTTATCAGATGTATGGTTTGCAAATATCTTCTCCCAATTGTTAGGTTGTCTTTTCGTTTTGTTGATGGTTTCCTTTGCTGTGCAGAAGCTTTTTAGTTTGATGTAGTCCCATTTGTTTATTTTTTCTATTGTTTCTCTTGCCCGGTCAGATGTGGTGTTTGAAAAGATGTTGCTAAGACCGATGTCGAAGAGCGTACTGCCTATGTTTTCTTCTAGAAGTTTCACAGTTTCAGGTCTTACATTCAAGTCTTTAATCCATTTGGAGTTAATTTTTGTGTATGGTGTAAGGTAAGGATCTACTTTCATTTTTTTGCATATGGCTATCCAGTTTTCCCAACACCATTTGTTGAAGAGACTTTCTTTTCCCCATTGTATGTTCTTGGCTCCTTTGTCAAAGATTAGCTGTCCATAGATGTGTGGGTTTATTTCTGGGCTTTCGATTCTATTCCACTGATCTGTGTGTCTGTTTTTGTGCCAGTACCATGCTGTTTTGGTTACTATAGCTTTGTAGTATATTTTGAAGTCAGGGAGTGTGATACCTCCAGCTTTGTTCTTTTTTCTCAGGATTCCTTTAGCTATTCGGGGTCTTTTGTTGTTCCATATAAATTTCAGTATTCTTTGTTCTATTTCTGTGAAAAATGTTGTTGGAACTTTGATAGGGATTGCATTGAATCTATAGATGGCTTTAGGAAGTATGGACATCTTAACTATGTTAATTCTTCCAATCCAAGAGCACAGAATATCTTTCCATTTCTTTGTGTCTTCTTCAATTTCTTTCAGAAATGTTTTATAGTTTTCGGTGTACAGATCTTTCACCTCTTTGGTTAAGTTTATTCCTAGGTATTTAATTCTTTTTGTTGCAATTGTAAATGGGATGGTATTCTTAATTTCTCTTTCTGCTACTTCGTTGTTAGTGTACAGAAATGCAACTGATTTTTGTATGTTGATTTTGTATCCTGCAACTTTACCATATTTGTTTATTACTTCTAAAAGTTTTCTGGTGGATTCTTTGGGGTTTTCTATATATAAAATCATGTCATCTGCAAATAGTGACAGTTTCACTTCTTCCTTTCCAATTTGGATCCCTTTTATTTCTTTCTCTTGCCTGATTGCTCTGGCTAGGACTTCCAATACTATGTTAAATAGGAGTGGTGACAGTGGGCATCCTTGTCTGGTTCCTGTTCTTAGAGGGATAGCTTTCAGTTTTTCACCATTGAGCATAATATTAGCTGTGGGTTTCTCATATATGGTCTTTATTATGTTGAGGTACTTTCCTTCTATACCCATTTTATTCAGAGTTTTTATCATAAATGGATGCTGGATCTTGTCAAATGCTTTCTCTGCATCTATTGAGATGATCATGTGATTTTTGTTCTTCATTTTATTAATGTGGTGTATTACGTTGATTGATTTGCGAATGTTAAACTATCCCTGCATACCTGGAATAAATTCCACTTGATCATGGTGTATAATCTTTTTAACGTATTGTTGTATGCGATTTGCTAGTATTTTGTTGAGGATTTTCGCATCGATGTTCATCAGTGATATTGGCCTGTAATTTTCTTTTCTTGTGTTGTCCTTGTCTGGTTTTGGTATCAGGGTAATGTTGGCTTCGTAGAATGAGTTAGGGAGCTTCCCCCCTCCTCAATTTTTTGGAAGAGTTTGAGAAGGATAGGTATTAAGTCTTCTTTGAATGTTTGGTAGAATTCACCAGGGAAGCCGTCTGGTCCTGGACTTTTATTTTTGGGGAGGTTTTTGATTACTGTTTCGATCTCCTTACAGGTGATTGGTCTATTCAAATTCTCTACTTCTTCTTGATCCAGTTTTGGAAGGTTGTATGATTCTAAGAATTTATCCATTTCTTCCAGATTGTCGAATTGGTTGGCATATAGTTTTTCATAGTATTCTCTTATAATCTTTTGTATTTCTGAGGTGTCTGTTGTAACCTCTCCTCTTTCATTTCTGATTTTACTTATTTGTGCCTTCTCTCTTTTTTCTTGGTGAGTGTAGCTAGTGGTTTGTCTTTTTTCTTGATGTTTTCAAAGAACCAGCTCTTGGTTTTATTAATTTTTTCTATTTTATTTGGTCTCCATTTCATTTATTTCTGCTCTGACTTTTATTATTTCCCTTCTTCTACTGATTTTGGGCTTTGTTTTTTCTTCTTTTTCCAGTTCCTTTAGGTGCATTGTTAGATTGTTTATTTGAGATTTTTCTTGTTTGTTGAGATAGGCCTGTATCGCTATAAACTTCCCTCTTAGAACCGCTTTTGCTGTATCCCATAAATTCTGGCATGTCGTATTTTCATTTTCATTTGTCTCCAGGTATTTTTTGATTTCTTCTTTGATTTCTTCATTAACCCTAACCCTAACACCTCCTCCCTCCTTTTATGTTTTTGATATCATATCTAACCTCTTTTTTGTGCATTTGTATCCATTATGTTCTAATCGTGGAAATAGATAATATTTCCTATTTGTGGTCTTCTCTTTTCCCCTTAAATCAGTCCCTTTAACATTTCTTGTAACACTGGTTTCTTGGTGACAAACTCCTTTAAACTCCAATACTATTTTCCAAAAAAAAAACCAGGTTTGAGTCTGCACAAACACAGAAGGCTATCTATGCCACACAGCACGGGTTTTCAAGCCTTTTCTGAGGAAGACTACAGTTTTTTAAGAAATAGCGTTTAAAATTTCCAAAAAAGCATGCAAGACCTAGAACTTCCCTGATCCACTGTCCCCTTCCCACTACAAGCCATGTTTTTTCTAAGACTCTTAAAAACATCGTTTGAAAACCACTATATTCTAACATCTTAATAGTTTTGCCTTTCATACCTAGGTCTTTAATCTACCTGGAATGGATTTTTGTGTACGGAGTAAAGTAGGGTTCCAATTTGAATTTTTTCCATACTGATATCTAATAGCCCCAGGACCACTTAAAGAAACGCCCCTCCTTTGCCCTCTGCTCTGTAAGAGCACTTCTATTAAAAGAAATCAAGTTTCTGGATACACGTGGAATTGGATTTGTGTTCTCTACTGTTTTCCACTGGTCTAACACTGTGCTAATACCAAAGTGCTTTAGTTACTATAGCTTTATATATAATAAATCAGGATATCTCATAGATCAAGTCTTCTCACCTTGACCTGCTGCTTAAAAAATATTTTGGCTATTCTTAGTCCTTTGTATTTCCATACGTATTTTAGAAAACACACGTAATTTTGAGCTCTGTAATTTCCTGACAAACTGGTAAAATACCCACAAAACAAATCTAGATCAGTGTTTCTCGACCGGGGCAATTTTAACACCCCCACCTCCCACCCCAGGGACATTCAGCAACGTCTGGAAACATTTTTGGTTGTCATAAAGTGGGGGGTAGGTACTACTGGCCTCTAGTGGGTTGAGGCCTGGGAGATGTTGCTAAGCATCCCACAGTGCACAGGACAGCTGCCACAACAAAGAATTATCCCATTCAAATTTTAATAGTGCCACTTTTGAGAAACCCTGACCCAAATAAATCAAGGGGCAAATTTGCATGGGCCCATTAAAGGCCAGGGAACGTCTACCAAAAACAATAACTTAGTTTTAGAAAAACCAAACTGCCCTGTGCTAAACGAGATTTACCCCAATTCATTAAAAAATAAATCATATTATTTGCATATACCAAAAGGCTTATCTTCCTGTTCTCTATAGCAGGGACATTTGCAGGAAGCTTATTGGAGGGGTTAAGTCTTTAAAATACAAAGTTATAAAGAAACAAGACATAGCCAGAAGGTATTAAAAAAAAAAACTCATAGAAATCAGTAAGAAACAACCCAATAGAAATATGGGCAATCTGAATAGACAATTCACTAAAAGGAATATTCAAATGACCAATAAACATATATAAAGATTCTCAACCTCATTAGTCACCAGAGAAATACCAATTCAAACTCATGAGAACACCATCCATGCACCAGAATGGCTAAAATTTTAGAAGACTGGACATATCAAGTGTTAACAAGAATGCTGAACAAAGTAATTCCCATATACTACTGGATGTAGTGAAGGGGTTGCATAAACTGGTTCAACCACTTTGGAAAATGTTGGCAGTCTCTACTATAGCTGAACATATCCATACACTATGACCAGCAATGCCATTCCTAGGGATATATCCAACAGAAAATACTTACCTATTTGCAAAAGAATGAACAAGAATGTTCATAAAAGCATTAAAAGCCTAAAGGAGAAACCATCCAAATGTCTAATAACTGCAGAACGGATTAATAAACTGTGATATGTTCATAGAAGGAAATAATATACCACAACAAGAACTACTACTATACGCAACAACACAAATGAATCCCCAAAATACAATGTTAAGCAAAAGTACGCAGACTCAAGAGTACAGATATCACTCCATTTCTATAAAGAGGCAAAACTCACCAATGGTGACAGAAAGGAGGAGAGCAAATACCTGTGCAGAGAAAGGACAGTGACTAGAAAAGAGCATGAGAAGGGGCTGTAGGGTGTTGGTAATGTCCTATTTTTATCTAGGTGGTAGATACACAAGTGTGTTTACTTTGTGAAAATTCATCAAGCTACACACTTAGGATTTGTATGCTTTTCTGTATTTAGCTTACATCTTATTAAAGAATTTGCTTAAAAATATAAAGAATACAACCCTGATTTACCGCATCTGATGCTTCAAGAGACTATTCTAAACAGCCCTAACTCATGATGATGTTAAAATGCAAGTTGTGTATATATTGACAACTGATTTTTTACCAAGGCACAAAGGCAATGCAGTGGATAAAGGATAGCCGTTTCAATAAATGGTGCTGAACAATGAGATATCCATAGGCAAAATAAATGAACTTGGATCCATACCTCACACCATATACCAAAAATAACTCGAAATGGATTTTAGACCTAACGGTAAAACCTAAAACTATATTTGATAGAAAAACACTTGTATTCAAAATATATAAAGAACTCTCAAAACTTAACAATAAGAAAAAAAAAACAGGCAAAAGATTCGAACAGACATTTTATCAGAGAAGATATACAGATGGCTAATAAGCACACGAAAAGACGCTCAACATCATAAGTTATCAGGGAAATGCTGATTAAAACCACAATGAGATACCACACTACATGCCTATTAGAATGGCTGACAAGACTGACCATACCAAGTGTAAGCAAAGATGTAGAGAAATGGGAACTCTTGGACACTGCTGGTGAGAATGTAAAATGGTATAATGTATAAACACTTTGGGAAACAGTTTGGAAGTTTCTTAAAGAGTTAAACATAAGTGATCCACTCACTCCACTCTTAGGTATTTGCCCATAAAAAGGAAAGCACATGTCCATAACAAAGACTTACATACAAATGTTCATAGCAGCTTTATTCATAATAGCCCAAAACTAGAAACAACTCACATATACATCAACACGTGACTGGATAAACAATTTGTAGTATATCCACAGAACAGAACATTACTCAGCAACACAAAGGAACAAACTGTTGATACACACAACATGGGTGAATTTCAAAAGAATTATGTTAAGTGACAGAAGCTAGACAAAATCAGTGTACAAATGTCTGATTCCATTTATATAAACTCTCGAAAATGCAAACTAATCTATAGTGATAGAAAGCAAATCAGTGGTTGTTTGGGGAGAGTAAGTCACAGAGGGGTGCGAAGGAGGGATAACAAAGGTGCATGAGAAAACTTTTGAAGGTAATGGATATGTTCACTATCTTGACACTGACTGAATGTTTCATGGAGGTACACCTTATGGTGGAGGCCATAACTTATCAAAGCGTACCATTTATTTTATTTTTTATTTTTTCATTTATATATTTTTATTTGGAAATGTTTATATCAGTACAGTGAAACTAAATTTTAGAGACACGGGATGTCATTAGTTTGGATAGCATTAGTTTATTATAAAAGAGAGACATGGAAATTATTTACATGATGAAAGATTTCAGTACTTCAGTGGAATGGGCAGCTTCACGTGATGCCATTTCAATAGTGATTCATTTCAGTCTACATACTTTCCAAGAATGTCACCATCTCTAAATAAGAAATAATCCTTGTCGTCTAGAGCTACTTTGGTGCCTCCGTACTCTAGGAGAAGAACTTTATCTCCCACTTTCACACTAACTGGTTGAATGTCTCCACTCTTTCCTTTAGAGCCCAATCCAACAGCTACTACTGTTGCTTGCAATACTTTTCCTTGAGATTTTTCTGGAAGCATAATGCCTCCTTTGGTTACAGTTTCGGCTGCACTCCTTTCAACCAAAACTCGGTCAAAGAGGGGAAGAGACTTTCTAAATCCCTGTCCTGCCATGACTCCAGCCGCCGCAGCCCACGCTCCGCTCTAGCGCCGCCTTTGCAAGCAGAGACCCGCAGTCCCACCCTCGAGACACGTGAACTTGGGACAAGGCACCCGGCGCGCAGGCGCGCTCGCCCCCGGCCCCCACCCCTCCCCGCGCGAGGGGGTGGCGAGGCAGCGCGCGCTGCGATTTGCCAGGAGGGCCCTGCGTAGGCCCTGACGCGAGGACCCCAAAGCGTACCATTTAAATAAATGCAGTTTGATTTGTCAAGTATGTTTCAATAAAGCTTTTCTAAAAAAAATACAGGTTGTATATAAATATTATAAACCAGAGTTTCTATAATTAGCTCAAAATCAACTCCATTCATTCACACGACAAATAGTTATCTAGCACTTACTATACGCTAAGCACTCTGCCAGGTGCCAGGGTTAGAATGGTAAGCAAACTGACATGGCTCCTGACCTCAGGGAGAACACAGTCTGCTAGGGGAAGCAGAGATCAATAAAAGATGCACACAGACACATGGATAATAAAAACTTCACAGACAAATGCTGTGAAGGAGACAAACAGTGAGATGACACAAAATAACAGGGAAACCAAATCTGATCTAACGGAAAGGTCAGCATGGCTCTCTCAAGGAAGTGAAATTTAAGCGATACCTAATGGAAGAGGAGGATAACAAGTTGAAAATGTAACTTTCCTCAGAAGAGACACTAACACAAGCAAAGGCTCTGAGGCACAAGAAAGCATGACCCTTTGAAGGAATGGAAAGAAAGTCAAAAGGGCTAAGGGTCAAAACAGTGTAGACAACACTATTGGTCACCTCTCCAGTAACTATTCCATCTCCTCTTCCTCACTCCTAACAGAATCACACTTGGGTTCCAGCAGCCACCCTCCTCCACACATAGTCATGTGCTTTAGAGGAAGATGACTCCATTCTTGATTTTAGGAAGTGGATACTGTTGAGACTTAAGTCAGTCATGGCCACCTCTTTTCTCCCTGCCAGTGATTAGTTAAAGAATGGCATGAGTGAAAGCAGGAAAAGAAGTTATTGCATGCTCTAAACAAGAGATGGTAGTTTGGACCAGGGAGTTGTCAATGGAGATAGAGATTTGCACGGAGAAATAAGGTAGAGCAACGTGTACAGGATGTCTCCTAGGTTTCTGGCTTAGGCAAATAACGATCAATCTTTTCCATATAGTCAAATCCAGAGAAATATTTTTTAAAAATTAAGAGTCTTATGTTATTCTTAATATATTTCACTTAAATAAATCTAATTAGAACTATTCAAGGATCATACCTAAAACATATCTCATCCTCATGCAGGATACTGGCTTCAGAAGTTCATGCAAACTTATCAAGAATGAATGAGGCTAACTAGATTTTGTCTTACAATACAAATCAATGTTTTCTAAAATTCTAACTTATAATTAACAATCCTGCCTACAAATAACATCAATTTCTGAATATCATTTATTTTGCCTTGCCTGCTTCAAAAAATGATTTAAGCTAGCAAAATGTCCAAATCAATTAAAAGCCAAGAATAAAGTAGTCCAAGGATTTCTGACCACTCTTGTGTTATCTAAAAATAATTCCAGAGAAATTAGATGGAGGTACCTAATGAATTATGCTCATCAAATTTATCAAATGAAGTCTCATAACAACAGTAATGAAGGTTCCTATTACACATACCAACAGACCCAGGCAAAAATATAACCTACCTTGACAAGTTGATGAAGTGCCATTTCTTTCAGAAGGTGGTGTACTTGGACTGCTGAAATGACGTGAAGCTCCTCGGCCCTCGCCATCGTTTGTAACACTCTTTGAGTGGCACGTACAACGACGTGACAACGGCACTTCAGCTTTTTCGCTTAAGCGTTCATCCGCTGGCTTCCCTCAAAGTGAAAGAACCTCTATTCATAATATTTCTAATTAAACAAACATTAATCATCCTCTGCAGGTAGAGTGAGCAACCACTCGAATTTGTCCAGGATTGGGAGGTCCCCCAGGCTGTAAGATTTTCAGGGCTAAACCTGGGAAAGTACCTGGCAAATCTGGACAAGTTGGTCACCCTATCTGTAGCATCAAATTAGGACAGGAGAGAAACACTTATGCTGTCAGAGACATTTATAGAGAAATGATCATCAATTTACATAACTTACAAAAAGATAATAGTCAAAGATTAATAATGTAATAAAGACACAACCACTTGAGTATTTGTTTATATTGAGACATTAAAATATCAAGCAGGGAGGATTAAAAGAAAGACCAAAAGTATATTCTTAGTTACTGCTATTTCTTTAAATGAATCATTCTGGATAAAAAGTACTTTATTATATTTTTTTCAAGTCCCAATAATCAAGCTGAATATATCAATCAAATACTCACCACGAAGAAGAGCCTGTGGCCACACTAAAGCAGCACAAAGTAAGACTAAGCTGTTCCCACTTCCTGTAGGGCTCTCCAACAAACAATGCTGCTTACTTTTTAATCCTCGGACAATCTATTGACACAAAAACAATAAAAAAAATCAGTAAACAATTTACTTCATTAGGGTCTGTCTCCATCACAAGTACAAACACAACAAGAAGTAAGGTTGTACTTGAGGGAACATAGCAATAGCAGAAGGGAGAAGTAGTATTTAGTTCAATCTAGACCTTATTCCTTTATCTTTCTCCCTAAAATTATGTTGGACTTAAAAGCATATAGGCATAAAAGAAATGAACAAAGCAATTTGTGCCTTAATGATGCAAGCACCGTCATTTCTGTAAAACTAGAGTACACTAATACCTTTGAAGACAACTTAATGGAGGATTCTGCTAGGGGGAGTGTAAATCGCTACAACCACTTTGGACAGAAATTAACAATTTCTAGCAAAGTTGAAGATACCCAACACCAGGAAGTCCAGTCCTATGTATATATCCAAAACCTTTCCCACAGGAACATAAGGAAACATGCATAAGAAAGTTCAGAGCAACATTGTTTAGAATTGCAAAAGAATGTAAACAACTTAAATGTCTGTCAGAAGGAAACTGGATAAAAAAATTCTGGTACATTCATACAATGGAATACTATACAGAAATTAAAATAGATTAACAATCAATAAGGCTACTTCTTAAAAATAATGTTAAGCAACTAAAAACACTTCTGAACAAATATAGGTACAGTATCATATCATTGTACAAAGTTTAAAAACAGGTAGAGTAATGCTCTATATTGTTTACAGATACATACATATGTAACAAAAGTATAACGACACGTCTAGGAAATAAAAAGAATAAATTCAGCATACTAGTAATGTTACTTGCAAACAAGGTATAAAGTAAATATGGCAAAATATTAAGATGGAACAACTCTGGAAATTTGGCTTACTCATTTGTCTATTAATTTTCTATATGATTGAAACATCTCAAAAAATATGGTGAGAAATATAGTATTCTGTGTAAAAGACAGTAAATACTTTGTAGAAAGTAGTAATTCCGTAAAGTAAATAGAAGTGCCAAATGAGCTGAGAATAGTTTTCAGAATATTCCCCTTTGCCGCCTAACCATATACAGTTTATAGCGATCAGGATTATTTTTCAAAAGGTTACATATTCTTCCATGAACCCAGCAAATATTTTCAATCCATTTACTATCTGAGAAAATGAATGTAGTCACAGATTCAGTATATGTTATGAATTATCAGCATCTTTATCTTAATAAAGACTTAACTGCTGAAAAATACTTGCAGAATTCATTATAGCAAGCTATGATGGACAAGCTTTACAAGGAAAGTTCATCTTCACCCCACCAACTGCACATTCAGACCATATTGAAGAGTCATGCTTTCCTGTTTACTTAGATTCCTAACTGCAGCAGAAACGAAAATCAAGACTGAAACAATGCCATTCAAAGAAAACCAGATACCCAACTAGACTAGGACAGAAGTCTAGAAATAAAAAGGGGATTCCTAAATGTATAAACAAAACAAATGCAAGTAAAAGAATTTCCTAGTCTTAACCATCACAGTGGTTGAGAACATGTCTCGGAATCTGACAAATCCGGATTTGTATCCCTACTCTGCCAAAGCTGTGGACCAGGAGGTAGAAGTACGAGTTCTAGATCAGGTTCCCACAACTCAGATGTGTCTCCTTGATCATGTCTTCACTTCTCTAGACTAAGATCCTTATTTGTAATAATCCCTAATTGAAAAACTGTTGTAAGGGAGAAAATGCCTTGGCACACAGTAGGTGCTTGATAATTCTGATTTAAAGGTCAGAAGGGTATAATGAAAAGAAGATGGGCTTTGGAGTAAAGCAAGCCTAAGTGTGAGTCCCACTGTGTGAATCACTGAACCTCAGTCTGTTTCTTCATCTGTGCAATGGAGATAAGATTATCTACCCGATAGAGTTTTGACGAAAATTAGCCAGGCATTGAGATAAGAATTAAGTAAGGTAATGGGTAGAACGTGCCTAAACCCCAGTACTTGACACAGAGGAGGTGATCTACTTTAATCCCCACCTCTTCTAAACCACCTATGCTTAATCTAGGATCCAGAGACGGAAGTCAGAGACTGTGCTCTCTTGCTATTGCGTGCAGAAGTCTTGGTGCATGACTGCGTTTCTCTGAAGAGAAAGTCCGTGGATTTCTCATTCCCAGAACTATATCCTAATAAAATAACTGAAAACAGAGGGGAGACTGATATGCACTGTTATCAACTGAGGACTTCCTTGCAATAGTGAAAAAAAACGGCAAATTCGACCTGGGGATGGAGGGATGGCTAAAAGAGCAACTCAACAGCTTATGAAGCCAATTATACCCTGACCCCTAGCCTATGTGTTCCAAAACAAGCTAAGAACCACTCTTCTGAGGTATTTCCCAGTTCTAATATTCTGTGATTCTATCTGTGCAACTCTTGAGAAGAGATTTGGTGGACTCTAACCCCTTCACCCCAGCCAATAACGCAACGCCGGCTAGTTCCTCAGATACAGCCTAGAAATCCATCCTGCCTGCAGTGGTCGCAATCCCCCAGGGGATAAAGGACAAGGCCCCGATCCGCCTCCCGCCATTGCCCCCGCTGCCACTAGTCACCGGGGGGGGGCGAGGGGGCCCGGGGCCTCTCCCCGGGGGTCGGGACAGGCTCCCTCCGGCCTCCGTGTGCTCAGACCCCCGAGGCCCGGGGACGCAGTCACCCCGACGGCCCGCATGGCGGCCAGGCGAGAGCAGAAGGCTCCCTTCGGGCAGGCTGCGCACCGCCCCACTAGAGACAGGCTGGCCTGTTCTGAGGAAAACCGAGGCAGCGCTGCCTGGGCTCCGAGTCCCGGGAGAAAAGGAAATGGTATCCGCGAGCACACACTGCGGAGCCTGGCAGAGAGAAGAGGCCCCAAACCTCTCGCCTCCTCACCGGGCTGCCACTCCCGGGCCGAGCGCGGACTCCGGCGCCTCACCCGCTCCCTCCTCCGCTCTCTCCAGGCCGCGCGCCTGTGCTCTCCCGGAAGGAATTCCCGCCTCCCGCCCCCTCGACTCCCAGCACCCAATCACCCGCCAGAGCAGAAACCAAGCAACCAATCCCAGAGTGAGGTTAGGGGGCGAGAACGCTGGCCCCCGAGGGAAGCCTCCGCAATAAAAACCGACGCAAAGTATTTGGTGGCCCGGAGGCCAACCCTTGAAGAGCGAAGGACGGGAGCAGACTGCAGGGTTTAAAGGAAAAGTCTTCTCCGTTTTGAGATTTTGAAACCGGTGACTTAACCCGTGCATCCGTTTCCTTGGAAACTCGCAGTCTCATTCTTCAGGTCTGTAGACCAAGCGAAAGGAAACCCTTTGAAGCCTTGCCGGGTTCTTCCCAGAGCGCCCGTCAGTGCCGCTCACCTCACACTTCCGAACTTCACGGCGGCCCGGGTGTCGCACAGACGGAGGCGGGAACTGCCAGCCGCCTGAGCCCAGCCAGGCGACAAGGCTGGTTGACGACTGGCCGCAGAACCTCAGGATGTTCCAGGCTTCCCAGGACAGCGAGTTCAACCAGAGCAACGCTCTAGAGCGCTCCCGCCCAGGTCACTTCTGCTCCATCAAGGCTCATCCGCCTTCTGTCCCTCCTAAAACCGGGTTGTTATTCTTTGCCACGAAGTACACTTCAGCTTCCTCGAAGGTAGGGAGTTAATCATGATCTCTCCAAATTGTGATTTTGTCAATTTCTGAGTAACTTAAGCTTGGCTCCAGTCCTAGTGTCTCAAAAAAGCAAAACCTGAGACAGTTTCTCAAGTTTGAGCAACTAGTTTGGGGAGAGGTTTGCTGCAGGGGGAACAGCGGGAGGAGAGTGGATGTTTGCCTCCCTTTCAGTTTTACTGCATCTTCCCAAATTGCAAAATGTACAGTGCTAAAGATAAATTCTACCTTTTAATTTAGTAATCTCAGGCTCAAAAATTTATCCTAAAAGAGTAATCCAAAAGAAAGAAAAAGTAAAAATACCTCAGTTGATAACATTGCCTACTGTAATCCTGAAAAAAGTCATCAACCTCCCGGTCTAGTAATAGCCCCCTATACGGTTATGATATATCAGTTTGATCATTATGAAGCCAGTAAAATAATTATCAAAACTAAACAAGTTGCAAAAAAAATTTCATATAAAGTTAAATGAAAGAAAGCAGACTCCCTACTGGGTATTATGAATTCCATTATGTGAGAATATATATGCATAAGCAAAGATAGAGGGAAAGTATAAAAAATGTAACTTGCTGTTAAAACAGTGGAATGAAGGATAATTTATCAATACTTAAAAATATCTTCAAATTTTTATTCTGCTTTTACAATTTTTTTAAATATCAAATCGTTTAAGTAACTGCTCCAGGGAAAGTACTACGATTTTCCTCCGCTCAATTCCTAAGGCTCTCAACCCACTCTAGCCTTGTATGGCCATTTGACGTGTGTGGCCTTAACAGAAATGGATACATGTAGGCTCTGGAGCCAGACAGTCCTGGATTCCAGTCCCTTGAACTGTTCCTTTCAGGTGAACAGTAGTGAAAGAAAACACAAAAAACTACAAGTTCATTTGATAAAGAATAGGAATGTTTATAAACTAATATTCAAAATAGCTACACACATCTGTTTTCACTTGAATAAAAAATCACATTGTGACAAATTTTGTAACTTAACTTAAAATACATGAATATTAACATTTACTAATATAGTTACACATTTTGTTTACATCATCAATGAATGTGATGATAAACAGCATGTTATTATTTAAACACAGCAGGTTTTGACCAGTCTTTGAAAACTGATCCAAGAATGTGTGCTGCATTTAGTTAGAAACCATTTATTTCAACCTTTTCTGAACTCCTAGATGTTTCCTACTCACATAAAATATTTCAAAGCCTCAGTTTAAAACAAAACAAAACAGGAGCCGCTGTATTTAATCTTAGAAGACTACAAAACTGCCTTGTTTAAAAATATGAAAATTCTTACAGTATTTTTCAAGTGTATGCTTTTCTTTTTCGCATCAAAATTACTTAATTGAATGTTAAGCATCTGATATCTCAGGGAAAGCCAGCCCAGTATCCTGTTTTTCAGAGCTGACAAGGTATTTCTGATGCAATCTATGGACCAGCAGAGACCCATTTGACTAAAGAAGAAATAATTAGTCAAGTGTTCTCTAAACATTGTTGCATAATGGAATCAACTGGGGAATCTTAAAAAAATACTAATGCCTGACTCCCATCCGCAGACATTCTGATTTAATTGGCATGGGTTACAATTGGGGATCAAGAGTTTTAACAGCTCTCCAGGTGATTTTAATGTGCAGCAAAATGTGGAGCCACCACAATGATGCAAGACACAATAGTGATCTAAATCACAATTAGCCACAAATGACAGATGCCTATAGAGGAGAACTCACTTTTAAAAAAGTTTCTCAAGTTGGAAATACTTTATAGTTTCTCTCTGTTTCTTAAGATCAAATTTATGCTTTTTCTTAAAGTTATAATGACTCTTTAATTAGTAGTGTTCAGAGGGGTTTTATATTGTTAAACACTCAACGATTTTTTTCACCCATTAAGTTTAGGTTATTGTATATAATCACTGCTATACACTTATCTATTACGTGTAACAATACACTGAAATTACCTTCTAGGCATCACAGTATTAAGAACCATCCATAGTTTATTGACTGTTTGAAGCATTCTCCACAGAACCCCTGAATTCAATAGCTGGTTCATATTGGATGTTAATACTTCTGCCTATGGTATAAGTTCACTGGCAGAGAGTAGAGTCAAGCGTTCTAGAATCTGTATCGTTTCCATATGTCTTACTGGGACAGCTGAAAATGCTAAAGGGGAAACTTAGCAGTCATAATCTAAATTCTATACAGCTTACCAAATAAGAAGTAACATTGCTCTATCAGACTACAGGCCAAACAAATCAAGAAAACAATGTTGCTCTAAATGTAAAACTTTCAATCCTAGCCATAGTTTTGGCCATACTTAAAATAAGGACCTTAAGAAAAATTCATTTAGGTGTAGTTATTTCACAAAGAACAAAACATATCTCATTTAAGAAATCACATTAGTGACCCAAAGACAAGGTTCATTTCCTTGGTGATTCAGAAAGATTTTAAAAATGGATTGAAATATGAAAACATACCCAAATATTGCCTTTGGTAGTCCCGTTCATTTGAAAGATTGGAATTTGTTGATACCTATAAGGGTGGCCCCCTTTATAGGTTGTAAGCACTCAGCAGATTGCTGTTATTCAATAATATCAATCCTGTGCTCTTCAATAGAACAGACACTAACCACATCTGGCTGTTGAGCACTTGAAATGTAGCTAGTCCAAAATGAGATGTGCAGTAAGTATAAAATATACACTGGATTCCTAAGACTTAGTACGGAACAACAGTAAAGTATCTCATTGATCGTTTTTGATATCGAGCACCTGATGGAATAATATATTAGATATATTGGGTTAAATAAAATAGTTGTTAAAATTAATTTTGCCTTTCTTTTTACTTTAATGTGGCTATAGAAAGGTTAAAGTTATATGTGTGGCTTGCGTCTTATTTCTATTTGACAGTGGTGATCTAGAACACTATCCAGTAACCACAAGTCCGTTGCTCTATTCCACGGCACTTATTTCTGACTTCTTTCTATCGACCTTTCACACAACCTGTTTATTGATATAACGTAGGACCTAGGAGGAAACAGATACAAGCATATCAGAAAGAAATGGTTAAAACTCCTTAAACTCAAAGAGAATGATTAAAATTATATTCACCAAAACCTTATTATATCCCTAGGGAAGTTCTGCATGATTTTAAGATTTCAATGAGCCTAACATCTCTTTGCACTACTAAAGGGGAAGAAGGAGTATCAATCTACTATACCTTCTTGGAGTTGTTTAGGAGAGTGGTTTTTGGCATTATTAGTCAGGAGCATTTCCCTTAACAGGGTGTCAGTCCCTGTGATGTTTTCTTAACAGACCCATCTTTCACAATGCATAAATGCGGGTAGTTAGTTACAAGGAGACATAGTAAAGCAGAATGCGACCCTTAACAATTTACAGAAAGTCAACTGGATTCTTCATTCTTAAACACAAAACTCATCTCTCTCCTCTCTCCCCCTCCCTGCTCCCTTTCACTGTCAACAATCCAAAGGAAGTTGCACTTCGTGTGCATGCATACTAGAGTTTGAGAACTTCTGTTAGGTAGTTCAGCCAGGGAATCTGCTTAGATCAAGATCCCCCAGTGATCTGAAACAGGGAAGTTGGAAACTACTACTTTTATCAAAATTTCTCAAGCTTTCTTCCACTCTATCCCAACATAAAAGTCTTTCATCAGGAAAAGTTGTTTGACATAGCCATAGTTCTGGAGTTGAGAGGGGGAGGAAAGAAAAAGAGGAGAAAAGAATGTCCATTTGGGGGAGATCATATATGATTTTAAAAAGGCCTCACTCAGAAATTCTGATGACTAGTGGTATAGCGGTTTGCATACTCTGCTGCAGTGGCCCAGGGTTTGCAGGTTCGGATCCTGGGCACAGACCTACACACCACTCATCAAGCCATGCTGTGGCAGCATTCCACATACAAAATAGAGGAAGATGGGCACAGATTTAGCTCAGGGCCAATTTTCCTCAAGCAAAAAAAAGAGAGGAAGGTTGGCAAAGGATGTTAGCTCATGGCCGGTCTTCCTCACCAAAAAAATAAAAAATAAAAAAATAAAAGAAATTCTGATAGGCTTCTATAGGAGAACATGTCCTCTTCTCCAACCCAATTGACAGTCATTGCTATATATGGGTAAAATTCAAGTTGCTCACTTTAAATGCCTAAAATGTCTCAGGCATTTTATGTATATTTTCTCATTTCACCCTAACATTCCTACAAGGTAAGCAATATTGTCTCCATTCTACTGTAAGGAAACAGGCTGAAAGACATTTATTAATATCCCAAAGTCACACAGCTAAGTATGTCAGCCAGTCGAAGCAGTACTGGTGATACCCACAAGAGGATGCATTTGTCTTCCTTCAAGAAGGGTTAAGGAAGCTCCAAAGGAATGGGAAACCTTCCTTTTTGTAAATCAAATGCTTGTTTCTAATCTTTTGCTTATACCATGGTTTGACTATTCGTGACTATTATTGTGTAATATCAATAATGAGAAAGTAAATGATGATATTGTAAAAATGCCTATTTAGATATATGAGATACCACTATGCTAAGTGCTTGGCACATAAATACTTAATAAATATTTTTGTTACTATACTACTAGTATCATCATCACAGTTGTAAGTGTAGTAGTAATAATATTAGTAGCAACAATGGTACTTTAGATACAATCATCAACTTCTCATGCAACTTAAATCAAATCATACCAGTGCTTAGTCCCAGTAGGGATGGCATGACTCAAGGTTGGGAAATCGCCAGGTGACTCATAGAGAGTCTTCAGTGGCCTTCCCACCTCCTTCAGCTCTGCCGGGCTGACCTCACTTTCTCCACCTGGAGGGAGCAGGGTGGGAGCGGAGCCTCCAAGTGAGTCCCCACTGCTGGGCGGGTGGCTTTTGGGTGAGGCCATCCACCTGCCCCATTAGCTGCCCCACCTGACCCTCCTGCAGGACATCTGCGCCCTCGGTCCCATCCCCTTCGGGCAGCTCCCTGGCCTTGAGGAGCCTCTGACCTCTGCAGAGACTCGCTATGGCAATGGTTCAGGACCCCTCTCAGTAATATATTAACACTCAGATAATGAATGCAGCAATGGCTTTTAATGTCCTCTGTGTGTCAGGCTGTGCTGAAGACTATTATCTCCTTCACCTTCCAAACGGCCCCATGGCAGGGTGCGTGTGTGTGTGATAATCTCTTAATTACACACGAGTAAACGGAGGTCCTGCTGGCTGAGGTGAGGTGCTCGGCCTCAGAGAGGGGACCCGGAACCTCTGGAAATCTCCAACACCCAACACCTAGAGGAGCTCACAGATCCTTTTCTTTTTCCATTTTCATTGTATTTATTTATTTGTTCATTCATTCATTTTTAACAGCTTTGTTGAGTTGTAATTCACACACCACACATTCACCATTGAAAGGGTGCCCTTTGATGGTTTTGGCTTATTCGTAGATAAGTACAGCCATCACCACGGTCAGTCTCGGGGCATTTTCATCACCACAAAGAGAAACCTGGAACTTTAGCTAACTGTCCCCCAACAGTCGGTTTGACCATAACAGTTGGTGTAGTTTGCGATGTCCAGCGACAGCCACCTCTGGCTCGGCTTGCTGACGCCCCCGGGCCCCGAGCTGCCCCTGCCTCTGCTGCGGCTCTGTGCTGTGTCTTCCAGGCCTGCCCAGCTCTTCTTACAGACTGGCCACTTGGGGCAGGAGTGGGACAGGGGCTTCCTTAAAGTGGCCCAGACCGACCTGATGGAGTTACTGAAAACACGGATATAAAATAGGAGCAGACAGGTGGCCTCTCCTCACCTACTGGAATTCACCTCGATCCCCAAGGTCATGCACACTGTGCCCTAAAATGTCCCCCAGTGGCAGGGACACCTGACCCAGCATGGACCCCACAGGCCACACCCTCAGTTAGAGGAGTCCACGTGGCCCGGGTTACACGTGTTACTGCTGCGGGTCTGGCTCGCTGGCTCTGTGCAGGGTCGACTCCCGCAGCATTAAAAGCCTAATGTAGAAACCATCCAAATGTCTAATAACTGCCCCAGTGTCTCCATCCCTGTGCCTGGGTCGCCTGAAGTCTTTGCGCGCTTACCAGTGGACACTTATTTCCTCTGTTGGCAGCCAAAAATTTAACTTTTCTAAAACGATTTTCACTTTGTTCCTAGTAGTTTGTCTGTGTTTCCTTTAAGTGGCATGCGGTAATGGATTCATCACTGTTCTGGGGAAAATTGTTTTAGTCTTTTTTTTAGTTTTCAGTCATTAAAATGTAGGTCATGTTTAAAGCAATATTTATAGACAATTGATTTATTTATATTTAAGAGTTCTGGGGCCGGCCCGGTGGCTTAGGTGGTTAAGTGCACGTGCTCTGCTGCAGCGGCCCAGGGTTCGCGGGTTCGGATCCTGGGCGCGCACTGATGCACTGCTTGGCAGGCCATGCTGTGGTGGCGTCCCACATAAAGTGGAGGAAGACGGGCACAGATGTTAGCCCAGGGCCAGTCTTCCTCAGCAAAAAAAAAAAAAAAAGAGGAGGATTGGCAGATGTTAGCACAGGGCTGATCTTCTTCACACACACACAAAAAATAGATAAAACAGCTCTGTAAATTCTGTGAGCGTATTACTACTTAAATGGTGTATATCTTCCCTTGCAATTAATCTATCTTAATCATCAGCATTGATGTCCTAAAATTGCCTTTGGATTGTCACTGGCTTTAATTTATCCATTTAACAGTAAATATTGAGTGTCCACTGTGTACCCACAGCTCTGTTAGGTGCCGGGGGTACACCGTGGACAGTCTTTGCCCCAAGGAGCTTAACATCAAAATCTTAGAAGCAGAAAGAGGCAAGGATCTAAAAAGCTTTAAATAACTTTCCCTTTGTCTAAATCCTGGTCTTTCTAGTTAGATAGCCCTGGCTTCGCCACTTAGTGAATGGCTTTGTCAACTTACTTGACCTCTCAAGTTGTTTCCGCATCTGTAAACTGGAAATAATTCACGTGGTTCTCACGATGAGTTGCTGATGGACAGACAAATCTCATTAGACACAAGAGATGCAGTTTTTAATGGCAACGGATGCAGAAACTACAGAGCCCACACACAATGCAGAAGATAACACGGCGTCTCCCTGTGGAGGTCCCTGTCAGGGACATCCAGCTGGGTGACTCCACCCATGGCGGGGAGGCCTCCCACAGCTGGGGGCTGCCCTCTGCCACTCTGATGGTGGGGGGTGAGCCCCCGTCCAGCCTCGCCCTGCCTGCCTGTGCTGTGGCTCCGGCCGTGGGCCTGCCTGCCTGCCACCGCATTCCTGCGAGTGTGCTCGGACCGGTGAAGTGGGGCAGTTCCCTAGGAGAGCCCTCAGCACACCAAGGCGTCAGGCCCCTCTGAGCTCCATACCAGTGATGCTGGGACTTAACTCCAGGATTATTTTGACAGTTAATAAGGTAAAGCTGTTAGTATAGTGCTTAGCACACAGTAAGCACTCGATGAATGTATTAATACCGTTAATACGTTATGACATAATACATTAACAGCATTTTTCTCAGTGAAATAAAACACTAGACAGACTATTTCAGGAGTATGTTATTTTCCAATTATGGTTAGATAACATGCTGACATAACCAAACGTATTTTCTCTTTGGTCAAACATACACCTAAAGTTTTTCTTCTAAATTTGAGAAATTCTTAACAATGAACCTCTGCTGCTACTTTTTTTTTCAAGCAAAATAAGTGAATATTGTCTTCTTCTTAACTCTCCTCCTCCAACCAAAAAAACAAAACAAGCAAACAAAAACCACCTACAAAAAGTGAAATGATGATTTTGCCAGGATTATTTGAAAATGTCCGTGCAACATAACGCTATATTTATTATGCTGTTACTCACATTTCAGTCTTAGAGGACTACAATTCTTGCAGTGATAAGCAGCTAAGTTTCTACTACTTAACGCTCTGTGTATCCTCTCAGTTACCTAACTGGCCTGTTTTTTTCGTTCTAACTATGTTTTGTCCTTCTAAACAAGGGGAGGGGAGGAGAGTTGCTAAGAACGCAGCCCTTTCTCCCTGTCCGTCAAGGGTCCTGCTCCTTGCTTGTAGTTGCTGTTCGGCACGGCTGGCAGGCAGGTGATCGTCATGGACTGTCATGGCAGGATGCTGGCCCACGTCCTGCTGCACGAGTCAGATGGCATCCTCAGCATGTCCTGGAACTACCCTGCCTTCCTGGTGGAGGACAGCAGCGAGAGCGACACCGACTCAGATGACTACTCCCCACCCCAAGGTAGCTCGCTGGCTCTGCGGGGACAGAATAATATCAAAGGAGAGTGAACTCATTCAGAGGAGGAAGGGAGAGGTCCACCATATGCCCTGCAACCTAAATTACTGGGAAGAGTTCTCGAACTGAAATGCAAGGCAGGACAAAGCTAATCTCTGGTCTAATTTGACTCTTCTCTCTGCCATCCCTTTTCTCAGAATCACTGGGCAGGTTGATGAAGCTCCATTGGCTTAGGTTTCCGTAGATATAAAGTGAGACTCATGACCCTTCCTGTGTCCCCTGGGGTGTTGGGGGCTTAGATGCTTAGTGAGAATAAAGAGAGCTGAAGATGGAATAAGCTGTGCTGTTACTATAAGTTAATGTGTGGTGTTCCAGCTCCCTGATGTTATTAAAGCTTGTAGCTTTAGTTGTGTGAGAAAGGATTAGTTCTGCCCGTAATGAAGGCCAGTACATTGGGCTGACATCGGTGTTGTTGCCTTTATTTCAGGCAGAACCTCTTCCCTTCCCAGTTCAGAAGAGTCTGCCTCCCACCCTCCCACCCTCCCCTCCTCCCCTCCTCCTCCCCATAAGTCTCACGGTGATGTTAGATTAGATTAGTTGACATTCCAGTTTTTTAGCATTTGGACCAGTAATGAAAGATCGTTTCAGACTCTTGGTGGGGATGATTTCAGACTCCGGCCTCCTTCTCTTGCGGTTGGTTCATCCCTCAAATATGTAAGAGACACCCTTCTCCCTCCCAATAAAAAGCAGAAGCCTTTGATCTTGATGCGGGCCATCACCAACGTCAGCATTCAGCTCTGGCCTGCTCAAGCTCTGGCTCTTCCCCAATATCCCGTCCCCTGCACCAGCCTCTTTATTTAAAAGAAAATATATTGTGAAATAGTGGAAAGGAATGACTCCCTGATGAGACATGGTCATACTGCTTGCTAAGTGGCCTTAATGGGCTAAGGACAAACACTGGACAATTTCTACTCTTCCCTCTGACTACGAGCATGTTCGTCCTATGAAGCGCTGTTCCAGGGAAATTATTTTAATTCTCTTCCCATCAGCATCTGCCTCCATTGGCACTTGGAGTTCTCTTGTTTTGTCTTCTCCCTCCTGTCCCAGACATGATGATATATTATACTTCCCAGAGACATATACATACTCATTCATTCATTTAAGGAGAAAACGACATTCACACATAGAAAACAATTCAGATCAGTGGTAGTGTTTCAGGATCAGTGGGTCTTGGGAGGGAGAGTGTTCTTAGCATCCATAAATCTACCTGGGAGGTAACCATGCCCTTTCTTAGTAGGACTGCAGCCTTGAGTGAAGTGGTCATCATTTCTCCAGCCTCAGTGATACAGTCAGTATCTTCCAACAGTGGATTCAGCATTCTCTTAAAACGTAACTTTACTAGTTTTAATGCCGATTTACATATCCCCATTTATTATTGGAAGAAATGAAATCCAGAGACCAAGTTTATAAAGCAAGTCCAGAGTAAGTCTAAGAGTAGAATTTAGTCCCTGTTTGCTGTCTAACCAGTTACCCTTTCAGAAGAAATGGGGTAATTTGGAAGATGACTGGGATCTGCTTTTCAGATAGAGCATGTTTTTTCCTGGTGGCCTAGGGAATGTGAGCACAGAGGTAGGTACCTATAGCATCTTAAAGTGAAGCAAAGGAAAGTAATAACGGGATGCTCTGCCGGCGGGGCTGAGTCAGGGGTGAGCAAGCGGATGTCAGCTGGCCCGCCCTGGATAGCTGCCAGTGTGGCTGCCAGAGACGAGCTCAGCGTGGGTGTGAAGCCTGCAGGAGTCTTCTGACAGAGCCCTGATTCACCCTGGCCTGTGGGGGGGCTGACTTTCACTTCTTGAAACAACACATGGAAGAATCCAGAACATGGTCCACCATGGCTCCTTCCTTAACATCCACGAGTACTCCTTGAACTTACGAAGCAGGATTTTCCTTATGTGCACTGCAGATGTAGCAAAATTCTTTATGAGTGACGTCCAACCTCAGCCTTCTCTCCATATTTGGGGTCTCTTTTGGTAAAAACTTAGCAAAGAACTCATGGTGGCTGCTGTGGCTTCTCATTTCCTATAACATTCAATGAAAGAGCAGTCAGTGTTGAAAAGTAGCTTCTCTTTGTATGTTGGATCAGGATTAATAAAACGTTTTCATCCCTCTTCTCACCATCCTTATGCATTACATGACATTAAAATGATTTATGTTTACATGTCATTAGAAGCATATAACATTAACATACCAGTTAATAAACTTGTCACACGTGTTCTCACTACCACAGAACAGAGTCCAAGGAACCCCACTCCAGGGCTGCCTCTCCCATCCTGCGTCTCCAGGGTTCTCTAGTAGCACTCCTCTGATGGCCTTGTATAGTTCCCAAGTGGTGTAGGATGTTGCCTCATCCAGAGTCTGATCTGCATCGTCCGGCGATTTTTAAGGCCCTCTGCAAGATGGCAGCCTTGCAGACCTGGATTTGGGTCGCGTGCTCATTGCCTGCTTTTCACTCAATACTTCTTGTTCCCGCAGATGGTCCAGCAGCGTATCCCATCCCCGTGCAGAACATCAAGCCCCTGCTAACTGTCAGCTTCACCTCGGGAGACATCAGCTTAATGAACAGCTATGACGACTTGTCTCCTACTGTCATCCGCTCAGGGCTGAAAGGTACAGAAGGCTGCACGTGACCCCAGGCCCACACACCAGCCCTGTGCACATTTGCCTTCCAGGCTGGGTGCCGTCCACCCAGTACTTACTGATTCCTGTCCTCGGCAGTGACCTCTTCTTGGCTTAATGGAGTCTGTTAATAAAGGTCATTCCCTTTCACTCCTCTGCTTGTCTGACAAGTCAGTACCCAGTCTTATCTTGACAAGGGATTCCTGACAGTCGGTGTGCGTCTTCACCTGCTCTTTACCCGCTCTGACAAGAATGATCCCTCTCGGGTGTACAGTGTGTGCCTCTGGCCGACGCCGTGTCTGCATGGTGTTGGACGGTGGCACCTGCCGTTCCTGAGACAGCAGAGAGTGCACGAGATGGTTTACTCAGAAGCCCCTGTAATTTTAAGGCTTATTAAGGAACTGATGGTTGTGCAATAAAGTTACCTTGACAGACTTGTGGAGGATCCACAGTTGCCCTGCTGAGGCATTGATGTGAATGAAGGTCAGCAGTCAGGTGCTGATGCTTTCTTGATAGACATCGTGAAATGCTGTTATCTCAAGAGAAAATCGGTGTCCATCGGCATTCGGCGTTCTGAACTTTGCAATTCGAGAATACTACTGATGTGACCCCAATGAAGAAACAGTTCTATCTCTTCAGGGTTGAATGGTGCAGTGTGGAAATTCCTGGGCTGCCTCTGGTCCTCGATGTTGAAGGGACCTGCTGTAATCTGAATGGGAGGTGGGGGCCATTCCAGAACCTTCAGTTCAAATTGCTGCTGTCATTCAAAACTGGGCATCAGACCAGATCGTGGCCCTGTGCTTCTTGTCTGCATTAGTCAAGAATCACGGGGCTATAGAGAATTAAATCCATATACTTAACTGTTGATTGGCTGGAACACATCGTACCTGCCTGCACACTCCCAAGCACTTAGTAATTCTGTTTTAAAACGATGCAATATTTTTAGAAGCAAGTTATACTTACTCTTTTGAGTGTCCCATTTTGCTGTTTCAAAACTCTTAACTGTAAGGAATTATTTAGCCTATAATCTCCTGAGGGACGTGAACTGTGTAGAAGTCCTTCTTTATACCACAAAAGGGCCCAGTAAGAGCCGAGTAAATATTTTTTTCTGATGATGTTCAACTTAAATTCCTTGGGCTTTTCCTAAGTTCCTTTTATGAATTTTTTGTCTTTCATGGAGCTAATATATATGGATGGTCACCATAAATTCTCCCATATGTTTCGTAAATTCAAGCGTTACTTTTTTCTTCAAAAATTCTACTTTCGAACCTTTTAACCAAGTTTCTTAATTTCATCAGAACCTATGTCTAATTCTGCACTGAAAATAACGTAATTACCACTCAGTTCCTTTGCATTCTTTATAAGGTGAATTTTTCTAGTTTTTTACCATCTTGCCTACCTATGGAAACTTTATTTTTTTATTCCTCGGATGTATTATTTTGTTCTCTGTCTATCAGACTAGACTGTGTTGGAGCAGCACTTCTAGCACATTCCCAGCAACTTTGCAGTAGAGGATTAAGGACACATATGAGGTGACGTGGGGAGGTGACCCAAAGTAGCCCTCCCAAATGTGAAAGTTTTTGACTTGAGTTTTATCCTAAAAATACAGGCAAATTTAGTGTTGTTTTCATTGCCTGACTAGAAATCTAAATCTAATCTAAAAATGTTTTCAATCATTTACACTTTCATGGAGGGGGGGATGCATTTGCACTGAGTCTTCCTAATTTCTGAAAGTCAGATGACGTTTCAGTGAACTGCTGTTATCGACTGGGTGCTGCGTGAATGGAGGCAATTTCCTTTTCTATCTTGGTTGCAGAATATTTTAAGGACTCAATCGTACATGTGGTTTGAACAGCAGTAGTTATTTTTTTAATTAATTTATTTTTTGTCCACTGCTTTGTGGGATATGTTAGTAAATACTGAGAAGAGGTAGTCAGAATGCTGTCAAAGATGGCACACGGCATCTTTTTCCATCCACCGGAATCTGACCTGTCCTAGACAGGTCAGCCGCTTGTCTCCTAAGGTGGACTGAAAGAGTCTCATCTTGCTCTGTCTGTCTAAGAACTATCCTCAGAGAACTTATCCAGTGAAGAAAGGTGACTCATGATAGTCTCTAGTTTACCATCAGTACTGTAATTTACGTCAAGTGCAAAAGAACTTAGAATGCCAGATAGCTCGTATTCCCCGTGAGCAGCCCTCTTCCCCACCACCTGTCAGACTTCACCTTCTCTGCAGAATCACATGGCGGGAGTGGGGATTTTGCTTTGGAGATGTTTGTTGACGAAGTTCTGCCTTCTGAGTATCCCAGCTTTGGGGACTTCTGTCTATCAAAAAATGAACTGTAAATCGGTTCGCCTTATTGGGGGTGTTTACTCTTTGTTGTAACTTTACTCTTTCTTGAGGATGTAGGGGAGGAAAGACTGTTTCCCTCTACCCATCTTAGGCTCTCTGACTGGGGCCCTGTAAGTTGGACTGACAAAAGACAGATTGAGGAGAGAAAAACAGACAGAAGTATATTAACACGTGCATTGCACTTGCTCTTGGAAGCAAGCAGAGATGAGTAACTCCAAGGGGTGGCTTATATAGCATGTTAACCAAAGAGCAATACATTTGTGGAAAAGTGACGAGACGGAGGAAAGGGCTTTAAACTTCTAGGGCCGCACGTTGTGGGAAGGTAAATGTATGGAGGAACTAATGGAAGATAAGGGCTGGTTCCTAAAGTTTGTTACGTGAATTCCTCTGGTGTCCTCTTGGCTGATCAGGGTCTAGAGTTGTCTCCAGTGATTAACTTCTGTTCTTCCTGGTAGAAAGGGGAGGGGACTCCTTTGCAAATGTATGTCCTGCTTTTAGGCAAATAAGGGAGGGCACAGAGCTTTTGTTGTACCTGCTTCCTCTCAATTGCCTTCAGCTCAAAATAATCTTTATGCCAAAGTGGCACATTTTGGGTGGCACATTCTGCTGCCCTTCAAGGAAAAATGATTCAGTCATGAATTCAGAAATTCTCTGACCAAGGCAGTGCGTCTCTTGCTGTAAAGCATGCTTTCAAAGGGACTTCTCGTTTCACCCCACATTTGTCTTAAAATAAAAGAATTCAAACCCCTGGGCTTTGTTTCTTTGCTTTGCAGAATTTCCTTTGTGTCACTTGACTGGGCACACTGAGGGGGTCAGGAGTGGGTTTGAGTAGGGCAGTGTTGGTCTGTGGTACTGTCTCCTCCCACAGTTGGGCTGGCGGAGATCTGTACCCGTTGGGCTCATAGTGCTCAGGTTCACTGTGTTAGTCTTCGAGCCGTCTCTGAATGGCTTGTGTGTCTAGGTCAGCCCTGCAAGGGCAACAAAACACTTCTCTGTTGGGAAAAACCACCATGTGACAGAATTCAAATAAATGATTGAAATTTAAAATAAATAACAACCAAAAAAACGGTGCAGGATTCACTCGCCCACTGAGCAGAGCGGGTCAGCTGAGGGCCCTCGGGAATTGGGTGCTGTCGTCTTTATCTCTGCGGTGTTGCAGGGACGTTTCCCTCCTAAACAACAGTAGACCCCGTCTTTCGTGATCTTTGCTTGTTGATGTCAGTTGCTCCTCCCTTTGACTTCCTTGTGTTTCCAAAGCTGCCATCCAGAGGTCATTTCAGCTTCATTGTCCCGACTAGGCTTTTCACTGGAGCGACGGGGCCAGCTGGATGTCCAGAGCACATTTAGTAAATGCAGAAGTCCTAGCTTCCCCTCTCATCTGTTTAAAATCTCATTCACTAGCATATTCACTTGATTCTTTTTGGTTTGTACTTAAGCTTAGTTGTATCCTTTTATAAGAAAAAGGAAAAAAACTCCTTATTGATGCTCTCACTGTCTCAGATTATAGAAGTTTTCATTTTGTGTTTGTCTATTACTGCTTCTGCTCAGCTTTCTGCTGCCTCTTCCTCTCCAGTTTCTGTCTGTGGCTAGCTCGACGAGCAAGCTCTCGGTTCTCTGGGTCTTGAGAGCCATCTTTTCCCAGGAACCACTGTCCCATCTTCAAGGGAAGTTAAGGAACATCAGTGAGCTTAGAATGCGCTGGTATTAACATCAGAATCAGTACCGCACATGAATAAGAGAAGGATGCTGTGATCAGGTGTGACCTGATAGACCTCAGGAGCTTCTGAATTCTAGGCTCCACTCTGAAATACTTCCCTGTCGTAGCAGAGCACCTTTAAATTCCATCCAGCCTCTCTGCAGAACAGGGCGCTGGGTTCCAGATTTCAGGGATGAGAGATGGTTTTAGAGTCTTGAGGGAGAAAACTATGCTATAAATCCTATTAGTACAAATAACGTGTTTTACCAGCAAGAATAAGTAAATTGCTCACATTGGTATTAGACAAACCATTCAATAGCCATTTCTTAGAGGTACTGAATGCCTTGTAGGTGGGCATCACACCTCCAGTGGGGAAATTTCTCTAACAACACTACCACCCATGAGAAGTATTTAGCTTCTTTCTTAGGCCCCCACAACATCCAAATGTTGACTAAAAGTCAAGGCCTTCATGTGCAGATATATCCTTTATCTGAACTTTGCCCAGTGGTGCACAGAAGTCAAATGAATATAAATGCAGGCTTTGCTCTTGGTTGGCTCTGAGCATTTGTAAACCCTCTGAGCCATCTCTGGGAGTGGGGGCACAGCAGTGGGAAAGGCAGCACCTAGGATGTACAGTCATAGGTTTTATTATCTTACCTGCTGTCTCAGTTCTGCAGGTGCCTTTATGGAAATGCAGGTATTGGAGTTAGATGTTTAACATGCCAGCTTTATCATATATGATTTTTGATGGATTTAGTTATGTTTCAGGGGAACTGCAATCCCCATCCATGTAATAAACACCTGTTTTTAAATAGAGTCTATATTGTCTTCAGAGACGGGTAGCTGTTGTCTTCATGAGAGAAAGGGGAAGAGCCACCGTTGTATTTGCTCAGCAGCTCTGTTTTTAAACTGCTGAAGTGAAAGGTTCAGAGAGGGTCCCATCCTCATGCTGACCATTTCTTCTTTGTGTTTCAGAGGTGGTGGCCCAGTGGTGCACACAGGGAGACCTCCTGGCAGTCGCTGGTGTGGAATGGCAAACCCAGCTTGGTGACCTTCCCAATGGCCCAACGGCCCTCTTCTGAAGAGTGCCATGGTCAAGTTCTACAATGTTCGCGGGGAGCACATCTTCACAATGGACATGCTTGTGCAAGTAAGGACTTGTGTCAGACACTCACTGTGATGCCACTGTGTTAGAGGCCCCGATCTCTGTTAAATACTCGCGAGTTGCTTATGCTCATTGTAATTATCTTTGACAGATTTTAATCTTTTGTTGGGGTATAAACTAGAAGAAATAAGGGAAAAAGAAATTTGTGCCTTTTAGCCAGAATACTTTATTCCACTCCCCAGTCGGATGAGTGGACAGTGAGTGAGCAGAGGGAGCTGGTGTTTGTCTTCAGTCTGAAAAAGACATCAGAATCTTGCAGAAGTAAATGCTGAACCTTCGTTTATTCACTCTGACTTCATGTTTGTTATGCCAGTAATGTACTTTTACATTTCAGCTAAATTATTGTTAAACAATAAGTAAAAAAGCTTCAAGGCCTTTAAAAAAGTATGCACAAGTGGGCCCTTTCTATCTGTTTTCATTTCCCAGAAATCTTTAGACCAGTTCGTTTCTGGTCTGCATCTGTTATGGTGGAAGATGAAGTGCTTAGTAGGGTGTAGTGGAGACGGGTCTGGGAGGGCGTTGGTGACTGATGCACAATGAGGGGCCTCTGCCCTAACCTTACCCAGCTCATCAGAGAGGCAGGTACAGCAGATCTGGCAAAATTTGTAATTAGATGCAGGCGTTAATTATTTAAATGTCTTTTTTTTTTAATTGTGGTAAAATACACATAACATAAAATTTACCATCTTAGCCATTTTTAAGTGTACAGTTCAGTAGTGTTAAGTGTATTACATTGTTGTGTAACCAATCCCCAGAATCTTTTCATCTTGTAAAACTGAAACTCTATACCTTTCTGTCTCTATGAATTTGACTACTCTAGGTACCTCATATAAGTGGAATCATACAATGTTTGTCTTTTTGTAACTGGCTTACTTCACTTAGCATAATGTCCTCAAAGATCATCCATCCTCAAAGTCCTCAAAGTTCATCCATCCAAAGTTTGATTCACACATATTCATATTTATTAGAATTCACACATATTTATTAGACTATGTGTGAATCAAAGTGCTGAAACACACTCCAAGTGTGTGTTGTAGCACTATCAGAATTTCCTTCCTTTTTAAGACTAAATAATATGCCATTGTATGTATATACCACATTTTGTTTATCCACTCATTTATCAATGGGCATTTGAGTTCCTTCCACCTTTTGGCTATTATGAATAATGCTGCTGTGCACAGAGGTATACAAATATCTCTTTGAGATGCTGCTTTCAGTTCTTTCGGATAAATACCCGGAAGTAGAATTGCTAGGTCATATGGTAATTCTATTTCTAGTTTTTCAAAGAACTGCCATCTATCTTCCATGGTGGCTGCACCATTTTACATTCACACCAACCATGCACAAGGATTCCAGCTTCTCTACATCCTGACCAACACTTATTTTCTGTTCTTTTGATAGTAGCCATTCTAATGGGTGTGAGGTAGTATCTCATTATGGCTTTGATTTGTATTTCCCTGATGATTGGTTACGTTGAGCATCTTTGCATGTGCTTTTGGACATTTGTATGTCTTCTTTGGAGAAGTGTGTATTCAAGACCCTTGCCCATTTTTTAATTGGGTTATTTGGATTTTGTTGTTGAGTTGTAGGATTTAAACATATCTTTTGACAATGTAATATCTTCTATAGGCACATAAGCATATTTGTTTGCTCATTTGTTCAAGCATCCAGAAAACATATTTTCAGGGGCTCCTGTGCAGCTGGCACTGATCCCTAAGCTCTGAGTGCTAGTGTACAGGAATATGATGCAGGAGCCATTCAAGATAATAAGCTGAAATTAAGTCCCAGCCAAAGCTGGATAGTGTTCATTGAAAGTGAGAATTAATGCTGTCCATGCCTTCTCTACAATCCCTAGAGGCAGAAGTGGTCCAGATTGCCTAAATTTAGGAATTGGAAAGATTACTGTAACAGAAAAACAAAAAAAAGAAAGGAATTTAGGGAACCACTAAGGATGTTATAAAAATGGGCAGCCATGGAATCTGGGTGGGTGGATGCCTTATGACCTGAGACTAGGGAATGTGAGGTCATAATAAGGCATTTTCAAGAATTGATCAGTAGAGGCTGGGAAGTTGTGGTTGGATAGGAAATCCAGCTTCCTGTGTTAGAAGTGAAGTAATTCTAAGTGGGGAGGCAAACCCGGGGAATAGCTAAGTGGAGGAGAGTGGAGGCCATCAACGTGAGGCCAAGGAATGGGGCAAAATAAGCACAGATACTGGAGTCCCACAGATTTGGGATTGACGGAGAGACTACCTTGTTTACAATTGTGACCCTACTGCCAGTGCGTTGTCTGGAACACAGTGGTGCTCAGTAAATATCTGCTCAGTGGACTGGTGGATGGACAGTTGTCAACATATGCTTTCTTCAGTTCTTTCTGTTGATTGTTGGAACCCGTGAGCTCTGTGCCCTTCCCAGTCAAATCTCATGCTAGCTTTCTATCCCTAGCCTAACTGAAAGACAAGTAGGCGAGGATGGGAATTTTCAGCTCTCTCTGAGTTAATAAGGCTTTCATATTTTTTAATGATGTTTTCATAGTTTATAACATTATGAAATTTTGGGTTGTACATTTTTGTTTATCCATCACCATATATATGACTCCCTTCACCCCTTGTGCCGACCTCCCATCCCCACTGCCCCTGGTAACCACAGTACGGTTTTCTCTGTCCATGCGTTGGTTTATATTCCACATATGAGTGAGATCATACAGTGTTTGTCTTTCTCTTTCTGGCTTATCTAACTTAACATAATACCCTCCAGGCCCATCCATGTTGTTGCAAATGGGACAATTTTGCCTTTTTTATGGCTGAGTAGTATTCCATTGTATATATATACCACATTTTCTTGATCCAATCGTCAGTCGAGGGACACTTAGGTTGCTTCCACTTCTTGGCTATAGTGAATAATGCTGCAGTGAACATAGGGGCGCATAGGTGCATAAGCCTCTTTGGTTTGTTGATTTCAGATTCGTTGGATAGATTCCCAGTAATGGGATAGCTGGATCATAGGGCATCTCCATTTTTAATTCTTTGAGGAATCTCCATACCTTTTTTCCATAGAGGCTGCACCAGTTTGCATTCCCACCAGCTGTGTATGAGGGTTCCTGTTTCTCCATATCCTCTCCAACATTTATTGTTTTTTGTCTTGGTGATTATAGCCATTCTAACAGGCGTGAGGTGATATCTTAATGTTGTTTTGATTTGCATTTCCCTGATGATTAGTGATGTTGAACATCTTTTCATGTGCCTATTGGCCATCTGTATATCTTCTTTGGAGAAGTGTCTGTTCATTTCCTCTGCCCATTTTTTGACCCACGGTTGTTTGTTTTTTTGTTGTTCAGTTGTGTGAGTTCTTTATATATTATGGAGATCAACCCCTTGTCGGATGTATGTTTAGCAAATACTCTCTCCCAGTTGGTGGGTTGTCTGTTCATGTTGATTCTGGTTTCATTTGTCTTGTAGAAGCTCTTTAATCTGATAAAGTCCCACTTGTTTATTTTTTCTTTAGTTTCCCTAGTCTGGGTAGGCATGTCATCCGAAAAGACTCCTTTATGACCAATGTGAAATAGTGTGTTGCCTATATTTTCTTCTATGAGTTTGATAGTTTCAGGTCTCACCTTCAGGTCTTTGATCCATTTTGAATTAAGACTTTCATATTTATTAGAATATGTGTGACTCAAAGTGCTGAAACACACTCCAAGTACGTTCAACGTTGTCCACTCTTCTGTCTGATGCAGGACACCTTTCTTGCCGGCGTTCTGTTCCCTCTTCGGGGAATGTTCTTCCTGCCATCTCAGCTTGGGGAAATCCATCCTCCTTAATACCAGCACAGTCAGGTCCTTTGGTAAATCTGCCCAGCAATTGCCATCCCTCTTCTCTAATGTACCCTCAGGGTGCTTAATACCTCTGGCATATATTAGACTTTTCTGTCTATTTGTCTTGTTTTCTTGAACTCAGAGACCACATTTTCTTTATTTTCCTGAACTTCAGTGTGCCTAGAATGTAGTAGAAGTTCGAAGGCTTTACCCACTGCAAACGGCCTCATCAACTGTCTCATGAAACTGACGTAAGTCCTGAATTTAAACTATTTGGGGCTCAGGGACAAGAGAGGGGCTGATCTTCCTTTGGGGAAAAATGTCCATATAGTGTCTCAGAATTTTAAATTATTGATTCTTCTTTTCATTTGAGGGTCTGCTTCAATCATTGAAAAAATTGCCTCAATAATAGAAAGTTAAATAATGATGAGATTAAGAATCAAGTACAATGTAAATTATATGTAGCACCAACTTAATTCTTGTCTGTAATGATTCTAAAATCACATGTTATCTGTGCTATGCTATTCAAGTTGTCCAAAGGCAGGGACATTTGTATAGCAGGAAGGAAGTTAGGCAATTTGTTGGACTGTTTATGAAAAGAACTAAATGCAGTTTAGATTGGATAATTTATTTCCAAGTTAATTAGATTGTAGGTTATTGCATACAAAGCCATTGCCCAACACAAACATGCTGCAGCCTCGGCTTTAAAATTGATTCTCCTGATTTACACATAACAGCAATGCCTTACGTGTAAACGGCAGAAGCTCTTATAGGGAAATATGCTACAATTTATTTTCCTTTCCTTCCTACTTGTTGTAATTTGAAATTCTATAATTCATCTCGTTAGCTGTTATCTGTGACCGTCTATATATATATATATATATATATATATATATATATATATATAATTGCATATCTGATAATCAGACAACAGATATTTAGAATTAGCACTACTGACTGAAGTTTGCAGGCTTCAGTAATTTGGGTCTGGGTTTTTGTTGGTTGGTTGGTTTTTTTGTTTTAGCTTTATGAACTTTTTTTGCATTAAAGGCAAGTTGGAAGGAGTCACCTTATATTCTATAATGTTCGGTTGTTGATGTAATATATTTGGGTAAAAAAATTAAGAGAGAAAGAAAAGGAAGAAGATGTAGGTGTAGGAACTGAAAAGTTAAATCAGATTGCATCTGTGGTTATAGACGTCTGTGCTCTTGAAGGAGAATCCTCTGGCAAAAATGTCTTGGCCTCCTTCTGTTGAGGATTGACTCCACTGTTCTCACGAAGCTGCCATAGGTGCGCTTTTCCTGTTGTTTGCTGTCAACAGATAAGAAAGTCCTTCCTGAGGTTGTCTGTTTACAAAACACAAGAAGGGTGTATGCTTTTGTGTGTGTGTGTGTGAGGAAGATCAGCCCTGAGTTAATATCTGCCAATCCTCCTGTTTTTGCTGAGGAAGACTGGCCCTGGGCTAACATCTGTGCCATTTTCCTCCACTTTATATGGGACGCCGCCACAACATGGCTTGACAAGCGGTGTGTTGGTGCAAACCCAGGATCTGAAACCCGGGCCGCCACAGCGGAGTGCACGCACTTAACCGCTGCGCCACCGGGTCGGCCCCGAGAAGAGTGTATGCTTTTAAAATGGAGATTTCAGTGACTGAATCCTGAGTTGGCTTTTATTACTGCAACTTCGATGGTGGCCACACCATTGTAGCTTAGTATTCAAAACTGTGCATGGCTCCAACCAACACAATTTGATGGTGACCAGTCACCAGCTTGGTCTGTTTGAGTGAACTATTCTAGAAAGCTTTCCTTCTTTGTACACACATGCACAAACCTTAAACGTCCCCTTCTGCCAGGGGCTGTTCAACTTCTGAAGTACGTTTCCTCTAAGACAGAGACGCCCACCTTCTTCTTAGGGGGAGCTGAGAAAGAGGGACAGAGTGTGGGAAAGGGCTGTGGGGACCTTCCCAGGGATCGGACTGCTCCATGGGCCCGGGAGTCAGTCCTCCGCTGGGCCCACCCGCTGGAAACCGTGCACTCGGGCTGCCTCGCCTTCACTCTCGGGCCAGCGTGGCTGCTATTGACCCTTGTGTTGTCTGTTGACTCTAATCCTGCTTGAACAGCTTGTCTTTAATCTGGAAATTATCTTTCATCTCTGAAGTTTTTAGAAGACTCCATACAACTCACTGCTCTATACAAACATAGTGATGTAGTGAGGAAGCTTCCAATTCCAATTAAAACAATAAGGAAACTCCCTCCTCTCAGTCAGGGGTCGTGTGAGACTCCTTCGTTGGAGCAGCCTTCTCTTCCTGCCTTGGGCTGAAACCACCCCCCTGCGCCTTCTCTGGCCACTTGTCTTTTTCTCTTTTCACTTCATAGGCTTTTAACTGCCTGACAGTATCAGGTGGCCCCTGCCAGAGAGACTTGGGTATTTATCTGTCTCCGTCCAGCCTCAGAGTGTCAGGTCCGTGAGGGCCAGCAATTTGTTTGATTCAGTGTCAACCCCCAACACCTGGAATGTGCTGGCCCATTGGACACATTTAACAGATATTACTGAATGACTCATTGCTAACTCAGTAGATGAATAAATGATCGCATGGGTGCATGGCGTATATTATATAGCAGCAGGAGATAAGGTTGGGGGTATTTAGTGTGTCTTCTTCATGTGCCATAAGGGGTTGAAACTGGCATTTACTAACACATCCCATGATGCTCTAGCAGGGGAAGGAAGGTGAACCAGGTAACTGCACTTCTGTGAAATGGCTCAGCATCAGACGTGGCGAGAGGGAGACACTTGGGAACAACTTGACTATGCATTAACCACTCACCTAACCTCCCCATGAACAGCGCACGGGCCTCTCCAGCTGAGTAACACCTCTCGTTGTTCCATCAAACTCACCAAAGCCCTGGATTCCGCCACACTAATGCTCCCCAAAACACAGCTCATTTTCTTGCCCTTCTGCCTCGAATTTAGACGTGCAAAATATATGAACTTCCCTACACAAATGAAGATTTGAATGTTATCAACTTCACGGTTCTAAAAATAGTCATTTTGTGTGATTTGGGAAAGAGATTAAGTCCACAGATTTACAACTGAGTTTTTCCCTAGCAGGTGGCAGCTGTTCAAACACAAACATTAATCTGTGGGAGTTGCATCTGTGTGCACCCTTGTGTGTTCCCAGGTTTATGGGAATTGATCTTTTGTATGTTTCTCGTCTGCCGCAGCTGGTCCCGATAGGTGAGCAGTTCCTGGGGAAGACGGTGCACTGTGGGCGAGGGCTGAGGGCCGGCAAATGGGGCGGACTCGTGTTCTGCCAGCGTAGCAGATCCTAGAGGAAGGAGTGGCAGAAATTGCTGGTTGTGAGACTGCTAAATCAAGATGCCCCACACCCCATGCCTGCAGGCATGTGCACTTTCCTCCACTTCGACTCTTGTTGTTTCTGAAAACGGCAGAACATCTGTAGTGAGGGTTCTGTAGGCTAGAGTACCAGTAAACAGCACAGAGAAATGAGCACCAACAGGAAGTGAGACTTTAAAAAAGCAAGATGACGTATTAAAAAAGTATAAAGGTATAAAAGGATATTGTGTGTGTTAATTTTCTTATTTGTGTGTGTTCGTTTCCAGCTGTATTGAGATATAATTGACATGAATATCGTGTAAGTTTAAGGTGTACAACTAATTACCGTTTCTTTTCCATGGTGAGAACCTTTAGGATCTACTCTCTTAGCAACTTTCAAGTATACAGTACAGTACTGTTAACTATAACCACCGCGTGTTGTGTTAGATCCCACATAAAGGATCTTCTGCGGGCTCACAGGACCAAAGGGGATCCTGAGAGATCACAGCCCTGCCGCCCAGCCTCACACTCGACGTTAATTACAGTAATCGATTTCCCCACGTCAGTGATACCTCAAAAACCTTCAGACAAGAGGGTCACCTCTCACTGTTTATAAATTCTTCCTTATTTTCCTAAGACAGCCTTCAAATTTATTATGGCAAGGGTACCAGTATGTATTTTGCTACTTCATTGTCTCACGTGGAGTGTGTGCTGTAATTATTTTAATAATTTAGTTACCTTAACTTATCTTTATAAATGAGGATGTGTTCCCCCTTTGCTGAAGTGGGTAAACTGTCACTGACCTGAGCGAGTGAAGGCCACACCCCAGGTTACTGAGCCGTCAGTGCCCTTGGTGGTCTCGTCCTGCGGGGAGAAGGGGCGGTTTCCTGCTAACCTAGCTGCAGAGAACGACTGTTCCTTTGAGGCCCCGCAGCGTCGCTTCTCCGGGCGGCATGCTTTCAGCTCTCTTCTCCTGGGCTCTAGCTTTCAGGCTTCCCGGTCCTTTTACTTCCTGCTGAGAATTCTAAGTTTTCTCCTTGATGCAAGGCCCAGCATGAAGTAGCACGGCCCTTCCTCACCTCGGAGACAGGCTGTCTCACTGCTGCTTCGTGCTCATCTACCAGGACTCCTTGGCTACTTTATCCCTGCTTGTGGGCCCACGTGACCTCTGGATCCTTTTCTGCCGTGAGGAATCATTCCCGTCCTTGTCCATTGGCTGGCTGTTTACGCGGCTTGTTTCTCCTCTTGTCTGTGTGTCTCTTCTACAGACATGTTGTTCGGTTTGTTTCTGGGTAAAATGGCCTTGAGCAAATGAACTAAGGGGAGACCAGAGGGGAGAATTTGGGCTCGTTATTATCTGTGATGGGCAGATAGTTAAGTTTGGTAGTGGGCCATTACGCGTTCTCAGGTGGTTGTATCGCTATACTGACACCTAAGAGAGGCAGCACTGGGCCGGCCCCGTGGCTTAGCGGTTAAGTGCACGCGCTCCGCTACTGGCGGCCCGGGTTCGGATCCAGGCGCGCACCAACTCACTGCTTCTCCGGCCGTGCTGAGGCCGCATCCCACATACAGCAACTAGAAGGATGTGCAACTATGACATACAACTATCTGCTGGGGCTTTGAGGAAAAAAACGAGGAGGAGTGGCAATAGATGTCAGCTCAGAGCCGGTCTTCCTCAGCAAAAAGAGGAGGATTAGCATGGATGATAGCTCAGGGCTGATCTTTCTCGGAAAAAATAAAAAAACAGTAGTTACGTGGATGGATTTAAAATATTTCATGAAGAAATGTTTTAGTGTTTGAATTTTACATGTATATAAATATAAAATATATATTGTACACATAACATATGTGAGCCCTTTTTGTGTACAAAGCCATATGTGAACACTATAGTGGGAAAGGTTGGAAAATCCATATTAGTCTTGTCTTCATGGAATATCTAATTTAGTGAGAACGAATTAAATCTTGAAAGAAATAGATAATAATGCACATATTACTAAAATAGAAACAAAATCAACAAAGAGGTAAAATGGGGTTTTGTAATTTAGGTTACTAGAGCAGGAGACATCCCTGTGTGGAAATGATATTTTGTATGAGATCTGAAAGGTGATTAGAAATAAATTAGAAGTGGATAACCTGTAGGTAGCTTCAGAAGGGTGCATGGATGGTTCATTGATTGGTGAGTTTGGGGTGGCAGGCTGTGCAGAGTGACACCAAGGGGTAGACAGCTTATTACCACAAATAAGTGAGTTTGGGGACACTGAGAGAGAAGCAAATTATTTGAGGATGTGATTTGTTGAAGTTGGGACCTGGTCACTGTGAGTTGAGTCATCACTGATGTGGTGAGTGGGCAGGTAGATAAATGGGTCTGGGGGTCAGAGTTAGGTCTCTGTTGATTATTTGGACATGTTTGGCTCATTAGTGGTATTTGAAGCCAGGAAAATGTATGGGTTTTGCCCAAGAAGGAGGGTGCAGATGGGGAACAGGTGTCAGAGCAGGGCTAACTTCCGAGAATCATCCATCGTTGTGGGGTGGTCATAAAGGTAAGCAAGGATGTTGCTCAGGAAGTTTAGACAGGCAAGAACAGGACAGTGTAGGGTGGTGGATCCCAAGGACAAATCGGCTTTTAAAAGGACATTGTTGTCTGCAATGTCACCTGCTACTGCAGAGCATGTCAGACAAATCATGAAAAGTCCCCAGTTGATTAGAAAGAGACACGGCTTGTGAGGTTAGCAAGAGAAGCATCCACAGAATGGGGATGGGATTGGGTGGGCACTGTGGAAACAGAGGCATTGGGATATATGTGAACTTTTTGCAATGTATGCCTGGCAGGAGGAGGAAAGTAGGGGCGTGGAGGGTGAGGACTATTAGGAATTCTGGATGAGAGATTCGTTTGTAGATGGTAGAGATTTGTGCATATTTGAAACTTGAGGGATGATTCCAGTAGGGAAGTTATGGAAAGCACAACAAATATTGAGGGCATAATGTCATTGAAATGGAAGGATAAGATAAAAATCAGAGTGGTTTCAGCCAAAAAATCAATTTCTTTGGATATAACAACAGAAAAGTTGTGATAAATTAATTCCTTATGAGGAATATTTGTAGATCTGATGACTAGAGAGTGAAATAGTTCTTGTCTGGTGGTTTACAATTTATCTGTGAAATATGGAGGATGTCGGGATATAGAGATTTATGGAACTCAAGAAATGGAAAGAATTGAGCAGGGCATTCAGGAAGCATTAGAGCATGCATATAAGTCCATTGGTTGCTGTTGATTCTCTGTTGGGATCCACAGGTTTCTGGTGCATTCTCTCTTCAGTGCAAGTGTCAACATGGCATGGCAGGTATTTGAAATCATCTTAAGTGTGCAGGGTGGATATGATGGCAATAAGGAATCTTGGAGTATGGTCAGTGGATGACTGAAATGATGCACTGTGAATCTGAGGTTACTAGAAAGGAGTATGAGAAGAAAAAGAGTGGCTTGTGAAGATATTCCTACTGGAGTAATCTAGTTTATTGAAGAATGATTATTTAGAGTGGATTTATTTGTGTAAAAACTGGAAATGTGGAAATTTGTGGTGGGAATATGGTGTTTGTGAATTACTGATTTGTGAGCAGGAGAATTTTGGGTGAAGATAGGATCGGGGTGTGGAAGTGAATGACTAAGGATGGAATAGTGAATAATTTCATTAGAGATGAGGCACTAAAAGGATCTATGGAGTCCTTGGAAGTCGTGTGTCCCAATAACAGTTGGCTGTGGGGAACCAGCATGTGTGAATTTGACCATGACAGAGAGAGGAGGAGAGGAACATCCTGAAGCAAGATGGCAGAGGGAAGTTGGTCTGGATTTGACACTAGATAATGACCTGGCTATTTCTGTCCTTGTCTCACCTCAGCTTGATGGTGTCACTGAATCCTGGTCTCCACGTGTGGTCCCTGTACCAGCAGGATCAACATCACCTCTTAGAAATGAAAATTCTCCATTCCTTCCCTAGACCTACTTGGGTTGAGGTCCAGCACTCTGAGTTTTAAAAACCCTCCAATGATTGTGATGCACAGTGTGAATTGAGACCCATGTGTCCAGGGAGAGAAGGAGGGTGGAATATCTATGTGAGCTGAGAAAGATCTCCATGGATGGTAATCTTCATCATCCATTTTGTTCAAATTTCAGATTTTATTTTGTTTTGAAAGAGAAAGCTCAAAAAACATGCCCTGACTTCATAGTGGAAACAGTAAGACCATGAAACTAAACCCAATCAGAAAACTGAAGTTCTACGCACCCAGAAGCCTAAGCAGCTCTATGTTCCAGAGGCCAGTTACTGGACTAACTGCCCATCCTGGCGGTGAGGTCAGATGCAGCCAGTGGGAGGAGACCTTGGAGAAGCCGCAGCAAGTCTGTGGATACTGTAGACTGCAGGGACTCCAGGCCTGCAGCAGTGAAGGAGAACTCTTACGTTCTTTGGAGTCGCAAATACCTTCTAAACAGTCGCACAGACTGGCCCATGTGAATCCCTGGACCATGCTGGGGCCAGGCATCTGTACACCAGCCCTGAGCCCACCCCGGCCCACTGTCCATATTGGGCAGAGATGAGTCCAGGGATGGGTCTGGGTGGCTCACAGCCCCTCTGCAGACAACAGGCATCTTCTAGAGATATCAGGAGACAGACACAGAAAGTGAAGAAAAGCATGGGACAGACTGACGGTGGCCTCGAGGACAGACGAAATTGCCGGGGAGGCAGAGAGAGCAAGGAGCCAAGAAAGCCATCATGAAAACAGTGAGGAAGGCAACATCAGGTCTAAAGAAAAGGAGAGTGGTGCCGATGAGAAATTCCCCATGAGACAGGCTTGACTCTCACAGCATCTCTTTGTAATGGCCATCGTGATCTTGACCTTTCATGGTAAACCTCAATTTTTATTTACCATGAGTTTTCTCCTTTTTATATTAAAATTGATAGGATAATTGAAGCTGAGGAATTAGTGTTTTGAAGTTACATTTGTATTTTCTAGAACTTACACTCAATGAAGAGATAATACCTACTTGAACAAGATTTGTCTGTTAATTTCTATTAAATCCGATTCCATAAATTTTTATTGTGATTTTGCTTTTTTTTTTTTTTTGCTGAGGAAGATTCATCGTGAGCTAACATTTGTTGCCAATCTTCCTCTACTTTGTATGTGGGTCACCGTCACGGCATGGCTGCTAATGAGTATTGTAGGTCCATGCCTGGTAACTGAACCTGGGACACCAAAGCAGAACATGCCAAACTTAACCACCTGGCCAGGGGCCAGCACTATGATTGTGCATCTAGTTATAACATAAAATCCATCAATCTTCTCTTCATTGTCACATGGTAATTCAGACATAGGTGATTTCAATATCATGAATTAAGTATCTCTTATCTGTTACCTGACAAACTTGTGTAGCTTTGATTTTGGAATATTAAAAATGAGCATACCCCCTGGGGGCATTATTTTCCACTTAAGAGAAGCTTGCAGCAGGCTCATTGCCTTCCTTCCCACACTAGATCCAGAGTCGTGGAAATGTGTCTGCCTTGCACACAACACAGAGCACAAAGGAATTACTCAACAAACAGGTGATAAGTGAATAACTGGTGGGATCATCAGGTCATTCACAGAAGCCAGACTGAGAGAGAGCTTCCTTAGGTCAGGAAGGAGAAGCATTGCTTTAAATTTGTGATGTTTTAATTTGTAACATTGTAATATGAACAGCAAGTATACTACATTTATCAAAATTGTGTTCTGAAGGTTTTCAAAAATCTCTAAATCTCAGAATAGAGAAAAATCAATCTCTGTGAACCTGTTACTTGCTTCAAAGATTGTCAACTCGTATACCATCTGGCTTTGTTTATCCTCACACCAAGTCCCCAAGAATTAACCAGAAGAGATGGCTGAGAGCACATCATTTCAGCTGTAAATATTTCCGTTTCTCTTACAGATGAGGGATTTTTGGAACACAAACACAATAATATTATCACACACAAAAATAAAAATGTCATTCGGATAATCAACTGTCTAGTCAGTATCCCAAGTCTCCCAGTTTTGTCAAGGTTATTTCCTGGTTTTACATTTTATTTGAGTCAGGATCTTAATGAAACCCTTCTTTTGCAATTGGTTGATCTGTTTCTGAAGTCACTTTTAATCTCTTAGTAGTTCATGCATCTTGGGATTTGGGTGGGATATGAGTGTGTGTGTTTGTGTGTCTACACTGATGCATGAATTCTTTCTTTCCTGGATGGCAGTGTCCTGAAAGGAAGGACCTGGGCTGTGGGAACAAGGATTTCTACTCTGCTTCAGGCTGAACTGAAAAGGCATCCGTGGGTGACACTTGCAGCCTTCAGAAAGGAGGGGGAAGAAGTACCAAGGAATTCAAGACAATGGCCCTTGTCTTACAGGGTGTTTCCAGGGCATGATGTTCAAAATGCCAGGTGCTAAGACTTTAGCTCCACGTCCTTGGGTGGATTCTCAGCATGAGCTCTGAGCAGTGTCTGTTCACCACCCACGTGGGCAGCATGTCAGTATTTTAATTGTTAAGGTGGTGTCTGTTGTGTCTGTGGTGTCTAAGATTGGTGGCATTCCCCTGCTGGACCCACTTCTATACCTGCCCCTCTCCTGCCTCATCTTTCAAAACTCCCAACAGGAAAGTTTCACATCCCTGTAACACAAATCCATATAACCACAGCACAGACTGGGGAAAAGAACACAGCAGTCCCAAGGACTAAGTGCTCTATTAGTTCAGGCCCAGCTGCCACTTTGGGACAAGTCAGTAACGACACGACTGAGTGTGTAAACTAGTGATTGTCTAAGACCATGGACCTCGGAACCACATGGGCCCAGATGTCACCCAGGGCAGCAAGGGATGGTGTGCGTCATTCAGTGGACAGGATTAAGGTCTATTGTCCTGGCAAACCAGAGCTCACCACTGATCCATCAGGCCCAGCCAGGGAGGAATGGCCACGATGTACCTGACAGAGAGGCTGGGGGCCTTCTAGGGAATTTCTGCCAAAAAAGAATCATACAAGGAAGTGCGGGGATGCTGGAAATCCTAGTTCACAGGGAGTGGTGAGGTTTATGGAACAAAGTCCTGTTGTAGGTTTAAAAGCTGCATCATGAATCTTTCCCTCTGGATATGAAACAAGCGGGAAAAGGACTTCCACGGGCATGGGCCAGGATCCCAGGTTTCCAATCTTGGTGAAGGGTGAACAGGGAGGACTAGAGGCGGCCTGATGGGGATGTCCTGTCGGCCCTTAGTCCATCTGCACATGGTGTTCCTCTGGCCTTGTCTGTTGCACAAGCAAACTTTTATCTTTTTACATTTTTCCTCATTTAGTGTTGATGCGAATCCAGACACAGATTAGAAAACGGCAAGTTCCAATATCTGATCAAAGAAACATCAACAAGAGAAGCAAAAAACATTCCTTCTTCCTGATAAGCTGTAGAAAGACAGCCACTATCCTGGGGAAGGACATGGTCCTGGTAAGTGCTATTTGAAAGACACCCACATTTCAGTGGTTATTGCTCTGCCTGGGAATGTCCCTCCAACCTCTACATCCAGGGAGATCTGAGGGGCTGTCTCTGCTCCTGGCCCAGGTGAACCACACAGAAATGCACCTGTCCTCTGAGGAAGGGGGACTTGAGGGTGTCATTCAGTAGCCAGGGAGGAGGCTGGCCCTCCTCCCTTCTCCCACATACAATAAGATGTGACCATACACAAGTTCTTAATTCAAGGAGGAAAATAAGATTCTGTGTCTCTTTTACATGAGCATAAGAAGTGAAAGAACCACACCACAACACCCAGGCTGCGACAGAAACAGGATATAACATAAGAGTCAAACCTACCATTTACTATTAAAGAAATAATATCACTCCTCCCCAATGGGTTAACGGTCGCAGGGGTGGAGATGTCAGGGAGTTGGAAGGGGTGGTGCCCTCCCTCTAGGGCTTTAGGGGAAACCAGGGAAAGTCTTAGGATGTCATCGTTCACTCAGGGTGGGAAGAGCTGGCCCAGTGCACCACGAGGGCACCAGTGTCACTGCTGGTCAGGAGGAGCTGCTCTTGTGGTCTCCAGAGTGTGACGCCTCATCGCCAAGGGCGTGGTGGCTGAAGAGAAGAAACAGATTATTTTGGGGTCCCTCCCTGAGATTCATGGCACACCTCCCTGCAGCCCTGCACTCTGAGCCAAACTCTGTGCCGAGTGCTCAGTCCATCAACAGCACCCCGTTTGTCCCTGATGCGAGAGGCATCATTTAGCATCACCCATTTCAGAGGATTCAACTAAATCCCAGAGAGGAGAGGGGAGCGGCCTGTCCCAGGCCTGCTCAGCAGTGGAGCTGGGATCCAGTCCCATGCTTAGCCCGAAGCTGTACTGAGCCCCTTGGATTCAGTTGCGGTTGGTCCCAACACTCACTCGGCCCTGAACTGGAGGATGTCCGGTTCCTCTTTCTCCTGAAGAGCCGCATTTTGCTCGCCTTCTGGCGTGCGGGCTCCAGCTGGCAGGAGACCCAGTAGCTACAGGACAGAGTGGCCTGTGAGCTACCAGGAGCCACACCTCAGGTGCCCCTCCCAGAGTCTGCCAGCAGCTGAGTCCTAGTGCCCCATGGGTCACCATGCTACGAGTTCCGTGGCTGATCAGCGAGCCAGGCCACAGGCTCTGGAGCTGGCCATCAGAGAGAGTCTGCCCTGCCCTCACCCATCTCCTGTCCCCCTCACCTCTCATGGACACTGATGGGCTCCATGGCCTGGAACCAGGCCCCAAATCGCTCGTCGGGCTCCAGGTCATATGCATTTGCAGCCTGCTGGAGCAGCTGGATCCTCCGGATGAGTGTGAATTTCTGGGAGGAAGGACAGGATGCAGACAGGGCTTGGTGGGGAACGCTGCCAGGGACTTGTGCGGAGTGAGGATCTGGTCTGGGGTCTGTGCTCACTCGGGAACCCTCCTTCCTTCCCACTCCATTCAGGACTTGCCTGTCCTCACAGTTGGCTTGAATTCGTTCCTCATCCAGGAAGGTGTCCTTGATGCCAGCCCCACCCGCACCCACCAACGTGATGGGATTCCCAGCTTTGTGAATCTGACTCTCCCAATAAATGTAAGACCCAAGGGATGAGGCCAGAGAAAGTCTTGCCAGGCGAGATCTCTGATTTCCACATCCCCATCCTCCCCATAGCTGCTCACCTCACAGCATTTCTGGAAGTTGACCCGATTTCCCTGGAAGGGAGACAGCCCATGTCCATCAGAAACAGCCCCCTAAGCCCAGAACCAACCCCCATCCCACCCCTTCTCAGGCTGCAGGAATGTCAGGGCCCAGCAGAGGGCAGACCTTCCACAAAGAGAACTTGACACTGGGCCAGGCTCTGGGCTCCAGAGCAGGAGGGACAGGGGAGCTGAGGCCAGAGACCTTATGTAGCACACCCTCTCTGATGACAGACGGGGAGACTGAGGCCTCAGGGAGGAAGGGACAGCTGGAACGCAGAAGTGCTTCCTCACTTGCAGGGGCTGATGGAACTCCCCCAGGGGCAGGGCCTGGGGGGAGGCTGAATCCATCCCAGACACAGCCTCCTGCAGCTCTGCAGGCAGGCAGCTATGAGCTTCACCAGCCCAGGTAGACTGGTGCAGGGCTTATGCGGAGCGTCTATTCACGCATTGCTAAGATGGGCCTGACTCCCCAACTCCCAGGGGTGGCCATGGGGCTCTCATGAGAGGAGGTTTGCCAGGTACTGAGAGCTCAGGTCCCAGTGCAGGGCTCTCGCCTCCCAAACCTCAGGATCCTGCTCCATGTCCCCACCTCCAGGCTCACTCACTTCCAGATCATCCTCCATCCTAATGTCCAGCAGCTTCAGGTGATAGAGGAACATGACCAGGAACGGGACGAAACCCTGTGAAATCAGGGTGGGAGTGGTGAGATGAGTCCCACCTCTCAGGTGCCCCCATGGACCCTCCTCCAAATCCCTTCACCCCAACCGCCTGCCCACCACAGACTCCCACAGAGAACAGCCTAGGACCCTCAGCGGCCTCCCCCCAGTTGCCGCCTCCAGGACCACCCAACTTCCCCAGTCACCTCCCAGGGGCGGCTTTTGGCAAATCCCAGGGTATGTGGTCCCTGCCCCTCCCCACCCTAACCCATCCTGGGCCCAGCCCTTCCAGGCCTCCTCCTGGTCACTTCCAGGGCAGGCCTTTCAGGCTCTTGGGCTCCTGGAGCTGGGCTGGAGGAGGAGGGACCCCTCTCTTAGTGAGGCCTCCAGCCGTGAGGTGAGTGACCCCTCCTCTGACACCTAGACCCTCCCCCTCAGGCCACCTCACCTGCTGCTGCTGTCTCTCCTGGGCTCCCTGGGGGTCCATCTGCAGGGTGGCCCTCACAGATATCACCTCCTGCAGGGTCAAGGACTGGCTCAGGGAGGCATGTTCCATTCCCCATGTCTCCCAGGCCCCTGATCTTGGACCCTGGACATCTGGTGTCTATGGCTGCTCCCATTCCAGGGTGCCCTGATGCTAGATCACTCCCAGCTCCAAGACTCCCTTCTCTGTGCCCTCAGGCCTGCCCAGGCCCCTAAGCCTCTCTCCTCATCAGGAAAGTGTGAGGAGGACTCCCCATGCATCCCAGGGTCCCCTGAGGACTCAGTATCATCTGACTGTCACCAGTGCTGTCCCCTTCCCCCTCGAGGAGGAGGAGCACAAAGCTCCTGCACATTCCTCGCCCCCTTGTACCTCATCACCCCTGTGAGGCCTGCACCACAGATCATCTCCCTCCATTTCCCAGATGAGGAGACCGAGGCCCACAGAGGGGCAGTGACTTGCTCAGGGGCCCACAGAGGAGACCGCTCCCCCTCCCAGCCAGAGGCCCTGGCCCCAGGCCTTCACTCCTCTTCCAGACACACCTCGGACCAATGTCCTGTCCTCTGGACTCTCGGGGTGTGTTGAGGCCCTCAGTCAACCTGAGCCATGGATGGAGAGGCACAAGGTGTCTCGGGGTCCCATGCAAGTGGCTGTTGTGTTTTCCAGCCCCCTGGGGTTCTCTGACACCAGGCTGGATCTGAGGCCATGCCAAAGTCCTCAGCTCCCTAGGATCCCCTCAGGATGGTCCCTGCACAGAACTCCTCCTTCACTCACTCAGGAAGGGGACCCCCGTGTGCCACATCTGAGTGACAGTGTAGGAGTTGACCACGGCACTGTGTAATGGTGACATTTGCATCCTTTTTCACTTGGAAACTTCTAATGTCCCTTCTCCTTTCTCAGCTCTCATGTTTGAAGTCTGTGGTCTGAGCCTTTGCACAATCCTTAGGCCCCTCCTGCCAGGGCCTCGATGGAGGCCATTAAGAATCTGTCAGGAAGGTCCATTAAGAATCTGTAGGTTCCTCGATAATTCTCATTGCCATCTGGGGCGTATCCTTGTCGACAAGGCACTGGGGGAGACTTACTGGTTTGTCAGCAGTGACCACTATCGGGCTAGAGTGCACCGTCCCAGAGGTTCTGCCCAGATCCACCATTTGGCCCAAGGCTGTGCAGCCCCTGTGTCCACAAGGCCTGTGTGACCTCACAGTGCCCATCCCTGGGACAGGCAGAATGCCCTCCCCTGTGAGGTGCAGTGAAGACAGAAGGAGCAGCAGGGGCCTGGCTTCCTGAGGACAGACTGGGCTGCTTTAGGAAGAAAGGAACCCCCACCCACTCCATCCACCCCCCAGCCTGGAAGATGATGAGGGGCAGCTGATGGGTCCGCATGGAAGCCAGACACCTGCTCATTCTGCCAGCTCCTCACTTCTTGGAACAGTCCAGGCGACACCACTGTATCCCGTGACCAAGGCCTCCTGCCCCAAACAGTCCCCACCTGCCCCTGCAGCTCACACCCCCCGCTTGCTGTCCAGCTGGACAAGACAGACCCTTATTTCTCGGGGAACCTTAAGTGAAAAACTTACCAAAGCACATCCTGCCTGGTCCCTCCCCACCTCACCTCCCGTCCTTCCATTTCTCCAGCCTCCACTCACCTCCTTGGGAAGCTTCCTGCTCTCCCGGTGGCATGTTTGGATGATGTTTTTCAGTATCTGACAGTTCTTCCTGAGGAGGGAATAAAGGAAAGAAACACTGTGGAGTGGTTTGAGGGTAAATCCCTTTTGTTTGAAAACCCAGAAGATCCAGACAGCCTGGATGAGCATTTTCACTGTGTCCTCTGAGCCCTGAGGTGTCTGGGACTGGGGAGGGGACTCTCCTATTGTCACCTGGGGCCTCCATTCTCTTATTTTCTCAGCAGATGTCTTTTAAACAGTCTTAATTTCACGTGGACAGAGAGTTCTGTTGCTGCAAACACTTGAAAATCCTCAATTTGGTTCAAGCCGTGATCTGTCAATTAGGGAAACTGATTCCTGAAGCAGAACCACTGGCCTAAGTTTTCAGAAAGACTCCAAGCCTGCCAACCAGGTCAGACCCTAACCCCAGGGTTTGCTGTCTCCCAGGAGGTCCCAACTGACTGAAGGGCAATGCTAGCCCTGTGGGGGGTGTCTGGTCCACCCAGGTGGTGCTCGCATGGAGAGAGGCCTACCCACCTGGACACCTGTCTCCACGTCTCTTTTAAACGCTGAATGGAGGGGCCCTGCAGAGCCCAGAAGATCGTATGGAGAGAGGAAAGGTTCCTCAGGCTGTGGCATTCCTGGGGAAGGGAAGAGAATGAGCTGTGAGGGGGAGCTGGAGCCCTGCTTCCTCTGGCTTCTGTCACCTCATTGACGTCTCCTGTCCTGGATGAGACAGCGGCTCAGGGAACCCGGAAAAGGCACAGATGGACCCTCATGAGGAACACTCCCTGGGAGGAGGATTTCAGCTCAAGCCAAGAAAGGAGCCCAGGAAGGGGTGAGCTTCCCACCACTGGGACCAGGAGTCAGGTCATCGAGGCCTGGCAGGAGGGGCCTAAGGATTGTGCAAAGGCTCAGACCACGGACTTCAAACATGAGAGCTGAGAAAGGAGAAGGGGCAGTTCCCCCGACTCCAGAGAGGGGCTCCCAGGGCCTCCAACATCTTACCTTGGCCACCTGGATCCAGAGCTCCACCACCCTGGGTCTGTCCTGGGCCGTCATGTTCGGGTCCCCAATGCAGGTGGTGACGATACATTCGACCACTCTGTTAAAGTGGGTCATGGTGGCATGGATGGTGGGTCCCACGTGCTCGTTGCCCCTGTTGTCACACTGGGACCAGATGGAGTCCAGAAAGTCGTGGGGCCTCACTGTCTTGAAGAGCTCCTGGGGAGGACAGGGAGTGTCACCCAGCCCTGCCACAGCCTAGCTCAGCTTCCGCAGCCCCCAGTCCCAGGCCGGGTCAGTGGTGAGTGTTGGAGCTCAGGAAGCTGAGAATGTGGCCTGAGGCTTGTGGGAGTCCCTGGGTCTTGCCTGTGTCCCCTGAGGGCACCCAGCACAGGATGACCCAGGACCCGATACTGTGGCGCAGGGAAGTGGCATTTGCTCGCCGCCCAGTCTCACTTCCTCCAAGCACCAGAACTCGGCTCCTGCTTGACCATCTCTAGGGGCATCTTCCACCCATTCTGACCATCCTGGGGTCTGACTCCTCTTTCAGATGCACATTCCCCCAAGGCAGAAACAACCAGGGGCTTTGTTTGTCTGCCTTGTAGTCATGTACACATGAGGTGCCTAATTAGTGCTGAGGCTGTTGAGGCCTCCTGGGCAAATGAGTGAACTACCCAAGGACGAGACAACACTTCAGTGTACTCCCCTCCCCCACCAAAGCGCAGACTCTGCCCAACTTCTTCTCTGCTCCACCTCATCCATCTGCACAGCTACTCTGCATGGCAGCTGCTCTCAAAGTCCATCCCTACTGTCCACATGAGGACAGCAAAGGCTTGGGAGTTAAGAAGGCTGCTCAGGTCACATGAGGGTAAGTGGGGAAGCAAGAGGTTGGACCGAGATCATGGGATTCTGGATCAGGAAATGGCAGGTGTGTGGCAGCTCATGGCACAGGGAAGGCCGGCCCCACCTGCCCTGAGAGCCCCGCTGCTCACCACATCCATCAGTGTCAAATGCTCTGCCACCAGCCGGGGAGGGAACTCCAAGAAGTCAGGCTTCTCCTCCCTCAGCAGGTTCTTGGTGGTCACGTCCCAGTGGCAGGTGGGCTCTGGGGCTGGATCTGGCTCTTCTGTTATCTCTCCAGGTGGAGGCAGGATTCTCCCTGGAGCCAATGGTCCAGCTGGCTCCAGCTCAGGAGCTGGCACTGGGGCTGGGGCTGATGTTGGTGGTGGCTCTGGCCCTGGAGGGACTGATGGAGGTGACACTGGCTCCAGCTCTAGCACAGGTGGTGGAACTAGAGCTGGAGCTGGATCTAGCTGTGGAGCTGGCCCTTGCTCTGGCGCTGGAGCTGGAGGGAGCTCTGGAGATGGTCCTGCAGCAGGAGAAAGAAACAGTGTCACTCAAGTAGCTGACTTCCCCTGTGCCTGTCAAAGCCAGGAAAGACCCCACTGCCTTGAAGTGAACCAAGCCTTTGAACACTCTGCAAATTATCTTCCCAGACTGCAGTCGCCTCACCTTCCAGCTCTGCCTCAATGGGCCGTGGATGCTCCAGCTGGACCTGAAGAAGGTAGGCGTGGCCCTGCAGCCCCGAGCCAGGCAAGCTGAGATGCAGAGAGGCCAGCTTCATCCTGAAGCAGGGAAAGTGCAGGGGTTCCCAGAAATCCTGCCCTGGGTCCAGGCAGGTTCCCACCAGAGAAGAGATGGCACTGGGGGAGGCAATTGGGCAACAGAGTCAGAGGCCTGGCCTTTCCCTCCACACTTCTCACCCAAGGCACCATGGCTTGGGACTGGGCCCTATGCCTCCCCCTTTCCATCCAGGTGAGAGCCACATGGCAACCCTGGCCCCTGTGAGTCTGTCCTGGCAGTGGCAGGCCTGCTCATCCAGCAAGTTGACACAGAGTCTGTTGTGACTCTCTTCCCACGGACACTCTTCTCCTGAAGGTCTGGGACACAGCCCACCCCAGCCCTCCATGCACTTGTGCAACTGGATTGAGCACTGAGACAGATTTGTGACCAGGTTGCTCACACACCTCCTGTTCTGGGCCTGGAGGCGGTGGTCAGAAGAGGTAGATGTGGAGAAGGGGAGGCAGATTAAAATGGGTCTGTGTTGGGAATGGGTTTCTAGGGGAGACCTCAGCCCAGCCACCCTTCTGGTTCCCAGGGGTCCTGGCACCCATCCATAGCTCTTTGACTCCTGTCCTCCTGGAGTGGAAGCCACCGGACCTCTGCCTTCCCATGGGAATCGAAAGATGCGTGAGATGCGGCTTCTGACAGGCTCACCTCAGCCACAGCCTCCATCTCTCCCCCCACAGCTTGTTCTTTAGAGACAGGAGGCCGTCCTTCTGGACCCAACGACCACTCACTTTTTTAGGTGGTCCTGCGCTCTGCCCTCCTGGCTGGAATAAGGGGAGATGCCTCCAGATGTAAAGGAGGCTATGAGGGCATCCCTTGGGATGGACGGTGGATGACAAGACCTGCAAATGATGTCGAATGTCAATGTCTGACTCTCAGACGGAAATTGAGGCCACGCATTGTGTCTCCTTCATTCACTGAGTTTACTGTCTCCAAATGTCCTGCATGCAGTAGGTGCTTAATCTACATGGTTTATTGAATGTAGTCCACCCAGAACCATCCCAGACACCTGAGTGGGCCTAGGGCCTCTCTGCTGCCCCAGAGATCCTTGATTGGCTACCCCAAGGAAAAGGACCAGGACCAGCTGGATGGAATCTCCAACTCCTTGACAGGGTGGTTTCCATGTGCTTTTCCAAACTCAGAAAGGCCGCATCTCAGAGATAGGTGAGGCAGACTACTTTTCACGGGGAGGAGAGAAATAAACACCATGAACAACCACAGCACGTCCACAGCCCTCTCTGCAGAGCCAGGCACCAGGTAAGCACCCGCCATGGCTGATCCCATTAGTTCCTACAAGATCCCCATGAAATTTATCCTCTCCCACCCTACTTTTCAGAGGAGCAAACTGAGGCTCAGAGAGATTTGGTGACACTCCCAGGACACACAGCTGGCAGGGGGCAGAGTCACCACTGTGCTGAGGAGGGAGTGGCCACTCACCTAGTAAACTGCTGGTCCACGACCTGGTGGGATGTGTCTAAGGCCGAGTAGTTGACCATGAAGGTGGTGAAGCTAGAGATGTTCCTCCTCAGGAAAGCTGGTGCGATGGACTCTGTCAGCTTCTCCATCATGCCTGTCTGGAGGGCCCGCATCCTGCAGGCCTCATTGAAATTCACGGTGGACTCATCCTCACACTGAGGGAGAGGAAGAGGTACATACACTCAATGACATCATGGTGAACCAGCGGGAGGATTGAGGTGACTTTCTACCCTCCTGTGTAGCTGGTGGGAAGGAGTGAGGGTCCAGATTCCTTTGGGAGTAGGACCGTGGAGCAGTCTAATGAGAAAACCCTGGGGGGTTCCAGGGGAGACTCAGATTTGAGTCTGCATTCTAGTAGTGCCTTGGTCCTCTCAGAGTCCAGGGTATGAAGACCCCTCTGCACCCACACTCACCTCAGACCAGCCCTCTTCATTGATGGACTGGTGCACCTGTGTCCTCTCCAGGGAGATGGCGAACTGGAAACCATCTACCAGCTCCTCAACCATCACTTGGGTGCAGCTCTGCAGTGACAGTGCCCAGAAGTCAGGCCAGCAGGCATCAGGGGCCTGCCTGGACTTCGCCACAGAGGGAAACCCCACCACAGTTCAGGCACAGAGGGGCATCTGCATAGTCTCCATCAGGGAAGGAATGTGATGACACCTCGACTGCCTGGGATTCACATGTGGGTAGAAGAGCTTGGTCCCCAGCACTCACCTTCCTCTCCTGCAGCCAAGATCTTCAATATGAACATGACACACCACCAGATCTCCCACCATTTAGCTACCTGCTGCTGCTCAGGGTGGTTCCTCCTCATACTACCTTCTCTAACTCCACCTCACACACACACACACACACACACACACACACACAATGAGGGTCAAGGTGTGTGGGGCTGTGCATTTGGGATCACAGTTGTTGCCTGACGTAGAGTGGCCTGCCCTGGGCTACGCTGTTACCTGATGGTTCCTCCTGCCAAAAGGCCACAGACATTCAAGGTGAGGGCTGAGCCAATGTCTAAAGCGACTTAACATGCTCTCATTCTTGGCTTTCCAGGGGCCAGAGCCTCGGAAAGTCACGGGACAACACGAGAACATCCTGCTGTGTCGAGTGTCTCCACTCAAATGAACTGGACAGGAGGCTGTGATTACAATGTGGGTGCCTGGTAACCAGAGTTCTAAGTTCTGTTGGGGGCTGTCACCAAGGAAGTGAGGTCACTTCAAGGTTCTATTACTTGGCCCCTTCCTTCAATCAGACACACCCAAAGCCCCCGCTAGGCTGTTGGCTGCTCTCCCTCCTTGCCCATGTCATCTCCATCTCTGTACACAAATATCCATCACCACCCTCTCCACAGCTCCTTGGGAGTGGAACCAGTGGCCAGCTTTGAGGAGACAGAGCTGAAGTCACACCTCTTTTATCCTACCAGTTCTGTGTCCTGGAAAAGCCACTGTGCCTCTCAAGATCTCCCCAGTCTCCCAACCTGCATAATGGGGATGGTGCTAAAAGCAGCTTTCTAGGATCATCGTCAGGTGTATATGAGATAATACCTACGACACCTGTGGATTGGTGTCTCATGTGTCTAATGCTGAACCTCCCATCTATGTCAGTTCCATCTGTGCAGCCTCCAGAAAACCCCACTCCATACTTCTTGTCACACATCATTGGCATGAATTTGGTCTGGTCACTCTTATCTGCAAGAGGGGTTAGGAATTTTAGTTTGTTGAATTGCCACCCAAAATAAAACTGATTCTCTGTTCTCAATATTAAGGGAGAAGGTGAACAGTGGAAACTACCCATGCTCTCTCCCTACACTAACCTTCAAGTTGAAGGGGAGGAGATGAGCTTTTCAGATGAATCAAGCATGTATTTACCTACCACAGGCTCTCTTCTCTTGTTGTTTATTCATCCACAGAGAACAAGAAGTCTTGCTTCCAAACCAGAATGTATGAGACGTCCACTGCCCTCTGTTCCCAGCAGAATGACCAGAACCAATTTGTTGGCTTTTATTTGCCTGGCCCTTGTAAGTAGATCTGAGAACATTCTATGTCCTTCATAGAGTGGGTCTGGGAGGGTCTGAGGTTGTAGAGAATTGTAGGCAAATAGCAGGCTCCTGAAAAACTGAGTCAAATTTGAATCTCTGTAATTCAAAGAAGGAGAGTGACATCAGCATCATGGTGGAATAAGACACCTCCTGTTTTTCTACTCCTGCACTAACAATGCTTTGGCATCCATCCATAGACAAAAGTGCCTTTGTGGGAGAAGTGGGATCTAGCACCATATGCCAAGGGACCCAGAGGGAGTCTCACCCACCCATGTATCTGGTAATAGACAGACAGACCTCGGTCCCAGCTCTGGACCCTGCAGTGGCCCATGAACCAGCTCAGGTTCCTTTCAGCTGCTGCATGGAAACCCCTGAAAACACTGTCTTAGATCATGACACACAGAGGAGAGGGCCTTTGTGGAAGTCCAGGTTTCAAGAAGAGAAGTTCCAGCCCTCTGTTGCAGCACAAAAATATGAGTCTGGATGTGTTGAAGAGTTTGGAGGCATTGGCAGATAGGTACTCTTAGAGGGCTTTAAAGGATGTGGATCCTGTAACTGCACTGAGCACTCCATCAAGAAGTCTCCCATGACTTGTGGGGTATGCCTCACCCATGGATCTCCCCAGCTGGCCCTTAGGCACCCCCAGTGCTCTGCGTGCCTCACATACACACACCTCCACCCTAGGGCTTCTTCCTTGTGTATGCTCCCAACAGTGTTGGTTAGAGTGAATTTTGGAGAACAGCTAGTGAGCACGTGCAGAAACTTGGTCCAAATCCTCAGGCCAGAGAGAGACCACAAACTTGAGGTTTCACACAACCTCTGGAATACAAAAGGGAGGCTGTCAGCGCCCAGCCTATTACATCACAGCATCAAGAGAATGCATACAGGCTGGAGAATTCTGCCATTAATGAACAAATTAAAAATGCTGAGATTATATTGGTATAACACATTAAAATACAAATGTATTATTGAAACATATATTATCTTTAAAAAAATGACATTTCAAATGTTGGAAAAATTAAGTTTGAGAAACCTTGTAGGTGGTCAGTAAACATCTGTCCCTCCCTTCCTCTCCAGAGCAGCCGTATGTATATGTGTAAATACACACACACACATATATATATATAACCCCTATAAGTTATATATATAGAGAGACGCATATGTGCATGTGTGTCCACAAACACTCATAAATATATATAATGCGTGTACCTATGTATATTGTATACATGTATGTATACATGATAGAATACTCACATGCATATGTGTGTATCTCTACAATTTCACCTTCAATAAGGTAAATTTCCGGTTTGTATTGACTCTAAATAACTCTGCATTTTAACTGGTTAGGTTTGTTTCGGTTTGTTTTCCCCAAACTTTCTGGTTAGTCCTTTGGGCACTTCTCAATTGGATAACTGTTATGGTTTTCATTCGTTGTTGTGCTTTCATTTTCTCTTTTTAATAAACATATTTGTTGAAATATGACATACAATCAGAATAGAGCGCAAATCCAAGTGTAAAGATTGATAAGTTATCAAAAAGTGTACACATGTGTTAACATCACCCAGGCCAGCAAACAGAACATGACCAGTTCTATTTATAGTAGATTATACATGATATATATAATACATAATAAGCGCAGTAACCCAGAGTATTATTTCTCCTTTTCAGGAAGTAGCACACTGAATGGCAATGCATAAAGCAAATTTGGACATGATGTCGCCTCCTTCAAAAATATAGCTGGATTTGGAAGTTTAATTTTTTTTAGGAATACATGAGTTTAGTTCCAGAGAAAAAGAGGCTTGTAAATTTCCTTTCCTGTAATGACCTTGTAAGATTTTTGTAGCAAAGTTAAGCTATTCTCATAAAATGAATCAAAAAGTTTTTCCCATTTTTCCTGTTCTCTGGAAGAGCTAGATTCAATGTGTATTATTTCTCTCCTGAATGTTTGGTGGAATTTGCCAGCAGAGGTGTTAGCCATGATGAAATATGGGAATGTTTTACACTATGGATTCAGTTTCTTCTTTAGATATGGGACTATTCAGATTTCTCATTTCTTCTTGAGACAGTTTTGGTAACTTTCATTTTTTTGGCAATTTGTGAATTTCATCTAAATGTTCAAATGTATTGACATGTTATTTATAATGACACGTGTGTTGTCAGGGAAGGTCTGGGGTGAATATTCTGGGGGCAGAAGTCAAGCTCAACTCACGGGTCCCTGCAGCTTCAGGCACCTGGATGCTGGAGGGAGAGCTTGTTCTCATTGCAGGACCAGAGGCTGAATGCTTTTCTTTTTGCCCTCTGCTCTCCATTCACACCAGCTCAGGAGACCTTGTTCCTGGGCAAGTTGGCGTGCAGGCAACGCCCCATGTAAATTCTTCCAGGCCTGGTGGATATTTGGAAATATTTTTCTCAGATGTTCTCTTGAAACCACATGGACACATTTGTATAATATTCTCTCTTTATTTTCTCTTTGAATCAGTTTTGGTAATCACATTTTCAATTTTTAAACTGTACAAGGCTGTGTCTCTTAGACTCCTAAGTGTTTTCAGTTTTAACTCCTTGAAACTTCTCCCAGATGTTTCTGCCTTATGGTGATTCCTTCTTCATCGGAGCTCTGAAGCCCTTCCTAGCTCCCTGGTTGTTGATGGTGGCATATACACGAGTTTCATGGGGCAGAAGTTTAGGCAGTTTGATTGCCAGCCTTCTGCTGCACCTTTCTCAGCCCACAGACGCCGAGCTTCTCTGCTTGTCCCAGAGCCTTCAGTTGTAATTACTCTTCCTCCCCAGGGCTACCTCCAATCTCATGTTGATATTATTGCTGTTCTCTGAAGCATTTGATGATGTGTTCAAATGAACAAGCATTTTGGATCCTGAACCAAAGAACCATTTACAAAACGCACTCTGAATGTGATCTGCTTTTCCATTCATTAAACTTTTCTCATAAACTTAATCACTTTTCTCCATGTGTGTGGAATTCAGTAAGGATATTCCAGAGCCAAGGTGATGTTACTTGATTTAGATATAAATTCTAAGGCTTCAAGAGAGCTGTTGCCACAGATGGAATGAGTTGGCTGGGCATTCTTCCTTAATTAAGTGGTTGCATTGGATTTGAAGATAATTGTGGTTTGAGTCTTTTCCCTAAGGAGCCCCATCCCTCTCAGCAGGTTTCAGTACAAGAACTAGCAGTATGTTCTGGCCTTGGTTTTTGCCATTGAGAAAATCAACAGAAAACCCCATCTTTTACCCAACATATCTCTGGGAGTTGATCTCTATAATGTCCTGCACACTGAACAGAAGGCACTGGAGAGTTCCCTCATTTGGGTCTCAGGGCTGGGCAAAGACAACCCAAATTACACCTGTAGGAGAGAGAGCAAGTCTCTAGCAGTCCTTACTGACACAACATGTGCAATTTCTGCCCAGATGGAACACTGCTGGAACTGTACAAGTTTCCACAGGTAAGGGTGTGTGGTATGGGGAGACATGAAATCATGTCTACTTTGATGCCATTCTCAGGTGCCTGAAAAGGAAGAAAGGAGGAGACTGTGTTTATGCATCTCTCACTGGATGTAATCTCCAAGGACGAGTGTATAGAGTCTTAGTGATGTATGCACATTTCCTTTATTTGGCAGCCCTAAGCACTATGATTTCATCCATGTCCATTGATAACAAGGTTCCAGGGACCATCTGCTCTTGGCCAGATTGGGTCCCAAGCCTGAGTCAACAAGTCATTTGCATGAACATCATGTGCAGTGATGCAAATGAACTGCATCAGAGGAGGCAATGTCAGGAGTAAGGTGCAAGTGTCAGAAAGGGCCCATGTCACTCAGGGCTCAGACAAGAACATTCTAGCATCACAGCCTCCAAAGTGCAAGATAGGGAGGGACAGCCTCACACACCCAGGGCCCAGGGCAGCCACAGGACATTCTATGTGTGACCCATGCAGGGCTGCACACCAATCATGAGTGCAGAAACACCACAAGCCCATGAGGCCCTGCCTGGGGAAGCAAAAGTCATGCTGAATTTATAGGATTCCAAATCAGTAACTCAAGATTAATGCAGAAATAAAGTTGCATTTTTGATTTTCTAAAAATGGACAGCCTTTCCTTTTCCTCAGTTCTTTTAACCATGCTAATTCCGGGATCAATATGTTGTGATGATCCACTTCTGCACCCTCAACCTTGGTTTCCTCCATTATTAATGCTGTTGTGAGAAATTCCTCCCTTTCCTCACCCTAAAGCAGAGGATACTAGCTGGAAGGAACCCCTGTATTCACCATCACCAGAAACATCTATGACTATGACAAAGGTCACACACACCTCTATGGCCCTTGAGCAAAGGGGATTTTAGGGCAGTGAAACCATAGTTCTATATTATTCTGTAATGGCGGATACATATTACTATGCATTTGTCAAAACCCATAGAATGTACAACACAAAGAGTGACCCTAATTCGAACTATGGACTTTCATTAATTATAATGTATCTGGACTGGTTCAGGAATTATAACAAATGTACCACACTCAAGTTAATAATTTGTTGTTAATAATGTTACAGTAATAATGTTATATAAGTTATATAGATTACTAATGAGATGCTAATAATAGGAAAACTATGCTGGGAGGGATGAGGGGATATATAGGAACTCTCTATAATGTCCACTTAATTTTTCTGTAAACCTATAACTGTAAACCGTTATAAGAAATAAAATCTATTTTTTTAAACCATATTTTCCTATCTGGTAGCCTCTAGCTACATGTCACCATTGAGAATTTGAAATGTGGCTAGTCTAAATTGAGATGTGCTGTAAATGTAAAATACACTATGGGTTTCAAGGATTTTATATAAAAACATGAATGTATAATACCTCAGTGATAATTACATATTAACTACATGTTGAGATAATAATTCTTGGGAGATGTTGGGTTAAATAAAATATATTAAGATAAAAAAATGAAAGGCTTACATGGCTACTGACTTGGGAATTGCAAGATGCACCACCACACACACACACACAAGACTCTGGCTGAGGCAGGGGGTTCTAGGTTTTGCAACCACCTCATAAATGTATGGCCTCCCACACTCAAACCCTCCTCTCCTGACTTGGAGCAAGGCTATTGCTATGGGTTGAATTGTGTCTCCCAAAAGATATGTTGATGTTCTAATCCCTGGAACCTATGAATGTGACCTTATTTGGAAATAGGGTCTTTGCAGATGTGATCAAGTTAAGATGAGGTCCTTAGTGTGGACTGTAATCCAATATGACTGGTTGGAGAGGAAACAGCATTTGATGACGGAGGCAGAGATTGGACTGATTCAGCTGCAGCCAATGAACACTGATGATTAGTGGCCACCACCGCAAGCTGGGGGAGTCAAGGAAGGGCCTGCTGATACTTTGATATCAGATTTCTAGGCTTCAGAACTGGGAGAGATTGAATTTCTTTTGTTTTAAGTCACCCACTTTGTGCTATTTGGTTACAGCAGCCCTGAAAAGTCATACAAGTATAAATGGCAGAGCTCATGTCACACAGGAAACATAAAACAGAGGCAGAAAAAGGGGGATTTATTCTCTTCCTTCCATGTTGGAGTGATTTCTAGACAAACTGGTTGCTGTAGCAGAGGTCCCTGGTGTCACTGTGGTTTTTCTGGGGCCACAGGAGCTGGTGAAGCTGTTGGGCTTCTTTGAGGAGACAGAGATAATGGTATGCAGAGCCCTAACTATTATGCTGGAAATTACGGAGATATTTGTGATTCAAGAGTCCTTAACTGGGGAAAAGGCCATCACAAGGTGATTGGAATCAGGTCCGACTTGTCCCTCCCCACTGATGTCTGAGAACAATGGGACCTTGTCCAATTCATGATGAACCAAAGAAGACCTTCCATGTAACCTTATTTATAATATTGAAAATTTTCCAAACTCTTAAGTGTCTATTGATAGGATGCTGGTTAAAGATATTATAATAAATTTCAATTAAGTAATCTAGTCATTAAAAATCAAATCAGAGTCTATTTTGGAGCAAAAACTAAGTTTAGCTATTATAGGATACCAACGTTGTGAAATGAAATTTTTATGTTTATATACATAAGAGGAATATTGGCTGGAAGACAAAGCACCAAAATATTAATAGGGAATATCTTTGAAAGATGAACTTACAGTTGACTCAGTTTTCATTTTTGTCTCTCTTTGCTTACCTGATTTTCTACTAAAATGATCATGCAATTTTGGTAATAAGGAAAATTGTGTATTGTTTTACATGACTAGACCATAATCGCTGAAGATTCTAATGAAACAGGTGGGAGAAATAAGGGATCAGGTGTGTCTCTGACTTTTGTCAGGAAACAGCGCTCAAATCTCTGGCTACAAGAGGAGTGCTGCTTTTCTAGGGTAAGGGCTTAAACAGCTTATTCCCTCTCCAAAGAGAAAATTATCTAACGTGTAGTTCAAGCCTGCAGATAAACTGCGGAACCTAAAAACAGTTGTCTTCAGATCACTGTTATAATCTCCATCTTCTTTTAGTCTGCTAAGCTGCAGCATCGCTTTATCCATCCTATGTCATCCATGCACCCTTGTTGTTGATGTTAGTGGTGGTGGTTGTGTGTGTGTGTACGTGTTTGTGTCAAGGTAAAGGTGAGGGGAGGGAAAAGGTCAAGGAAATAATAATGGCAAAGATTGCATCATAAAATTGAGACTTCACAAGTACTAGCCACCAGTCTTAATCTTACATGCACCTTAAAATTCTATGTCATTAAAATGTGGCACTGGTGACAATCCCAACTAAATAAGAATACACCTCTCACTGTTGACTCTGTTTCACTCTTGAGTTTCTGTCCAACTTTTGTGTTTTGCTTTTTTTTTTTGTGTGGCAATATTTTAGTTTCTAAAGAATAAAACTCCTAGGAAACAGTCCCTTAATAAACATCAAATCTGATTCCCAAGGGCCAATTATCCACTCTTATAATGGTCTCTCCACCATCAAAAATGTGAAAGGCCATTGGCTAGAATGGAAGTCTTGGAGTTATGCCAGTGGCACACTGTATTTCCCTAATTGAACTTCTGCACCTGGTTTGGCCGAAACTAAGAGACAGTACTGAACTCTGCAATGTGCAGGATGGCAAAAAAGGTCAGCCCCAGGCCGACTCCAAGACCCAGAGGGCATTTGTGGATGCCAGCTATTAACCTAAATTATCTTTGTTCCCTCTCAGGACTCTACTGCTTTCTTGCTTTCATTGAGATTCAAAAGTTTTCAACCCAAGGTTTGTTGATGGTGAAGGAAGTGGTTAGTACCTCTTGCATTTCTACAGCACTGGGTTTTCAACACAGTCCCTGTGTGTGATTTTGTGTTATCCTACAACCATTTGGAGGTAAGAAAGACAAACATTGTCCTCAACCTCTTTCCGATGGAGAAAGTGTGGCACAGAAATGGTAAGTGAACTTCTTAAGTAATGAAGAGAATATCACACAGAGAATGGAGGCCAATGCTATTTGATCTACAGTTAGACAAATGTATTTGAACCTCTGCTCCCATAGATCACAACAGATGACCTTGGGGGAGTATGGAACCTCTCTAGGTTGCTTCTTCCTCAACTTGAAATGGGAATGATAATCTTTAGAGGATACGACTATTTTGAGGAAATGCAATAAAATAAATAGAACATCTGCACAACATGTCGTGGGATGCCTTATGTGTGATAAATGCTTAGTAATGATAGACGTTATTTTAATCAAAGCTACATTTAACTAGATTCTTAATTGCAAAATGAGATAAGGCAAAATGATTCACTTCCTTGTTAATAAATAACTTTCTTAGAAAATAATGCAAAATGGCATTGTCAATTGTTTCCATTATGTAAAAATAATGACCCTTCAAGTGCTTCTGATACTCATTCTTTATAACCATAAGAGAGGAATCTCATTGTTTCCTCACTTCCTGGGGCCATAGAGGTGAAGCTACAATAGGTAAAATTTTTGCAATATTTTGCAGAATATATATGGCTCTTTTGTCTACTTGAATATACTTCTTTTTTTCCCTAAAAATAACACCTTAATCAAATGAGCATGTATAGGTTTTCATTGGAATGTAAATCTACGATATTTGCATTTGAGTATTACATTACTCGCTAAAATGGAAGCTGATTTAGATTCAGAAAGGATATGGATTTATAGCTGTTAAGGAAGATAAGAGGGTACAAAATATTTGTACATAATTTGAAAATTACATGGAATCTAAAGACCAGAATTATCCATCAGTAGTTTCTCCTGGGAAAACCTAAAATGAGACCCCATTATAACTGCTGTTGTGTGTCCACAATGATGCGCGTGCACATTGAAGCAGTGTGCTGTAATAGCCCCTGTGAATATATTTCCCTAGTATGCCAGACTCTATCCGTCCTGCAATCTTCTAGCTGGGAGACCACGGGCAAGTGACTTCTCTTCTTTGAATCTCATTTTCCTGGTCAGTAAAATGGCCTTAAGAGTTACTGTATGAGGGCCGGCCCTGTGGCTTAGCCGTTGAGTGTGTGCGCTCCACTACTGGCGGCTGGGGTTCGGATCCCGGCGCACACCAACGCACCGCTTGTCCAGCCATGCTGAGGCCGTGACCCGCATACAGCAACTAGAAGGATGTGCTACTATGACATACAACTATCTACTGGGGCTTTGGGGGAAGAAAAGGAGGAAGGATTGGAAATAGATGTTAGCTCAGAGCCGGTCTTCCTCAGCAAAAAGAGGACGATTAGCATGGATGTTAGCTCAGGGCTGAACTTCCTCAAAAAAAAAAAAAAAGAGTTACTGTACGAAGAGGCCTGCTTCAATGGTTAAGTAAGATAACTCCACTAAACTGTTCCAAGGTGACTGCAGATTATTGTCTGACCCATTCCTCCCATCTTGGCCTGTTTCCCATCATGGAGGACCCATGAGTGTGAGAGGAGCCAACGAGGGAGATTGATCTGGAAGTCCTGGTGAATCTGAACTTCAGAAGATGAAGCAGAAAAGGGGAACCTGAGACTGTCAGGGCTCCAGGGAGTGGGCAATATGGAAGAGCCAAGAGGGCTTTATACAATGTTATAAACCAATTTTACCACAATAAAAATAAATAAATAAAGGAAAAGAAAGGAGCTGATGATTCATAGTTCATGGGAGAATCTCAATGCAGCTTTCATACTCAACTTTCATAACTGTGAGAGAAATTCCCACATACACACATGAACTTACATACAAAAGTCACTTCTTTGCTTAGACGGACCACAAAAATTTTCCATTGCATTTCTGAATCCTGGTTCAATATATAGAGGGGGAAAAACCCACTGATCACCAAGTCTGCTTCCTTGTAGACACTAGGCTTTATGTACTCAAAACAGTTAGAATAACTCATTGCGCACATGGAATGCGGAAATTGCCTGAGGAGGGGCAGAAGAAGCAGAAAGAACATCCCAGCTGTGACTCGCCAGTTTGAGGCAAAGCCCCTAGTCAGTGGTGGGCGGAGGAGCAGAGCTGGAAGGAGACCTGCAGTGTAGCCCTCTGCAGGGAGAGTTTACCCCTGTGCAGAGTACATGTTGCATCTAAAATTGCTCGGCCATTCAAGCCCATAGAAAGATTTGTTATTCATCAGAACTAGGGCATTGTCAGAAGCAATATATGTCGGCTCAGATCTCCCCTCAGAGTTGCTATGGATCAGAGTTGCTTCTGGTCTCCTCTTTCTGTCACTCTGAGTCCAAGCCCACCTGGTCACTGCTCTCAGTAAGGAGCTCAGTGGTCTTTCCTGCCCTGGGGCTCTGCATCTGGCACCTTGTGCCCTGGTAAAAACAAAAGTTAAAAGCATGTTTGAGCAACATCTTCCATCACAGTTGCCAGTGATTTCATCAGGGCTGGGAGTCAGCAAGGCTCTGGGAACTACCCCATCCTGAGACTGGATTCTTTCTTCCCCAGGCAAATATTCTGTTTCTTGCAATTAACTGAGAGATGTTGCATCCATCAGAACACAGCATCAGAAAGAGTCAGTACTGCGATCAGCAAAAACAGCCCAGCAGGATTCCTGTGATGCCCAGGGAGGAGGTCACTGACCAGGCCTTGGGTAACCCTCAAGGGTACTTTATGGCACACATCTCCAGCCTCACCCTTAGGTCTATTTGACCATTGTCTGAAGAACTGGTCTCACTTACAGTCCAGGAAATGGATATCCATTATCCCAGTTCATATCAGTTTGGCAAGTGATAAAATAAAGCCTAAATTCACATAAATTTACCCCAACCTATTCCTTAGACCTATGTCCTGTGCCACACTCAATGACCAGTTTATTACTCAGTGGACTCCGGCACTGTTTTCCTATTTCTCTGCTAATCATTAAGGCAAACATTTGCAAGGGTTCTTAGTATTTAAATATTCCTCTCCTTCAAATCACGTTCTTTTCTCAACTCACTTCAATCGGGTTTTGCCCACTATGTCACTCAATCTGTTCTCGTTAAGGACAATCAGCAACTTACATGAAGCCCAATACAATTGTCATTTTTTATCCTTATTTTATTTCACCACACAGCAGCATTTGACCCAGCTGATGGCTTGATCCTTAGGACACTCATTTCTAAGTGTTTTACTTTTTCTAATTTCTCTCTGTTGTTCCTACTTCGTGTGTATCTCTCACTTGATCTCCTGTATGGTAGCCTCTTTACTTTATTCACCTTTAAATGCTTGGTTCTTTTCTTTCATGGATCTTCTTTTGTTCTCTGTTTAAGAATATTTTTTAATATGCCTCAAACAATGAAGATATTTGCTGTCTTCTGAAGTTTTGTTGTTTTACCTTCTACTCTTAGATCTAAAATCCAGTGTGAAATGATTTTATCTACCTTGTGAAGTAGGAATTAAGCTTCATTTTTAATACAAACATCTAGTTGGTGGAGCACTACTGATTAAAAAGACTGTCCTCTGTCTACTTCTCTGCAGTGGCATCTTTGACATAAATCAGAGTTCCATATGTCAGCATGTCTCTTTATGGACTCTATACTCTGTTCCACATTTCTATCTTTGCACAATGCCATACAGTCTTAATTGCTGTAGCTTTATGGTAAGTCTTGATATCTGGCAGTGTATAGCCTCCAAATTTCTTCTTTAAAAACACCTGGAGAGTGACATCAGCAATGTGGCAGAGTAAGCTGTTCCCTTTGTCTCTCTCCCTCCAAACTGCAATTAAATGGACATTCATTGATCAGTGGAGGATATGGACACAGCACATCAGGTTGCCTGAGAGACCTACACAGCTATACATCAGAAGAGGGATGGACTACCCCCAGGGAGGTGGTGGAGATAGGTGAGCACTCTACGCCCCCCCCAGCATCCCTGTACATGCATGCAACTGCTCTCCCAGCTGGAGCACCCATAGCACTGCTGCAGCCCCGAGGGTGGGCTCACACCTCAGCGTGACTGCGGGAACACCTGACAGCATCCGTGAGCCCCCAAGTGATTGCTGCTTTCCCATCCAGTGGGAGAGCCCACAGTGCTGCTGTGGTCCCAGGGAGTAGCCCAGGCTCAGAGCCAGTGGGGAGGCCCTGCCTGCCAACCCCAACAGCTGGTGCAACCTAGGAGGAGATGGCGGCAGATTTGTGCACCTGGGTGAATGAGCTCCCAGCTGCCACAAATGCCCATAGTACTGCTGCAGCCCTGAAGTGGGGAGTTCATCTTGGCAGGACTGCGGGAGCAGCCAGCAGCAGCCCTGAGCCCCCATGAGATCACTTTGCCATTTGGTGGGAGAGCCCACACGGCTGCTACAATCTCAAGGAGTGGCCCAGACTCGGACAGGCACAACTTCCAGGGGTTACAACAAGCTCAGAATACATAGCTTCCCCCACGGGCAGCAGGTGGAATCTGTGACCAGACACTATCACTATGCGAAGGCACAAATCCACCCCATCAAAGAGTATGAAGAAATATATTAATACTCCAGATCAGAAGGAAAAAGACAAACACCCGCAAATCAATCCTGAAGGCACAGAAATCTACAATCGAAATGACAGAGAATTCAAAATAGCTACCAAAAAAAAAAAAAAAACCTCGAGTTACAAGAGAACTCAGAATGACGGTTCAATGAAATCAGGAACAAAATTAATGACCAGAGGGAATTCTTCACAAAAGAGAATGAAACTATAAACAAAAATCAATCAGAAATGTTGGAGATCAAAAACACAGTGAATGAGATACAGAAAAATCTGGAGTCCTTAAGTAACAGAGCTGATAATTTGGAGGATAGAATTAGCAATCTATAGGATAGGAATATAGAAATCTTCAGATGTAGGAGGAAAGAGAACTAAGAATAAAAAGAAATGAAGAAATTCTCTGGGAAATATCCAACTCAATTAGGAAATGCAACATAAGGATTATAGATATTGCAGAGGGAGAAGTGAGGGAGAAAGGACCAGAGAGCTTGTTCAAAGAAATACTAGCTGAGAACTTCCTAAACCTGGGGAAGGAGCTGGAATTACAAGTAAAAGAAGCTAATAGAACACCTAATTACATCTATGTAAAAAGACCTTCTCCATTAGTAAAACTGGCAAAATCCAATGACAAAGAAAAAATATTAAGGGCAGTAAGGCAGAAGAAAATAACCTACAAAGGAATTGCTATCAGGCTTTCAGTGGATTTCTCAGCAGAAACCTTACAGGCTAGGAGAGCATGGAATGACATATTCAAAATTCTGAAAGACAAAAGCTTTCAGCCAAGAATACTATATCCAGCAAAAATATCCTTCCAATATGATGGAGAAATAAAAACTTTTCCAGATAAACAAAAGCTGAGGGCATTCATTGCCACAAAATCCCCTGCAAGATATGATCAAGAAGGTCCTCATACCTGAAAAAAAAAGAAAGGGTTTACAAAGCCTTGAGCAAGGAGATAAATAGGCAGACAAAATCAGAAAATTGCAACTCTCTATCAGAACAGATCAGCAAATAATTAATTATAACTTTAAAGATAAAGGGAAGAAAAACATCAAAAATAAATATAATCACTTCATTTTAACCACAAACTCACAATACAAAATGGAATAAGTTGTGACAACAATAACTTAGAAGGGGAAGAGGGAATGGGTGGAACCTGATTAGACTAATGGAATAAGAGGCTATCAGAAAATGGACCGACTCATCTACGAGAACTTTTACACAAACCTCACGGTAACCACTAAACAAAAATCAGACAGAGACACAAACGATAAATAAAGAGAAAACCATCATAGAGAAACACCAAACTGAATTGGTATTCCGAAATACACAGGACGAAAAACAACGGAAATACAAAGCAGCTGGAAAACAAGTGATAAAATGGCAGCATTAAGCCCTCATATATGAATAATCACTCTAAATGTAAATGGATTGAATTCCCCAGTCGAAAGACACAGAATGGCTGGATGGATTAAAAAACAAGATCCAACAATACGCTGCCTCCAGGAAACATTTCTGAGCTCTAAAAACAAATGCAAGCTTAGAGCAATGGGATGGAAGATGATACTCCAAGCTAATGGCAAACAAAAGAAAGCAGGTGTTGCCATACTTATGTCAGACAATGTAGACTTCAAGATAAAGAACACAAAGAGAGACAAAGAGGATCGGTCTGTAATGATAATAGGGACACTCCACCAAGAGGAAATAACACTTATAAGTATATATGCACCTAACACAGGAGCACCAAAGGAGATAAGGCAATTATTAATTGACCTAAAAGAAGATATTAACAGCAACACAATAATAATGGGGGACCTTAACACCCCTCTTTCATCAATGGATAGATCAAACAGACAGAATGTCAGCAAGGAGATAATGGAACTAAATGAAAAACCAGACCAGATGGACTTAACAGATATATATATAGAACACTCCATCAAAAATCAGCAGAATACACATTCTTCTCAAGTGCACATGGAACATTCTCAAAGATAGACCATATGTTGGGAAACAAGACAAGCCTTAATAAATTTAAGAAGATTGAAATCACAGAAAGCATCTTTTCTGACCATTATGCTATGAAACTAGAAATCAACTACGAGAAAAATCTAGGAAGTGACAAACACGTGGAGACTAAAGAACATGCTACTGAACAACCAATGGATCATTGAAGAAGCTACAGAAGAAATCAAAAAAATCTGAGGACAAATTAAAATGAAAGTACACCATACCAACTCATATGGGATGCAACAAAAGTGGTCTTAAGAGGGAAATTCATAGCAATACAGGCCCACCTTAACAACCATGAAAAATCGCAAATAAGCAATCTTAAACTACACCTAACAGAACTAGAAAAAGAAGAACAAACAAATCCCAAAGTCAACAGAATGAGGGAAATAATAAAAATTAGAGCAGAAATAAATGAAATTGAAAAAACAACAACAAACAAATGGTAGAAAGGCTCAACAAAACTAAGATCTGGTTCTTTGAGAATATTAACAAAACTGACAACTCTTAGCCAGACTCACTAAAAAAAACAAAACAAAACAAAACAGAGAGAAGGCTCAAATAAATAAAATCAGAAATGAAAGAGGAGAAATTACAACAGATACCACAGAAATACAAAGGATCATAAGAGAATACTATGAAAAACTATATGCCAACACATTGGACAATCTAGAAGAAATGGATAAATTCTTAGACTCATACAACCTCCCAAAACTGAATCAAGGGCCGGCCCTGTGGCTTGGTGGTTAAGTGCGCGCGCTGCGATGCTGGTGGCCCGGGTTTGGATCCCGGGTGCGCATCGAGGCACCACTTCTCCGTTCATCCTGAGGCCGAGTCCCACATACAGCAACTAGAAGGATGTGCAGCTACGACATACAACTATCCACTGGGGCTTTGGGGGGAAAAAATAAAAATAAATAAAATCTTAAAAAAAAAGATGGAATGAAAAGAATAAAAACATAAAAACCTGTTGACATTTAAAAAAAAAAACTGAATCAAGAAGAAATAGAAAATCTGAATAGACCAATCACAAGTAAAGAGATTGACACAGTAATCAAAAACCTCCCAAAAAATAAAGTCCAGGACCAGATGGCTTCTCTGGAGAATTCTACCAGACATTCAAAGAAGATTTAGTACCTATCCTTCTCAAACTATTCCAAAAACTGAAGAAGATGGAAGACTTCCTAACCCATTTTACGAGGCCAACACCACCCTGATCCCAAAGCCAGACCAGGACAACACAAAGTAGGAAAACTATAGGCCAATATCGGTGCTGAACATAGATGCAAAAATCCTCACCAAAATATTGGCAAATCGAATACAGCAATACTTAAAAAGGATCATACACCATGATCAAATGGGATTTATATCAGGGATACGGGGATGGTTCAACATCCACAAATCAGTCAATGTGATACCCCACAATAAGGAAATGAGGAATAAAAACCACCTGATCATCTCAATAGATGCTGGGAAAGCATTTGACAAGATCCAATATCCATTTATAATAAATAAATTTAAAAAACCTCTCAATAAAATGGGTATAGAAGGAAAGTACCTCAATATAATAAAGTCCATATATGACAAACCCACAGCCAACATCATACTCAATGGGGAAAAACTGAAAGCCATCCCTCTGAATTCAGGAACAAGACAAGGGTGTCCGCTCTCGCCACTCCTATTCAACAGAGTACTGGAGGTTTTGGCCAGAGCAGGTAGGCAAGAAAAAAAATAAAAGAAATCCAAACTGGCAAGGAAGAAGTGAAACTCTGGCTGTTAGAAGATGACATGATTTTACATATAGAAAACCCTAAAGAATCTATCAGAAAACTATTAGAAATAATCAACTACAGCAAAGTTGCAGGGTATGAAATCAATGTACAAAAATCAGTTGCATTTCTACTCTAATAACGAACTAACAGAAAGAGAACTCAAGAATATAATCCCACTTATAATCTCATAAAAAAGAATAAAATATCTAGGAATAAAAACACTTTGGGTATTCTTGATCCTCTTCATTTCCATATAAATTTTATTATCAGATTATCAATTTCCACCTATCATCTGCCAAGATTGTGATTGCGATTACTTGGAATTTATAGATCAATGGAAGAGAATTGATATCTTTAAATAAGTGATTCCAATAATGCATGAAGTTGGTTATCTCTCCATTTATTTATATTTTAATTTCTCAGTAATATTTTGTACTTTTATTTGGACAAGGCCTCGCACATCTCTCATTAGATTTAATTCTTTTTCATAGTATTAAATGTTTTTGATCCAGATCTTGTCATTGTATGACACGTCTCTAATTCTCTTTTTTCTGTAAATTCCATTTGTTTTTCTTTCTGCTTCAATTTTGGATTTTTTTTATTTCCTGAATTTTTTGGCCTCTCATCTAATATTAAATCCATCTAATATATTTATAATTTTGTATATTGTATTTTTCTACTTCTAGTATGCCATGTAAGCCTTTTTATAGATCCCAATTCCCTGGTGGAATTCTCCATCTTCCCCATTTTCTCCATTTCTTATACATATTAATCATAGTTATTTAAAACTCCTTGTCAGGTAACTCCAACATCTCATCTGTGGCTGTTTCTATTACCATTTTTTCTCTTGGTTCAATTATGTAGTTTTGCATTTGGCATATCTCGCCATGCTTTGTTGAATGCTGTCATGTGCTATAAAATATTGTAGGAGCCCAGATGATAGTATCGAATCATAGAGAGTTAACCCTTTCTTACACACAGGTGAGAGAGTTGTGACTCATCACTCTAATCTGACTGGGGACTGTGCTGGGTTGTGGACTGTACTCTTCAACCTCTGCCTCTAGTTCCACCTTGAGTCTATGGGATTTTAACCTAAAATCCTGGTGCAGATCAAGATGGCATCATAGGACATTCATGACTTCTGTTACCCTCACAAGAAGACCAACTAGCAACTGTCCATAGACAAGACACCCTTGAGAAAATCCCAGAGCCTGAGAGTGAGGCTGCAGCACCCCTCTGGACTACAGAGAAGGACCCCATTAGAAGGATAAGAGGAGCGGATACACTCTGATTAAATCATCCTTCCCCCAAGCTGACATAGTGCCACACTGAGAGGACCCCCTGAGCCTAAGTTCCTCTAGTGGGAAAAAGAGAGTCCAAGGTGGACATCCAGCACCGCCCCCCCACCACCAGTATTGCAGAACCCTTCCTGGGAGGCACACTTGGTTTTCACCTCACAGGGATCACTGGGGAATCTGCAGGTCTTGAGCACTGGGGATCAGATAGAAACAGAGAAGGTAGCGGGGCTGACAGCAACCAACGCTCAGGGCTTGGCAGACCACATTCCTCCTTACAGCAGCACCCAAGCAGAGATCCCAGCCAGCACCTCTGCCCATCTACACAGCTGAGTAGGTGGCCCCGTCTGGTCAGGGAGCTCTGTGCTCAGTTCTACCTCATTCAGGTCTCAGCCAATGAGCTGCACTGGCCATGGAGCCTGTTCTACAGCCCTGCCCAGGCAGGGAAGCAAACTGGAAGCCCCACCCAACTGCTGAGCATAGCTTCCAGTTCTGCCAGCCCAGGAAGCCTGGCCATAGATCCCAAGCAGCTGTGTAGCCCATCCAGCCATCTTGCTGCACTTGCACTCATAACTCAATAGTAAAGGAAAAAAAAGCAATTAAAACATGAGCAGAGGATCTGAATAGACATTTTTCCAAAGAAGATATACAGGTGGCCAACAGGCACATGAAAAGGTGCTCAACATCACTAATCATCAGGGAAATGCAAATCAAATCAACAATGAGATACCATATCACACCTGTTAGAATGGCTATTATCAAAATCTCCAGATAGGCATCGACGAGCATGTGGAGAAAAGGGAAACCTTGTGCACTTTTGGTGAGAATATAAATTGGTGCAGCCACTCTGGAAAACAGTATGGAGGTTCCTCAGGAAATGAGAAATAGAACTATAACATGATCCAGCAATTCCACTTCTGGGTATATATCTAAAGGAAATGAAATCAGGATCTTGAATATCTACACTTGGATATCTACAGTTGAATATCTTGGATATATACACTCCCGTGTTCATTGCAGCATTATTTACAATAGCCAAGATGTAGAAACAACCTAACAGATGAATGGATAAAGAAGATATGGTATGTATATATATACAATGGAATACTATTCAGTCATGAGAAAGAAGGAAATCCTGTCATTTGCAACAGCATGGATGGACCTTGAGGAAATTATGCTAAGTGAAATAAGTCAAACAGAAAAAGACAAATACTGTATGATCTCACTTATATGTGGAATCTAAAAAAGCCAAACTCACAGAAACAGAGTAGGATGTAGTTGCCAAGAGCTGGGAGGTGGGGGAAATGGGGAAATATTGGTCAAAGGGTACAAACATCTGGTCATAAAATGAATATGGTCTGGGGTTCTAATGTACAGCATGATGACTATATTATATATAGTTGAAAGTTGCTAAGATGGTAAATCTTAAATATTCTCACCACACACACACAAAAAAGGTAATCATGTGAGGTGATGGAGATATTAACTAATTCTATTGTGGTAATCATTTCACAATATATACATGTGTCAAATATCATGTTGTACACCTTAAACCTACCATTGATATATGTCAATCGTATCGCAATATAAAGCTGAAATAATAAATAAATAACTAGACAGATAGGGAAAAAACCTCCTGGGATATTTCTCTTCTTTACTACAGAGGTTTATTTAATCAGCTGTGGAATATAATTTAACCCTGAGACTATAGTTACTGCAGAACTTATTTTGCATACATGTTATGGTGAATTGCATTTATTCACTACATGTCTGTTATAAGAAATTGTACTCATTAGAATATGTCTGGGTAGGAGATTGGACATATGTATCTAAAATGTGTGTGCCTACCAGCACTGTTAATGACCTCACTAACTTTATTCCATGATTCCATTTCTATACAAATGCATAAACCAAATTTTTAGTCAGAAACCTTTAAGGCTTTTTGTCTTGGATTTCTTTTTATAGGTTTATTTCAGAAAAATAAATTGGTGATTCTAGAAGAACAACAAAAAATATGTCATAACCAGGGGCTGACCCAGTGGCGCAAGCGGTTAAGTGCGCGCGCTCCACTGTGGCGGCCCGGGGTTCGCCGGTTCGGATCCCGGGCGGGCACCAATGCACTGCTTGTCAAGCCATGCTGTGGCGGCATCCTATATAAAGTAGAGGAAGATGGGCATGGATGTTAGCCCTGGGCCAGTCTTCCTCATCTAAAAAAAAAAAAAGAAAAGAAAAAGAGGAGGATTGGCAGATGTTAGCTCAGGGCCGATCTTCTCACACACACACAAAAAATGTCATAACCATTGGGAATAGTAGAGAAAAAAGTTATGAAGATCTGTGTCATTGATGACATCACTGAGCCACAGGAGGAGCCAACACAGACCCACCATATGCTGAAGGTCCTTTGACTGGGTTTGGTCTTAACTGCAGCTGAAAACATTCTCCCTAAGTCAGGAATGGAGATGCTTCATCAGTTGTGTCTGAGTATTGTATCACAGGCGATCTGTACACACAGTGACAGCAAAAGTGACTTTTTTTTTTTTGGTGAGGAAGATTGTCGCTGAGCTAACATCTGTGCCCATCTTCTATTTTGTATGTGGGATGCCGCCACAGCATGGCTTGATGAGCGGTGTGTAGGTCTACGCCTGGGGTCCAAACCCATGAACCCCAGGCTGCCGAAGTGGAGCACATGAACTTCACCACTATGCCACTGGGCTGGCCCCTGACCATTTTCTTAATCATGGCCAAAATGAAGAATTTGTGAAACTGAAACAATGAGTCTTTACTATTTCCCCAGATGCAGAGCACTGTATCTGATGACCAGCTCATGAGTATCCAAACAGTGAGAGAAATGACTGTCTCCCCAAGGTTGTGACCTTCCTGGCCTTTGAGGATTACTTAGAATGGCTCTGATCTGCACAGCTCTGTGCTTCTCTGCCATGTGCTTCACAGCTCTGTGCTCTCAGCTCTGTCCTTCTCACCTCCCTCCTCTTGTGCTTCCTCTGCTCCTTACTTTTCATTGGCTATCCCAACACAGCCACCTCCATCCTCCAACAAATCACATGTGGAGCTGTGTCCACTGTGGCTGCTTCTACTGTTTTGGCCAAAACCATTACCATGATTCTGGCACTCAAGGCTATGAAACCAGGAGGAGCAATGAGGTGGTTACTGGTATCAGGGGCTTCTAACTCTGTTATTCCCATCGGCTCCCTGACTCAACTGATTATCTGTGGAAACTGGTTGGGAACCTCTCCTCCCATCATTGACATAGACGCACACTCTGAAAACGGCCACATCATCATCGTGTGCAACAAGGGCTCGGTCACTGCCTTCTACTCTGTCCTGGGATACCTGTGTTCCTTGGCCCTGGGCAGCTTCACTGTGGCTTTCCTGGCCTGGAACCTGCCTGACACCTTTAATGAAGCCAAGTTCCTGACGTTCAGCATGCTGGTGTTCTGCAGTGTCTGGGTCACCTTCCTGCCCGTCTACCACAGCACCAAGGGCAAGGTCATGGTGGCCGTGGAGGTCTTCTCCATCTTGGCCTCCAGTGAGGGGCTATTAGGCATCTTTGTCCCCAAAGTGCTACATTATTCTAATGAGACCCAATAAGAAAGTCTTTGAAAGGTTTAAGGAGCAGAATAAGTTTCAGGGGCAACAGGCATTCTGAGGTTTTATCTCATAAATCTCTATCCCATTTTTAGGTCTTTAACCAATAAACCACTCTGGTTTTTCATTCAGATATTATAAAACAATTGAAATTGCTATATCTGTTTATCAAAGCGTCCTCTATTTTTTCTTTCTTTTTTTTTTTTTTTGGTGAGTAAGATTGGCCCTGAGCTAACATCTGTTGCCAATCCTCCTTTATTTTTTGTTTGAGGAAGACTGGCCTTGAGCTAACATCTATACCAATGTTTCTCTATTTTTTATATGTGGAACATCCCCACAGCATAGCTGAATGAGCGGTATGCAGGTCCATGCCCGGGATCTGAACCTGCGGCTGCAGACCCTGGGCCACAGAAGTGGAGCACGCGAAATTAACCACTCGCCACCAGGCCGGCCCCTCTCCTCTATTTTTAAGAGTTCCTCTATTTTTACAACTCCCTTCAGCCATCAAGGCTCACAAATAGGATTGGATTAATGGCTATCCTCAAAGATTTTGCTGTTGACTCTAGCTATTTCTTCCATTTTTATGTATACAGTAAGCACATTCTGTATTTCTTCTTCCACCTCTCTAACCTCAAAAACTCATTTCGTAACTTAGAAATTTTCAGGCCATCCTCCCTTGTACCCTCTCTGTTTTGTTTCATCAACTGATAGTTACTACAAAGATTCATAGTTGGGTAGAATATCTAGGTTATACATATTTCCTTTTGTTTTCTTCTGACTTCTTCAGAGTTTTACATTTTAGCTTTCAAATATATTTGGAATTTTTTCCCAAATCAAAAGTTACTTAATTTTTTAACGTAGACAATATTTTCCTCAAACTATTTATTAAAACATCATTTTCCAACTTATACAAAATGCTAACATTATCACAGACTAAGTCCATACACACAATGAATTGTTTCTGGACCCTCTATATGCCTCCTTCAATTTGTCATTTTTGTTGGATTTTTTTCTCCAATAACAAACGTTAGAGAATGCGTTGGTATGTCACTTTTTCCATATTCCCTCTCGTGCTTCTTTATTTGTCTAAAAAGTTCTTATTTCTCCTTGTAAAATTTCTAATTCATGTGAATTTGAGACCCAACATTTTCATTTTGTAAAAATTATATTATGCTTGTAACTTTATTATGTTGAATCAAATACTGTGAGTGGAAATGACCTCTCTACAACAGTAGATATTGATAAATACACTATTTCTCTACTTAATCAAGGATTTTATTTCCTTTCATAATGCTTTATCACTTTTATTTTATTTCCTCGATTGTATTTATTTTCAAAGTCATTGATTTTTGTTCCTATTTTTATTATTCCCTTACTTCTGCTTGCTTTGGGTTTACACTGCACTTCTTTTTCTAATTTCTTGAGATTGGAGCTTTGATTATTGGTTTAAGGACTTTCCTGTTTTCTAATGTAAGCATTTAGTGTTATAAATTTCCATCTTGTCATCGCTTTAGCTGCATCTCACAAATTTTGATGTATTTTCATTTTCATTCAGTTCTATTTATTTTTATTTCCTTGGAGAGTTCCTCTCTGAAGCATGTTTATTTATAAATGTGTTCATTTCCAATCATTTGGAGCTTTTCCAAACAAAATTGATTTGGGATATGGTCAGAGAACATACTTCGTATGATTTCAACTATTTTAAATTTGTTGAAGCTTGTTTTATGACCCATCTTGGTGAAAGTTCTATGGGTGCTTGATTAGAATGTGCATTCTGGTGATGTTGGGTGGAGCATCCTATAAACGTCAACTGAGTGGTTTGTACGTGTCAACTGGATACTGTTGTTCGGTGGCATTGTTCAGTTCTTCTCTATTCTTGCTTTCTGTCTAGCAGTACTATCAATTGCTAAGGGAGGTGTTGAGAGGGCCATGGAAGTCCCTAACTGTATCTTTGGATTTCTTTCTTTCAGTTATCAGTTCTTAATTCATATATAGTGACGCTCTAATTACTATCTTCTTGGTAGATTGACCTTTTTATCATTATGCAACGTCCTTCTTTGTCACTAGTAATTTTCTTTGGGCTGATATCCACCTTATGATATTAGTGTAGACACTTGGCTTTTTTTATTAATGTTTGCACAGTATAACTTTCCATCCTTTTACTTTCAACCTACCCAAGTCGATATATTTGAACTGAGCTTCTTGTAGACAGCATATAGTTTGGGTCATGGTCTTTTATCTACTTTACTAAACTCTGCCTTTTTTTTTTTTTGTGAGGAAGATCAGCCGCGAGCTAACATCTGCCAATCCTCCTCTTTTTGCTGAGGAAGACTAGACCTGGGCTAACATTCATGCCCATCTTCCTCTACTTTATATGGGACACCGCCACAGCATGGTTTAACAAGCGGTGTGTCAGTGAGCACCCGGGATCCGAAGCCCGGCACTTAATCCCTTGTGCCACCCGCCGGCCTTTAAACTCTGCCTTTTAATTGGTGTATCTAGATCATTTACATTTAAAGTAACTGTTAATATGTTAAGGTTTAAGTCTGCTACTTTTATTACTTGTTTTTATTCCATTTCTCATTTCTCTTTTCTTGCTTTCTTGTATTTATTGACTTCCTCCCACAGCCCTCCCCTTAGAGCCGCTGAGTCCCAGTCCACCGCACACCACACCCTAGCCTTATCCCTCCCATGTATTCGCCCACCAAACCTGGTACCCGTTCACAGCCCCGCCCCTGGAACTTGTCTCTGCTGACAGCAGCTCCGACCATCCGAACTTGCGAACCCTGGGCCACCGAAATGGAGCACGCACACTTAACTGCTACACCACCGGGCAAGCCCCAATAATTTCTATCTTTTTGATGGTCTCTATTTGGTAAGAGTTCCATTTCCTTTAGTTCTTTGTACATGGATTCCTTTATCTCTTTGAGCATACTTAAAATAGTTGATTTGAAGTCTTTGTCTGGAAAGTCCCTTCTTTGGGGACAATTTCTGTTAATTTCCTTTTCCTGTAATGGGCCAAGCACTTTTGCTTCTTTGCATGACTCATTTTTTTTGTTGTTGAAAACTGGACGTTTGGCATTATAGTCTGGCAATTCTGTACATCAGATTTCCCCCCATCCCTAAGTTTTGTTGTTGTTGCTTGTTGTAGTTGGTGTTGTTTGTTTGGTGACATTTCTGAACTAATTTTGCAATGTCTGTATTAGTCACGTGTGGCCACTGAAGTCTCTGTTTTGTTAGCTTAATGGCCAGCTAGTGATTTGTCAGAGATTTCCTTAAATACCTAGAACCCAAAAACTCACAGTCTTTGCAGATGGTCTCTTTGTATATCTTGGAGCGTGCCTTCAAAACTCAATCAGGCGATTGACAACTCTGTCTTAGCCTTCACTTCCTGCTTGTGCAGAACAGGAAGGTCAATCAAAGGTGAGGGCTTAGTGCCTTCTCAGGTCTTTTCTGAGCACGCACCCAGCCCTGGGTATGTGCATGGTCTTACGTGTACCTAGGAATATGTGGGAGCTTTTCAAAGCTTTTTTTGTCTGAAACATCTTATTCCCTGCTTTCCTCTTAGACTTTTTGGTTAGTCTTTTGTTTGGTTCAATGGTTTTCCCTTGCCCCAGGCAGCAGTGGCTAATACATTTAAATGTGTTTGGCACATGCCCCAGCCCTCCACCCTTCATAGCCACCTCAGCACTGAGAAGAGAGTTTGGAGCTAGACAAAATAAAAGCAAGCCCTTTGAGCCAGTCATTCAGTGAGCCACCAGACAGGTCAAAACAAGCAACCACAGCTCTTTGAGAAGAAAATCCGTTCTGCTCCCTCCAGTGGTAGGAACACAGGCTGCTGTCTTCAAGGTGACTGCTGTGGCAGGGAACAGGTGATGGGCCAGGGTCAGTTAAAGTGTCACAGAGCTCTCTTACCAAATTCACTTCTTTGTTTTGATTAAGCATTCTTCTGGTTGCTGTAAACTTTTTATAACTCTCCAATGTTCCAATCAAGTTGATTCTGACAGTTTTTACCAGTTTATTTGCTGGTGTTTTGTAGAGTGTTGGACTTTGAGAGTTACCTACTCCACTATTGTCACTGACATCACTTCTCACAAGTCTTTCTTAAGCACCTTTATGTTCCTGGGTCTGTGCTAGGAATTAGGAATATGGTGGTGAATGAGGTCTGTGCTAGGAATCAGGAATTAGGGAATTAGGTCCCTACCATCCTGGAGCTTGTGGTCTAATGCCTTCCCTATCAACTGAAGATCTACTCCTTGCCCTGACTTCATGTTCTCCATGGATAAAAGCCTTGGGGCTTTTAAGTCTGTATTTGAAACTGGGCATGAACTTCTGGGACCAGTTATCCCCCGTCACCCTGGATATTGACTGAGGATGCTTGCATTTTTTTTCTTGGTGAAAGATAGTTTTACTATATTTGTTAGAATTTAGGGATAATTGTACCTCTGCTCCTAAAGTCACACCTGCTCATCTATAGAAGTGTGGGCTTCAGTTCCATGGTGAGGCTTCTTGTCGCATGCAGAGTCCCCTACATCATGTGTCTTTTCTCCATGTATAGGGAATCAAGTTGATAAACCTAGTCTGCTCTCCGAATTGGAGCAAGAAGATAAAGCGATGACAGAGGAAAGAGGAATTCTCCCAGGCACCTGTCCAGGTGAGCACCAGGTATATATGAGTCTTTGTCAGGAACCTCTCTGGCCTGTGGCTTGACAGTTTGGAGTATTACATTAGGAAATGTCAATCAGAGACATTTGTAAAATGCCCTTTTTTCCGACAAGAAGGCCAAAAACGTTTAGTATGAGCCTCCTCGTGGACTTCCTTTTCTTTTTCTTTAACTTTCTGTTCATTATCTCATACTTTATTTTGGCCTCAGAGGGGGAAAAAAGATCTCTCTCTTCCTTCTTAAATTTAAGTCTCATATGAGCTCTTTGTCTAGTTCCTTCTCACTTTACATTCCTGATAATTCCTTCTTTCCATCAGCATCAATCTCAATCTTTCTAGAGTCTTCTTTAATACAAACCTAAAATTTTCACACTCGTGTCCCTTTCATTGCAAACCTCCTGAAAATCTCTAACCCCTTCAGGTCTACCTTCACTAATGTGTGCATTTTACCTTTTCTTTCCTTCATCAACTTAAATTTCTTTTCAATTTGTTTCAGATTTGGAGACTCTACTTAAAGTCCAAGGGTTAACTTCTAAGCAGCATGTTTTTAGAGAAGAACAATCTGAAGGTGTAAAAATGGTAAGATTTCTGATTTTCCACAGTAGGAAAATGCCATAAATTAGAAAAGCCACAAAGTTACCAAGAGATTCATTTTCCCAAGAAAAAGTTGTCCCTCTGGAGAGATACCCTGAAACTCTTGTGAATTTGGAGAAAAGCATAAGTTATCTCCAAAATTGTTTCTTCCCTGGGTGTTCACACAAGTAAATGTTTCCGTAAATGTGACTTAGATATTGAGTGTTTCAAACATAAATTTGTCTTAAACTTATCAGAAGATTCTCTGTGAATCTGATAAGGTCTTATGGCAAAGCATCCATCTTTTTTAACTTCTAAGAACTCAAACTAGCAGAAATCATATACAGGCACTCAAAGTGGCAAAAACACCAATTATAATGATGTTATACATAGAAGAATTCCTGGAAGAAAAATTCCTATGATAGCATTGAATATTAAAAATATTATAAATTATAGTTAGCATTCATTTCTTAATCAACAGGAGAGAAGTCATCTTGGAGTGAAACTCAATGAATGTAATCAGTGTTTTAAAGTCTTCAGCACAAAATCTAATCTTATTCAGCACAAGAGAATTCATACTGGAGAAAAACACTGTGATTGCAATCAATGTGGCAAATCCTTCAGCAGCAGTTCTTACCTCACTGTTCATAAGAGAATACATAATGGGGAGAAACCCTATGAATGCAGTGACTGTGGGAAAGCCTTCAGTAATCCCTCATCCCTTAGACTGCATGTGAGAATTCACACTGGAGAAATGCCCTATGAATGTAACCAGTGTTTTCAGGTCTTCCCCACTAGATGTATCCTCAAAAGGCACAAGAGAGTTCATACTGGGGAGAATCGTTACGAATGTAATCACTGTGGAAAGGCTTCAGCACGAGCTCCTCCCTTACTGTCCACAATAGAATGCATACAGGGGAGAAACCTTATGAATGTCATGATTGTTGTAGAGCCTTTAGGAAGAGCTCACATCTGACACAGCATGTGAGAACTCATACTGGAGAAAAACCCTATGAGTGTAATGAGTGTGGGAAATCCTTCAGCAGTAGCTTTTCTCTTACTGTCCACAAGAGAATACATTACGGAGAGAAACCCGACGAATGCAGTGACTGTGGGAAAGCTTTAAATAATCTCTCATCTGTTAAGAAACATGAGAGAACTCACACTGGAGAAAAACCCTATGAATGCAATCACTGTGGGAAATCTTTCACCACTAACTCTTACCTTTCTGTGCATAAGAGAATTCGTAATAGGTAGATATGAATATAGTAACTGTGGGAAAGCATCCATTGATCTTCCATGCCTCGGACATCTTCGGGACTCACATTGGATGTATAAATTATTTGTTGTGTAATAAATTATCCCTAAAATTTAGTGGTTCAAAACAACAAGCATTTATTTTCTCACAATTTCTGTAGGTCAAGAGTTCAGGAATGGATTAGCTATGTAGTTCTAGCTCAGGATTTCTCATGAGAAACAAGACGTCAACCAGAAATGCAGTCATCTAAAGTCTTTGGGACTGCAGGGTCCACTTCCAAGGTAGCTTACTCACATCCCTGGCAAATTAGTGCTGGTTGTTGGCAGGGGTCCTTCAGTTTCTCCTTATGTAGGTCTCTCCATGGTGCTGAGTATCGTCACAATGTGGCAGCAGGTTCCCTCCAAAGGAAGTGATCCAAAAGAGCCCATGCAGAAGCCGTAAGTCTTTTATGACCTAGCCTCAGAAGGCCATATTCTCTCTTCATCTGGATTGTGTTGGTCACCCAGACTGATCCTGCCACACAGTGGGAGGGAACTACACAGGATATGAATACCAGGAGACAGAGATCACTGGGAATCCTCTTGGAGTCTGGCCTTCAGTGAAGAAAAGCCTTCAGCACACCCTCATCCTTCTAATCTGATCAATATGGAGTAGCATTCAATAACCCACACGTTAACTCACTCTGGAGAGAAGCCTTCTAAGTGCACTGTATGTGGTAAAACCTTCAACACAAACTCTGACCCTACTGTGTGCCATAAGATGACCTACTGGGGAGAAACCTAAAGAATGCAATGGCTATAGGAGAGCCTTCGGTGATAGCCCTAGGGAGTCATGTGACAATTTACACTAAGGGAAAACTCTATGAATATCATCAAAGTGGAAAACCCTTCAGAGGACCCTCATCCCTTAAGACACACATGAGAAACACACTGCAGAGGAACACCCTGTATATAAGGAATATGGAATGGCAAACACTGGCACTCTCCCCTCTAGTCTACACTGCTCTGTGCTTGGGGAGGTTGATGGACCATATCAAAGAGCTCATTTGCCTTAGGCTTCTGTTTGGGTTGGTCAGTGGGGAGCCCAGTTAGGACTTCAGAGGGCTGGAGGAGAGTGACTCCATGCCATGACTATATCCCTGCAGGAGAACTGGGGTCCGGATGTTACCCTTGAGCTCTTCTCAGCCCCTGTGGTGCAGCTGTCTCCCCTTTGCCCACTATGACCCCAGACTCACCCCCTCCCCTCACCTTTTCTTCCTTGCTCTTCCAGTGACTGAATATGCAGTATCCCTCTTTGGTTTCCCTACACACTAGTCCTGTTAACATGAATCATTCTGGCCTAGTGACACATCAGTGCAGTGCACGGAGAGCATAATGAAAAGTCTGTATCATTTCCTACAGGGCCCCCAAATAATCAGAATTCATCACATTGCTGACCTCACCTTCCACCTCTCTCCTATTTGCTCCATCCACTGTAGCCATACTGGTCTTGCTGTAGCTCCCTCACCCCAGCACAGTTCAATGTCAGGGTCTCTGTACTGCCTAGACTGATATCCCCCAATGCAGCCACATGGCTCACTCTCAGTTCACTTAGGTCTCTGCTCAAGTGTCCCCTGAACGGAGAGGCTTTCCTTCTCACTCCAGATACGTGAGCAAGTCTCCAATTCCCACATTTCTTATCATTATTGGGAGATATCGTCTCAATAGCACATATCACCATCCAATCAACTCTATATATACTTATTTATTTGACTAATATTTATTCCATCCCAACTCCCACTAGGTTGTAAGCACCATGATGGCAACAACTGTGTGTCTGATCCATTACTGTAGATCTTGTGCCACAAACCATACCTGGTACTGAGGCAGTGCTCTGTAGCATAGAGTTTAAGAGTATGGACTCTGGAGAGAGACCATTTGGTTTCAAGTCTAGACTCTACCACTTAATAACCTGCTCACCTCAGGCAAGTAACATGTTTTGTGCCCCAGTTTCTTCATCTGTAAAATGGGAACATGAGAGTGCCTACTTCGTAGACTTGTATTAAGGATTCAATTGGTTGATATATGTAAAGCACTTATGAAACTTCCTGGTATATAGGAAACACTGTATATATATTTCATCTTCTATTGTGAATTAATTAAAATTTTTTGTAGGAATATGCCAAGCAAAAGAAGCCAGACAGAAAGGAGTAAATACTATATGATTCTATTTATATAGGTTTCTAGAACAGGCAGAAAATAATCTCTGTTGAGGGAAAAAATCAGAACAGTGGTTGCATCAAAGTGTGAGGTGAGGGAGGTGAGGCAGTAGCTGAGATTGACAGGGAAGCGACAAGAAGGAACTTTATGGGGTGAGAAAAATGTTCTATATCTTGATAGAGGAATAGGTTACACAGGTGTATGCATTTCTCAAAATGCATTAAACTGTACACTTAAGATCTGTACGTTAAACTGCATGTAAATTATACCTCAATTTGCATCAAACTCATTTTGCTAAGCGAAAGAGACAGAAAGCCATATGTTGCATGATTCCATTGTATGACATTCTGGAAAAGGCAAAACTGTAGGGAAGGACAACAAATCAGTGGTAGCCAGGGGTAAAAGGTGGGGTATGCAAAGGAGCAGCACAAAGGAATTTGGAAGTGATGGAACTGTTCTATGTCGTGGCTGTGATGGTGGATACACATCTCTATGCATCTTTCAAATCCTGTAGAACGGAACACGCCAAAGAATGAATATTACTACAGGTTAGAAAAAAGACTTAATCCACCAGGTGGCAGAGGGATTACAGACTATAACAAATGAACCTGACTGTATTACAAATGAATGACATAACCACACTGATGTGCATGGAGAAAAGCCAATTTACTTTGGAAAACTGTATTTTGACCAGATACTATAAGGCTGAAAACAAAAAGAACTGTCTAGAAATCTTGTGCTCTGGTTCATAAATTTGTTTCTCAGAAAGGTATGGGTTAGCAATTCTGAAACCAGTTTATGTGTATACTAGGGTTGAACAACTAAAAAAATATACTGTAGATCGTGAGAGCCAGTTTCTCGTTGTCAAAGAAAGACGTTACCAACAGGAAAAGAGAGAAGGCTTGAATGAACACTGGGTGTTGGATTGGAATTGGAGGTATCAGTTTGGACATGTGGTTTTTTGATGGTTAGATGACGATGACGATGATTGATAGATAGATAGATAGATAGATAGATAGATAGATAGATAGACAGACAGACAGGCATAGATGTGTGTGTATGCATGAGATGAGGTAATACATATATTTCCAAGCTCTGTCAGCAGAAAAGACATAGAGGCAGTGACACTCCAGTAGCCATGAGTACACGTGGCTCCCAGATGTTGCTTTCTAAATGCCATTCTCTAAAAACAAACAAAAAAAAATGTGTCAAGGGTACCAGGGTTCCTTGGCGAAGTGATTGATTCCAGGCTTATGACAGAGAAAATACGAGATTGTCCAGGAATATCTGGTGGTGCCGTAAAGTCAGGAAATGCTCAAAAAGTGGCGGGTCCTGGTTGAAAGAACACAGGTGCCAACCCAAAGGATCTTCTAATGGAGAAGAAAGAGCCAGAGAGAAGAAGCACCAAACATCTGCCTAAAAATTCCCGTCAGGTCTTTGAATAATGGATCTAAGCTGTGCACGTGCAGACGCTGGGAGGCTTAGCAGAGAATAGCTACTGAAAGCTGAAGATTGTGCAGAAATTTCAGAGGACACACACGCTGGGAATTGGAGGTTGGTTTGTGGACTCATCGGAGTGGAGTGACCTTGGGAAAAAACCCTGAGTTTCAACTAAGACCCTAGAAATGCCACACCCCGATAAGTACCATACCCTAATAATAAGGGATACACCTAAGGAATAAGTATAAACGTGAAATAGACCTGGCCTTATAAAATTTAAAACCTAGTCTTCCTGGGCTTAAGATGGTCCATTAGTCCCATAACTGCCTACCATGACAAGCTGGAGCATCCTCATGGCATGGTGGATGGCTTCCCCTAGAGAGGGAGCAATCTAAGAGATGAAGGAGGAAGCTTCAGTGTGTTTTATGACGTAGCCTCAGATGTGACACACTGTCATTTCTGCAGCATTGTTATTGGTCACATGAGTCACTGCTGATTAGTCTTCCAGGGACCTGGTGGGACAGAGAGAGCCCAGGGGACCCGGGAGTTTGGCGGGTAGAGGCAGAAAGTGGCAAACTGTGGCTGCGAAAGCGGAGAAAGCCAAGCCCAGGCAGAGAGAGCCTAACGAAACAAACTGAGCCGAGGAGCGGCGGGGAGAGGCGGAGGGAGCCAAGACTGGGCGGAGGGAGCCGAAGATAGGCGGAAAGAACCGAAGATGGGAGGGCAGGGAACTGGGAGCCGAGACTGGGCGGAGGGAGGCGAGGTTGGATGGAAAGAGCCGAGGCCTGCAGGGAGAGCCGAGTGAGCCGAAAAGTGGCGAGAATTGGCGAGAGAGCCGAGCCAAGCCCCTGCTGGGGAGGACTGGGGACCCTGGTGGTGGAGAGAGGGTCCTGCTGAGGCGGAAGCGAGGATGGCGGAGAACAAGGGCGACCTTCCAGGCTTCCGAGCTGCCCCGAGCGCCCCGCACGAAGGGCCGTGGACGCCGGGACAACGGCGTGTCCTCCGCCCACGACGAGGACGCGCGTGTCCCCGCGGCTGGATCCTCCGGACGTGATGGCCGCGTGGAGTCTGGCGCCGATGTCCGCGGTGGGGACTGACCCCTGGGGGTGCAGCCTCTGACCCTACATATTCGCATTCATGAATAGGAAGGGTGACAGGAGATATTGATTGTTGGCCACCGAAGGTGACAGCGGGACCAGCAAAAGATGAACCAGAACAACCCCAATGCCTATCGGTTGATGACTGGATAAACAAGATGTGGCATCTCCATACATTGGAGACTCGTTCAGCCGTAAGAAGGAATCAAGTACTCATGCCTGCTACAGTGGGGATGAATCTTGAAAACATCAGGCAGAGTGAAAGAAGCTGATCACAGAAGACCACATATTGTAGGATTCCATGTATGCGAAATGGTCAGAATAAGCAAATCTGTGCAGACAGTAAAGGAGTGGTCGCCAGGGGCTGAGAGTGAGGACACTTCCTAATGTCCCCTTGCCCAAAGCAAGTTACAAGGCCAAGCCCACCTAGTGGCAAAGTGGGATGGTACTACCAAAACACACAGATGGAGGGAGAGGACTGACGTGTAGCCATTTTTGCAATCTACCACACATAATTTTAGAAGAAAATTAATCTGAGGTAGTATTCGTATTTGTGTATTTGTGCATTTGAATGCCTAAGGGTCGTTGTAAAAAGCCAAAAGAAATGTAAAGCAATAAATTAATTGAAGATGTAAGGTAAATTTAGTTGGTACTTAAAAGTCAGCCTGCAAAAATGTGGTAGTTTAGGGGCCAGCCCTGGTGGCGTAGTGGTTAAGTTCACCTGTTCCTCTTCTGCGGCCTGGGGTTCGCAGGTCCAGAGCCTGGGTGAGGACCTACACACGGCTCATGAGGCCATGCTGTGGCAGCGTCTCACATATAAAGTAAAGGAAGATGGGAAGATGGATGTTAGCCCAGGGCCAATCTTCCTCAGCAAAAGGAGGAGGATTGGCAACAGATGGTAGCTCAGGGCTAATCTTCCTCACCTAAAAGAAAAAAAAATGTGATAGTTTATTTGGTGATAGCTAAAGGATTCGGGGCTTCTTTTTGAGATGATGAAAATATTCTACACTTGACTGTGGTGATGGCAGCTCATCTCTATCAATATACTGAAAATCATTGAACTGTACACTTTAAATGAGTGAACTGTATCATATGTGAATTATATCTCTTAAAGCTATCTTAAAAATTAAATACAAAGTGAGGCTGGCCGGTGCAGTGGTTAAGTGCATGCACTCAGCTTCGGCGGCCTGGGGTTCACAGGTTCAGATCCTGGGCGCGCACTGACACACAGCCTGTCAGGCCATGCTGTGGTTGCGTCCGATATAAAGTAGAGGAAGATGGGCACAGATATTAGCCCAGGGCCAATCTTCCTTGGCAAAGAGAGGAGGATTAGCAATGGATGTTAGCTCAGGGCTAATCTTCCTCGGCAAAAAGAGGAGGATTAACAACGGATGTTAGCTCAGGGCTAATCTTACTCACTAAATAAATAAATAAATAAACAAACAAATAAATAAATAAATAAATAAATACAAAGAAAAAAATGGGCCAGAAAAAAATACATTTGCTAGGACAGGTTTTATTAATCAGGAAGGAAGGTTGTAGGCACAAAGGTGCTCAGATCCAGCCTAGCTCTGAAGTGTAGAATTATTCTCAGGAACCACCTGCTGGCTTCCAGGAGATAGGTGTCACACATTAAGTGTCTCAGTGCTAGGCATTGGTCACCAGTCACTAGTCCTATCCTTCCTACAACTATAGGAGATGAAACTCCCCAGGCCCCCAGCAATGGATGTGGCTGTGTCACTTATTCTAGCCAGTGAAATATAAGCAGAAGACTGGGCAATTCTCCGGTTTCTCTTCTCTCGCTGGTACAATCCTGGACTCATAGACCTCAGGCTGGAATCTCTGAGACTGAATCCAGAGAGAGAATACTACACACTTACAGCCATTACCCCAAATTTGGTGGGTGGTCCTGAGGGACTGTGCTCTAAGGATAAACTGGGAATTGGCACTGATGCTCTAAATGGTAGGAGGACCAGAAAGAAAACACCAGTTCCTCATAGAACTGACAGATGGCTTTTCTGGAAGGAGACCAATGGCTATATCTGGGTGGTGGCCTGTAATAGTGTTTTAAAATGTACCCGGGTTTTGTTTAATCAGGTCTGGTAAGATGATAGACACGGAGACAACTACTTTTGAAAGGAGAGTTTATTACTCAGAGTTCCCAAGAGGAGAGGGCACGCCCACTGTGCAGGGCCACACGGGGAAGCGCCAGGGTCGGTCAGGAGGTAGAGAAGAGTGAGGGGGAAAGCAGGGCAGGAGCCTTTATTGTGGTTTCCATCAGAAAGGCAAGGCAGGGTAAGCAGTCTTCAGATTGGCTAGTTTGAGTAATTTCAGGGGCTCTGGGCTATAGAGGTGGTCCCTAGTTGTCCTGGGACAATTTGGGGCAGAAGAATATTGGCGTGGTGTGTGAGAGTTAGATACAGGAGGTGGCTGGGGGTATGGGCTCTGGATTGATGTGAAAGGCATAGGCAGGCTAGGAATTAGCTAGCCCTGGGAGGGCCCATCTCTTCCAAGTCAGCAAGGCCCCAAGATGTCAAAGCATCATCAAATACAGAAAACAAAAAAACATGATTAATATAAACAGACCCTTCCTACACCACTTCAGAGCCTCTCAGCCTTACCTGTCTCTTGTTCCAGCTGTCCCTGCAGCAACCGTTTCTGCATGGAAGAGGCAAGCTACCAGCACCTGATTTAAACATCTATAAAAAGTTGGGGGTCATATAAAAGAAGTTCACCCTACACTCCTTCCTCCTAAAAACAAAGAAACGTGAAAGAATTCCAGAGGTCAGTATTCCAGAATGGAACACGTCCCTTCAAGTACCCCCTGTGTCTTCTCCACAAGATCCCTCGATTCCTCAACTTCTCCACAAGCCTGGATCCTGGACTGAATACGACATGGAGCAGAGCTACAGCCAACCTGCGATGGCCATGCAGCGTGAGCAAGAAAAGAAGCAATTGTTGTTGCAAGCCACAGAATGTGGGGCAAGAAGTGAGCCAGGGGGAATAACGTCTTCGCCCTCCCTCTCCTCCCTCTCTCCACCCTCCCCCCTGCCGGGTCTCCACCCCGATGATGAGGAGAAACAGCATTGTCAGAACCCACTGGAAGCCAGGGGGCAGGGGTGCCTGTTGAAATCCACATGGGTCAGCCTTCCCGGGGCAGAGAACAGGGTGAAGAAGCATGGATAGTGGTCCTGGAGAAACAAATAGAAGACATCAGCTCAGCATTTGATCCGAATCCAAACTTCCTTTCCGATCAACAGTGAATAAAATAGGCATATGTATGACTTCCCCAATGTGATAGAAAATCATATAAACTCACACTTCAAGAGCCAGGCACTGTGCTAAGGGCTTTCAGATATTAATGCATTTAACCTTCACAGCGTCTCTGTGAAGAAGATATTGTTACTCCTGTTTGCGGCCGTCATGGGAGGGCACTGCTCAGATCTCCCCTCAGGAGAACCTGTTGTGTATCAGCAAACTGACAGCCTCCACCTGCCGCATCTTCAGACCTGCTGCAGCATTCATGCCAAAAGCCGCATCATCCCTCGGCTCTTCCCAGCGGATGACAGAGCCTGGCGGGAGTACCAGAGCCAGGCCATTTCTGCCCAACGCAGGACTCCTCCATCAGGCAATATTTGCTCTGGGGCACCCCTCAGCCTGGCAGAGACTTTCTCAGACCCGCACTGAGAACAACCTCTGCCCCCTCTCCCTTTTATCCGCACCTCTGATTCTGTTTTGGTGTCTGCTTTTTGGAGGACCTGAGCTATGACGCTGTTTACAGATGAGGAAATTGAGACATGAAGGCGCAAAGGGGTTCAGTGATTTACCCAAGGTCACACAGCTTGTAAGGGATTCAAAATCTGACAGTCTCACTCCAGGATCAGAACTCTTAACCATTCTGCTGTGGAAAGAGAGAGAGAGCATGAGGGAACCAAAACAAAATCCGAAAGGATTCTCATCATCATGATTTTTTAGTCCCTCTAGTTTATTTGGATTAAGATTTTCTGCTGCTTTGATCCATTTTCCCAAAGGCTAACAACAGTAAAAACATCTCAAGTGCCCTTATTTTTAATTCCACAATACGCCCTGAAGACGGTAGTGTTTCACCCCCCTAAATCCACAAACCAAAATGGTTCCTTTTCCCTTAAAACCAAGGGTAGCAACCAGTGAGGCGGTACTTTCTATTTGTAACCTGTAGACACTGATCCTTCTTAGGGTACAAATTGGTTTGCTGACCCAGGAAGGAGTTTCTTTCTCTTTTAACATACGTGTCAGCTAACCAGAGGACACATACCCAGAGCTGCAAAATGCCAAATAAATTCCCATCCCCCTTATCACCCTGTGCACCAAGATAATGTACTAGAATTCCCCTTGTGACTTTCACAAAATAGGTACAAAACAAAAGCAAAAAATGAGACTGCTCTGTATAGTCGTCAGTATGCAGAATGTGAATTTGCATTTTTTCTGATAACAGGCGGTCCTAACGGACATGGGTGCCTAAAAAGAAACGGATCGTAGTATGGCGTCAAGGAAGGAGCCTTGAAAACTGGTTACAGTGTATGGGAAGCCCCTACATTTCAGGCCTCTTTCATTGCTCACAACCCAGACAACAAAGCAAAGACAGTTAGTGATTGCAGTGAACTCTCTGTTGGCGCTGGCCCACAGAATCATCTCCTTTTCATCCCTCCATGGGCTTTTCAAGCCCCCCCCTTTTTTTGTGTGTGAGGAAGATCAGCCCTGAGCTAACATCCATGCCAATCCTCCTCTTTTTGCTGAGGAAGACCAGCCCTAAGCTAACATCTATTGCCAATCCTCCTCCTTTTTTTTCCTTTTTTCTCCCCAAAGCCCCAGTAGATAGTTGTATGTCATAGTTGCACATCCTTCTAGTTGCTGTATGTGGGACGCTGCCTCAGCATGGCCGGAGAAGCGGTGCGTCTGTGGGCACCCAGATCTGAACCCGGGATGCTGGTAATGGAGTGCGCACACTTAACCGCCAAGCCACGGGGCCGGCCCCTTCAAGCCCTTTTTAAAATGATTCCCCTGGTGGCTAATGTATGTCCATCTTCTGAAACCAATGATAACCAATTAGACATTTCAGCCAATTAGCATTTGATTTCTTTCATCCTCCCATTAAGTACAAGAAATCGATCTCCTAGAATCCAACTACAAAAGTATTCTCTCTGAACAAGGGAAATCTCTTAAACATCACAGACATGACAGCCACTACATCTGTGACCACTGATCGTCATACTGAGCAATGGAAAATCATAATGGTTACTGTTTCTGTGATTATCTTTTTTTTTTTTTTTTGTGAGGAAGGTCAGCCCTGAGCTAACATCTGCCAATCCTCCTCTTTTTGCCGAGGAGGACTGGCCCTGGGCTAACATCCATGCCCATCTTCCTCCACTTTATATAGGACGCCACCACAGCGTGGCTTGCCAAGTGGTGCGTCTGTGCGCGCCCAGGACCTGAACCGGCGAACCCCAGGCCGCCCAGCGGAGCACATGCACTTAACCACTTACACCACCAGGCCGGCCCCAAGTGATTATCTTATTTAAAAGTGTACCCCCTCAATCCTCCCTGTAATGGACTGAATGTTTCTGTCCCCCCAAAATTCATATGTTGAAGCCCTAACCCCCTAGTGTGGCTGTATTTGGAGGTGGGGCCTCTAGGGAAGTAATTAAGGTTACACGAGGTCGTAATGGTGGAGCCTTGATCTGATATGATTAGTATCCTTAAAAGGAAGACACTGGAGAGCTCTCTCACTCGCTGTCTCTCTCTCACCAGGTGCCACAGAGGAAGGCGGCCATCTGCATGCCAGGAAGAGAGCCCTCACCAGCATCTGAGTCTGGGACCTCCAGCCTCCAGAACTGTGAGAAAATAAGTTTCTGTTGTCTAAACAACACACTCTGTGGTATTTTGTTATGGTGGCCCAAGCAGACTAATACACACCTTATCCACTTTTCCTCTGTTTTTCTCCTAGCACAGATCATTTCTAACACACTATATAGTTTACCTAATTATTTTTTCACAGTAAGAAATGTAGAAACTTAGATGCCTACAACTGAAGAAAAAAAAACCCTGAAACAAATGAGGTCAATATCCATCTTAAGAAATTACAAACAGAACAATACAATAAACAAGTAGAATGAAGGCAATAATAAAGAGCATAAAGCAAAAAAGTTTAAAGGCTACAATTGAGAGGATTATCAAAGATGAAATTTGACTCTGAAAAAAAAACTAAGGAAATTGATCCCACTTCTAACATGACTGATGAGGGAAGAAAAAATGACCAAAATAAATTAGAAATGGAAAGTGGCGGGCCGGCCCGGTGACGCAAGCGGTTAAGTGCACGCGCTCTGCTGCGGCAGCCTGGGGTCTACGGGTTCGGATCCTGGGCGTGCACAGACGCATCGCTTGTCAAGCCATGCTGTGGTGGTGTCCCATATAAAGTAGAGGAAGATGGGCATGGATGTTAGCTCAGGGCCAGTCTTCCTCGGCAAAAAAAAAGAGGAAGATTGGCAGATGTTAGCTCAGGGCCGATCTTCCTCACACACACACACAAAAAAAAAAAAGGAGGAAAAAAAAGAAATGGAAAGTGGGAGATAACTGCAGAGATTAAAAAGAGGATGAGAGATTAGTTTGACTCTTAGCTCCCAAATTTGGAGAAGTTACACAGCAAGAACCAATTCCTAGACAAACACAACTTGCCAAATGAGACCAGATCCACAAGGTGGCACTGGAAAGGTTGGTATTGGGGCCTTCCAAGTCTAGCCAGGGCTTTGTTTCTGAATCTTTAAGGAGTATGGGCTAGGACGGCCCAAGGCAGAGGATCTGGGGTTTGCACGTGTCATCCTGCACCTTTGGGTCACTCTCAGGGGGACGGGGGACAGAAGAAAGAGCAAGACTGGCACATGCACCCCCATGTTTATTGCAACATTATTCACAATAGCCAAGATATGGGAACAATCTAAGTATCCATCGATGGGTGAATGGATAAAGATAACGTGAGATATATATATTTATCTCAGCCATAAAAAGAATGAAATCTTGCCATTTGGAACAACATGGAGGGACCCTGAGGGCATTATGCTGAATGAAATAAGTCAGACAGAGAAAGATAAGTGCCCCGTATGATCTCACTTATATGTGGAATCTAAAAAACACACAAAACAAAAACCAAGCTTAAAGGTACAGAGAACAGATTAGTGGTTGCCAGAGGTCAGGGGAAGGGTGGGTGAAATGGGTGAATGGAGTCAAAAGGTACAAACTGCCAGTTATAAAATAAATAAGTCATGGGGATGTAATGTACAGCATGGTGACTATAGTGAATGATACCATATTGTATATTTAACTGTGTATGGTGACAGATGTTAACTAGACTTATTGTAGTGATAATTTTGCAATATATACAAATATCGAATCATTATGTTGTACACCTGAAGCTAATATAATGTTATATGTCAATTATACTTCAATTTATTTATTTATTTATTTATTTGTGAGGAAGATCAGCCCTGAGTTAACATCCAATGCCAATCCTCCTCTTTTTGCTGAGGAAGATTGGTCCTGGGCTAACATCCGTGCCCATCTTCCTCCACTTTATATGGGATGCCGCCACAGCATGGCTTCACAAGCGGTGCATTGGTGTGCGCCCGGGATCCGAACCGGCGAACCCCGGGCCGCCACAGCGGAGCACACCCACTTAACCCCTGTGCCACCAGGCTGGCCCTATACTTCAATTTAGAAAATAAAAGAAAACTGGAATCCATATCAAAAAAAAAAAAAAAGACTGGCATATGAGGATGCCTTCTACCAGGAGCATCATGATGATGTTGATGCCTATGATGAATATTAGCTACCACTTAGCAATGACACTCTATGTGCCATATGTAAAATAACTTAATCTGCAAAATACCGGGAATCAGGTCACTATGCTACTTTATTAGTTTTCTATTCCTGTGTAACCAATTTAACAACTTAAAACAACGCACACATTTATTATCTCACAATTTCTGTGACCACGAGTCTGGGCACCACTTAGCTAGGTCTCGGGGTCTCTCAAGACTGCAATCAAGGCATCTGCCGGGCTGTGTTCTCATATGGAAGCTCAACTGGGGAAGAATGTGCTTCCAAGCTCATTCAGGCTGTTGGCAGAATTCATTTCCTCGTGATCACAGGACTTGATGATAGCAGCTTTTTACTGGCTGTTGGCTGGAGGCCGCCCTCAGGTCCTGGGGCCTGCCACGATTCCCTGCGTGTAGCCATTTTCATAGGCAGTTCACAGTAGGATTGTTTGCTCTCCAAGGCCACCAGTAAAATCTCTCACTCCAGCCTGCTAAGACGGCCTCTTACATAGTGTTCCATAATCATGGCAGTGGCATCGATCATCTTTTCTACAGTTGATTAGTTACAAGTAAGTCACATATCCTCCCCATACTTAAGGGGAGGGGGTTATACAAAGATGTAGGCATCAGGAAGTGGGAATTATTGACGGGGGGGGTCACCCTAAAGTGTGTCCACCACACCTATTATCCCCAATGTGACAGGTCAGAAAGGGGGATCTGGTGATGTTCCTTCCATCCCCGAGGCTCAGGTCCCACATCTGTGGGACACAGTGTTATCTCAAGCATTCCACCATGTGAGGTTCATGAATGACCCCATGCACCATGGCACTCGTTCCCTGAGGCTTGAAAATGTGTATTTATCAATAGTAAAAATAATAATAGAGCCATTTACGTGTATTGAGCTTATACTGGGTGCCAGGCTCTGTGCTTAATGTCTTTCCAGTCTTAATCTAATCTCACAACAACCCTACAGTAGAGGTTTTGTGATTATCTCCTTTAAAAAATGGGGAAACTGATGTTTAGGGTGGTTTAAGGAGTTGTTTAAGATTGCCTGGTGAACAACAGACCAATTCACAGATCTCTAACTTTGAAGCCTTGTTGTGAACTAGCTCAGATCTCTGTGATACCCTTAACCATGGGAACCCTGCCTTCCCCTTCCTCTTTGACTTACTGTTCAGCACTCCAGATTTCTCAGGGCAGCCATGCAGGGGCTGTGCTCAGAAACCTCACAGGGGCTGTTCCTCGTCTCTCCCTAAAGCTGGAATGCCAGATGTACCCATAGGTCTAGCAAACATCTTGAGATGAAGCAACTTGCTGTGTGACCTTTGGGAGCTCACTGTCCCTCTCTGATTCAATTTCTAAATCTGTCAGTGACAGGCTCCCTGGGGTCCCAACATCTCACAGTTCTGGAGGCTGGAAGTCTGAGATCAAGGTGTTGGCAGGGTGGGTGCCTTCTGAGGCTGTGAGGGAGAATCTGTTCCTTGCTTCTCTCCTAGCTTTTGGTGGTCGTTGGCCATCTTTGGTGTTCCTTGGCTTACAGAACCATAACCCTGATCTCTGCCTTCCTCTTCACATGGCCTTCTCCCTGTGTGCGAGTCTGGGTCCAAATTCCCCCTTTTTATAAGGACACCAGTCATACTGGATTAGGGGCCCATCCTGCTCCATTATGACCTCACCTTAACTGAACTCATTACATCGACAATGACGCTGTTTCGAAATAAAGTCACATTCTGATGTACTGGAGGTTAGGACTTGAATATATCTTTGGTGGGGGAAGCAGGGGAAGACATGATTGAACCCATAACATGCATTTAGGCACAGGGGCCAGGGCTTAGTGCCAGACACTGGCCAGTCTTCAGATGTGGCTGCTCCTAGGGAGGGGGCATAACCTTGGACAAAGAAGCTCCCTTAAGCCTAGGAAGTTCCAGGAGAGGGCTGCAGTCGTGAGCCCCCAGAAGACGACCCCCCTGGCAGCTGGAAGAGTGAGCCCCTGAGTTCTGAAGAGGTGAACTGGGTGGGGCACCACAGCGTTGACCGCAGTGGATCCACCAGAGCCTCCACAGCAGCACCCTGCAGTGGTGTCCTGTGAGGCTCTGAGTATGACAAGGGCTTCTAGAGGTGCTTGGGGTGTAAGAATCTGGGTGAGTGACCTTGAGGGCACAATCGCAGCCAGCACAGTCAGCTTCATGGGGATGAAACCGTGCCCCAGGAGATGGGTCAGCAGCATCCAAGAAGGCTGGAGATCAGCAGCTGGAGAACTTGGACCTCATCACATGTAGTCAAGACCACCCGCCAACCCTGTCAGCTCTGTTAAGAGTGTGACTTCCCTTTTCTGTGCAGTACTTTGGAGACACCAAAGCTTTCACGTGCTTCCTCTCGCCTGTGCACTACACTGGTGACAAGGGTCTCATTTGTCATGCAGCACACACTTGGGGCAGAGCCTGGGCCAGAACTCCAGGCTGGGGCTCCCGGAACCCCGCTAAGCTGCACTGATGTCACCTGGCCAGGAGTTTGAGGAGCCTGAGTGGCCCCTCTGGGCAAACAGACCACCCACCCACCTGCTCACTCTGAGCTTGAAGAATCCCTTAAGACTCTTTCCTGGGGAGAAAAGCATTTTCCATTTTCCAAAGGGCTCCTATTGAATTTCACAAACCAACAGAGGCACGATTCAGGCTACCACCACTTCCAATTAGCAGTGAGGTCGATTTCTTGGAGAATGGGGAACTAGAGGGGTGTGTGGGTATGGGAGGGACATCCTGGAGGAAGCATGAAGGATAAATGTTAACCTCAATTGACCCTCACTACGGCCATATGAGGTAGGGTCTATCACCTTCAATAAGAGAAGGGTAAAGTGAGAAGTGTGGGTGACTGTTGCAGAATTGGCTCCCAGTTGCTGTGCATCTCCCTGTATCCAGACTCTCAGGGGGTCCCCCACATGCCATGCTGACTCTGGGCTCATCCATGTGACTTACTTTGGGCAATGGAACAGTAGCAAACACCACACAAGCAGATCTGGAAAGCGCTCGCATACTGGAGCTTGATCCCTCATCTTACTGGGTATGTTGCAACCACCCCCTGATGAACAGGCCCCAGCCAGCCTCCTGGAAGATGAGCCTTCCCAGCTGCCCCAGCAGAGGCCCCGGACACAGCAGTGAGGCTGTGACAAGGAGAACCATCCAGCCAACACACAGAACTATGAGAAATAAATGTTCGCTGCTGAAGCCACTAAGTTTGGGGGCTGTTTGTTACACAGCAAGAGCTAACACATGAAGTGTGTGTCTTGCTCAAAGTCACACAGGTTGCTGAAGGTGGGGAGTCTGTCCCCTTACCCACTACATTCAGTATTCAGCTCAAGGACAGCTGTTTAAAACCTTCTTTCAGTCTCTGGTCTCCTGCTGGCCACGCACCCTGGGGACAGGTCCACGCTCCCAGGATGATGTTAAAAATATTTAGCATGGAAGTCTCCAGCATGCCTTCAACTGCAGCCCCTGAATAGTCCATCACATTCTTTCGTGCGTTTTGAGAGAACAAACGCTTGTGTTTCCTTCCCACCCATGACCTCACAGCCATCCCAAACCAAACTTCTGACTCTGCAGCCAACCTACTGTTGCCCATTGGAAACGGCCCCATCAACCACCCAGCCACCCAGCCTCCCAGGGTTAGGTCCTCCTTTGAACAACCCCTTTCCTCAAACTCTACATCCAAGACAGTTGCAAGTCCTGCCCACTCTCTCTCCACATCCCTCTCTAATCCATCTATTCCTGTCCATCACCCTAGCCCCATGAAGGCCCACCGCCGTCTCTCACCCACAGGACCCTTCCTCCATGCTGACCCTGACAGCCCACTGCCCAAGAGAAGCTACATAAATAGGATCATGTCACTTCCTGTTTCCCATTGCTAATGTAGGATAAGGTCTTTCTGGATCATAAATAGAATCACGTCACTTCCTGCTGCGCCCTGGCTGTGTAGATAACGTCTGGATGACTTACCAGGACTTGCAAGGCCTTTCCGAGTCTGGTTCCTGTCTCTCTCTCCCTAATCTCACATCTCATGCTGCTCTGCTCCCCTTTACACTCATTATATTCACAATACATCAGCCATCCTTCCAGCCTCAGGACCTTTGTATGTGCTGTAACTCCTCCTAGGATGCTGTCACTCAGGTCAACTCCTAATCCTGCACATCTTGGCTGAAATGTTGCCTCCTTGCAGAGGGAGGCCTCTCCTCTCTATCATAGAACTCTTTGCTTTCTTCAACGCTCTTTTCCCAGTCTTCATTATCTTGTTTCTATAAGGGTTAACTCTTCTACTGTTCATCTGAAACAGCTCTGTCCAGTAGAACTTTCTGTGATAATGAACACGGCTTATATCCGCACTGTCCCATATGGCTCAAGATGGCTACTGAACACCTCAAATGTGGCCAGTACGACTGACGGACTGAGTATTTTATTTTATTTCAGTTAATTTAAATTAATTTAAATGTAAATGGCCACATGTGACCAGTGGCTAGTGGTAACTGTGCTGGACGGTGCAGATAAAGGCTGCAAGCTGCATAAGGGCAGAAAAATGGTGGCGACTTATTCGTCAGTGCACCTGTAGCACCTACTACAGAGGCTTGCACACAGAGGGTTCACAAATATTCCTTAAAGAAGTGAATGAGTGTGTTAATGAGCAAATGCAATTATTACAATGTGAGGATCCGGCCTCCATCCAAAGTCCCGCCCCTTTACACTACTGGAAAGGATTTAACGACATCAAAGACATTAAACTTGGCCCAGGCCATCCATTTCAAAGCAGAAAGCCAGACGAACCTCCAATTTTGACGGTAAAATCGTGGGCGACCATGCAGTTTCGAGCTGCCAGGTCCCGGTGCACAAACTTCTTGGCATTCAGGTATGCCATCCCGTCGGCAATCTCCGCAGCCATCTGGATCATCTCTTGTGGGGTAGGGGGAGGGCGACCGGGGTTATTCTAAAGTCGAAACATGGGGTCGTGTTCAGCAACACCAGTGCCCACAGCCGGGAGCGGATGCCCTGCCGGGTACCTCGAGGCAGCTCACCTCAGCCTCCGGCCGCAGGGAACGGAGGTAGCTCTTCAGGTCTCCATGAGCCATCAATTCCATCACCACCAACGTTGGCTGGCCTTTAGATACCACCCCCAGGAGGCGGACCTGCAGAGCAAGCATGGGGTTCTTGGGTGAGCCTCTGTGGGAAGATGTTGACTCACCAAGGTCTCCCTGGCTGGTGTCTATATCACACACAGCACCCTGGTTCTCGGTGGAGGGTGATAAGCCCTGGTCTGTCGTCCGACTCAAAAGCCAGCGTCAACACCTTGCCAGAAAGGAAGGAGAATTCAAGATTCACAGTGTGGCGGGGGGACAGCAGACAGACTGGCCCACATACAGCAACACACCAAGGCAAATCCTTAGATATCTCCTCGATGTCTCCGAGCACACAAGGCACATTCCCACCTCCAGGCCTTTGCCTTAACTGTTCCCTCTGCCTAATTCTGTTCCCTCACATGTACGCAAGGCTCAGTTCTTACATCATAAGTCTTTGCTCAAATACACCTTCCCCACTCCTGAATTCCCAATCCCTCCACTCTGCTCCCCTTTTCCATCTTGCTATAGCAGCCTCTCCTAATGAACTACATAATTAGCCCGTTGGGTTCGGAGTCTGTCTCCACCGGCTCCACGAGGACAGGAAACTGCTGCGTCACAGAGATGAGGAGGGGACTTAGCACAGAGCAAGTGCTCCGTTAATATGTGTGGGGCAAGGATGAAGGGACACGAGGCTCAGAGAACCTAAGGGAGCACTGTGGGAGCAGAAGGGCAGGAAGAGTCTGTGCTGACTTGAGCGGGAGCAGGGACAGGGTGGACAAAGGAGGCAGGAAAAAGGAAGACACAGAAGATTCTGGAAAGCAATGGGACAGCACGTCTGGCTCCAGGCGAGGTGGGAGAGGATGGGATTGGAGAAGGAAGAAGGGAGGGACCCTCCCCCACACCTTTAGGATGTTTAGCAGGGTAGGGATGGGCAGGGAGTCCACACCCGCTGTCCTCACGCTCTGTGCAATAGGAGGATGAAGGATGGAGGAGGCGGGACGGGGGAATGGACATGCAAGGAAGCCTTTGTCTGCTCCTGGGGCCAATGCAGGACTCACCACATGATGGCAGGTGAAGCCCTTCATGACCGAGGCCTCGTTGAGAAACTCGATCCTCTCTCGCAGACTGGTGGACTCGTTGACCATCTTCACCACCACGCGGGTCTCCGCCTCGCCCTTGACGATGTCCCTGGCGTTGCCCTCATACACCATGCTGAAGGAGCCCTGCCCCAGCTCCCGCAGGAGGGTGATCTTCTCCCGAGGCACCTCCCACTTGTCCGGCACATACACCGAGCAGGGAAACACTACTCCTCACTTATCTACACAGCATCTTCCACGGATCCCTCGGGGGGTCCCCGGCCACCTCCCACCCAGCCCCCCAACAAATGTTCATTAAGTGACTTCTGTGATCCAGCACCTGTGCTGGGCACTGGGCACATAGCCGAGAACAGGACAGGCGTGGGTCTCTGCTCTCATGGAGGGGACAACAGAGGTTCAGGAAGGAGCCACAATTGGTCCAGGGTCCTGGCTGGTAAGTGGTCAGCTGAGCCTGCACCCTCATCCTTTCCGTCTGATTTCAGAGCCCCACTACCAAATCATGCTACTTTCCATCTGAGGCTGTTGCTTCTGCAAAGTGCCAAGCGGTTGGGGGGACCGCCCAGCCTGCCAACCACCAGACATGTGAGTGAGCCCATCCAAGACCACCTAGCATTAGCTGATCGGCAGGTGTGAGTGAGACCAGAAGAACTGCCCAGCCGAGCACAGCCCAGGTAGTGGACCCACCAAATTATGAGCTAGTAAATGGTTAGTTGTTTTAAGCCACTAGGTTTGGGGAGGTTTGTTACATAGTAAATGATTCGCAGACAGATGCATGAAGCCCTCCTAAGAAACGCCAAAATGGTTCCTGCCTTCCTCTGCAACTGTTTGGGGCTGAATTGGTTCCCCTCCACCCCCACCAATTCATACGTTGAAGTCCTAACCCCTGAACCTCAGAAGGTGCCTGTATTTGGAGAAAGGGTCTTAACAGAGGAAATCAAGTTAAAATGAGGTCATTAGGGAAGGTCCTAATCCAATCTCACTGGTGTCCTTATAAGAAGAGTTTAGGACACAGACCCACGCAGACGGGAAACCATATGAGGACACAGGGAGAAGGCAGCCATCTACAAGCCAAGGAAAGAGGCCTCAAGAGAAACCAACCCTGCTGACCCCCTTGATCTCAGACTCCAGCCTCCATGGACTGTGAGAAAATAAAATTCTGTTTTCTAAGCCACCCAGTCTGTGGTACTTTGTGACAGCAGCTCTAGCAGACCATGCAGTCAGCAATGGCTGATGCAAGTACACTGGATCAGACAAGAGCTCTGCACCCACATGAACTCACAGATGCTCAGTGACCTATGAGCTACAATTTCCAGCTTTCACTGGGCACGCTTGTGCCCTCAGCCATGGATACATTACCAAAAGGAAGCAGGATGGTAGGGTGGAGAGGCAGCCATGAGCAGCCATCCTTGGCCTCGTCCCTTAACACAGGACCCAACAGAAGCCCTGAGTGGGCTTCCCCATCTCTAATGTGCAGCAACAACGCCATTCCCAAACGGAGAGAGGAGGCTCCTTGATCAATATTCATTCCCTCCATTCCTGTTCCCTCCAGACACTCCCACCTGGAATAACCACCTTTCTGAGTTTCTCTATTTTGATGCTTTAACGTCAAAGCCCCTGGAAGGACTGTCCCTCCCAGGGTGGCCAGTTCCTAGAGACAGCAAAGGTCTTGCCTGTGAGTGTTCCTTTCAAACCAACCAATCCAGAGCCCACACCCCAACCACCTCCTGGGCCACTATCCCCTGACCTGATCACCCCAGGGCCAGGGACCAGACGACCAGGGAAAGCTCCTACATCCCAGAGCCCGATGCAATTATTCAGACTAGCCAATCCCAAGCCTGCTTACCCTGCCCCACCTGTTCCTTCCCATAGAAACCACAATAAAGGCTCTTGTTCATTTCTCCCCCTCTCTCTGCCTCCTGACACACCTTGGTGCTTCCCCGTGTGGCCCTGCGTGCTGTGCCTGGTCTCCTGCTTCTGGGGATCTGTGAATATAACGAACTTCTACCTTCATGACAGTCACTTCCCTGTCTGCATATCTTATCACACCTGATTAAAACAAATCCCGAGCACCCTTAAAAACACCATCCCTGTATCCCAAGGCAGCATCCCGCTGGGCAATGGTGTTCATGCCTTGAAAGTCACTTTTTCATTTTTGCTGCATGAAGCACTTTAGAAACTTGTATGCAACAGAAGCCTCCCCCTCTGAAGGAACAGCCAAGCCTTATCTACAGGGGTCTCTCACTGCCCGTTGGTACAATCAAGGGAAATATGGGCGTCTGTCCTACACTCCTGCTGCCAGCATCAGCATCCCATCCATGTTCAGCTACCACCAACAGCAGATGTGTCGCTGGGATGCACCCAGTCTCCTGCCCACCCCGACTTGTCCCTGTTCTTGTCTTCCCCACCCGCTATCCCCGGTCTCTCCTTTTGGCTTCTGAGTCCCACCTGCTGTCTCCCACCCTGGACACGGCTTTCTGGCTCTGACACTCAGCACTCTCTCTGGCACAGGCCCCCAGCTCCACACCCCCACAGCTGGGGCACCAGTTTCTCTGCCTCCCAGCCCAGCCCACAGGTCCCAGACCAGCTAGATCAGCCCTTCCAAACAGATGCCAGACAGCAGGTATCCAACTGCTCCCAGTAACAGGGTTTCTGCAGCAAGGGGCAGGTCTGCAAACTCAAATGAACAAGAAGGCTGGTCTCAGCCTCCCGGGGTGTCAACCCTTGACTTTCACTGGACAGTGATGGCAAAGGAAACCAAACAGAGGATTCTGACTGCCCACAGGGAGGAGGATGGTACTCACCATCGCTGACACTGAAGTACTCAGGGTTTGAAGAAGTATACAGAGGTCCCAGCGGCCCATCTGGCTGCCTGGATGAGAAAAATGAGGGGTTCCAGCTTGAGATTCTCAAAGGACTTCATGGGTCTCTACAGGAGGCTACAGACCTCCCCAAGGCAAACGGCAGCCCTTATCAGCAGCATCCACATAACCCTAGATACAGACTGGGGGTGAGGATGGGGGGACCCTTATGTTTTGAGTGGAAAACCATCAGATGGCTACTTAAGTGCATCAACATTGGACCTCTCACCCCATAAACTGTAATTGATGATTGTCCATGCAGCACCTAAAAGCCACTCACCCAGTGCTATTCTGGAGCCATCTGGACCCAGCTTGTGAGAAACAACTGTTAAATTTCCTGGAAACTTGCAAGCCAGTTGTTAAAAACAACCATCATTCAAAATTAGAATATATAGGCTTACAATTAAATTAAATTAAAAGCAAAGGTAACAGATATTCAACATTCACTACTTCCTAAGCATGGTGCTACATTTCACTAAGATCAACACTCTTGAGGCTATCTACATTACCTCATTTATTTATATTATTGTATCCATGTGGCAGAAATGACTCAGAGCAAGAGAATGATTTTACACCTCTTCCCAACTCTGCGCTCAGTGACATCATGTCTGTAGCTAAAAACTGGCCATGGTGGGAATATTTACACCATGGAATTAGGCAAGCACTACCAACCAAGAATTGACTTACTGTTCTGTTGTTTATCCAGGCTTGAGAAAGTGATGGAAAAAATGTTAACAAGGCAGATTAAACTTAAACGTGTGTCATCTCTGTAGCCACAGCATTGCAAATGGCACAAAAAACTGGGAAAATGTTCTTTCAGTATTTAAGAATTATTGCCTGACTCAGCAAAGTCATTCCTGTCATTTATGTCTTATTTCATTTTTGTCTTACTCTTTAATGTAAACACAATATGAATCAACATTCATGTTGGAACTACACTCGCTCGTCAATTTGCAACCATCGGTTGGCTATACATACAAAGTTTCAGGAGAAAAAAATCAATGAAAGCATTTGGTGAAAATCAACTGGCTAGAGGGAACTGACAATAAAGAGTATTGTATAGTGTACTACAATTGTTATCTGTAAATTGCATGCTACACATCCTTTATATCAGTAAAATTTATAATAAACTTAGAAGTAGCTCTATCTATATCCAGGCATATTTTTTTCCGGAGAGCCAGTTGTTAACCATTTACCAGCACACCACCACACTCACCTCTTTCTCAGGAAGAGATAAATACTTCCAATCACGACACTGAAGAGAAAGACGAAGATGAGGGGGCCAATGATAATTTTTGCAATATTTGATGGGACGTCTACTAAAATAGAATAAGAAAATACATGTTTCACATTAAAATGTGTTCATATCCAAGTTTGCATTAAAAGTCACATCTATGTCTATAACAGTGGGCCACATACACTGGTCCCTGCTCGCTTGTCCTGAGCCTCTCTCTGCTGGTCTCCACAGGGCTGGGCAGTGGGCTCAGAGGTCTGTATTCTGGAAGCACCCTCCTGACTCCCAGACCACTGCTGGCTGCCAGCGTTCTCCCTTACCCACCCAGGGCCAGCTCCATAGGCATGCAACCCAGGCCATCACCCAGGTCCCCGCACTCAGAAGGGTCCTGCTCTTGGTTTAATGCTCCTCTGTCACTGTCTTGAAAGTCTTAATAATTTTTAAACAAGGGGCCCTGCATTTTCGTTTTGCACTGGGCCCTGCAAATTAATATTAATTAATTAATTTTAAAATAATAATTATTAATTAAAATAATGATAAAATAATTAATAATTATTAATTAAAATAATAATTAATAGGCCCTGCCTATCTTAATTTCAACAGCACCTCCGGCAGATGAAAAATTCACCGGCAAGTGCCCTGTGTGTGCTAGGGGTTCCTCTCCAAAAATACCCTTTTAAACCCACTGAAGAAATGCCATGCAGCCTCTTATTTTTTAAAAGTCACATGCAAAGCTGAGTTGTCTGTAATCATTAACATTCCCATGTATTCAGACTCTTCCAAGCCAAGGAAGAAAATGGATTCTGAAGTCAGAGAAGGAACCTGGTCCTTTGGGTCTTTAATAAATAGCAGTTTACTGAACACTGACTAAACACCAGGCAGTATTTGAAGTGCTTTGCATGGGTGATCTTACTTAATCATCACACCAGCCAAGGTGGGAGGTACTGTGGCTAACGCCAGTTAACAGATTGGGACTCAGAGGCTCAGAGAGGTAGGGGTCTTGCCCAAAGGCCCCAAGCTGTTTCACGGTGGAGCAGGGATTTGAACACAGGCAATCTGAGCGAGTTCTTGACCACTGCCCCATGCTGCCTCCGGTGGCCAGTTCTATCCTGAGATATCTTGTCGACCTCCTGCACCTCCCCGAATTGACAGCAAACTGCCTCATCCCATCTCCGGTGGCTCCTGGCACACTGAAAGTCTCCACAAATACTCAGTGACCGAATTGGACACGAGAAATGGAAACCATCTGGTCAGGTGCTGCTGTCTGCATGTCCCCCTCCCCCTGTCTTCTTCCACAAGAGTGGGGAAGCTGGAGGCCACCAAGAGGTCAGGACTCAGCATGTCTCAGGGCAGAATCTGAGAGCCACAATGCACCGCCCATCTCTGCTTCCCAGACCCCACACTCCCGCTCATTCCTCAGATTCCAGTGGCTGCCAGAACTAGGGTGAGGGAAGTGAAGCATCCGGGGTGCAGAATTTGAGAGGAACTCTTGCTCTGGGTCCTGCAAGGGCCGGTTCAGCCCCTGAGGGTGAACACCTCCTTAAATTTTACACCTGGGGTGCATGCTTGCCTCCCTGTTACATAACAAGGAATGTTTTTTAAGTCATCTAATGTGTGCAACATTTAATTCTCCAGATTTCTTGCTATTGTTAGTAATGCTGTGCTAGATTTCCTTGAGCATGTATCTTTTTCATACATTTCTGTTCCTTTCCTTAGAATAAGTTTCTAGAGCCAGAATTATTGGCTCGAATAGTAGGAGCCTTTATGAGATTTTTTGATACATATTATCAAATAACTATATTTTACCACTCGCCAACCATGAAAAAGAATGTGCAGTGTCTGCACGAGTCTTGTACAACACTCCGTACTGTAATTAAAAAACAGAAACAAAAACCTTGCTAATTTGATAAGTTAAAAATTATATACTGCTTTGGGCCGGCCCCGTGGCTTAGTGGTTAAGTGAGCGCGCTCCACTGCTGGCGGCCCGGGTTCGGATCCCGGGCTCGCACTGACGCGCTGCTTCTCCGGCCATGCTGAGGCCGCGTCCCACATACAGCAACTAGAAGGACGTGCAGCTATGACACACAACTATCTACTGGGGCTTTGGGGGGAAAAATAAATAAATAAAATCTTTAAAAAAAAAAATTATATACTGCTTTAATTTCCCTTTTTTTTTTTGGTGTAGTTTTGAGTGAGGTTGGACATTTTTTCTTATGTTTTCTATTTTTCATATTTTTTTTGTGTGTGTGTGTGAGGAAGATCAGCCCCGAGCCTACATCTGATGCCAATCCTCCTCCTTTTTCCAAGGAAGACCGGCCCTGAGCCAACATCCATGCCCATCTTCCTCCACTCCATATGGGACGCCGCCACAGCATGGCTCGACAAGCAGTGCGTCGGTGTGTGCCCCGGATCCGAACTGACGAACCCCGGGCCGCCGCAGTGGAGCGCGCGCACTTAACCACTTGCACCACCGGGCTGGCCCCCTCATATTTCTTTTTAAATTGGCTATTTATGTCCTTTGCTTATTTTTGTGTTAAGACGTATATCTTTTACTCATATAACACATATATTCATTTTGTATTAAGGATATTAACTCTTTGTCAATGATGTTACACATATTTTCCCACTTTGATATTTTCCTTCGAATTTTATTCATGGTGTTCCTGGTTCTCAAGAGAGAGACTCCAAATTCTTGAAATATCTTGAGTAATAGGAGTGTCTTTGTCATTGATGAGTCCTTTGGAACACACCTGAGTTTATACTAAGAGATGAGATGACTTAGGATGGGGGCTGGTCACTGGAAGACCGAGCGTGGTTCAATCAATCACACCTATGTAATGAAACTCCAATAAAAACTCTGGAGACCAAAGCTCAGAGGAGCTTCCTGGTTGATGAACACATCAATATGAGGGTGACGTGACATGTCCTGATTCCACGGGGAGAAGACAGAGGAGCTCTGTGTCCAGCACCGCCCTGGCCCTCACCCTACATCTCTCTTCATTTGGGTGGTCTTGACTTCTATCCTTTATAATAAAACTGTCATTGTAATATAGCACTTTCCTGAGTTCTGTGAGCCATTGTAGCAAATGATTGAATCTGAGGGGGTCATGGGAACCACCAAATTTGTTGCCAGTTGGTCAGAAGTGTGTGTGGCCAGGAGAAACCCCAAACTTGTGTCTGGCTTCTTAAGCAAGGGCAGTCTTATTGGGAACTGTGCTCTTAAATTTGCGGGATCTGCAAACTCCAATGGGTGGGTAGTTATCAGAATTGTGGCCTGGTACACACAGTTGGTGTCAGAATACTCATCCAAGTCCTGACCCTCGCAAGACCATCCCAGCAAGAATCATTTCCCACTTTCTGCACCCCCACCACATGAGGTACATGAAAATCCAGCCAGCCAAGCAGAAGGCCCATCTCACCCCTCCTTCCCAAGCTCAGGCTCTTCCTGGTCTAGAATCTCCCCTCCTTCCAAGTCATTTGTGTGTTCTCTCATTCGAGTGTCTAAGTTCCTACCACGTCCCAGGCTGACTATCTCTTTTGCTCCCACTTATACATTCTTCCAGGTCTTGGCCAAGATGTCACCACCTCCAGGAAGCACTCCCTGACCAGCTCAGCCTTCCTCACCTTTCCCCACCCTACTGTCCACAGTGTGTCCAGCTCACCCAACAGCAGCACTGACTGCCTGCACGTCGAGAGCATGTCCAAGGCTGAGTAGAGAAGCTCTCACCTCCTCCCATAGAGGGCACGGCCCATCTAATACCAAAGATCGAAACACTAGTAACAGGAGCTAATAATGTGCCTATCAGTTGTGCCCTGTGCTGGCCACCTCAAATTTATGATGTCATTGAAACTTCCACCTCCAGAGGTGGATCCTGTTATTATCCCCATGGACTGATGAGATGAGGAAGTGTAGGCTCAGAGAGGGCATGCACCTTGCCCTGGTCACACAGCGGCATCCAGGGGACCTAGACGTGAAGTCCAGGGCCAGCACGCACAGCCTCCAAGCTTCCCCGACCATCCTTTGAAATATTCTGCCATGCCCGGCCCCAATCACAGACCCAATGAGTCAAGGCCGCCGTGCAGACTTACAATAGTCTGTCACGTAGAAATAGGTGGCTTCCGTCCAGGAGCCGTTGCCTGCCAGGGAGGTGGCCCGCACTCGCACGCTGTAATTCCCCGGTGGCAGCCCGCGCAGCCTGCAGCCCCGCTCCAGGGCAAAATGCCTGCGAGAGACACAGAGGTGCAGCTCCTGGAAGACAAGGGGCAGAGAGAGAGGAGGAGGGGGTGCTGTGCTTCGTACATTCTGGAGCATCCATCCCGGGCAGGAATATCAAAGACAGGATCCCGCTCAGAAATGAAACAGAGGGAGTATGGCACAATCAGAGTGCGACGCGCCAGCAACTTAGAGACTCTCGGAATTCTAGAAACTTAGCTCTACCGACAGGAAACAGACTCAGAGATTATCATTATTGACAACAGCCAACTCTTCCTAAACCACAAGCCAGGCAGTTGACCTGGATCATTTCATTGAATTCCTACAGCAACCCCGTGGCTCAGCCTCATTTTAGAGACGAGGAAACTGAGGCTTAGGGCGGAGGTCGGCAAACTTTTGCTGTAAAGGGCCAGAGAGTAAATATTTTCAGCTTCAAGGGCCCAGATGGTCGCTGTCGCCAACTCAACTCTGCCATCATAGTGCAAAAGCAGCCAGAGACGGATCCTGAATCCGTTAACATCTGTAAATGCACGGTGGGGCTCTGTGCCCACGAAACATTGTGGGCCCTGGAAGTTGGACTTCATATAATTTACACGCATTGTGAAATACTACTCTTCTTGAAATCGCATGGGATATTTTCACTAGGCTTCCGGAAAGTCCCAGGAGGGCGGGAAAGAAACAAGACATTGCCTAAATTGCATTTCAGGCTTTGCCCTCACACCTGGCGTCTGCCTGGTCAGAACCAAACAGATACACCGGCTTCACATCTTAAGGACTAATGAAAAAAACTCCTTCCTTCCCCTGGGGCAGCCTTTTGATTTGATTTGTTTTCTTTCACCATCATTAGCAAGTGGGGATCTGCCTAAGTGATAAACGAGAGGGGAGAAAGAAAACAGACACACCCCAGTAATAAACATGTAAAAAGAGATAAACCCAGAGCTTTTTAGGAGAGGCGTGAGCCTCAGTGGAAAATAAGACCAGGGAAGCTGCAAGCTTCGGGCCACTGTTGAAAACTTTCCAAAACAGCTCCAAGCTAATAGTGCATGCAGAGAACCCGGCTGGAAAACTTGAGGGGGGAGTGGGGAGAGAAAGAAATGTAAAAACTCCCGTGCTTATCATGTGACAATAACAGCAAGAAAACAAACCGGGCTGGCGGCGGGGGCGGGAACTCTAGTCCAAAGGTCCTTCCAAGTAGAATGAGTCACCAAGTAGAAAGGGATAAATAAGCAAATATAGAAACCAAAGGTAGCTGCTATCGGGGACAAAGGGGAAATGCACCCTCCAACGCCAGTCATTTACCCCGGATGCCTCCAAGGGTAGGGACCGAGAAGAGAACATGATGGAAGGAACTAGAACCTGATGCATCTCTCTCCAGACATACCAAAAACGCCAAAAGGAAAAGTGAAACAAGAAGAAGAACCTGATCAAGAGTGAAGAAGCCAATTACATAAACGCTTGTGCAAATGGGGAAAAAAAGCTGAAAACTGCAAAAGACACTGAGGCAAAGGATATGAGCACATGAAAATTGAAAACCGATGCTCTTTCTGGAGAGGCCGTGGCCCCTGGGGCCAGGGTCTCTCCCAGGGCAGGGAGCGATGTGGCGAGGGGACAAAGGACTCTAACGCAAGGTTCAAGGAGAGGGAGATTCAAAAGCAGTGCAGCCAGAGGTTTTTGTCTATTAAACTAGCAAAAAAAAAAAAATGACCTCCCACCAAATGCTGGAGAGAATTTTGTAAAATCAACAGCACAAATGGTATAAAAAAAAAAAGTTTGACGTTACTTTTTACTTTATCAAAGTGACGCTAGGCAATTAAGGAAAATGGTAAAGACAACCGACCAGTCTTGTCTATAAAAAGGTTTTTTAAAAGGTGACTGTAACCTCTCATTCTCTCCTCATTTCCCCCATCTCTCTGCTCCTCTAAAAGGTGAACAGGGCTGGTCTGTCTGGGATGGGGGTCGGGCTGTGCAGGGCAGAGGCTATGGTGGGGATTCGTGGTGGGATTCCTACTGGTGACCCCCGGCTCCAGGATCAGGAGAGGCAGGCCAATCGAAGGCAGCTGGGAGAAGTTAGGGTTAGGACCAATGCCAACTGGGTAACCAACTGTCGCGGTTTACCCGGGACCCAGGGGTTCCTAGGATGTAGGTAGGACTTCAGTGCTCAAACCTGGGAAGTTCCTGGCAAATGGGGACATGTTGGTCACAGCAGCAAGGATAAAATCAAGGAGGGTCTGCAGTGGCTTCCGCTTGAGTGGCTCTTGCCTCCCATCCTCAACAATACCCGTTCCAAGGCTGACCTTGACTGCCTGAAGCTTAAGAGTCCCATTGGTTTGGGAAAGGACAGAAAACTCAGGCTCAAATGAGCCACCATGGAAATGCAAACGAAGACCACAATGGGATACCACTTTACACCCACGAGCATGGTTATAATCAAAAAGATGAACCAGGGGCTGGCCCCGTGGCACAAGCGGTTAAGTGCGCGTGCTCCGCTGCAGCAGCCCAGGGTTCACCAGTTCGGATCCCAGGCGCACACCGACGCACTGCTTGGCAAGCCATGCTGTGGCGGCATCCCATATTAAGTGGAGGAAGATGGGCATGGATGTTAGCTCAGGGCCAGTCTTCCTCAGCAAAAAAAAAAAAAAAAGAGGAGGATTGGCAGATGTTAGCACAGGGCTGATCTCCTCACAAAAAAAAAAAAAAAGACAAACCAGACCAAGTGTTGGTGAGGATGTGGAGAAACTGGAATCCAAAAAAAAAAGACGAACCAGAGCAAGTGTTGGTAAGGATGTGGAGAAACTGGAATCCTCATACACTGCTGGTGGAAATATAAAATGGTGCAGCCACTTTGGGAAAGAGTGGCATTTCCCTAAAAGGTTACAGGTAGAGTTACCAGATGACCCAGGAATTCCAAGAGACCCAAGAGAACTGAAAACATACGCTGACACAAAAACGTGTACACTGAAAACTATAAAACATTATTGAAAGAAACTGAAGAAGACATAAAGAAAAGGAAAGATATTCCATGCTCCTGGATTGGAAGAATAAACACAGTTAAAATGTCCATATTACCTAAAGCAATCTACAGATTCAATGCAATCTCGATCAGAATCCCAATGACATTCTTCAAAGAAGTAGCACAAAGAATCCTAAAATGTGTATGAACAACAAAAGACCTCAAATAGCAAAAGCAATTCTGAGAAAAAAGAACAAAGCTAGAGGCATCACACTCCCTGAATTCAAAATATACTACAAAGCAATAGTAATCAAAACAGCATGGTACTGGCACAAAAACAGACACACAGATCAGTGGAACAGAATTGAGAGCCCAGAAATAAAAACACACATCTATGGACAGCTAATTTTCAACAAAGGAGCCAAGAATGAACAGACAATAGAGAAAGGAAAGTCTCTTCAATAAATGATGTTGAGAAAACTGGACAAGCCACATGCAAAAGAATGAACGTGGACCATTATCTTACACCATACACAAAAATTAACTCAAAATGGATTAAAGATTTGAATCTAAGACCTGAAACCATAAAACTTCTAGAAGGAAATATAGGCAATAACTCTGACATCGGCCTTAGCAGCATCTTTCTGAATGTCATGTTTCCTTAGGCAAAGGAAACAAAAGAAAAAATAAACAAATGAGACTACATCAAACTAAAAAGCTTCGGCAAGGCAAAGGAAACCATCAACAAAATGAAAAGACAACCCACCAACTGGGAGAAAATATTTGCAAATCATATATCCAATAAGGGGTTAATTTCCAAAATACATAAAGAACACCAAAAATTGAACAACCCAATCAAACAATGGGCAGAGGATATGAAGAGACAGTTTTCCAAAGAAGACATACAGATGGCCAACAGGCACATGAAAAGATGTTCAACATCATAATTATTAGGAAAGCATAAACCAAAACTACAATGAGATATCACCTCACACCCGTCAGAATGGCTATAATCAACAAGGCAAGAAATAACAAGCGTTGGAGAGGATGTGGAAAAAAGGGAACTCTCATACACTGCTGGTGGGAGTGCAAACTGGTACAGCCTCTATGGAAAACAGTATGGAGATCTTTCAAAACATTAAAAATAGAAATACCATATGATCCAGCTATTCCACTGCTGGGTGTTTATCCAAAGAACATGAAAACATTAATTCAAAAAGATATATGCACCCCATGTTCATTGCAGCACTACTCACAATAGCCAAGACTTGGAAGCAACATAAGTGCCCATCAATGAATGAATGTATAAAGAAGATGTGGTATATATATACAATGGAATACTACTCAGCCATAAGAAAGACAAAATCATGCCATTTGCAACCACATGGATAGACCTTGAGGGTATTATGCTAAGCAAAATAAGTCAGACAGAGGAAGACAAATATCATATGATTTCACATTTCATCCTTCTGCCTGAGCCTGACTGTATGGCTCCCAAAGCTGAAAATATTGACTTTCTGGCTATTTATAGAAAATGCTCTATGACCTACATGATCACCCTCAACTGCAGATCGTAGACCCTGGAGCCAACATTTGGGGTTTGAGTGCTGGGCGTGTGGCCCTGAGCAAGTCCACTCAGCTCCCCGAGTTTCCATTCTCTCAGCCACAATGGAAACACTAACGAGAGCCCACCTGGGAGGATGACGATGAAGTTTAAATGGATTGTTGTAAAGGGCTCAGAGGAATGCCTGGGGCAGGACAAGGGTTCAGTCAAGCACGGTACACCTTCTGGGTCAAACCCAGAGACAGGAACTGATTTATCTGCCTGACGTCACCCAGTAGAGGGGAGAATTGTCCCCAATCAGGTCCAAGTCCCAGCAGTGCCTCTCCTGGCAGGAGAAGACCCCAAACCCTTCTGGGGATGGAGAGCTTCCCCACAATGGTTACAGGCGTGGCTCAGAGCAGGGCCCGGCAAACTACAGTCCTTGGGCCAAATCCAGCCTACTGCCTGTTTTTATCAATAAAGCTTTATTGGCACACAACCACACCCACTCATTTATATATCATCTATATGACGGCATTCACACTACAACGGCGGAGTTGAGTAACAACAGAGACCATCTGGCTGCAAACCAAACGTGATTACTCTCTAGCCCTTTACAGAAAAAAGATGCCAATCCCTGGATTAGATCATCAGATAGTCTTGGGTTTGAATCTTGACTCTATTCTTATGGACCTTGGATGCAACTTAACTTCTGGATGCCTCAGTACTAAGCTCATTGGGTTATTCTGATGATTTATTGCACTTCATCGGTCCCAAGAGGCATATTATTTTCACATTTTGACATTTCTGCAATTGGAATGCATCTTACAAGCAACGCCATCTTACAATTAGAATTGGCAGTGTCGTTTTCTTTCTTAGTAGTCCGTAAAAATAACGGGGCCTCTTTCACATCTTAGACATGATAAAATACAATAAATGAGATACTGTGTGTAAAGCGCTTAACATGCACGGGGCACACAGTGAGCCCTCGGAGTAGCTTAGCTACTTTTTGGTTTTCTTAGATTCCAACTCTTGTGCATCTCTGCAATCACCCCTCACCCTGCACAGTGTCTGGTAGTAAAGAGAGGCACCCAACAAAAAGTCACTTATTAAGGTTTGAAGTGATTTATTCCCAGACTCAGATAACTCTCTCTAAAGTGAAATGAGTCTCCTCCCATGTCAGGAGGGACACAAAGGCAGGCCACCATCATCCAACTTGTAGGACAGAGCTGAAAAGCAACGTGAGACACTGGAGAAAGAAATAAGTTTGTGGGTTGACATTTCTGACCCATCTCCCTGGAAAGTTATGTATCGATGCTTTGGGCCCTAAAGTCAAAGCATCTAATGAGAGAAGCATTTTGGTCAGAATTGAAGAAGAGGAAGGAAATACCAATGACAGCATTGAAGGCGCATGCCCACACGTCAAGGAGCTTACCTCATCACCATATCGTCGATAACTCACTTCATACAGCACGATCAGACCATTGGGTTCTTTTGGCTCCTGCCACATCAAGTGAACAACGTTGTTCTCAAAGAGTTCATGGGTCACGGGGCCAACAATATCATCTGCCTTGGCTGTAGGAAGCAAGTGGTTAGAGGCAGGGACCTGACCCCTGGACCTTCAGCTGGTTATATAACTTTCCTGTGCCCCATTTCCCTCGTCAGAGAGTGGACAAATGAAACCCACCTCACGAACTGTCTACATATCTATGTCTGTCTGTCTGTGTATCTATCTACCTACCTATATCACATCTATCTATCTATCTATCTATCTATCTATCTATCTATCTATCTATCTCACATCTTGTTGGCTCTGTTGCTCTGGAGAACCCTAATACACAATATATATGCATTTCTTAATTTTACTTTATTTTTCTTATGGCTTGTGTGTATTTTCTAAAGTTTATGTAATGGCTATGTATGACTTCTGTAATTAAAAAATAATAAAGGCAAACATAGATGGACCTTGAAGCCATTATGCTATGTGAAATAAGTCAGATAGAGAAAAACAAATAATGCATGATCTCGCTTATATGTGGAATCTAAAAACGCCCAACTCATAGAAACAGAGAGTAGAATGGTGGTTGCCAGGGGCCGGGGGTGGGGGAAACGGGGAAATATTGGTCAAAGGGCACAAACTTCCAGTTAGAAGGTGAACAAGTTCTGGGATCAAGCATGGTGATTACAGTTAGTCATACTGTATTATATACTTGAAAGTTGCTAGCGAGTAGATCTTAAATGTTCCCACCATAAAAAAGAAATGGTAACTATGTGACGTGATAGAGGTATTAGCTAATGCTATGGTGGTCATCATATTGCAATATATAAAGGTATCAAATCAACACGTGGTACACCTTAAACTTACACAATGTTGTATGTCAACTGCATCTCAATAAAGCTGGGAAAAAATTAAAAATGATGAAGGCAAATAAGTTTAAGTGCACATATATGCTGCCTACAGAGTGGAGGGCTTCTCCTTGATCAGCCTGGATCTCCTGGCCCAAAGATGTGCCAACCCACCTTCGGGCATGGTCCTGGCACTGACATAGGCTGCCACGCTGCACCTCTCCTCGGGGGAATCTTGGTTACAAGCCTGCAGCTCGATGCAATAGCCGGTAAAGTGGCCCAGGCCGGAGATGACCAGTGACTCCTTGTTGACCACTTTCTCGAAGGGTCTGCGCTCCTCTGAGCTCGTAGGCGCGCTGGTCGAGGAGGTGTTAGGGAGACCAGGGACCGTGGGCACGGCCACTGTCACATTCCCGACGTCAGCAAGGGCCCTGCGTTTCCGAGATGGCCTGTAACAGCAGTAGGACACACAAGGTCACCCAATCACCATCCTTAAAAAACAGCATGCTGGAGAATAAAAGACTTAAAATGAGACTGGTGCAGTGAGATTTGAGGGGAGCATGTAGATTAAAACGCAAATTGCCAGGAATTACGATCCAGAGCAGCTTTCAAGATGCCCTTGTAAGCATCGTAAGTATCAGGGCAGGCCCGCCCCAAGAAGGTGTGGAGGGAGCTCCAGGACCATCTATAGTAGACACGCATCAATTTTCCCCTCAACATGCTTGATTTCAGTTTTTCATTTTGCAAATTAAGAAGTCACCCAGGGTCAGTGTTAAAAATAAGATGCCAAAAGCGTGTAAGAGTCTAGCTTTTCAAGAAGCCCTGCCAAATGGCATTTGCCCAATGACCCAAGCTGCTGACAACATCATCAGTTTAAACAGGAGAAACGCATTTTCCAATTCTTAAGACCGCTTAGGGCTTAAGTAATTTGAGTAATTAAACTCCAATTCCTGGTAAAGGAATCTTATCACTCAGCTTGGTGACGATAATAACTCCAAAAAACTCTAAGCAGCTCACACACTTTTTCCCTCCTTAAGAAATAAATGTTGATAGCCTAAAAATTTATAAATGCCAAAAAAGTATAAAGAAAATTTAAATTACTCGCCATTCCACTGCCCACTGTGTTCTGTGGGCATTTTTTTTTTCTAGAAAAATTATCTTTGGGTATGATGAGAATCAAGCCATTTTTATAACCCACTTCGTTCACTTGTTATATTGGAAGCATTCATCAAATATTTTCCTTAAAACATAATGTCCTAAGTAGGGCGGAATTTACATTTTTTCTCTTTCAGTGTGAGGGTTTTCCCTCTTGGTTAAGAAAGTAGTACATGCTCATTGCAGAAAACTGTAAAATATTCCATTTAATGAATGAGCCGTAATTTACAAAGTCATCCTATTTTTTTAACGTAAGTTTTCCTTTTTTTTTTTTTTGCTGTTATAAATATTGCTTTGATCATTGTCTGATTGTCCTATTAGTTCCTAAAAGTAGATTCTTAGGAGAGAAATCACTAGGTTATGGCTCTTGATACATATGCCTAACTTGCAACATGGAACCTTTTTATTCACTTGTAGTCTCACCAGAAGCCCATGGAGCTGCCCCTTGGGATAACTTCAGCAACACTGAGGATTAAAAGGATTTTGGTGTTGCTGTTTTGTTTTATCTGGAAGATTCGCTCTGAGCTAACATCTGTTGCCAATCTTCCTTCCCCCCCCACTTGAGGAAGATTAGCCCTGAGCTAACATCTGTGCCAGTCCTCCTCTGTTTTGTATGTGGGATGCTGCCACAGCATGGCTGACAAGTGGTTTAGGTCCGCGCCTGGGATCCGAACCCAAGAACCTGGGCCCCTGAAGCGGAGCATGCTGGACTTAACCGCTACGCCACCGGGCCAGCCCCCCTGAGAGATTTTTTTTTAAGGCACCACTCTACTGTTTTATTTGCATCTCTATGTACCGCTGAGTGTGAACTCTTCTTCCCTTCACCGGTTCTTTTGCGTTCCTCTTGGAACTTGTCCATCCTTATCCTATTCTTCCGTGAAGCTCTGTGCTTTCCTCATTCTTACTCCTGTGTTGTTTATTCACCAAGGATAGTAACCCTTTATCAACCGTATTGCACAATTTGCCCTGGTTCGTTGTTGACCAGTGAGTTTTCTTTAAATGATTTGAAACAGTCTTTCCTATTTATCTGCAAAATTTTATACATCAGCAAATTTTTTAATTTGTTCCTTTACAGATAACTCTAGATGGGGTTACTAAAGTTTTACGGCAATTATAAAAGGGATCTTTTCCTCTGTTTTGTATTTTAATTATTGCTAGTATATCTACTGATTTTTTTTTATTTATATTATAACTACTTTCCTGAACTCTTATTCATTCATAGTTGATTTTCTTGGATTTTCAAGGAACACACTAGAAAAAGGGTCAGTAAACTTTTCCCATAAGTGCTAGATGGTAAATATTTTGGGTCTTGTGGGACATGTGGCTTTTGTCACAGCTACTCAACTTTCAATGGCTTTCAAGTCATTGTAGCTTGAAAGCAGCCATAGACAAAATGTAAAAAACAAATGAGTGTGGTTACATTCCAATAAAACTTTATTGACAAAAACAGGCAGCTGCCATGGTTTGCCCACCCTTGCACTAGAATATCTGGCTAGATACCAGAGAAATGTTAATTAGTAATGACGAGACTGGGCTCCTTCCAACTCTAACTGGAATGGTTTTAAGAATGATGTTAGCTTGGGGCCGGCCCCATGGCTTAGCCGTCAAGTGCATGCGCTCCGCTACTGGCGGCCCAGGTTTGGATCCCGGGCGCGCACCAACGCACCGCTTCTCCGGCCATGGTAAGGCTGCGTCCCACATACAGCAACTAGAAGGATGTGCAACTATGATACACAACCATCTACAGTGGCTTTGCAGAAAAAAAAAGGAGGAGGATTGGCAATAGATGTTAGCTCAGAGCCGGTCTTCCTCAGCAAAAAGAGGAGGATTAGCACGGATGTTAGCTCAGGGCTGATCTTCCTCACAAATAAATAAATAAATAAATAAAGAATGATGTTAGCTTGGCTATTGGTTTCACCTAGGCAATATTTATCTTGTGGCAGAAGTATTCCATTCCTAGTTTTATAAACATCTCTTTTTTTTTCCTGTTTCTCTAAATTAGGAATTTTTAATTAATGTGATCAAATGATATTATTATATGATTTTCCTTACTGATGAATTAGATTATATTATCAAATCTCCTGATCTTAAACCATCCTTGCACTTCTGAAATAAACAGTATTGCCAGCCCAGTGTTTCATTTAGGACATTTGGATCTGAAGTCCCATATTAGCTGGTCCTGGGTTTTCTTTCAGTGTAGTATCTTTGTCAGGTTCTGCTAAAGGGTGTTATGTTAGTTTCAGAAAATGAACTAGGAAGATTTCTATAGATTTTTACACTCTGCAAAAGCTTCCATATTACAGGAAATAGTTGCTCTTTCAGAGTTTGAAAGAACTCACCTGCAAACCTCGCTGGGCCCAGGGCCGTTGTTTTGAGGAAATTAATTAACACTTCTTTTTTTTTTTGTCTTTTTCCAAGGTTACTAAAATATTTAATTTTTCTGCTGCTCCTCGCTTCAGCTCAGGCAAGTTAAAATTTCCCACCACACTGAACGTTTCTAACTGAACAGCACATGACTATCCAGAGAATTCAACATATTAAAATCTTCCTTAGACCCTATTATTATATCACCTTCTTTACGTCTCATTATTTATAGTTTTTTCTTTGATATTTACAAGTTTAGCTATATTGATTTTTCCCTCCCTCCCTAATACATTTATATTTTTACATTTTTAAGTTTTTTCTTAACGTATGAAATCATTCAAGTCTACTAATTTGCATCAAAGCTCAGCTTTGGCAGTATTCTACAAGTTAAGGTATATGATATTCACACTTCTACTCTTTTCCAAGTAGACTTTAACAAAAGTCTCCATTTCTGCTTCGACCCCACAGACATAGATATCTAAGTGATTGACTTTTAACCCCCGAGAAGTGGAGCTGTCTGTTCAAACTTGTGAAGTTTGCTTTTAGTTTTTCTTGCACTGTAATCAGAAAACAAACTCTCCTTTGGGGGTACTCATTAAGATTTTCTTTGTGGTCTTTTTGTATGAAAAGACTAATGACATTCTTGGATAGAAACCAAAGATATATCCACATAAGCAAGATTCAGAACATTTCTGTAGAGACACAAATGCACCTTCCAAAAATGACTGAGACACTGGTGCCTCATGAAATACTCTGAGAAATTGATATCAACAACTGGAAACTTCTAATGGTCTCATCAAACAGGCCAAATACATGTATACCAAAAGGATCAGATCCCAAAAGACCACATAGAGAAAGACCCCCCGATAACAAAGCATCAGCTGATTCTTCCACTCTCTACATACACAGCATTTCATCACTGCACGAACTCACATTAGACCAGTGGTTCTCACCCAGGAGTGAGTCTGCCCCCCACCCTGCCACCAAGAGGACATCTGGCCTGTCTGGAGTCATCTTTGGTTGTCACTATTTGGGGGGCAGGTGTACTACTGGCATCCAGTGAGAAGAGACCAGGGACGCTGCTAAACATCCTACAATACACAGGGCAGTCCCCACAACTGAGAATGATCTGGCCCCAAATGTCAACCTTGGTCTGGACTAGCGCCTCAAATTTCCAGGGTGTTCTTTACTACAAGATTATATTCCAAATGGCCACTAGAGGGCAGATCGGGGCCACACATAATGCCTGAAAATAAATAAGCGCTCTGTTTAAAGAATAAAGTCCCTCCGCGTGGCCCCGAGCTGCCTGTCCAGTCTCCCCTCTATTTCCTCCCAAGAGCCCACGATTGGTCCTCCAGCTCTCTTTTCCTGTCCTCTCCTCCTTAATTCTTTAAGACACCAGTCAAAGGGAAGCATGCCTGACTGTACTAAGTGGAATTCAGGGGCATATCTCTGCTCACATCTGTGGTCCCTCACACATCACCCCAAATAAAAACGTTCTGCTTCCAGATCAGTCTTCCTCACTAGCTGCCGCACGTGGTTTAGCCTCTGGGTGCCGGGCACAGTCCTGCACACACGGTAGGCATTGATAAACAAATGTTTAGTGACTGGATGCACGGAGGGAACTGTGTAGCATCTCAGAGGTGCCCAGAAAGTACTCCCTCGATTCTATGTTTTAGTAAGAGTGCGTTAGTTAAGATTTTTCCCTGCGTTCATGCCCAGATCCCCTTTCAGGGTGAAGGCAGTGAACGTGTGAATATGTGAAGCGCCCGTTCTAGGCAGAGCAGCCCGTTGCATGCATCCAGCCACAGAAGCCCCTGGGGTCTCGAAGGCACACGACATGCTTCCTGCCCTGCCTGGCCTCCTGGCCCTGCGCTGAGCAGCCGCCAGGGGCCACGTGGCCGTCCCACAGGTGAGTCATACCTAGTGTCCTCGGCACCAGGGCCTGAAGAGGATTTTCTGTGGAAACAAAACCAACCACTTTGAGGACAGACAGAACTTCTTCAGACAGACCTCTGGCTTCTGACACCCTAGGAGCCACATTCTTTCTGAGCAGCCCAAGGGCGCCCTGCCCAGCACCATGGACCACTTTTTCCCAATTGCTTGAACCACATCTTCCCCAGGAGGTGCGGAGAACACAGCAAGAGAGGGGGCAAATATCAGAGAAAATGCCCCCCAGAGACCTCGCCATCTGGGGTTCCTCTTGGATGTCAGACTTGAGGACATTGAAACATCACAACCAACTCAGCCATTTCCCCAAATCCCGCACGTTTTGTTTTTAACGGATAAAACAATAACGGCCTCAACACCTGGGCTGTAGTGTTTAGCGCTCTTTTGGACTCAGAGTCATGACGGAAAAACGCAAGAAAGAAAGGAAAAAAGAAACATTCCATATTGATGTTCTGGGGAAATGTCAACTCAGATGAGGAGCGGTGGTGGGCATTTGAAGAGACCCACTTTAGAATGTTGTTTTATTCCAATGTAAACCTTTTGGGGTTTCCATCCACTTTGGAAACGGCCAATTGTATCACATGTTTCTGGGTAGCCGAGTGCTGAAATCTTAAGGGGAGAGAGGGAGGAGGCAGCTGAAAGCCCACAGGGCACACTTGCTGCCAAAACCTGAGGCAAGTCTCTCGCCAGCTAGGAAGCACAGTCTCTGGACCCGTAAAAGCGGATGGCGACTGCTTCAGTGGGTTACTGTAAAGATTCATGAACTAATATGATGCACACAGGGCTACTGGCATCGAGTCGGTGGAGGCCAAGGATACTGCTCAACATCCTACAATGCAGAGGACGGCCCCCCACGACAGAGAAGGATCTAGCTCCAAATGTGGATAGTGTATGACTCATGTGATCTCATAACCCTAAAAGATAGGAACTGTTATCTCCATTTTACAAAGAAGTAAACTGAGACACCGAGAGAGGTGATATCACCTGGGACGTACAGAAACTTGCCTTTTACCTAAGGGTCTCTGCTTGCAAGAAAGGCAATGATGGATGAAAAGGCTAGAGTAATTTTTACTGCAAACCCTCTCAGTAGATCAGATGTACATCAGCAGGTCCCTTCACTCATTAAAGAAAAGTCAACGTATTTAAATATGAGAAGTCTCCGGGTTTTGAAGATGTGATGGAAAGTTCTGGAAGGATGAGAAGGTTTCATGCCTCAGCAAGTCCCTTCACACACTAACGGAAATTCAACATATTCAAAAAAGAGAAGGCTCCAAGTTTTGAATATGTGGTGGAAAGTTCCAGAAGGATGAGAAGGTTTCATACATCAGCAAGTCCCTTCACTCACTAAAGGAAACTCAACATATTCAAAGAAGAGAAGGCTCCAAGTTTTGAATATGTGGTGGAAAGTTCCAGAAGGATGAGAAGAAGGTTTCATACATCAGCAAGTCCCTTCACTCATAAAGGAAACTCAATATATTTAAATAGGAGAAGCTTCCAGGTTTTGAAGATGTGATGGAAAGTTCTGGAAAGATGAGGTTACACAGATTACAAAAAGAGAACACGCTGAGCTTGAGACTCAGTGATAAATCAAGATGGGGCCAGGCAGGCATATCTCAGGATGTGCCTCAATAATCCAACGGAGTTCATTTCAGAACTCGGATGGGGACAAGAGGCTGGAGTAAAGAGTTTGAGAGACGTAGAAAAGCAAATGCTGAGTTTTTAAAATTTTTCCCTCTTTTTTTTTTTTTGGTGATTATTTCTTCTTCCTGGTAAGATTTTTGTTGAAATCGCAAGATCTCTTCCTCCACCCACCCACCCTCTGAGTCCCCTCTGAGTCTTGTTCCCTGAGTAATGACCCCCAACCCCAAGCCAGTGAAAACTCCTGACCTGGGGACGAAAACCACATTGTGCAGGGAGTCCTCAAACGTCTTCCTGAAGGAGGACTCCTCCAGCTCCTTCAGGATCTGTGAGTCGGTCTTGGGGCAGGAGCAGCATTCGCTGGTGGATTCCTCGTACTCATTCTGATTGTGCTTCTGGGAACCCTCAGCCTCGAAGGGTGGAGACCAGGTCCGGGAGGGCAGCTTCAACCCTGGAGAAAGACAGAGCAAGTAGGCTCAAATCTCCCCCGTCCCACCCCATCTCCCCACACACAAAGCAAAGGGGTCTTCTCAGAGGGGCTGGGCACAAGGGGCAGAGCTCGAGGCAAGTTCTACTGAGAGAAATAAGACCTCAGTGTAGTCTGTACAGAAATAGAATGAGGTACACCTGAAATTTACACAATGTTATAACCAATGTTACCTCAATCAAAAAAAAAAAAGACCTCTCACTGGAGGGTCCGGTTAGTGTCACTTGAAGGTATATGTCAAAGTGCACCATCAGACACCATAACCCCATGGAGCTGGAGATTGGAAGGTAACTAGGCATAGCCCTATCCTCATGGAATTTACATTCTAGTGGATGCGGGGAGGGGAAAGGAATACACAATAAACTAATAAATACATACGCCATGGGTCAGATGGCAGGATAAAAGAACAGAGGTTGTCTGGGCATGCTATTTTTCATGGGGTGGTCTTGGAGAAAGTGACCACTGAGCAGTCCCAAATTAAGTAAAGGAATGAGCCATGCACATATCTCGGTGTAAAGCAGTTGAGACAGAGCACAAAGCAGGTGCAAAGGCCCTAAGGTAGGGACTTCCTTGGCATGTCAAAAAACACCAAGAACCCCATGTAGCTAGAAGCCGCTGAGGGAGAGAATGGTGGGAGGTGGGGTTAGAAAAGGACTGGGGGAGCCAAGTCACAGCTGAATGAATGAATGAATGAATGAATCCATCAATCAATCAACCACATAAATATAGTGATGGGAGGGCAGAGCAGAATTCCACACGGAACACCACTGCTGAGGCAGAGAAACCCTTAACTAAAGACATGACAGGAGATTGCAGGGAGAAAATTTTCAAATATGCGCAGAAAAGGGAATTTAAAAAGAAAGAAAAAAGAACACCAACTTTTCAAGGTAGCGATCTTAAAAATATCGAAGCGTTTTTTAACTACCACGGCTGGCCGTGTCGTGACCCCTGAGGTCCAACCCCTGGGAGCACCTGCTACCTGTTGCAGGAGCACAGCCACAATTCCGGTACAACCATAAGGATGCACGCTACTCCTTACGCCGCTCGATTCACCTTTCCAGCCGCCAGCCCTCGGTGCCCAGTGCCTATTAGTGTCTATTGAGCAAAGGAAATTCCACTTTTTCCTCTCCCCTTTGATGGCTTCGGTAGACAATGAGCTCTAAGTACCTTCCTGTGAATGGTGAGTATCCACTCGGAAGCCCAAGTATTTATTCAGCTTTGAAAGCCTGCAAGAGACTCAAAAATACTTCTTAAAATCTATTAATAGACACGGAATAACCTGGCTGCCTAACTGTTAGAGGGGATACTGATGGCATTATGGATGGAAGAAAAACTAGGATTTCCTTAGTAAGGGGGGCTCCTGACAATTTTCTAGAGACGAAGGGGCTTTTGCTCAGGTACAGACGTAGTTCCTGACCCCTGTTACCTTTCTAGCATCCACTGTGTGACACTTGGTGTCCCATGTATTTCTGTGACTATACAGTAAAGCATAATGAGGTACCTAAGACAGTCACATCCATAGAGACAGAAAGTAGAATGGTGGGGGCCCGGGGCTGGGGGAGGGGGATGAGGAGTTAGTGTTTAATGGGGACAGAGTTTCAGTTTAAGAAGATGAAGTGTTCTGGAGATGGATCATGGGGATGGTTGCACAACATGTGAATGTACTTAATGCCCTGAACTGGACGCTCAAAAATGGTTAAAATGGTCAATATTACGTTATGTGTATTTTACCACAATAAAAAAAGCCATATAGGTGATAGACTGTGTTGTATAATTGAAATATATACAATTGAAATTTTGTATAATTGAAATATATACAATTGAAATTTTGTATAATTGAAATATATATAATTGAAATTATATATAATTGAAATATAATTGAAACATTAAGGAGAACTTATATGTTCTCACCAAAAAAAAAAAAAAGAGATAAGTGAGGTGATGGATGTGTTAATTAACTATATAGGAAGAATACATGTATCAAATCACCACAATATATACTCTATAAATATCTTACAATTTTCCTGGCCAATTATACCTCAATAAAGCTGAAAAAAAAGGCACTAGTCATACCAAAGGAAGCTACTACTGGTCACGGTTAGTCAATTTATTTAGTGTGTGTGTGTGTGTGTGTATTTTAATTGTGGTAAAATACACACAACATAAAATTTTCCATCTTAACCATTTTTATGTGTCCAGTTCAGAGGCATTAAGTGCATTCATATTATCGTGCAACCATCCCTGGAACTGTCCCACCTTCCCAAACTGAAACTGTGTCCCCATAAACACTCCCTATCCCCCTCCCCCAGCCCCTGGCCCCCACCATCTACTTTCTGTCTCTGTGGATGTGACTCCTCTAGGGACCTCCTGTGAGTAGATCACACGACATCTGTCCTTAGTAAGTTTATTTTTAATTCCATAACCTTTGTGATCATTACAAATAAAACCATGTTTAAATAGTCACATTGTAATGATAGATTTAGACTTCCAGAATAAAAGTTATTGCTCTTTAAGTTAAAAAAAAAAAGTGTCAGGCATTGACTGTCCCGCTGCTGGTGGCGGTTCTAGCTGGTGGTTTCGGTGACTCGAAGGCAGGGCAAACAGCTCCAGGCTGAGCCTTGCTCTGGAGTTATATAAAGCATCCGAGGAGATAAATCACGTTTGCAACCCTCGGCTCAGGCAGGGGATGAGGTCACAGCATACATATAGCACATGATCCTAGAGCTGGGACAGCTCCCAGAGATCATCTGGCCTCCTGCCCCTTCTCCCGAAAAGGAGGCGGCTGAGGACAACCCCGGTGACTTGCCCAAAGCCCTACAGCAGTTCAGAGGTCCAGCCAAGAGGGGACCTCGGGCTTCTGGCCTCATGGACGCCTTGCCAGCAGCCCCAAGACCAGAGGCTGAGGTTATCACTAACTCAAAAAATCTAAAGAAAAACAAATACAGACAAACAAAGAAAACGACTAAAGAAAAAAATGACTTCTGTTTCTCTGGTTTGATAGGGCTTTTTAAAACCCAGTTTTTAAATAATTTTAAACTAATTTATACAAACTAGTTCGAGGCTGCAAATATTTTTCCATTTTCCTGCAGATGGATGGAATCCCATAAAGCAAACAAGACTAAAGACTGAAGAAAAACATGGTCATTAGTATAAATTTTTAATGAGAAGCACAGGAGGGAATAGATTATGGCTCCTTGCTGTCTCCGATCCTTAAAATTTAAGGGTCTAAATTTAGGGGCTAAAATTCTTCTCTGACTTTGTCAAACCTCTGAACAGGCTCGTTTGTGTTTCTAGTCGAGCACAGAAGTCTTGAATGGGTTAATACAGCTCATCCCCACCAGGGGGAGGGGAGAGGAGGAGGAGGAGAAAATTCCAGAGGAAAATGGTGCCAAGATATGAGAAGTATCTGGTTTTGACACGTGTGTCTTCAGACATGAACTCATGTGATGTTTAGAAACGTGTGTGTTTTCATATGAGATGGAACGGAGTGCGTGTGTGTGCGTGCGTACACACACTGGGAAATGGGAGGGGAGAGATGTTTCCTGGGAGCGGAACAAAGTGGATCAGATGTGCTCGTAAAACCGGCGGCTCCCACACATCTGTCTGCACTCACCTTTGAGGCAATAATCCAACTCGTACAGCTCACTGTCTTCCTCCTGCCTCTCCCAGAAAACCAGGTAGTGGGTGATGTTGCCGTTGGGATCAGAGGGAGGCTTCCACTTCAGAATAATCTGGGATGAGGAGTTAGAAACGGAGATGGGATCCAGGGGGACAGAAGGGTCTGCAAAGGAGAAAGGAAACAGGTCCACTGTGAGGAGGATGGTGCAAGCTGTTGGGTGGGCATGAGAGGGGACACACCAGTTAGAGAAATCATGAGGATGTTCGCTGCAGTGTTATTTTACCTCGGAGAAAACTGGAGACACATGAAACGCTCACCCAGGAAGGGCATGAGTTACAAAATTACAGTCCATTCCTACCACAGATTATGCAGCCATTCATTCATCCATTTATGCAACAATCATTTATGGAGCTCCAACTATGTGTCAAGCTCTCTCTGTCCTGGGCCCTGGAAAGACGCTGGGGAAAGGGAGGATGGTGGAAGAGACAAATACACTCATGTTTTCCAGTTAACATTTGCCCCAAATTGAGCCCAGTCACTGGGCACATTTCAGCAATTGGATGCCACTCAATCATATCACTGAGATGGCAGCTCATCTAAAACCCCCCAGAACACATCAACTTTGGGCTCCACAAAACCTTCCCCTCAAGAATGGAGGTGGCTGAGGGAGTTGGTGAGGCGTGAGGTTGGGGGCCTCAAGGCAGAGGACACAGTGTGTACAAAAGCCCAGATGCTGGAAGTTTCTGGAAACTATAAGTCCTTTGGTATTGTTGGAGGATACAACACGAGAGGGCACTAGCCAAAAAAGCTAGGCTGGCTCATCAAGTTTGGACCCTATCCTCTAGGACACAGTATCTCACCCTCGGCACTACTGACACTTGGGGCCGGATAATTCTCTGTCGTGGGGGCCGTCCTGGGGCTTGTAGGACCCTGGCCTCCACCCTCCAGATGCCAGGAGCCCCACCTCCTCAGTCAACCAAAACGTCTCCGGACATCTTCAAATGTCGCCTGGGAGCAGCATCACCCCCAGTTGAGCACTATGGCTATAGGAGAAGGACTTAGACTTCATAAAAATATAATTCAATTGCTATGAAATACTCCAGCTCCCCGTGCCAAAAAAAAAAAAAAACGGGGAAGGAGAGAAGGGACACAGAGGTGAAACAAAAATGGCAAAAATACTGATCAGCATTGAAGCTGGGAAATGGTTCACGGGACTCATTTTTTCTTTTGACTTCTGTGAATATTTGAAAATTTTCCATAATGGGAAGAGGAAATATCTAGTCCCCTCAGGTGTCTTATCGTTACTGCCTCATCTTCTGAGATTATAAACCTCAACACTCGGCTCTTTGAGAAGCCAATAATTACACAAAAGAGCATTTCACACAACATCACCACGTCAGCCTGCTAAAGGCAAGACATCCCATTCATGCACAAACTCACATCCACAAGAAACGCTTACTCGTGGCATTTGTCTGGACATAGATGATGTCGCTCTTTGCCCCGTATGTCCGGCGTTCATCAGAAAAGGTGACCAAGGTCTTGACAAAGATGGCGTACTGGGTCCAGGGCTTGAGACCCCGCATCAGCCACCCGGGGTGGTTCTGTGACTTGGGGTCGTTGGACCTCAGAGGCGGGTCAATGTCCACCACCGTCCAGCTGTTGGAGCCACACGCGTCCTGCCCATCAAACTCCGTCACGTTCTGATAAGGGCTTTCAAGAGGAAATAGGAGAAGGTGGTTACCATTTTGTGACTATCGCTCTGAAGATGGCAGAGATGCGGCCGGGGAAGTCACATCCTATGGGGTTGTATCCTTTTCGCCAACCATCTTACGCCACAAGGAAAAATGACACAGGAACAGCCAAAGAGAAAGAGACTGCTTCCCTTACATCTCAATTGCCCAGTAATAATAATAGCGATGATGATGAGAATGACGATGACAGCAACTACCTCAAGAGTTATTGATAAGATTACGTGGTGGAATGAATGCGACTTCTTGGCACACAGTCTGAACATAACAAATCTCGAGAGATGGAACTATTACTGACATGAATACTATCACCCCTTCCATTACCTTCCTTGCAAATTTCAGCAGAGCCGTATACTCAAAATGACTAAGTGTTGTTTAATGGGGATAGAGTTTCAGTTTGGGACGAAGAAAAAGTTCTGGAGATGGATGATGGTGATGGTTGCACAACATCATGAAGGTACTTAATGCCACTGAACTGGATACCTACGCCCAATTAAAACAGTCAGTTTTATGTTATGTATGTTTTACCACCATTTTTCCAATATCGGAAAAAATACAAAATAGAAAAATAATAAATTTTACACAATCTACTAGGTAGAGTGAATGGCTTTTTCTTGAGGGTGCCTGGTGAGATACACACAGAAGCAACAAAATGGGATACTGCTACAGGAAATTGACTTCATACCCCATCAACTGGTGAGATCGTAAAAGGAGCCTACATTTATTCCACGAGTAGGAGGGACAGGGAGAATTACCCCAGAGGGGAAGATCTGAGCACTCACACCCAAGCATGAAGCTTGCAGCACCATTTCTCTACCCTTCTACTTACGCCTCTTTACAGAAGAGCATGAACCCCAAGAGGTCTCGGAAGTCAGGGGGCCAATATGGCTCCCATTTCAGCAAGATCTTATCAGAAGATGTCCGAATGTGAGAAAATGTAAGTAATTCATTTTCACCTAGGAAAGTTTAAAAAAAATCAGTATCAGTATTAAATAATTTGTTTCAGCCCAAAGCAGGTGATCCGACATTTCCAAGAGCGTCCATGAGAAGGGAGATGTCAATCTGCTGTTCCCTTGACAGGTCTTGTACCCACGTGCCTCTCCCGCTGTTGGAAGGCAAGAACAGGTCATGCAAACGGGCCCCCACTGCAGGTCAATTACGTGGCCAGACGCTCAAGTGAATAATAGCAGTTGGTGCCCACGTGAGAAGGATGACTGGCCAGCAGTTATTGGGAAAAGAGACTTTCAAGAGTAATCTTTGTCCTGACACAATTTTGCCTTGCATATGGACTTTCAAGCCTGACACGTCAGAAGATGTAACTCCAGTGGAAACGAACACATGCCAAGTGAGTTTGGAGGGCATGCAGATCATTATACCTTGGAGAGACAACACCTTGGAGAGAGCAATTCCCTCTGCCTGGAATGCAAGCTGGCCCTTAAGCTACCCCCCGACCTTGAATTGCCACAGCTTGAACCACATTCCACCATAAGAAACCAACTCCCCATGAGGGTATTATGGATATTATGGAAGCTCTGGCACCTCAATGCTCGGATATCCCTTCAAGAGAGAATCTGTCAGAGGAATGCAGTCAGCTGACAGTCCACAGCTATAGCAAGTGCAGGATGTGCTATAGCATGTGAGGCAAGGCCATATATGAGGTGTCATTCATTCATTCATTCATTCAATGCTTATGTGGCATCTTCCAGTATCAGGCACTGTATTTGGTGCAGAAAGCACAGAGATGATAAGTACAACACCTATCCTCAGTATTTCAGAAAACCTATCACACACTTAGTTGTTTAGCTCACTGGGGGGTAGTGACGACCCTCTGGGGGCCAGTGTGGTGGGGCAAGGGGGAGGGTAGCCACATTATCTGGTCTACAGGCTGGAAGGACCAGGGCACTACCACTTACAGGACGCCTGGTCCCCGTTGGTCTTCAGGGCGATGTCATTCCTCTCCTGGCGCCCCTTGGTTCCCGAAACCTCCTCCATCTTGTGAATTTCAGACAAGCAGAGTTTGGGATTATAGTGGAAGAAGAGCTTCCCCTGAGTGATGGTGAGGTTGTGTTTGCTCCAGTCCCATAGCTGCCTTAGGTTCTGGTTGTCCAAGGCATAGAAAGAGTAGTTTCTAGGGAAACACACATACACACCTAGTCATTCAACGGTTTGTGTCTCCAAGATGGCAGGGCTGGAGTTCCTTTTGTTCAGCACTACATCCCCCATCCTAACCACTTGCTTGGCACATACTCAATAAGTGTTGAATGGAAGGTGGGAGGGACAGGGGAAGTTGAGGAAGTCTTCCTGGCCAGGAAGGTGTCTGAGCTCAGTCTTGTGGGGAAGGGAAGACCGTGATGGATTGAGATACGGGTTTCAGAGAGGGAAAAGACTGAAGACACAGAGGCACTGAGCTGAGCCCAGGGAAGAGCAAAGCAGCCTGCTCTGGCCACCAGTTGACAGGGAACAAGACTGGAGAGCTGCAATGGGCCAAATCCTCTAGTATATTGCATGCCAGACCAAGACCAAGAACATGCGACTTTCCTTGAAAGGCAGAGGGGAGCCACTGAAGGTTTTATAACAGCTCCGTAACTTGATTAGATCTGTGCCTTAGAACTATTAGTGGACAACTGGCACATGACAGATGGGAGAAGAAGCATCTAGATCTGTGTTGTCCAATAGAGAAACCACTACCTGAAATGTGGCCGTTCTGGACTGTATTGGAAGCAAACAGCACAGATTTCGAAGACTTAGCACACAAAAAAAGGATGCAAAGGATCTTCTTTATAGTTTTTTATATTGATACCATGCTGAAATAACATTTTAGATGTAATGGGTTAAGTAAAATGCATTATTAAAATTCATTTCACCTATTTCTCTTAAAGTTTTTAAAAATGTGGCTACTAGAACATTTAAAGTCACATATGTGATTTGTATTATATTTCTGTTGGACGGTGCTGGTCTAGTTCCAGGACAGTTAGCTAGGAGATCATTGCAACAATTTGAATGAAAGGCCTGAGCTTCAGCAAAAGGCAGTTTCATGGCAGAAAAATCAACATGAGCTGGTGAGGGATTCAAGGTAGTCTAGACAATTCTGTGTATTGGCTTCTCAAAAGCCATTCACAGCCTCCCTTTTCCCTTGCCTTCCTCTACTATATAGACTGGAAAAGGTAAATAATCACACTTCCAGCCTCCCATGCAGCTAGAGGCAGCCACGTGACCCAGTTCTGACCAAGGAGATATAAGCAGAAATCAACATTGATGGTGAGAGTGTGGGAGGTTCCAGGCAAGTTTGTTTAAAGAGACAGTCTCAATTGGCATGTACCTTTGTCCCTTTTTCCTGTCAGTTCTACAGATGTGAGTTTGGGTCTGAAGCAGCCATCTTGTGGCCATGAGGAGCACAAAGATGGAAAGAACTTTGATCTTTGATGGCACTACCAGATGGCCTTCTTCAGACTTCCTTCCTATGACTCCATCTCTATCTGTGTGAAATACACAGTCCAGCCAGGAAAGTGGTACCTGGATATCTGTTGTTTTACTAACTGAAATAGGGTTGGCAGGATCTCATGGAGAGGAGATCCAAGAAATGAGGATGGAAAACTGAGACAGGGAGGTGAGTTCCATTTTGTACATGTTGCATTTGAGGTTCCTAGGGGTCATCTGGCTGGAGACAGGCTCAGGGGTAAGGAGAGAAGCCAGGGCTGGAGGTCTTGGCACAGGTAGGAGGAGATCACTAGAGGGAAGGCAGAGGCTGGTAGCCCAGGATGCCAACTCTCAAAGGCACGTGGAGGAAGCAGGAAAGAAATCCAGGGCAGCTGGGAGAATATGTTGAAGAGCTAGAATCCTATGGACCAGAGGACATGAGAATCTCAGATACAGTCAATTTCTAGAGGACCAAGCAGTGAGAAGGTGCCAGATGCAGCAATTACGGAGTCCTGGTCAGGCCTGCACTCCAACTCACAATGGCTGAACTGATGCTGTTACCCCCACGTGGCTACTCCAAGGAGATAGGATGTTTGCTGTTCTGTGTGGGGTTTGATGTCACCACAGCTATGACACGACCTCACGTTGGATAAAGGGTGACTAAGCGCAGACTTTGGCTTTGCCTGGCTGCAGCCTGATGTCCTCAAATTTACAGGCCCCAGGAGTCCTTTGGGAATCAGCCCTCCCCAACACGGGGTCTCTGAGGTCAGTTCTTGGCTGGCACAGCCCTCCAGGTCCAGGCAGGACACAGGAGCCAGGCCAGTCTGGACACCATCTTCCATCCCTCTGGGGGTTCAGAGGTGGCCACATATCCAAGTTCATCCAGTGAGGGTTTTGCCAGAACTTTCTGGAAGGAGAAATTGTCTTCCTTCCAGAGTATCTAAGAGGGTATTGCTATATTGCTAGCATGGGGCAAGGGAGCAGGTAAAAGAACAAAACCAATGGAAAGAGAAAGAAAGCCAAGGATGGAAAGAAACTGATGGTGTACATCACTTGAGCTCCTGGATACAACTGTACCTAAAGCAATTCCCTGAACTTCTTGGTGACAGGCACCAATAAACTCCAATCTTGCTACGCCAGTTTGAATTGGGTTTCTGTTGCACAAAACCTCAAGATTCCCAACTATTACATTCTCCAAGTCTCCGCTTCCTCATCTGTGAAATGGAAATAATAACAGTACCTACTCCCACAGTCAGCATGAAGACCAAATGATATAGACCACCTAAAGCACTTAGCATACAGAAAAGAAAAATTGTTAGTCATCACTATGATGATCACGTTTCATTAGTGGTATCCTCGTGGCTACTGTCATTTCCACACCTCTGTGTATGCACTTCTTCAGAATGATCTTGTTGATGGTGGTATAATAAAGAACATATCTGGTCTGTGTCCCCATTCCTGGTGAGCTTCAAAAGCCCTTGGAATTTCCTGAGTGATAGGAGCATCTTTGTTATGCTAATGAGGTGATCGGTGGTGGTCTGACATAGCTTCAGGATGGGGGGCTAGTCACCAGAAAGAACACATGTGTGATGAGAGGGTTGGGTCTTTCAGCCGTCTGACCTCCAGAGAGGGGAGGGAGGCTGGAGATGAAGTTAGATCACGTGGCTAATGATTCAATAGATCTCGCCTGCGTAACGAATCCCCAATAAAAATTCTGGACACCAACTCAGTGGAGTTTCCTGGCTGGCAAACACGTGGATGTGCTGGGAGGGTGACATCCCTGAGTCCAGGAGGACATGGAAGCTCTGTGTCTGGGACTCTCTCAGACCTCGCCCTACCTGTATCCTTCATAATAAAGCTGTAAATGTAAGCGTACATAGTGTAAGTGCCTGACATTAAGATTTTGACTGCTGAGGCATCCATTTCAAAAGACATCCATCTTTTTTTTTTTTTTTGGTGAGGAAGATCAGCCCTGAGCTAACATCTGTGCCCATCTTCCTCTATTTTGTATGTGGGTCGCTGCCACAGCATGGCTGATGAGTGGTGTGTATGTCCAAGCCCGGGATCCAAACCCGTGAACCCCAGGCTGCTGAAGCTGAGCTCGGGAACTTAAGCACTATGCACTGGACCAGCCCAAGACATCCATCTTGAATAAATATCTTGCCTGTGAGACAGAGCTATGAGCAAAACAACCAGATGAGGAATGAGGCAGCCCCCACCCATGAAGGCCCCCCTTTCTGAAAGCCCTGGGTGACCTGGATAACTGACCACTTGAGTGACCCCACTGCTCCCTTCCTGCACCCTAATTTCCACTCTTATACTTAAACCCTAGATACTCCACCCCCGGACCCTAATAAAGACACAGCCCCAGGTCCACGCTCCATCCTTCTCTCTCTACCTATCACCTCACTGTGTGGCCCTGGGTGTCCCTTCCAGGATCTCTGAGTAATAAATCTTGTTCCTTTAAGTTCCCTGATGGTTTCTTGCTGATGTGTCCTGTGATTGTAATAAGACCCATGAGAGCCGGCCCCGCCACAAATAGGGGCCTCGGCAGGAGAAATGTCCATGGAGCGCAACATAAGTGATGTGTGCCCGGGCCAGCGGTGTGGACATTCCTAACCGAGGGCGCTACCATCAGTAGGCTCGGACAACAAAACAGTATAGCTTTTTTTCAGTTCTGTGAGTCATTCTAGTAAATTATTGAACCCAAACGGTTTGTGGGAACCCCCGAATGTACAGCGAGTTGGTCAGAAGTGTGGGTGGCCTGGGGTCCCCCAAAGTGTGGCTGGCATCTGAAGTGAGGGCAGTCTTGTAGATGATGGGGTCTGAGGCTAACCCCGGGGGGACCAGTGTCAAATCGTGCTGCTGGACACCCAGCTGGTTCAGAACAGCTGGGGCGGAGACAGAATGGAGACCAAACGGCTGGGTTCTTTTGTTGGATCTACACGTATCCACTGAGCACTTATGACGCGGCAGGTGAGAATGTAAGCCAGGAGTCGGCAATCTACAGCCTAAGGTCCAAACAAATCCAGCCGACCATCTGTTTTTGTAAATAATGTTTTATCAGCACACAACCACGCCCTTTGGCTCGGGTATCATCTATGGCTGTGCTCACACTATAAGGGCAGAGTTGAGTAGCTGAAACAGAGACCATATGGCCCTCGGAGCTGAAAATATTTACTATCTGGCCCCTTGCCAATGCCTGTTCTAAGCTGCAGGCACACACAGGAGTGAACAAAACAGACAATCTACTTTCCCCATGGGGGGTTACAAATGGCCACCAATGCTTTTCACCAAGAAGTGGAAATGGGCTCCTCATCCATTGAATCTGGGCTAGGATGTAACTTGCTTTGGCCAGTGGGACATCAGCAGATGTGATGCACAGAGGCTTGCAAAGGACTTGCACATTGGGGCATACCCTTCCTGGCTACTGGGATGGGCAATCACATGGAGAGAGGCCCCAGCTGCCCATCTAAGATGTGAGAGGCTATCCTATACCATCCAGCCATAGCTGACCCAGCCCAGGCCAGACAAGCCACCAGTCAATGCACAAAATCATTTAGAAACCATAAATGAGTGCTATGTTAAGCCGCTAAGAGCTGGGGTGGTTTGTTATGCAGCAAGAGCTAACTGATACGCTTGTGAAGTATATGGTCTAGTTGGGGTAAATTAATAATCTGACAATTAAAATATGAGCTAGTGGTAAATGCCATGAAAAGAATTAAAACTGAATAATGTGCCAAGGCAAAGCTGGACGGGTGGTCAGACAGGGAAAGATTCTCAGAGGAAGTGACTTGTAAGCTGTGACCTGGATGACAAGAAGAAGATCAAGGGGCAGAGCATTCTAGGGGGAGGGCATAGGGATGCCCCACACACTTAACATTCACCCCAAATATCTAGTCCTCCTCATCTCAGTAAAGAGTACCCCACTGCTCCCGCCAGGTACCTCAGAGTGACCATACAGGGTGAGGTCTTTGAATGAAGCCATGTGCGTTTCCAGACCTCTGCTCTGAAAACATCAAGAATGATTTCCCAGATAAGCCACAAGAATGGAAGAAAGCATATCTGGTCCTATTAGAAAATGTGACATACTAGAGTCTTCCATAAAATAAAATAAAAGCTTCAGAAGGAAAACTATTAATTTTTCTTTTAAACCTCCAAAGTAAAAGACTGCCATGACAAGTTGGAATTAGCATCCCTCACATTGCCCTCTTCCACTCAGTAAAGGTCCCAGGCATCCAAGGACCTGCTGTCAATTTCCTGGGGTTTCAGTTCTAGGGGCCACTGCACCATCAGAGAGAACATCAAAGGAGCTTTGCTGTATTTCTCAGGTCTCAATTATGGTGAGGAAAAACTACCTTTTATTTAAAGCCAATGTCTTATAAACAAACATCTCACCGGAAGATGATAACATCCGTGTTTCATTTCAAACATGAAAAAAAAATAGAAATGAGTCAAAAGGAATATAGGGTCATTTTCCCAAACTTACTGATAAACTGGCCAAAAAAAAAAAGAAAAAATCTCTGTCTGGCATGCAAAGGTGATTTATAGAGGTCTATTTTTGGTCAACAAAGCCACTTGATAGGTTTTATCAAAAACGAGTAAAACAAAACATATTGTACTTGCAGGTTTCACAAACACTTGAAGAGAGGCTCATAAGAACCAAAATAAAGATTGTTTTCCTTCCCAACCTCCCCACCTGGGGAAATAAAATTTCCCACCAGAACACTCTCGCTTGGCTAATTCTCAAGCCTGAAGAGGAAGATTTTTTACGTAAGCGGATCAGCCCAAGGCCCCTCGACGTGCGTCTGTTTCTGATTTGTCTTTGTGTTGTTTGTGGGGTGTTTTTTTTTTCCCAAGCCCTCAATACAAAAACCAGGAAACAGATTTTTTAAACTTGGTTACAGCCCTGAGACACCGAAATAGCTCATGTGAGGAGCTAACAACGGGAACAAAAATTCTGTGATGTGCGTAGGAAATCTGACTCACCGCCAAAGAGAGAAAACCCTGCTATTTCTCACCCAAATAGTAGGAAATGATTTGATGGCACTGTCCTTCAGAAAGCAACAAATCCCTGAGAATAATCTGGAATCGAGGCTCTTCCTCCTTGCATTCTGGGCTAATCGCAGCACATGGTCTGGCTCCAGATCGGAGAAAAAGTTAAAAACCTGAGCTCTGTTTGGTTCTAACAAGTCAGGCAGCTACAACAGTGGGGACGGTCCAGTCCACGTGAAGGGTTCCAGGATAAACCAAGGACTTCTGTCTTTCTGTCTTCTATTCCCAAAGCGAACCACAGAGAGCCTTGAACATGGTGCGCAAGATGCCAAAAATATTTACTCTCTGATCCCATACAGAGAAAGTTTGTTAACTCCTGCTCCAAAGCCAGGACCAAAACAGGAGGCAGAAATGGCATCCGACAGACCCAGGCTTATCACTGTTCATCAGCAGCTCCCTCACTCATAGCCAATTAACTCTGGTTTTTCACACAGTTTTAACAGGCGGCACCACCATCACCAACACCATGTTCCTTCCCCTCTTTGCTGCCCACCACCCTCCTAAACCCACACCCAGGACTCACTTGCTGGAATTCATCATATACCCAGAGGGACACTCGGGGATGCACTTGTTGTTGTGAATGACGTACTGGTGGCAGCCCTGCCTCCGTGAATTCTTGCAAGTGTTGTGCAGGTCCTGGCAGAAGCTGAAGTTCACGCAGCGCCAGTCTTGGAAGTGATAGTACAGGGGCGGGCAGGTCTCCACGCACCTGCCGTCCAGGTAGAAGTTTCGGCAGGCCACGCACTTGGTGGGGTCGTCGGGCTCAGAGCAGTTGCCCAAGCACTCGCTGTGGCAGCAGAGGCCGTCAGCGGTGCAGCCATGCGACTTACAGATGGTCGGGCAAACTGCAGAGAGAAAGAAAAAAGCTGGTCAACGGCTTTGCCCAATTCCTGTCTGCACAGTCGGCAATTCTGGATCAGAGAGTGAGAGCCAAACAAAATAACAACAATAATCGCCTCATTTCTGCAGCACTTGCCACGTGCCAGGCACAACTATTAACTCATTTCATCCCACAAACCAGCGGGGGGCTGTAAATATTTAACAGCTGTCACAGGGAGAGGGGCGGGGAGCCTCTGACTTGTAGCATTTGCCATTTGCCATGGTGTAAATACTCCCACCATGGTCCATTTCAAGCTAACATGGAGCCTGTAAGAGATACATTGTAACACAGCATTAATAGTGCTTCCACCATATAGATACAATAGTAACAAATAACCTCAGACGCATAAATAATAGAAAAATGTAGTGAGATAATTAGGAAGCAGTGAGTGTTGTATATTTATTACCTTGTTTTTGTTGTTGGTGGTGATTTTTTTATTTTTTATTTTTTTGGTGAGGAAGATTGGCCCTGAGCTAACATCTGTGCCAATCTTCCTCTATTTTATGTGTGGGTCGCCACCATAGCATGGCCGATGAGTGGTGTAGGTCCGTGCCTGGGATCTGAACCCGTGAACCCTGGGCCACTGAAGTGGATCACATTGAATTTAACCACTACACCACCAGGCCGGCCTCTATTACCTTGTTTTTAACATAATTTAACTGTAAGTTTATACCATTTAATTTTTAATAGCAGCTTAACAACCCAGCTCGCAAATTTCCTAAAAATTTCACCATCGGCTCTAGCAAGGTGACTCCAGCCCGCAGCTGCAGTGCTGGTATAAACAGATACGTTATTATCTCTTCTGTCTCCATTCTACAAATGGGGAAACGGAGACTCAAGAAGGTTAAACAAATTGCTCAAACGGTATTTATTGCTTCAACAGACATCTGCTTGCACTGATCTCGATACTGCAGCCACCACAGCCTCAGACTCTGCCTTCGGGAGCACATGGTCTAATGGAGGACGCATATTAGTTAAACACATAAATATGTAATTGCATTTGCAACGAGCATTGTGCTAGAAGTAAGAAGCGACATTTCTGCTGAAGCCTGAAGGAAACAATGAAGGGGAAGGAAAGAGAAGGTTCTGCGGATGGAGGTGCAGAGGCTGTGCATAGATTTTGTGGCTGGAGAGAGTTTCTTGTTTGATGCAATTGAACTTGTCCATTGCAGGCTGGACTCCATCCTGGCTTCCTCTGGCAGCTTGTCACACGTCCCCCTTTCTCCCAGTGTCTCACTACTCATCGCTTCCTAATTACCCCTTGATTTTGGAGCCTCGGCATCTGGTCTGAGCCTCGATGACCAACCCTCCCTTCCCAGGCTCTCTGCAAATACGTCCACGGACAGATTGCTTCCGAGAGACTGAACAGACCTCAGCCACGGCAGAGCCTTTTCTCGCAGGTGCTTTCCTTGCTTACTCTCTGCGTGGTTTGAAACACAGTTTGGAAGCTGGGGAGTATTATTCACCCCAAAACCTCAGGCTCTTTGATTGCTGCAGTGAACATTCCGGCCCCTAATGGACCCCACCAACCCGACCTAGGGAACAGAAGTGGCCCCTGAAGCTGCATTCACATATGAGCAGCACTGTCTGAGGGAACTTTCTACGATGACGGAAATGTTCTCGATCTGCGCTGTCCAACACGGTAGCCACTTCTCCCCTGTGGCTGTTGAGTGTGGTTAGCGCAATTGAGGAACCGATTTGTTTTTAACTGTGGCAAAATAGCATAAAATTTACCATCACAACCATTTTTAAGTGGTTAATGCTCAGCGGCATTAAGCACATTCACAGTGTTGTGCAACCATCACCACCATCCGTCTCCAGAACTTTCTCCTCTTCCCAAACTGGAACTCTGTCCCCATTCCAACACTGACCCCCCACCCCCTCCCACAGCCCCTGGCTCCACTATCTACTTTCTGTCTCTATGAATTTGACTCCTCTAGGTTCCTTAGATGAGTGGAATCATACAGTATTTGTCTTTTTGTGTCTGGCTTATTTCACGGAGCATAATGTCCTCAAGCTTCATCCATGTTGTAGCAGGTGTCAGAATTTCCTTCCTTTTTAAGGCTGAATAATATTCCATTGTATGGATGGACCACATTCTGTTTATCCATTCATCTGTCAATGGACACTTGGGTTATTTCAACCTCTTGGTTATTGTGAGCAATGTTATGAACATGGGTGTGCAAGTATCTTTGCAAGACCCTGCTTTCAATTATTCTATGTATATACCCAGAAGTGGACTTGTTGAATCATACGATAATTCTACTTTTAATTTTTGAAGACCCACCATACTGTTTTCCACAGTGGCTACACCATTTTACATTCCTACCAAGAGTGCACACGGGTGGGGAACCAAACTTTTAATTGTATTTCAATTTTAATTTTAATAGCCACAGGTGACTACTGGTTCTTGAGTTGGACAGCAGAAGCTTAGAGAATAAAAATAAACTCTTTGCCAGGGCCCACAGGTCCCATGGGGTCTAGTGCCTACTGGCTTCTCTGAGTCCTCTCAGCCACAGGCAGCAGCCACTCTGGCCTCCTTTCTGTCCCTCATACACCCAGGCTCAGTCCTACCTCAGGACCTTTGCATCTGCTGTGCTGACTGGCTGAAGCGCCCTACTCCTTATCCTCCCGTGACTGGCTCCTTCTTGTCCTTCAGGTCTCAACTCCTTAGAAAGCCCCTCTATGACCTCCCCACTGGAAGTCACTCCCTCCTTCACAAACCATTTTCTAACACATTAGCTTATTACATTTTCCTTATAGCGCTTATCACTCTTGAAAACGATCTAGGTGGTTGTGGACTGTCTAAGTAGAGGGGAGCTTAGTGGGCAGGGCCATGTCTGCTCCATTCACTGCACTGGCTCCAATGACACCGACTCCTAAGACAGACCCTTGCATCCAGCAGGAGCTCAGGAGACACATGTCCGATTAGACAAAGGAGAGGCAAAAGGTAGGACTTTGGAGCAGTTCCAAGGCCCTAATTTTTAACCAGTGGCTCAAGAAGTCGTCCAAGAACCTCCAGTTGCAGGAGCTCCATAACGCTCTGAAAAATTACACGCAAGATGTGGAGCATCTATGCATAAGTGCATATTCTGATTTTCTACATGGATCCAGAAAGAAGGAAGCAGCTGTCATAGGAGCAGGATGGGGTTAACCCACCAATGTCTGTGTAGATCTTTTAGGGTTTACATACCACCCATTAGCTTCTTACTCAATTCTAACAATGACCCCAGCAGGGACGGGGGTAAGTCACATTATCTTCATTCCACAGAGGCAAGAAGATTGGCTCAGCTGAGGAGCAGCAGGGCCAGAACTGGACCCTTGATCTTCTGGCCCTGAATCCAACATTCCTGGGTCTAAAATGACACGGCCATATGCAGGGTCCACGCAGTCAAGGAAGGACTTGCATTCAGCTTTGGTGACGCAGCGTCTGCCACCCCATAGACACGCGGTAAAGACTTCCTTAAAGAACCAACGGCAGCCTCGGTTTTCTTTTCTGTAAAATGGGGGTGATAACCGTCCCTTAACTCCTCCTCACAACTAAAAGGGATGATGAGGTTAACGCACTGGATTCATTGACAGACACATTGTAGGTCTGATATCAGTGAGCTACTGTGGGTATTATTATTTTATCATCATTCTTAATGATCTGTCTACAGGGATCTCTTGGACTCTCAATGGCAGGAAGCAATATCCAAGGCTGACAACAACTGTCTAGGACCCACAAAGACCCCACCCTCCGGGAGCTCACAGGAGAGAGCAGGAAGGGGCCTATCTCCTGGGCTGGAGCTGCGTCTGAGGGTCAGCCCTTAAGTTCAAAAGAGATGCCAGCAAAGTGCTAACAAACACTTCCCAAACACATAAGCCTTCCGGCCTCAACAATGCTAGGAAAAATCATCCAACACTCGCAAACAAGGCCAGAGCTTGACTGCAGGACTTTTCAATCTTATGTTGGAGCCCTGTCGAAAAGGACCCACTTGGGAATTACTTCATTTTCCCGCACAGGAGCTGGCAGACTTTTTCTGCAGAGGGTCACAGAGCGCAGGGCCACACGGTCTCCATCACAGGGAATTAGTCCATTCTGTCCCTGTCTCGAGAAAGCAGCACCCCCACTCCCCCACCACCCAGAGAAGGTACAGGGGCACAGGCGCAGCTGTGCCCAATAAAACTTTATTTAAAAAAGCAGGTGACAGGGGGCCAGCCTGGTGGCGCAGCGGTTAAGTGCACGCGCTCCGCTTCGGCGGCCCAGCGTTCACGGGTTCGGATCCCAGGCGCGCATCAACACACGGCTTGTCAAGCCATGCTGTGGCGGCGTCCCATATAAAATAGAGGAAGATGGGCATGGATGTTAGTCCAGGACCAGTCTTCCTCAGCAAAAAAAGAGGAAGATTGGCATCAGATATTAGCTCATGGCTAATCCTCCTTACAATAAAAAAAAAAAAGCAAGCAGGTGACGGGCTGCCTGGTTGGCCAACCCCTCACCCAGTGAAATGTACCTGTGATTGTTTTATTATTTCTATTAAAGTGCAGGCTGTGGGAAGCCAGGTGTCAACTTATAGACAGATACGCTGTAAATCATTTTTATCCAACAGAAGAAACAACCTCCCCAAAATGACAGGTTTATTGCCCCGTAGGACATTAAGCCTCTCCGTGTCTAACTGTGCAATCTTGTTTCACTGATGACAAATGCTTTGGCTCTAACACCCTGCTGCTGGTTCCCTCACTTAAGGGTTAAAATAAATGTGTTGACAGGTGTTCTTTTGCAGGGTTGTTTCTTTGGTTTTTTTTTGTTTTGGCATAAGAATGGTGTTTTTAATTTTTGAAGACTATACTTTGATAACGACAAGCCAGCTCTGGGTGTCCCCACTGTTTCCAAGTACTTTATCTTATTTAGTAGAAATGCCGATCAGGGTGGCCTTCCCACCACCACCACCAACGCCTCCTCCCCCTCCCCCCGCTGAATTATGAAGAACACGTGTTGTGCAAGATGAAAAACTGGCCCCGATGGAGGAGGGGGCTGACTTTCCTCTCCCTGTGCCCTCGGTCCTACTAACTAATAGACACTAAATGAGTCCCTGCAGCCCAGTCCCAGAGGGCCACCACCCCCCAGGATGCTTCTGCCAGAGAGGATGGTAGCCTTTTCGAGAAAATGCCAAGCAGTTCGGGAGCTGCTGACCATCCCAGGACAGGTGCATGCTGTGTGTGTAAGGAACATCTTCCTAGACCTCGCAGAGGCAGCAAACGCCAGTCCTTCTCCCTCCAAACACACAAGTTCCTTGTCTGTCCATCTGCCCCTGTTCACACCCCAAGTTGCTTGGGCTGCTGGCCCCAATTTCCTCCCGATCTTCCCTAAAGTTGCCAAAAGCCCCTGGCCTCTGGGTACACCAGCAGAAGCAGCCACTACCTTCCTGAAACTTTCCCCTTGAGTGGCTTTTTCTATACCCTGCTGAGAAGACTGGAAACTGAGCTCTAAATAAATCAGTGGAGCGGGAAGGAGGCAGCTACATCAAGATCCTCTGGTTGGAGCCTCTGAAGCAAGAGCAATGATCCCCCACCTAATGATGCATTCTCTAGAAAGACATCTATGGAGAGGCCAACTTGTTTAAGGGAGATGCTTCAAAGGCAAACACAATTTCACCCACTATCTCTGCTTCTAGGATTTACCCCGAAGACACGACAGCATATGCACACATAGACACCTGGACATGGATATTCTTCACCCTGCAGGACATCAACCAGTTGAGTTTATAATGGCAAAAGATCGGAAATATCCTAAAGATCCAGAGCAGGAGACTGTGTAAATAAATTACTGTGGATTAAGGCATAGTATGCAGCTGTAAAAAAGGAGGTGGCTCCATGCATTCTGATGTTGGAGTGACTTCCAAGATAGCATTACGTGACACAAGCAAGGCGTGCAGCAGTATCTAAAGAATACAACTCATTTCTAGAAAGAGGAAAGTGACATATATAGTGGGAATGCAAAATGGGACACCCCTTTGGAAGACAGTTTGGTAGTTTCTTATAAAGTTAAATATATATTTCTTATCCTTACCACACAACCTAGGGGTTCACCCAGGTGAAATGGGAGAAAACATATATTCACACAAAGGTCTGTACGGGAATGTTTATAGTGGTTATATTCATAATCACCCCAACCTGGAAACAGCCCAAATGTCCCTCGACTAGGGAACAGATAAACATTGTACCTCCATACAATGAACACCACTGAGCAATCAAAAAAGAAGGAAGTGCTGACATCCACAACAATGTGGATGAATTTCAAATGCTTTGTATTGAATGTAAAAAGCCTGTCTTAAAAGCTACACACTGTATGATTCCATTTATGTGACATTCTGGAAAAGGCAAAACTATAGGGACAGAGGACACATCAGTGGTCACCAGGGGCTGCAACTGGGAAAAGACTGACTGCAAAGGGGCACAGGGGAATTTCGGGGGATGAAGGAACTATTCTATATTTCAACTGTGATGGTGGTTACACATCTGTATATATCAGTCAAAACTCACAGAACTTTACTCCCAAAAGGGTGAATTCTGCTGTATGTAAATTATATCTTAAAATGAGGAGAAGAGAAAAAAATGGAACATACGTCCCTCTGGAAGGGCCACAAGAAATGTGCCCCATGACTGCCTTTCAGGAGAGAGATGAGGATGGTGTGGAGGGTGCATAGCAGTATCCTTACATATCAGCACAATTTGATTTTTAATTTTTTACTATGTATGTGTCCACCCGTTTAAAACTGACATATATTTGAAAACACATTTTTAAAAAGCCTCTGCTACGCAATGCATAAACGCTATTGATCAATTAAATAGTTTCACACCCAAATACACCTCTTATCATTTAAGGGCTTTTATAAAAGTTCTCTTAACCTCATTTTTGCCTTATTACAAAATCAACAGTCAAATCAACCAAATACCAAGTGTGATCTTAGATTAGCAGCTGGGCCAGGAAAAAAATACTAATACTGATGAACAACATTGGGACAACCGATGAGATTTACATACGAAACTATGGATTAAAATATTGCATCAGTGCTAATTTCCTGATTTTGGTCATTGAACTGTGGTTGTATAAGAGAATTTTCTTGTTCTTAGAAAATACCCAGTGAAGAATTAAGGACAAAGGGGCAATATGCCTGCAACTAACTCACATGGTTCAGAAAAAAACTTAATATGTATATAATGTGTGTACATAAGTACATTAGAAAGATAATAAAAGAAATAGGTTAAAATGTAAACAACTAATGCCTCCAGGTGCGATACTTGCAACTTCTCTTGTAAACTCGTACATCAAAATAAAGGTTACCAATTTCTCCAAAACAAGGTTAAAAGCTGGAATGGTGGGAGACAAAGGCACGCAGCGCCGCCTTGTAAATGACATGCGTACAAAAACACAGCCACGTTTTTTTTTTCTTTGCCTTTCTAAGTTCAAACCAGTTTAGTTTTTCTTAATTAAGAATCTACGTGGTAAGAACAAAACAAACCCCCCCAAAACCGCACTATTAAATGTTTCCATAGCACGACATATGTTAATAACATTTTGTTACATTCCTTTCCAAAGCCTGTAGTTTAGAAAAAAAAAAACCTCAAGATTTATTATTCCAAAAATTACTGCTTTCCACAAATTTCCAAACGGAACAGTTGCGTCATGGGTGGGCAGACACATTCACCACAGAGCCCCGTGGCTCTCCCTGCAAGTGTGAATTTTATAAACTCCTTAAAATAATTTACTTTGTTTCCATTCAAAGACTCTCTCCCATGCCCGCTCCAGACCCCGATGGCGGGGGTTCGAGTCCCCAGCGCTGGGGCGCAGGCAGCATGTTGCCTGGAAATTCCTCCCTTTGGAATCTAGTAAATGATTTAATGATGGGCTGGGAGGCAGGGGGTGAACTTTTGAGCTGGGTGGTCAACAGACGCCCTTTCGACTCTGCGCTCCCCGAGAAGCGGCGACCGCAGGACCTCATGTCCTTGAAGCAGGGAAGCGAGCTCCCTCTCCCCTTCTCTGACGATGCGGCCCCCAAGCGCGCGAGGGATTCGCTTTCCAGATGCGTTTGGCATCGACTTGCGCATCTCTTCAGAGATATACGGCGCGCGCAGGCCAGGAAGGGGGCGGAGTCCCAAGGGGGCCTCCCCGCTAAGGCAGGCTCGGGATTGGTCGGTTCCAGGCCTCTGTGTCAGTATTGTGAGTTGGGGCGGGTGGCGGGCCCGGGGCGGGCGGTGATCCCCCGCCCCCGCCCGCCCCGGAGCCAGGGGCATCCGCGCCGCACAAAGCCCGCGGCGCGCTCCGCTCCGCGGAATCCGGGCCGGGCGGTGGCGGCGGCCGCAGCACCGCCCTCGCGCTCAGCCAATGGGCGGGCGTGCTGCCGGGCGCTGGCCCCGCCCCCGGGCGCGCGGGGCTCCGCTCGCCGGCCTGGCGCTCGGGCGGTGACCGCCGCCGGGCGGTGCGCGCCGGGGGCCCCGGGGGAGGGCCTCTCGAGGCTGCAGACCCTGCGGGGCGCGCCTGCAAGGACGGGGCTGGGAACAGTGGAGACAAGGAGAGGCCGAGGGCGCGGGCCGCCCGGAGCGCCCACCGGGCGGCGTGGGCCGCGCGCGGAGCTGGGCGTGTGCCCGGGAGGAGATCGGGTCACCGCGTGGCAGCGCCCGGGACGGCCGAGGGGCGCCCTGACCCCAGGCCTCACTCGGGAGGGGCCCAGAGAGGGGCAGCGGTTCGCCTGGGTCACACAGCAAAATCCCCCAAATTAGGGGGTGCGCTCTCGGACCTTGCCCCCAAAGTTTCCACCTACCACTCGCCCAGAACACCAAGCACCGTACTCGGAAAGTACATTCTTAAGAAAACGTACAAGCTACTTTTTGGGGTGCCCTCCAGCCAATATTCCCCCTGCATTTGAAGACATCAAACCTCTGTGCTCCACGTGTATTTGCAATTCCAGTAAACTGAGGCAGAGAATGGACTTCATTCTATCGCCTCCTCCTCCCCCAGGAATACACTTTAAAATGTATATTCCGTCTGCAGAACACAACGTTCAACCCATATCAGTTAATAAGCTCTTATTTGAATAATAATTCAAACAACCATCTCCATTACAGATGGGGAGAGTGAGGCACAGAAGGGCTGCTTTGCTAATGCCAGCACAGTGAGCAAGCAGCAGGGCCAAAACTCGAACCTGGGGCTCCCAGGGATACTGGGACTGGGTGTGGCATCAGGGTTACACTGTGGGTTTTATTCACCTGTTCCCCACCCTGGCCGACCGGATCTGGCCCCTTCTAGGCACTGAGATGCAGAAATGGATGGAGACACTGTCTCTGCTCTCCCAGGATACACAAGAGACAAGGAAGCCCCGTAAAGGAGAGGACCTTATCTGTCTTATTACTGCAACCATGTACACAGTAGGCGCACAATAAAGCTCATAGGAAAAAAAGGGGGGGTGGATCTGGTGACTGGCTTTATCCCAGCAGGAGAGGGACAGCGCATGCAAATGCATGAATCATCAGGGCTGCCTTCAGGGAACCATAAACAGTTCAGAGTTGATGAAGGGCAAAGTACAGGGGAAGAGGCATGGGAGATCAGGCCAGACAGGAGGATACGGAGCTGAGGGGCTTGGACTTGATGCCACCAGAGGAGCCAAAGAAGAGCTTCAAGCAGAATGGTCACCACCAGACAGATCCACGTTTGGGGGCCAATTTACTGGCTCTCTGGTGGATAGCTGAGGAAGGCGAGGGCAGAAGGAACACAGAGGAAGAGGCTGGCGTCTGAAGCCATCAGGGAGGTGGACTTATCTCCTGGATGCCTCCCAAGTTTCCACCTTGGGCAGGTGGACCCGACTCACGAGAGGAACTACAGACAGGAAAGCTAGGTGCTCAAAACATTTGGGTTTGAGGTGTGGAATCCAAGATGTCAGGGCTTCTGCATTGTGTTTGTGGTTGCTAAGTCACTCCTCAAATCACCCCAGCCTGCTCCTGCAAATCACTCTTGCTAAGGTGCATGGACCCCTGTTTGTTTGTTTTTTGTGGACTTTTTTTAAGTTTCCCCTCATTTATGTCTGTAATACATACACATTTTAGGCAATTAACTACAGCAATAACTTTTTAAAAGTTGTCGAGTTTCAGCCTACTCTGGTTTTCTGCTTATTGAGCCCATGTAAGTTTTACAGGCTACTTAGAAATTAATGATGGCGAGAGAGCAACACTTATGAGATGCAGGCATAGCTGTTCTCGTGGGCAAATTCACAGCCTTAATTTCTTCCAAAAGGTAATGACTAATCTGCATAAAATAGGCCCTTCAATCAGTAAGTGAAGTTATTTTAATAATATTTCCAAAAGTATTACCAGAGCTGTCTTTATGATTTTTAGTGGATTTTAAATTACATCTCCATTTTCAGTAATTTTATATATAATATTTGTTCTCACTCCCCCTTTTTCTTAATTACACTACTTTATAGAAACTTTCTTCTGAAACAGCATTGTGCTATAAACTTTCTGCGTTGACAGAAAAATTCTATCTGTGCTGTCCAGTTCAGTAATCACTAGCCACATGTAGCCAACGAGTGCTGGAAATCTGACTAGTGTGACTGAGAAACTGAATTAATTTTCCTGTGGCTAGTGGCTACCTTACTGGGCATTGCAGATCTAACAGATCCAGCTCTTGAATTTGTTAGTTCTATTTGTTTTTGAATCAGTTAGTCCCTGCTAGTTTATTATGTCCTTCTTCCTGTATAGATTTGTTTCATTATTCATTGTCTCATCTTTGTGATTTCTCTAGATAATCGTTAAAGCTCTGCATTTGTCTCTGCAGCCACATCTCCACTGTCTTCTAAGAGTCTATCCTTGCTGTGTTGAGATGGTCATTGACCAAAGTTATGAGTTATGTTTTGTTTTTAATTGTCACATGGTAGGAGTTTGTCTTGCATGCTTGTTTGGTTAAGCTTTTAAAAATTAATTTCCAGTTACATTTACTTACAGCAAGAAATTAGGGCCAGTGCAATGTCTACTTTTTTGAAATGTATTGGAGTTTGGGTTTGTTTTTTTTTTTGAGATTTAACAGATGATTAATTTTTCTAAATAATCCAAGAGCATTTTAAGATGCATATTGTTTTCAGAGTACAAAGTTCAGTCCATATCTGTTACCACGATCTTATTAACCATATTATTCAAACTCCCGGTTGCCTAATTGAGGTTTATCTACATGCTCAAGGCTGTGTTTGAGTCTCCTCCGAGGTTTCTCAATTCTCTTTGTATTTCCTACAATTTGCTGTCTCAAGTCTGGTTCTATGCTAGTTGACCCTCATTAAGGATTGTCCCTTCACGCAATGCAAAACCTCTTTCCTTTTCGCCCTAGTAATGCCTTGGGCTTTGAATTCCTTGCATATTTTTCTCTGTTCATATTTACACACGTGTTTCGTTGTTCTGTGTCACTTTTGGAATTAGGTGTAAGCATCTTCTAGTGGTGGGGAAGAGAAAGAAAGAGGGGAAACCACGGCGTCCATGGGAACAAGGGAGTCAGAAAGGAGAATGTCAGAGTTTGAAATCTGTTGCTGGGAAAGCTCTGAATTGCAAGAAGGGTTTCCCTGGGGACAATCTCGACCATAAAAAGGCCCGCCCACATAACCGATGGCTTTTCAATAACAAATACGCAGTGGTCTTGAATGCGTACAGGTCGATGGAAGCCAGTTTCCTGGGAACTGCTACACCCACGAGCTAGCAGAGTTTAGGCACAGTGACAGTCAATGGACAAAATGTCCTCAATTCCTGAAGGACGAAAGTAAACAGCACAATGCACTGAATTTCTGCAGAGACACCATGAAATAGAATCATTCGTCGGAATGAAAATACACCCATTGCAAATTCCATCGTGACCAAAGGGAGACAACATTTGGCTTGTTTCCTTACTGAGTTGGTTACTAAAGCCAGTCTGGCTGCTTTATTTTCCAAAGAGATGAGAAGCTCCACGAGTCATCTCTGTGCCAGGAGCCCCGTGGCTCTTCTTGGGACACTCTTATGTGAACCCCTCAGACACTGCTATTCTACTAGAAAAAGACAAAGTTCTCTGATAAGCGGGGAAACCCAGTTCCTGCCCATGTTTATTTCGACTAGAGAAAAGAATGAGTTTGCCCCTTTGCCACTGGATCCTCAGACTTCACTGGCTGTTCGGATACACTTTGCAGAGCCCTCCGTCTACCTGAGCAAAAAGCCCATACACCTGGAACTTCCTGGCTCTACCTCTATTTACGCTGCTGAGCCCCAGCACACACTTGGAGAAAATGCATGAAGAAAATAAGACCATGCAAATGCTTCCCCCATCACACTGGATGCGGTGGGTGTCAGCTAACAGAGATCTAAGAAAGATGTGTAGCATTTCAACACCCAAACTAAGTCTCCTGACAGAAAGAAAGCTAATTGGTAAAAAAAAGCCTCTCTTACATGCACACTACAACCACGGAGGAATTGTTTCCCCACCAGGATCAACAACATCCACACCCTCACTCTCCGGCCCGTATTTATTCACAGGTGGATTGTTTTCTGCTCCCTGGAGATGCCCTAGAAACCCCTTCAACCTTTACGGACAGGCTCTCAGACTACGAACTCTTCGTTTCTTAATTAAAAAGTTTACTAGGCTGCAAAACACATCCTCTTGCCAATCTTCCTTCTAGTACCCCCAGTCAGCAGATCTGAGCTCCCACTGAATGGCAGGCACCATCCTAAGGTCTGGACACAAGCTGGTGAATAGAACAAACACGTTCCACTGCCTCCTGGGGAAACAGACAGAACTCAGCTCAGCAGCACAAGAACATTTAGTTACAAATCAAGAACATTTAGTTACAAATTGTACTGATACTCCAAGCAAGTTCACAGGCCGCTGTAACATGCCTGGCCTGTTAATTTCCTCAGAAGGTTATTCTGTAAAAGCTAAAGTGCTTCTTTCCTGCATTGAACAGCCAGAGGGGCAGATGCCCTCTGCTGGCTGAACCCTCTGCCTTATCTGAGTCCCCCCAGCTGCCCTCTCCATCAAACTGGGACATAGGGACAACCGGGCTAGCATCCCACCCCCTCAGCCACCAAGGCTGGGATACGGACAGTATGATGGGCTCGAAGAGACTCTGCATTGTCCAAATCTGCTCTCAGGTCTCTGCCTTCAGACCTGAGATCCACGGCTTCAAATCACCAGAGTGTAGAATGCAAAGACATAGGAAGTCAGGCAGACCTGAGCTTGGAGTAAACCCATCCACTTCCTGGTCACGTGATTCCGCTTTCTGTGCCTCAGTTTCCCCATGTGTACACGGAGACGGTAATAGTATCTTGGGCTGTCATGAGGATCAGATGGGATAACGCACAAAATATGCTCAGCACAGCACCAGCAACAATTTCAAGTGTCTCATCTCAGCCTTAGACTCCTCCACAAAATAGCAATAATAACCTCCTACATGCTAGGGCAAGGGGGTTGGGGGAATGTTGGATGGCTTAAATGACCAAATTGAAAGCGTGCCCCCAAGAAACTTTCCTTTCCTTCCCCTTGAGGCATTCTTGGGGAGACTGTGTTCATCCCCACTTCTGCGTGTTGCTCTCAAACCTGCCAGGTATGAGGGAGGGCGCGCAGATTGAGACTTGGTATCGCTGGTGACCCTGAACTGATGGCTGATCCTGGACATCCAGCTGTCACTGTGTTCCATTCAATTCAACAAATGCAAATAGATACTCACTCTGTGCCAGGTAGCCCCAGGCCCGGCACGGGAGACAGATGCACGGGAGACAAGGGCTGTCCCTGCCTTCCAGGATTCCCACGACCGAGTACAGACAGGGCCCAGCTGGACACTCCTGCGTGTCCACTCGGATCCAAATCCACGATCTCTCCATGCTCCCATCAACCCCATTCTCACCTCTTCCACTAAAGGAAACAGCCTAAAAGAATAGCCCAGGGACCTAAATAAAACACGCGACGTGCTCTTTCTAAAGCCCAACTATATCGTAAAATAACCACACTTTCTGATCATACCTAAATGACCTTTGGAAGTTTCCAGAAGAGCTCCTCCACAGTAGCAGGACTGAAAGGGAAAACACAAGATGCCCAATTTTCCTCTCAGAAATCAAGATTTAATAGCCTCCTAAGGAAACCATAATTGGAGGGCTATTGGGTGCATTCCTCCCCAAGGCCTGTGATTATGGAATGCTGAGAAAGGTTGAGAATTGGGCCTTGAGCGACTTTGGGCTCAAACAAAAATGAGTAAGACTCAAAAGCGAGAGATGCAGCTGAGTCCCTTCAGGCACACACAGAAGCCGAGAGAAAGCTGGATGGGGCACAAAGAGGTCAGAAAGAAAGACATTCTCATGCAGAGAAATAAAGCTACAATCTCAACATTTAAAACATGGGTCCACCCAGTTATGTCTCTCCACCTCAAGGAGAAAGAAGACTTGTTAAGGATCTCGGCCTTGGACGTGAAAGGGATTTCTGATGAAGACCAGCCCCCCCTCCCTTCCTGCCTTGGTACCCCCAGAAAACCAGCTGGTTTGGCTCACAAACTTCTGCTTCCTGGAACTGGTCTACAGCAAAGATGACAACCCCCTCTGAGATGTCACTGATCCTGTGCCACGTAACCCTTGTGTGGCCTCCAGGAGGAACTTCGAGTTTGGCCCTCTCGGGCACATTCTAATCCCTACTCCCACCTCGAGTTTCCCACTTTGAAGATCAAGGTGTGTCTTGGTCCTCACAGACATTCCCTGTGAATTTCCTTCCTATATGTTTCCTTGGTAATCCTCACCCTGGGCCACCCATTATTCACAAAGAGTTCCACAGGATGCAAAGATAAAATTTAACGCACTTTTCCCTAGCAACCCAAAAAAAAAAACAACCTTGGAAAATTAAACAGCAGATACCCAAATAGAAACTTTGCATTAGAAAAAGGGGGTCACCCGCGTGCACACAAGCACGCACACAAGCGTCGGGACTTTGACTGGCTTCAGAGGACAATTCTCACACGTGTGAGAAACCAAGAGCCAGAGGCATGGAAACATGGGTGGAGAGGGGGTGGCCGAGATAAGCGCTGGCCCACTGGTGCCGGAGCCAGAGGCTCCTCCAAGAGAGACGGAGGAGGCAGCTGCCAAGCTGAGCGAGGATGGTCTAACGGACGGATGTGAGGTAGCAGTGTCTTTACATCTCACTTGGTATTCCATTTAGGGTGGGGCATGCCAGTGGTTAGAAACTAAGGCCAGAGAATAAGATCCCAGGTGGAATCTGCCAATCCTGGACTCTGAGCTCTTGGGCAAGTGTCTTAGCTTCTCTCAGCCTCAGTTTCCCCTTTTGTAAAATGGAAGATCATCAGGGCACCTACTTTGTAGAGTTGCTACAAGGTTCATTCCGTGCCTCGATCCTGGCACAGAATAACCACGCAGTAAAAATCTTTTCCTTAAAAAGCACCAGGCCAGGGCTGGCCCGGTGGTATAGTGGTTAAGTTCACACGCTCCACTTCAGCAGCCCGGGGTTTGCAGGTTTGGATCCCAGGGGCGGACGTACGCACCACTTATCAAGCCATGCTATGGCGGCGTCCCACGTATAAAGTGGAGGAAGATGGGCACGGATGTCAGCCCAGGGCCAATCTTCCTCAGCAAAAAGAGGTTTGGCAACGGATATTAGCTCAGGGCTGGTCTTCCTCACACACACACAAAAAATAAGGGGCCTGACCTTGAAAAGGGCCCGAAGTTTGCTTGTGTGGAAGTGGGTGTCAGAGGGTTGCAGCGTGTGAGTGATTGTGAGGAGGTGGAGGCAGGGTTGTCCGAAATCGATGGAAAGTCGGAACCCCAGAGGTGGATAGTGGCAGCTCATAGCCCACGAGGGGGTCTGAGGGAGGCAGAGCTTTGACAGGCCTGCACCTGTCTCGTGGATGTGTACACAGCTTGGTTCTGCTGGGGGCAGTTTTCTGAGTTGGGTTCACCTACTGTTTCTTGGAGACAAGATCATGCAAAATTTGCATCGTGCTCAAATTGTTCCCTTGTCCTGCCATTGTGTTGAGTCTTCAAATGAGCATTAGAGCAGGGCTGACTGTACAACCTCAAAAATGGGTGAGACCAGGTGGGAGCGTTGAGGGGAATGGCCCATCCCTGGAGCTTGGACGCATAACCCAGCTGAGGCCCGTGTGGGTCTCAGCATGCGCCTGGGCATCACCTTAATAATAAATTAAGGCTTAAAAATTCCTCCAAGCATGGCTTGCAGACAGCGATGGATGTAAAACTCACATCTCACCCCCAGCAGCCTGCATAGGCCAGACATTTACTTGAAACCTCCGGCTTCCGCTCTTAAATGTATGCAAATATTGAGATCAACTCTGTAAAAGTCGTGTATTTCACTCCAGAAAAGCCCCATGTGGGTTTGAGGATAAAAATAGGATGTGAATATCTTACAGGTTAAAATACAGAATGTTCTGCACCACACCCATCTTTGTGTACCACTTCATCCATCCTCCTTCAATTCAACAGCAAGGTCTGCGATGCTCTCAGCACTCAGGGACTGCACCCCCAAAACAAAACTCCTGTGCATTTCAAGTAGGAGGACAGTCAACCGCTTCCCCGTTTATAATAACAGAGGGCTGAAAATGTCCACTGATTGCAGACTGGATAAATACATTACAAATGAATGTGGCCACAGAAGAAAATGATTCAGACAGCTTCCAAACATTGTTATTAAGGGAGAGAGCCAAGGTGCAGAGGAGTGAAGAAAGTGTGTTTGTGCAAAAGGGGGGCAGGCAGATGTGTGTGGCATCCACACACACGTGTATACAGAGAATTCCTCTCCAGGGCGAACAAGAGATTCAGCCCAAAATGTCAGTAGTGTTGAGGTTGAGAAACCCACCCTGAACTCATTACCTTTAAAAAAGAAGGCACTACAGAAGACAATATGAATGGTCGATAAACATATTAACAGGTGAACAACTTTCTGAGGGATCAAGAAAATCATGTTAAGACCACAGTGACATATCCTTCCATACCCTCCACTCTGACCCAAACTAGAAAGTCTGACATTATTAATTTGGAGGAAAGATGTCGGAAAAACTGGTGACTTTTATTCACTACCAGTGTAAGTAAAAATTAACAATTTTCTCATTGTTAATTACTTTAGAAAACAAATAGTCCTTATCCACTTTGTTCTTCTTTCTGTGTTCAATATTTAATTTAAAAAATTGTTTAGGGGCCAGCCCCATGGCCCAGTGATTAAGTTCAGTGTGCTCTGCTTCAGCGGCCCGGGTTTGGTTCCCGGGAGCAGACCTACACCACTTGATGGCGGCCATGCTGTGGCAGCAACCCACATACGAAATAGAGGAAGATTGGCACAGATGTTAGCTCAGGGAGAATCTTCCTCAACAACAACAACAAAAACATTGTTCAAACCTATCTATGATTCTCTGTTAAGACAAAACTTATGATGAAAAATTGTGACACTGAAAACATTTGCATGTTGTGCATCTCAGAAGCTATTAAACATAAAAGGTTTGGGTCCAAAAAAAGAAAAAGGATCAGCACCACACTCTGAGCCTCTGGCTGCAGCCAAGACAGAGTAAACAAGGTTTTGGTTTATGGACCTGATCCCTCTGGGCGGATGTTAATACTATCGCCAAACCCATCCCCCCCACCCGCCAACACCACTCTTAGTCATGAACAATAAAAAAGTGTAAGGAACACAGACTCCAGATGGCAGATTAAAACCTTTATTAGATTTCAAACAAAAACTCCTACTGTAATAGTTCTAACGTGATACAGCCCCATAAAAATAAAGATGAATCACAGACCATTTTAAAGGAAAGGTTTGACTGAGTTACACCACAGCAAGCCACAGTTACTTGCAGCATCCTCGGGCTGAGACCAAGATCCAGAAATAGAAATGAAGGCCAAAACGGCAGGTCAGCCCACAGGTCAAGTTCAGCCCTGGCCCAGCCCTCGCTCTTTCAAGCCAGCATCACAAAACCATAAGCACATGATGAGGGAAGGAGAGAGAAAGTGCGTTTGGAAAAAACTAGTTCCAGCTGTCCTAGGAGGCAGGGCAGAGGGATAACAGAGGGAGCATAGAATAAGAACTCTCCAGAAACAATTCCTAACTCTGGTAGGGCAGAGAAAGTTAAGTCTTCATTGTCACACTCCACGTGCACGTGGGTCCCAGGGGAAATTCTTCTTTGCAGAACTGTAGATTCTGAGCTCTGACTCTAAATTTGCCGACTCTTCTAGCTTCCATGCAACATTTACAGAAGCCCATCAAACAGTCACTCAGCTACAAGAGGCCACAAGGCATTATAAAATGCAGAAACTCTACAGGTCACGAGAAGTTAATTTTTCTTTAAACCCCATCAACTCAAGATTTAGACAACCCATTAGAATGAAAAGTTAATATTTTTTAAACCCTAACAACTAGTGATTAAAACTCACTCAACTGGAGAGGCAGTGTAGCGTAGTCAAAAAAGGCACATGCTTTAGAATCAAAACAGACCAAGGTCTAAACTCTAGTCCCACCCCTGCCCCATTATCTGTGTGACCTTGGGCAAGTCACTTAACCTCTCTAAGAGCTTGGTTTCATCTGTCGCTAAAACAGGTGGTAAAATAAGGATAATTCCTGGGGTGGTTGTGAAGATTAAATGAGATAATTTATATAAAGTGATTGAAACATAGTAAGCATTCAATAGTGGCTTTCATGATAACGATTATCAAAAATAACAAGTCAAAATTATCTTCACAAACTCTTGAGAAAACAATGAAAACAAGAATGTTATATAGCCAAAACCTGGAAGGGCATCCAAAGCTGTGTTCAGGGGTGAATTCATGGCCTTGAAAGCCTTAATTGTAGGGCCGGCCTAGTGGCATAGTGGTTAAGTTCACGTGCTCCGCTTCAGCGGCCCGGGATTGGTAGGTGTGGATCCCGGGTGCAGACCAGTGCACCACTTATCAAGCCATGCTGTGGCAGCATCCCATATAAGGTAGAGGAAAATGGGCATGGATGTTAACCCAGGGCCAATCTTCCTCAGCAAAAAGAGGAAGATTGGCAACAGATGTTAGCTCAGGGCTAACCTTCCTCACACACACACACACACACACAGACAAAAGCCTTAATTGTGTTAAAAGAATGGTATTAAATTCTTCATTCATTCATTCATTCCCCAATTTATTTCAAAAAGGATTTAGGTAGCTGGTGAATCATCTAAACATTTCACACCAGGAAAAAAAAATGCAAAAGCCAAAAGCAGAATAATCTAAAACTAATAATCTAAAATAACCTAAAAATGAAAAGAACTAAGATTATAACAGTAACTAATACACTGTGGGAAAAAAGGAATTGATCAATAAATCCAAGATCTGCTTTTCTGAGGAAAAAAATAAGCAAAAGTGGCAAATCTAAACAGCCATAAAGGAGAATATACAAATAAGATTATAGCAAGCATAATAGCATGCTATTAAATCTGAAAATCTCAATGAAATGATTGCTAAAAAAAACTACAAATCACAAAAGTCGACTCAAAAGACCTTACCAGAGGTTAAAAAAAATTTTTAAGCTGAATTCTCTAACAACTTAGTATGAAATTTTTTAAAAGTTATCAAAGAATTACTTCCCCCAAAAGTTATAGCACCATATGATTTTTCCAACAAATAATCGGTTTTTCAAGGAAGTGTTAGTCCTGATGCCATAATTCTAAAACATTTAAAATGGAAACTTGCCTAGTTCATTTTATGTGGCTAGAATATTAGATAATAAAACCTGATGAAGAGATTGCAAAATAGAACAGACTAAAAACACAGCACAATTTCACTCACGAACGCATGGCAAAAGTCCAAAAAAACAAAATAAAGCAAACCTAGCAAATCAAATTCAACATTATGCTCAAAGAATAATTCATCACAACCAAGTAGGGTTTACTGCAGGAAAGCAAGGATGATTTTATATTAGGAAATCTATTAAATATGGATGTTGGGTAATACCATTGTTAAATATTTAATATCAGTCTTGAAGCCCTAGTCAACAGCATAAGATTTAAAACTGAAATGAGAAGTGCAACATTTAGACAGGATCAAAAAAATGACCAAAGTTTGCAGAGGATAAAATTGCATGCAATGAATTAACAAAAATCTACTAATCAATTTCACTAATGGATCTGAATTCAAGATAAATATGCTTATTTACTAGCAACGACTAACAACCAAAATTGTGTGACAGAGCAATCAGGAATCATTGCAGCAAGAAATATGTGGGATAAATATTTTTAAAAAGCACAATATGAAAATATTTGAACAAATGGAGAAACTAATCACACACTGGTACAGAAAAGAAAAAGATTAAGGTATTGATTTCTCAAATTAATTTACAGATTCAATACAATTTTTTCATGAAAATCTCAAGGGGTTTTATGTGTGCTGGAGAACGTAGATTTGGAGATTCTTAAGCTTAACAAGAAAACTAAACACTTTGCAAAAGTGTAATAGGAAAAAACTGGATCTATCATTAATAAAACATGTTCTAAATCTATAATAATGAAATCAGTATGGTACAGGGGTAAGAATAGGCACAGATGAATAAAATAGAATTGACGTCCCAGAAGCAGACCATGGTTTTGGGTTGAATTTAATAAATGATAAAGAAAACATCGAGTCATTGAAAAGGGAATTGATTATTCAACAACTGGAATTCAGGAAATTAAATAACTGCTCGGGAAAAGCGATTTAGGTTCTCAGTTACACCGTCCACAGTTGTGGGTGTTTGCTGGAGCTCTAAGTCCTGGCTAAAATGTTTCATGAGCCCCCTTGTGTTTCCCACCCTGGGGTTCTGTGGTGGATGGCAAAAATGGCCACAGATTCTGCCCCTCCAATCAACACGTGGAGGCTATATCCTCTCTTCCTTCAAGCCGGTCTTAGCCATGTGACTTGCTCTGACCAATGGGACACTAGCATACATGATGCAAACAGAGACTTGAGAAGCCCTTGTGCACTGGGGATTGATCTCTTGGATGCACTCTTTGACGCACTCAGAACCTGGAGACCGTCACGGATCCAAGTCCAAGCTAGCCTACTGCAGGATGAGGGGCCACAGGGAGGAAAACCACACCATCTCAGCGGACAGCCAGCACCAACCACCAGCATGCGAGTGAGGCCATGCTAGATCACCCAGCCACCAGCCACCCCACCAACCAATCCCACACATGGGAGAGAGCTGAGCCTGTGTCTGTGGTCAAGTGGTGGGTCGGCCCAGAAAACCTGCCCAGCTAACCCACAGAACCATGAGTGAAATAAATGACAATAGTGTAAAAATTATGTTTTGGGGTGGTCTGTTACACAGCAAAAGATAACTGATACAATTGCCAAGAGAAGACCCTATGTCCTCCCAATAAAGCGCCCCCCTGTGGTTTAAGTTAATCTGAGTAGATTCCCATTAGCAGTAACCATGAGTTGACTGAGATGCTCAATGCTGAGCCAGGAAGACAAACAAACTGAGGTTCCCTCCCTCCCTGAGGGTCTCTTCCCCATCTTAAGTCTCCTTCCTCTCTACCACACCCATTCTATTCTGCTTGCGTTGAAAGCACTCTGTTCCCTGTTCCCCAGAGAAGAGGGGCCAGGAAGGAGCTGACACATTCCTCATTCTTGGTCACCCACAGACATGATGACACTCTCAGCCCCTGTCAACACACCTACCCCTTCCTTGTTCCTCTTCTCTCTCAGAAGTACCTATAATAGCCCCTTTGTTATGTCCAACTTTCCCAAGCCACTCCTTCCTCTGTTCCAGGGACTCTCAAAGGGTTACAGAGGTTGAAAAAAAGCATCAGTTACAGTTTATATTTAAGGCGAAAAAATCAAACTCAAAGTAGAGAAGAGGAATGGGATTTTTATTTTAATCAAAAGAGGGGATATCAGTTAAAAGTTGAGGAAAAATCTTTGAGACTGGTTCCTCATCTATAATGAGGAAATGGAGGCAGAGAAGCGCTAGACCACCTGTCCAACGTCACACAGCAGATACAGGATTCAAATCCAGGTCTGACTCCAGAGTTACCTTTAACCACGAAGTGAAATGCTCCAGAACAGCTCCTGCCCAAGAGACCTTTCTGCGATGACGGACATGCTCTAGGTCTGCATTGTCTAAATGTAGTGAATGCGACCAAGAAACAAATGTTTAATTTTATTTAATTAGACAACCCATGCCTTTGACACTTATTCCGTTAGCAAGAACAGGTCCTAAAGAACTGATACTCATTGACCATTCCTGGCTGGCTAGACCCTTTTCAAGATCTCCTTCGAAGAGTCGAGAAAAACAGAAATTTGTTCGCCTCTGTGTTGGCAACATTCACACTGCGGGTCAAGGGGAAAATGATCAGTATCATTTTTCTAATTTCTTGGATTCTAAATTTGTAACTCTTATGACCTGGGTCTGCTTTAGCTTCCTTTATCCCTCCTCCCAAGACCTCAGGGCCAACGTGCCAAGGTGTCCTTCACCTTCTCACCTCCCCCAACTTCTATTTTTCATTCTACCAAATGCCCGTTGCTGTTATTTGCAATCCCCAACAGGAGACACTTGTAAATACAATGCTTCCAACAGCCAGAAGTCCCAAAATCAAGTGAAGCAGTTCACCAGGCTTGTGAGTCCCTTTCAAAACTGTGAAGGAAGCCCGTGAAGAATTATGCCCTCCTCTGAACCACATGGGCGTCTTTAAGACAATTCTCCAACTTTTTTTCCTTCATCAAACTCATCCCCACGTGGAACATCTTTCCTTTCTTGGATCCATCTATTGTTTTCCTTCTGACACGTGTCTCGAGGTCTTCTGTCCACTCTGGCCTCCGCCCAACCAGGAATCCTAAGATCAACTTGTTTTTTTTTTCTCGCCCTTGTAAAATTCCTTTGCAAATGACCCTCATACCTCGCTGGCTTATAAAAATAATTTTCTTAGCAAAACTCGCCTTCGTAAAGAACACAAAGTTTTGTTACAAAGTTCAGTCTGTGCCTTGTTTATCATAAACTAATGAAGGGAGGCCGATGAGCATCGTCTGACGGCATAACAAAATTTTCGGATTTCAAAAAAGAAAAAAATGATCAAAGAGTACACATCATCCACAGTCATGCTCAAGGGAAGAGGCAGCCAGAATGACCACCTTTGAAAATGGCTTATTGCAAACAGTGCTGGGGTGGGGGTGGTACATGTTAAATAAAGTCCACTGAAGGGACAGAACCTGAGTCTGGTGGTTCGGGTCCAGCGGAGAGGGCCAGGCTGAGCTGTGCCATGAGAGTGCAGTCAGCAACACTCAGACTGGGGGACGCGCCCCCAGCCCAGCAGCCCAGCTCTCCAACAGGGAGAGTGTAAGGGAAAAAAAAAGGATATAGGGACAACCTGTAGACTAGGGTTTCTCACCCTGACACCATCGACACTGGGAACCGGATCATTCTGGGTGGTAAGAGCTTTCTCTGCATTGCAGGATTTTGAGCAACATCTCTGGCCTCTACCCGCTCTACGCCAGTAGCACCTCCCCCCAAGTTGTGACAACCAGAAATGTCTCCGGACATTGCCCAATGTCCCCCGGAGGGCAGAATCGCCCCCACTTGAGACTCATCGCTGTAGATCCAAAGAGACGTGCCATTTTTTTTTAATGGGCAAGGCTAAACTATATTGTCGGGAGATTCACACTTGAGTGATAAAACCATACAGAAAGGAGGAAGTGACCAGTACAAAAGACAGGACAGTTCTCATTTTGGGGGGAGGGAGGGGGCTCTGACTGGGATGGGGTCCACGGAAGGGCGTCCGGAGGTGGGGATGCTGGCAAAGTGCTATTTCTCAACCAGGGTGGGGGGTTATAAGGTTGTTCACCTTAGAGTAATTCATGAGGCTACACATTTCTTTTGTGTGGTTTTCTGCATCTGTGTTTTCTTTGATGATAAAATGGTTTTTAAAACAGTAAAACCAAAAGCAAAAAAGGAGAAAAGAAAAAGAAACCTTCACTCGGTGAGTTAAACATGGAAAATCCAAATGACCCAGCAATTCCACTCCGAGGTATAATCCCTCGAGAGAATTGAAAATAGGTGTTCAAACTAAAGCTTGGACAGGAATGCTGTGGCAGCGCTGCTCACAACAGCCAAACGGTGGAAACAACTCATATGTCCATCAATTGGTAGATGGATAAACTGGACACAGTCTGTCCACACAATGGAATGTCATTCAGCAAGAAAAAGAAATGAAGTCCTGATACACGCTACAAGGTGGATGAACCTTGAAATCATGCATAGTGAAAGAAGCAAGACATAAAAGTCACATATCGTATGATGCCATTTATACGAAACATCCAGAATAGGTAAAGCCACAGAGATAGAAAGTAGATTAACGGTTGCCAGAGAATGGCGGGAGCAGGGAATGGGAAGTGGCTGCGAACGGGCACAATGTTTCTTTGTGGGGTGATGAAATGTTCTGGAACCAGATAGTGGTGATGATTGCACAGTCCTGTGAATGTGCTAAATGTCACTGATGGCAAATCTTACGTGTTCTTTAAAAAAAAAAAAACGTTGTTTTAAAGAAGAGAAATCTTGAATGCTTCAGATCAAGCCTGTCTCGCTTTGCGTACCTCCTGCTCTGATATCCAATTTCTTTGCATATGTGGAAACCTTACCCTCATCACCACTAATGAGGCAGCCTGTGACAGGAGTCCCGTGAGCCCACGGACAAGCATTGCAGGTACTCGATAAACAACGCCGGTGCTGCGCCCATCTGTGCCAACAGGGCCAGGTATCGACGCTTGAAACCCTGCCTTTATCAGATCTTCCAACAAGAACGGTTTCCTTCATAGCTGAGCAAATGGAAACACTCCGTAGACAAAGCCCTCCCTAGACTGCAGCCAATGAGCCTGAGAGTCTTTAAAGACCCAAGACTCTCAAACAAGAAGCAAAGAACTTCTATAATAAAAAGGTCAACCCTCGGGGCCGGCCCGGTGGCGCAGCAGTTAAGTTCATGCGCTCTGCTTCAGCAGCCCGGGGTTCGACGGTTCAGATCCTGGCTGCGGACATACACACCGCTTATCAAGCCATGCTGAGGGAGCGTCCCACATACAAAAAAATAGAGGAAGATGGGCACAGATGTTAGCTCAAGGCCAGTCTTCCTCAGCAAAAAAGGGGAAGACTGGCAACAGATATTAGCTCAGGACCAATCTTCCTCACCCAAAACCCTCCAGACACTCGATGATTGTGGGGTTTGTCTCCCACGTGCCTCCCAGTGCCAATTTCATTACCTGACTCCATCCCCTGCCTCTGTGTCCTGTGGCTTAGGGCTGGCTTGGGAGATCTTGATCCACTTCCCAAACACGGAATTGGAAGAAAGTAGCCCGATGTGCTGCTACTCATGTGGCCCCACCCATGACAGGAAAGGGGGGCCCAAAGGAAAGCAATTCTTTCATTTCCCACTGTCGACATTATTTATCTCTAAGTGTGAGCAGCCATGTAGTCTGAGCTAGCACAGACTCTAAGCCCAAGATAGAGAGAGGGGAAAGAGAGGAGAGAGAGAGGAGATAAGGGATGCAATTTTGAAATCGCAGCACCCGCATCAGTTCTCTTTACTGGGAAAGAACGTTCTATCAGGCACAGGTGCGTGCAGAGAGAACTGACCACAGGGAGCACGTGACTTCCCAGCCTGACAGGAGCCGAGGTCCCCAGGATCTCCCTGGGGCATTTCAAGTGTTCAGTCATAAAGAACAGATCTGAATTCTGACAAAGGGTCTGGTGACACGGTGGGATATAACTGGTCAATGAATTTCATCAAGTAGGAGGGAGAAAAAGAAAAACTCATCAGACCAGTTACCATCAGGGGAGCCACCTTTGCATAATTATGTATTTAATTCTATGCCACCTTATTCCAAAGGATTGGGCCGATTTATTTCTCTAGGAGAAAAGGTAGGTAAATTGGTATCCCTAAGCCCCCTCCAAGAAGCCAGACACCTGACAGAACTATAGGTTTGCATTATCATTACTAAAGAGGTGTATGCTCATACGGCCAACTGGTCTACCTTTCTTCAGTGCATCTTTGAGCATACCAAAACACTTCCTGGCTACCTGGCTTGTAAGCATATGATTATTTCTTTGACTTTCCCCCCAACTCGGCACGGACTTTGGGGTCCCAGCAACATGCCTGGCTCAGCACAGCTGGCCACTCAATAGCAGTGGAAACAGCCCATCCTGTACACAGCCCCAATGTAACCTTCATGATCTCTCCATTGCACCTGCAGGAAAACGTGTGGCATTCAGAGCGCATGATGGGCCAAGCCTCCCTTCGAAACACGAGGCAGCCTCCCTACTCTTGCCCACAAAAGACCTCTGTGCCTTTGTCATTGCCATTCCACCCATCTAGAACACCCTCCCCTCTTACTCTCTTTCCAAGCATTATTCAACATCCAAACCAAACCTCATCTTTTTAACCACTCCAATCCGGAACATCTCTCTCCTTCCACAAATGCCAATGGCAATTTAACATCAATTTGGGCGAGCTGGGGAGAGCTCAGAAACATACTCTCTAGCATAGTTGTTTTTCCTGCTATAGAAAATCCAATCATCTTCAAAAGTAAAAGATCAATTAAAAAATTCCAACGATCGCAGCGATAAAGAACTTACGATGATCACGGAATTGTTTCAGTATGGTGCTTTTAATTCTCTCCTAGATTTTTTTAAAGATCTTTGACAAAACAAAAAGGAATAAATATGAACAAAAAACTCAAATGGCCGTTTCATGCTACACCATCTATCATCTTTTATTATTATTATTATTATTATTATTCAATACTCGTGTGCACAGGCTAGACTTTCCTATTTTCTGCATGGACTACAGTGACATAGGCACGAAGGAATTTATTTATCAATATTCTGCCGTGTTATCTAGAGAACATCGTGATTTCCATGTGCTTCAGCCCCAAACATGTCTAGAACCACAGGTCCGATGACTCATTTGGGAGGGACAGGGGGTGCCTACTTTGCCTCATGATGTCTCCTCCTGGATGGGCTGTTTTGTGTGGTGAATTCCCTCCTGCCTTTTACCTCCCCAGCCAAACCAGGAGCTCCAGAGCAGCAAGGACGACATCTCATACTTTGTAACCCCCTCCCTCGCTGCCAACAAGGGGCAGAGAGATTATACTGGCTTGGTGCTGGGATGCTTCCAATTCCACTGGAAACAGCTTCTACCCCCAAATGGCCCCCTCATCTTTATAAGGTATGCAGCCAAGAATAGGGGTCAGCCAATTTTTTTTAATGAAGGATCACGCAGTCTGTCGCAACTACTCAGCTCTCTCCTTACAGCACTAAAAAGCAGGCATGGGCAATACGTAAACGAATAAATGAATGAGCACGGCCGCATTCCACTGATACTTTATTTAGGGACACTGAAATGTTAATTTCCTATCATTTCCACCTCTCACAAAATAGTATCCTTTAGACTTGTTCCCCCAGCTTTTTTTTGGGGGGGGGCGGTGAGGAAGATCAGCCCTGAGCTAACATCCATTGCCAACCCTCCTCTTTTTCTGAGGAAGACTGGCCCTGGGCTAACGTCTGTGCCCATCTTCCTCCACTTCATATGGGACGCCGCCACAGCATGGCTTGATAAGTGGCACACAGGTCTGGGCCCGGGATCCGAACCTGCGAACCCCTGGCCACCCAAGCGGAGCGCACGAACTTTACCACTACACCACGGGGCCGGCCCCTCATCTAGCTTTTTTTAAAGTATAAAAAGCATTCTTAACTCCCAGGCCATACAAAAATCACCAGTAGGTCATGCTTTGCTGACTTCTGATGAAGGGCTTTACCAGACAAACTTGAGGTCAAAGCATTTCCCAACAAGGTCTCCTAGAGTAAGTTTCTTAATTCCTATCTAAGCCTCAGTGTCTCCTTCTGTGAAATGGGAGTAACATCTTCTCACAGGCTGTGGTGTGGATTCCATGAGGCAGCACCGGTCGAATTCTTAGCACAGAGCCTGGTACAGGGTAAGCGCTCAATAAACACTAGCTAGAAATGACCTGTCAAAGACACCATTGTTTATCTACATGACAGGTGCTGGGGATGCAAGAAATGCCACCGTCCCTGTATTCAAGAGAACTGCCTGATGGAAGAGGTAGTGAATTTAAGACAGATGAGGAGGGCCATAAGAGTAGGCAGCCAGGGCCGGCCCCGTGGCTTAGTGGTTAAGTGCGCGCGCTCCGCTGCTGGCGGCCCGGGTTCGGATCCCGGGCGCGCACCGACGCACCGCTTCTCCGGCCATGCTGAGGCCACGTCCCACATACAGCAACTAGAAGGATGTGCAGCTATGACATACAACTATCTACTGGGGCTTTGGGGAAAAAAAAAGGAGGAAGATTGGCAATAGATGTCAGCTCAGAGCAGGTCTTCCTCAGCAAAAAGAGGAGGATTAGCATGGATGTTAACTCAGGGCTGATCTTCCTCAAAAAAAAAAAAAAGAGAGAGAGTAGGGAGCCAGAGTGTTGGCAGGGGCAAATTCTAAGGGATCCTCCCCCATCTCTTTGTTGTCTGCACTTCGACTTTCCACAATGAACACAGGAAAGCACAATGGTTCAATGGTTAAGAGCTCAGATTCTGAGCCAGAATACCCACGTTTTGGGTTTGAATCCCATCTCTACTATTTACTGGCAATGTGACCTGGGAGAATTGGGTTAACCTCTCGGGGCCTCATCTGTAAGAAGAAATGGCTGGGAGGACTCCATGCAGTGTCAGAAGCAAAGCGCTTAGAACAGTGTCTGGCACAAAATAACCATTTGCTGCCAAGATGATTCTGATTATCAGAGGCAGAGTTAAAGAAATGGAAGAAGAAAAAAAAGTTTCACTAGGAAGCTAAAACCTCTGCTGAAAAATAAACCCTTCCAGAGTGTGACTGTGCGTGCATTTAAGCATTTAACATTTAATATAAAGAGGGCACCCCAACTTTCAGAGAATCTGAAACACAGATGGAAAGGCAAACTCAGGGAGGAGACACTTGCCTCCTTCTGCCTCCTGCTCCTACTTTCTTGCTGATGTCTGTATGTGGCATCGCCAGCCAGTTTGCTGGCACCTGGCATGCCCCAGCCTCACGCACCCCTCTGACTGGCAGTGAGCAGCTGGGGTGGCCTCCCAGAAAATAAATGCCAGTGGGTTTGGCCACAGCAGCTGGTCAAGCAAGCCCTGGGGTTTCTGGTCCCCCCCAAAGCTCCAGAGCTGGTGGTCTCTAGAGCATCTGAAGGCAACAGGTGAGCAGAATGGTCTTCCCTGTGGGTCTGTAGGCCCAGCACCCACCTCTCATCAGCAGGTCACATGGTGGGCTTTCCTCTGCCTGCCCCAAGACCAAAATCAGAAATGGAGCCAAGCCTTGGCAGGTATTCACCCAGCGGCTCATCTGTCCAGAGAGGGTCGTGGACCCACAGCACTTATGAGAAGCTTCCAGAACACTCATAGAGTGCCAGGAGCTGGGCTAAGTGCCCCCCACACACACTGTCTCATAACCCCCAAACCACAACCCTCACAAGCAGGTCCCACAATTATCCCCATTTTTCAGATCGAGAAACTGAGGCTTGATCCAGGTCCTAACCAGTGAACGGCCAAACAGGACTCCAAGACAGTCCTGCTGGAGTCCAAACAATTCTTGTAACCACTTGGAAACGGGTCCAGTGAGGTCGACATTTGGGGTCTTAATGACACGCCGATTTGGGGGAGATATTCTCTGACTCCGAAGACTAGTTTAGGGCTTCAACCCAAGCTTTCACCCACAGAGATCTCCCTCTTCTAACTGCCCCCCCCAAAGTGTACTTAGTCACAGATTTATTTGCCACCAGGAGGTCCTCTCCTGGTGGCAGGAGCTGGTCCCTCTTGTGACCCCAGAACTCCAATGCCCAACACATCGTAGGCCCGTTGATAAATGCTATTCCATGACCCCGCTCACATAGACTCCATCTCCTCTCTGCCCATCCAGGGCTCCTGGCATTTGGCCTCTCCTGGCATCTTCACCCCAAATCTGTGGACAAAGTGATGGAGAGGAAGCATTTCCTAAAAGGAAGCATCTTCCTTTTCATTACCTTAACCACTGAGAATCTTCCTTTGCTCTCTCTGCCAAAAGCATCACTGCATGGGTGACAGGTGGAAGAAGGGACTTTGTAGAGAATGTTGAAACTGGGTCCAGAGGCCAGCCCAACACCTTCATCCCAAATGCTGACTGGACCCCGGAAGCTTCTGGAACCCAGCAATCATGCAAGAAAAAGACAATGGCTATGGATGCTTGAGGAAGCACTTGAGGGGATTCCAGGGGAATGGAGGAGTTGACAGGTAGTTTTTGCAGGTCTGGATCTGTCTACTAAGATAGCAGAGTATCCTCGAAAGGCTCATTTCAGTCTGTTTTATGTTAAAAAAAAATCCCATACAATGTTAAATAAGCCTTCTAAAGCCACAGCAACAAGGGAACATAAGCATTTAGAAAGTCGGAGATGCACACACATGTTCATGGTGGCATTATTCACAATAGCTAAAATGTGGAAGCAACCCAAGTGTCCATCTATGGATACACAATGTGGTCCATCCATACAACAGAATATTATTCAGCCTTAAAGAGGAAGGAAATTCTCACTCACGCTACAATGTAGATGAACCTTGAGGGCATCAGGCTAAGTGAAAGAAGCCAGTTACAAAAAGACAAATACTGTGTGATCCCACTCATAGGAGGTCTCTAGAGGAGTCCTATCCATAGAGACAGAATGTAGGCGGGAGGGGCCAGGGGCTGGGGGAGGGGGAGGGGATGTCAGTGTTTAATGAGGACAGAGTTTCAGTTTGGGAAGATGGAAAGTTCTGGAGATGGACAGTGGTGATGGTTGCAAAACAATGTGAATGTGCTTAATGCCACTGAGCTGTGCACTTAAAATGATTAGGATGGTCAATTTTATGTCACTTGTATTTTTCCACCATAAAAGAAATTGAGGAAAAAAGAAAAACCAAAGCTGAGTTGCACTCAACAGACAAAAGCGTCAGTTCAAGGAACAATCGTTTCTGGACATCTGTTACCAGGACAAGACAACGCTTCACCTGACCACTGATTACGAACCAAGAGCAGCTGAAATCGAGGCCAGATGCCAGATGCCAGATGCCAGGAACCCGGAAGCCTGGCAGGTGTCCGTCACAGCCATACACGCGGAGCCGCACCTTCCCACAGTGACGAAACCCCCAGGCTGGAAAAACCAGCCCCGTTCTCAGGAGCAAAAGATTTTTTTTTAAAACCTGCTGGAAATATCGGGGACATTTCTGCAGATAATACCGTCCTCCACACTTTGACAAAAACGAATACAGAAATAAATCCACAGAGGAACATCTTAAATTGTATCTCAAGACGCGTGAGCCCGGAGCATTTCAAACAAGCATCTAAATTTGGAGAACTCAGCCCTGGAATAAGAGAGCGTTCACTGTTTTCCTTGGTGCCCCAGCCAGGAATGGCTCTCCAGTTCCTAAACAGAGGAGACACTCCTCCCAAAACACACACACACGCTTTATTTGTGTCTCAGACTTGGCTCCAACCCCAGCTGTCTTTTATTAGCTGTGTGGCCTTAGGCCAGTTAAGTAACCTCTCTGGTTTCTAAAACAAGGATAACAGAGCTCCCCTGGGAGCTACACGCCCTCATAACGTAGTAGATCCTACACAGTCTCTCCTCCTCTCACCATCAGTGAATGACAACCCCATCTGGAAATTCACCTAGATCGTCACTGCCACCCAGCTTAATCACCCCACCCTCACGTCAGAAGTTTCCTTGTTCTTCCACATAATTCCAAACCCACAGGTGGTCTCTCTACTTCCACTAAGACTTTGCCCCAACCTTGACCCTCCGTCTTGGTGTGGTTTAGTTTCTCTCTGTCCCTGGCCTACCAACATGCTCTAGATTTTTCCACAACATAATAAGCATCATCCCCTCCCCATCCACAAACAATCAGGTTCTCTTTACCTTCACTACCCAGCCTCTCCAAAGAGGTGTGGTCTCCACTCTCTCAACTCTCTCACCTCCTGTTTCCTACCATCCAACATCTGCGCCATGGAAGGGCTCCTCCCTGGGGCTCCGATGAAGTCCTCCCCGACAATTGCATGGATTCTATTTGGAACTCACCCCGTATGGCTTCCCAGTAGATTTGGGCTCAGGTGAGAAGACCCTCCTTTCTCCCTTCCCCTATCTTTTGTGATACAACCCTTAAACCACCCACACACTCTCTCCCACCCCAATCTCATGTTCACTAATTCTCCCCAGGGAATTCCACAACATGTGAAAGAGTCGACAACACAATAAACAAGTCACGAGCGTGTGTGTGGAACTTGCCTTACTAGATATCAAAACATTATAAAACTCCAGTGATTAGACCAGTCACAGCCCTGGTGCAAAGAGAGACAGACACGGATACCCAGAAACAGACCCGAAATCAATGACAAAGGAGTAGATTTCTGCGCTAAATGGTGCAAGACTCCAACTAGTTATTTGGAGAAAAATGGATACTCCTTTGAATCGTGCACACAAATAGCTTCCAAATGTCCATGACGAATGTGTTTTTAAAAAACGATAATAATTAGGGGCCGGTCCGGTGGTGTAGTGGTTAAGTGCGCGCTCTCCAGTTCGGCGGCCCGGGGTTTGCAGGTTCCGATCCCGGTTGCGCACCGACGCACCGCTTGTCAGGCCATGCTGTGGCGGCGTCCCATATAAAGTGGAGGAAGATGGGTACGGATGTTAGCCCAGGGCCAGTCTTCCTCAGCAAAAAGAGGAGGATTGGCAACGGATGTTAGCTCAGGCAGGGCTAGTCCTCCTCACACACACAAAAAAATGATAATAATTAAAATTGAAATAGAAAATTTGGAAAGAAATATTGGTTCTATGGCTAGGAAGGGACTTTCTCAGCATAAGTCACATGAGAGGCAAGCAAAAATGCAGCTCGGAACTCCATGAACGTTTTAAGTTTCTCTGCAACTGATATTCAGAGCATTTTCACCACTGAACAAAAATGTCAGAGGATGTAATTGGCAGAGGGTTAGATGCCTTCACCTATGGTAACTGTATACAGATGAATATTTCAAAAACCACTAAGGTACTAAAAGATAAACAGACAAAGGATATGAACAGGAAGAGAAAAGCCAAATGATAAACAAACATGTTTTAAAAGGTTCAACCCCGATAGCAATCAAAGAAATACAAACAGAAACAGTGACGACACATCAGCTCCGCCCTCCAGTAAATTCTGAAAGATTTTTCAAACAACACTCGAAGCTGCCAAGGTGCTCCCTCTTGGCCAAAGCTAGGAGGAGAGCCCGTTGGTACAACATTTCCGGAAAGCCATTTGGCAAGGGCATCAAGAACCTTTGACCCAGAAATTTCACTTCTGGAAAAGCAAGACCTAGAGAAACAAATGCTCGAGAAAGCTTTGACCCAAAAATGTTCCTCCCTCTCTTTGTGAAAACTGGAAATAATCTAAATGGCCAACCACAGGGAAAGTTAAGTAAATTAAGATGCAACAGAACCACTAGAAGGAAGTACTCCCAATAATTGTGGAAGAAAAAATTACTGTTTTGCTTTTTTCCTTTACACATTCCTTTTTCCAAACATCTACCATGATCAATCTTACTTCTACAATCAGATAAGAAACAAACTTATTTCTCTACAACAAAGTCCATACCCATCCACTCCTACCTGTCTCTCAAGCAAGAGGAACATTCAACTGTCTAGCACAGGAGTTGGCAAAATCTGGCCCACCACTTGGCTTTGTAAATAAAGTTTTATTGAAACACAGCCATGTTCACTCATTTCTGTGTTGCCTGTGGCTGCCTTTCCTGCTACAATGGCAATGCTCAGTTGCAACAGAGATCATATAGCCTGCAAAGACTAAAGTGTTTAATACCTGAGGCTTTGCAGGAAAAGTTTTGCCACCTCCTGGTCTAGTGAATGCCTCTAGTGTCTCTCTAATAAATATGAGAAATGGCTAAGAGCCCTTCACACCCCAGCGTACCTTTCTGGCAGTGGCTGTGAGTCCAGCACCGCTCGACAAACTGCCCGTTGATGACGGTGGCAGGGCAGTTGGTCTTGCCCTTGGCAGTGCCTGGACAAATGTCCCCACACTCCTCATTGTCATCCTTGTTCAGCACGATGTAATTATCTTCCACAGAATCCAGAATGCGCGACCAGTCGATGGTGGCCAGGGAGCAGAGTTCATTGTTCTTCTCGATGCGGACGGAGCCCCGCGTGATGTTCATCAAGCTGTAGAGGCCAAGCTCCTTCAGGTGAACCATCTCAAAGATGACCAGCGTGTAGTTGAAGAAGAGGCGTGAGCCCCGGATAACCGTGAGGTTAGGGAACAGGTCCTTCAGGCTCTCCAGCCCGTAGACCCGGAAAAGCAGCAAGTAATCAGTGATCATGATGAGTTTGGGGAAACTGAGGTCTCGGAAATCCTCAGGCCTCGTTTTAAACATCAACAGTATCTGCAAATGTCCTTCAATGACGGAGCCGTTGGCCAACTCGTGCAGCCTCGTGAGGTTGTTCCGGATATCCATGCCGGGGCACACTAAAGTGAAAACAAGGAGGAAGCAAGGCAGGTGAGCAAACACACCGTGAATGGGTTATAAGAATTAGTGGCAGGGCCAGCTTCGTGGACGTGCGACCTGAGTCCCACGCTCACTCAGAAGGGGACTTGGCTTAACGCTCTTCCGTAAGTCTTGAAATCCTTAATCATTTTTAAGCAACCGGCCCCACATTTTCATTCTGCACTGGGCTCCACAAATTCTATAGCCAGCCCTGATGAGTGGCTTTCTCTGTAGAGTGTCCGTGCCTAAGTCATTACTTTCGAAAGGCAAAGAAAGTAATTCCTTTGGCAGTACCTGTTAGAAGCTTTAAAATCAGCACATCAAATATGATGCAATGGAGACACTGGGATCACAGGGGATTGAGTAATGCGGCAGGGGCGGGAGAAAGGGGAGCCATCCCCAGTGAGTCAGCGTTGGAGATCCTCAGGAAATGGATTTATGGGGATCAAGGTGCCCACATCAGAAGTGGGGCCAGGAGAGCTGAATGTTTGGTCCATTCTCCCACTTCACTGACTCTCCTTCCCAACCCACCTTCCTTCCAGGCAGACAGCCAAGGCCTAATTACCTTTTATCTGGGTGTGACAAGGGCTTCCCAGCAAGTCTGAGCTCCCCAGCACAAACACCCTGCGTGCCCATTCTCCTGAAGGTGGTCCCTTCCGGGCTCTGACACCCTCCATGGCTCCCCATGACCCTGCACTTCTCTTTCACAGCCTTTGGGGTTCCGCTTCTCCATCCCCTTCACCATGCTAAACAGGCTTGCCCACACCTCTCGTACAACTCTGAGGCTGTGTCCTCCCCTCTAACATGACCTATGAGGAGGAGTGAGTGAAATCATGCAGGCACTCAAACAGAGCCTGGTACACAGTAGGTGCTCAATTAATGTCAACTACAGTAGGTGCTCAATTAATGTCAACTATCTTATTGTTGTTTATTTCTCCCAAAAAATATCACAGCCATCCTCAGGCTCTGTGCCTTCATTTCCCCAGACCGGAGGTGGGCAACCATTTTCTATAAAGGCTCAGATAGTAAATATTTTCAGCTTTGTGGTCAGATGGTCTCCATCGAGGCGACTCCACTCTGCCCTTGTAGCTGGAAAGCAGCCAGAGACAATATGTGAATGAGTGTCTGTGGCTGTGTTCCAATAAAGCTTTATTTACAAAAACAGGCGGTGAGGTGAACTGGAGTTTTGCCCTAGGGGTGTTGCTTGGCGATTCTTGTTCTACAGCAAGACTGTCCAACAGAACTTTCCACAATGATGGAAATGTTCTGTACCTGTGCCGTCCACAGTGGAAGCCACCAGCCATTTGTGGCTCTCGAGCACTTGAAATGTGACAAATAAGCCTGAGGGACTGAATGTTTCATTTCACTTGAGTTAATTTCAATGGAAATAGACACACGTGGCTAATGGCTACTGTACCGGACAGGGTAGCCATAGCCCCATTGGCCGTCAAAGCCCTTTATGCCTTAGCTCATTCTTTCTAAATCCAGTCCACCATCCTTCAAGATCCAGTTCGAATGCCGCCTCCTCCAGGAAGCCTCCTCTGATTTCCTTTCCTCCGTATACATATTTGGATCTTTCCCTTCTCCTGTGTCCCTTACACTCAGTTAACGTTCATCAAAATCAAAATCTTTAGGCAGCTTCTCCTTGTCAAAACACACACACACCACAGCCCTCAGCACCTGGAATGGAAGGCTCAGTTTGCAACCCCCACTTCTTTTATTCCAAGACACTAACCCTTCCCCCAGCATCTTTGAGGCAAACAGGTTGTTCTAAAGAATAGTAGTAAAGCCTCTTAAAAATCCACCCTGAGAATAACTTGCAAAAGAAGCACAAATTAGAGAGAAAACAGCACAGCAAACAAAGCAGCAATGTTCCTGGGTCACATTCCGTACAGATTAGACTCAATCAGGGGAAAACGCACACACACTCACTGGGAAGCTGGGAGCAGCTTTGAGGGGACTGGGATGCCAGTTCCGTTCCCACACGCTCATGCCACCCAAAGCCCGGTCTGAGGCTTCCGGCCATAGTCACATCCACAGCGTCCACAGACAGAGGTCTCCACAGGAACCACGCCATTGATGCCTCCCGGTAAGCCCCATCCCCACCCTACAGATGAGATAACTGGACCTCCCAGAGGCAAAGCCAATCACCCGAGGACACACGGCCCACCAGTGACAGGCAGGGTCACCAGATTTGGCAAATAAAAATGCAGGACGCCCAGTTAGATTTGAATTTCAGATAAGCAACCCGTACTTTTTTAGGATAAGTTTGGGACATACTTATCCTTAAAAATTGTTCGTTATTGATATGAAATTCTGATAACTGGATGTCCTGTCTTTCATCTGGCAACATAGGGCTTAGATTTGGCCACAGCTCTGTACTTCTCAAGTTTGACCTTAACACTCTATATTTCACACACACACACACACACACACACACACGAAATTGGTGCAAATGCAATCAACACCTGCCCGCCATCCTCCCCAGGCTATGGCAGGACCAAAATCAGATATGAAGGTGCGTTCAGAGATTAACCAGCTGTCGGACATTAGGAAAATGCAAATCCAAACCACAATGAGGTACCACTTCACCCCCACTAGGGTGGCTACAATCATAACCACAGACAATAACAAGTGTTGGCGAGGAGTAGAGACATTGGAACCCTGACACATTACTGGTGGAAATGGAAAATGGTGCAGCTGCTGTGGAAAATAGTCTGGCAGGTCCTCAAAAGGCTAAGCAAAGAGTTACCATCTGACCCAGCAATCCTACTCCGAGGTAGATACCCAAGAGAAATGAAAACATACATACACACGGAAACTTGTATATGAATGCCCATAGCAGCATGATTCATAATAGCCAAAAAGTGGAAACCACCCAAGTGTCCATCAACTGATGAATGGATAGGCAAAATGTGGCACATCCATATGATGGAATATTATTCAGCCATCAGAAGGAATGAAGTATCGATACATGCTACAACATGGATGAATCTTGAAAACATGCTTGGTGAAAGAAGCCAGACACAAAAGACCACATGTGGTATGATTCCACTTACATGAAATGTGCAGAACAGACAAATCCAGAGACAAAAAACAGATTAGTGGTTGCCAGGGGCTGGGGGAGGGGTAATGAGAGTGATGGCTGAAGGACAAGATTTCTTTTGAGGGTGATGAACATGTTCTAAAATTGATTGTAGTGATGGTTGCACAACCCTGTGAATGTCCTAAGAACCAGTGAATTGTAAACTTTAAATGGGCGAATTGTACGGTATTGAATTATATCTCAATAAAGTTGTTATAAAAAATTAACGATGGTAATAGTAGGGGACAATGAAGAATTGCTTTTTTTTTTAAATCTCCAATGAATCTAACTCAACTCATTAAAGCCATATGTGTCCCTATAAGTCTAAGACAATAGAGCAATACTGTTGGGACAGAAAATACCCAGAGGATGTTAGAAATGGTGCCAAAAATAGAGGTAGAGGCTTCTGCTGGCTTTTAGTATCTCTGGGTGGGAACCAAAGGATGCTTCAAGTTCTTAATAAGTGGCACCTGGCTAATAGCCGCTCTACACACAGGTAGGGAAGGATGATGAGAAGGAGAGGGAGGAGGGGGACCTCGTTGACACAGCTAATATTTTCTGAACACCTACTACGTAAAGCACTTGGTCCATTCTCTGGCACTCACGTTCTCTCGCTGAGTTCTAAGAAGAACGCCTAGAGGAGATGCCAGTTTCATGCCTATTTTGTGATGATCAAATTGCGACTCACACAAGCTGAGTTTTAAGTGGTGGTGCTAGGATACAACCTGGCGGTCAAATGCAATTCTATGCTTTAATGCTAGGTTTCAGTTTTACCATCTGCGTTCTTTCAGATAGATGCCCAACGAAGAATCGAGTGAGTGCACCTTACAAAAAGAAACTTTTCAGCAAATATCCACCCATCAAGGGGTTAGAAGAGATCATAAAAACAAGCTTTTTGACTCAGTCTGGAACAATCAAGGAGGGCTTCCCAGAGGAGGTGACGCCACTACTAAAACCTCCACAAACAGTGCAATAAGAATTATTCTGGGGCCGGCCTGGTAGCGTAGTGGTTAAGTTCACGTGCTCCGCTTCAGCAGCCCGGGTTTTGTGGGTTCGTATCCCGGGCGCAGACCTACACACCGCTTATCAAGCCATGCTGTGGCGGGCATTCCACACACAAAGTAGAGGAAGATGATCACAGATGTTAGCCCAGGGCCAATCTTCCTCAGCAAAAAGAGGAGGATTGGCAACAGATGTTAACTCGGGGCTGATCTTCCTCACCAAATAAATAAATAAATAAAAGAATTATTCAGTTCTGCCTACTTTGTTGTAAGGTCAAGGGCGATGACAAACTATAGCTTGTCACTGTGGGTCACCAGGGTTTGTAGGGTCTAGAGCAAGCGCTATCTGATATGAGTATAATGTGAGTCACAGATGGCATTTTAAATTTTCTCTAAAAAGATAAAAAGAAACAGAGGAAATGAAATACATTTTATTTAATCCAATGGATCCAAAAATTTCACTTCAACATGGAAGCAATACCAAAAAATTATTAATGAGATACTCTACAAGATTTTTTTTACCACTGTGCCTCCGAAATGCCATGTGTTTTACACTTGAAGCGTGTCTCAATTCAGATGCTAAATTTTCATCAGAAATACTCTGTCTGTCTATGCAGATTTCATAACATGAATCATTGGAAATGTAGATTCATATCCCCAAGTTGTTCCAAACAGAATAAAGAGTTTTCCAATAACAGAATCAAGCACTGATTTTTTTAAACATTTAAATGAACTGAAGTTAAATGAAACTTTACATTCACACTTAAATTAATTAAATTAAAGTAAAGTAAAAATCAGTTGCGCTGGCCACAATTTCAAGAGCCCCATGTGGTCAGTGGCCGCCATATTGGATAGCAAGATATAGAACATTTCCGTCAAAGCAGAACGTTCTATTGGACAATGCTGGTCTAGAATTTCTCCCTCGACCAGAGGAATCTGAGAATCTTCCAGAAGGAGAGAAGGCTAGCATGAGAGATGTCTTGGAAAGTGTTTCCTCCCTCCTGGTTTTCTCTCCACTATGAAAGCAGCAAAAGAGGAGTGTGAGGGGCAGGAAAGAGGTATCTAGAAGATTCTGAAACTCCTTTACAATGCTAAGAATTTCATACTTTCTGCTTTCACTCGTGAATGTACTCATTCCTTAGCCTCAGCATTCTTCAAACGCTCCCTGGTGACCTAGTCTGGGGCCACATGTTCCATTCTGCATTCTTTCTAGCCTTAACACCACGTCCTCCAAAATTCAGGGGTCCAGCGCCACCAAGCCTTGAGTTCGGGTGTCAGGCCACTACCTGTACCAATTTTGGGGCACACTAGCAACCCAACAGATCTGGCTTCCTACTCCAGAGCTGGCACCTGCCAGCTGCGTAATGCTGGGCCACACCCTCAGTCTCTGGGTGCCACGGTTTCCTCACTGAAAATTATGACAATTGCATGATCAAAAGCTGTGAAGAATGGATGAGGACTGCGGTCTGGACCCATGTGCCTGTTAATTCTCCACTCTGAGATATGTAGGACCAATTCTCAGATTTATTACCTTCAGAAATTAGAACTTGGGCACACCGAGGTATCAGACACCCTTAAGATTCTGCATCTGCCTGTAAGAGTGGCTCTTAAAATCGACTTCTGCAAAAAAGGAGAAATGGAGGAGCTGCGGCAGGTGGCAGCATCGGGAGACCTGGATGCTAACGCGGGATCTGGAACCAGCAAGTCAGCCATGTGGAAATCACTCCTTTATTCATTCAACAAATGTGTGCTGAGCATCCCGATGTGCCAGGCATCATGCTGGGCATGGGGACTATCAAGATAGGCAAGGTTGAAGCCCTACAGCACCCAGATATTCCTGTTCTGGAAATCTGCTACAAGTAGGTTCACACATGCAATACGACTCTGATGCTGAGTCATTCAATACAGCACTGTCCATAATGGCCCAAGACCAGAAGCAACATAGCTGTTCATCAAAAGGGGATCAGTTAAATCAATTACGGTTCATCCACGTGATGCAGTGGTTCTCAAAGGGGTGGTCCCTGGACCGGCATTATCAGCATCTCCTGAGAACCTGTTAGACATTCTGATCCTCCTGGATTGGAAACTCTGGGAATGGGGCCCAGGAATCTGCATTTTACCACACCCTCCAGCAGATCTTGATGCAGGCTGAGGTCCAAGAACCAATGATATAATGCAGGGGTCAGCAAACTTCTCCTAGGAAGGGCCAGATAGCAAATATTTTCCATTTTGTGGGTAATACAGTCTCAGTCGCAACTCTATCTTTGTAGCACTAAAACCATGACAACACAGCATGGTTGTGCTCCAATAAAACTTTATTTAGAGACACTGAAATTTGAATTCCATATAATTGTCATGTGTCATGATATAATAATTGGAATTTTTGTCCAACCATTTAAAAATGTGAACACCATCCTGAGCTCTGGGGCTGTACAAAAGCAGGTACAAAGACTTGGCCCATGGGCCATAGTTTCCCTGACATCTGATGCAGTGGAATACTATGCAGCTATAAAAAAGAACAAGTTCCTAATGGGTGATATGGAAAGATCTCCAGGATATGTTGTTAATAGTAAAGTGCAAGATGATAAGTCTGTGTGATATGCTATTACTTATGTAAAAATGGGGGGCAGGCAATAGATATACATATTAGCTTAAATATGCAAACGCTATTTTCTAGGAGGGTAAACATGCACCAAAAAGAAAAAAGTGCAACACTGGTGGTTTCTGGGGAGAGGAAATGAGTAGGCAAAAGACAAGAAGAGAAAAAGAATTTCACCGCCAGCACCCTTCAGAGCTGTGAATTTTGGATCTGGGACCGGATCACATAATCAAAAAGTCAGAAAAAAATTAAAGGGAAATAAAGATGAATAAGAGGTGAGGAAGTGAGGCTGCAGGATATTCTTTCCAGGAGCCTCGTGAAAGGAAGGAGCCAGTGTGGCTGGTGGAGGGGTTTGGCTTGAGGGAGGTGTATGGATGGATGGGAGGTGGGAGGCTGACGCATTTCCCTGAAAATTCTCAATAAAAATGTTGGTGAGAGAAGTAATAGCCCACAGAGAGGAGACCTGAGGAGACTGGGTCTTCAGCCCAGATGAAGGGATGATAGTCGAGTAGAAAGGAGGTTCCTCCTGCCTCCATAGAGGTCAGTCAAGTAGGGACAGGGGCCCTGAGGTGAATGCTTGGGTACTTGAGAACAGAGGGATGCAGGTGAGAACAGTTGACCATCAAAGATGGAGAACAGAGGAAGAAAATAGTGTAATCTGTGGCCCAGAGGTAAAAGAGGTCCATGATGGGACCTTCACCATCCAGACCATAATCTTTCTGGAACCTTGGCACAATGTCATCAATCTTGGAGGGTGTACCAAGCGGATCTTTTGAACAAACCAAGAGCCAGCAAGGAGCTGTGGGAGATGAGAAAGTCAAAGAAAGCCCTGGGAAAGATGTAACCGAAGGTGTCCCCGTGGGGTTCTCTCTCCTCGGGTGAGAAAGGCAGACGCCTGACCCGTGATGTTCACAAGGCAGGGACATTAAAAAGCCAGAAGAGACCCACAAATTCTACAGACCTCGGATCTGCCAGAGGAGATGAGCTCGAAAAAACAGGATTCGAGTGGGTAACCACAAGAAAGCCACATCAGGAAGAAAAGACAGCCGTAGAGGATGAAACGGACTCCACCGGAAATTGCTGGACACAGAGGGGCAGTAAATACCCTGAGGGGTGGGAGTGCACAAGGCTGGGGCACAGGCAACAGGCAAAACACTGTATGCATGTCACCAAGACAGACTTTCTAGAAGAGGAAGGAAAGAGAGGCTCAGAGAGGACCGTGTCCTCCTCAAGTTCACAGAGCAAGGATGAGACAGACCTGGGATTTGAACCCAGTGTATTAGTTTGCTCGGGCTGCCATAACACAGAACCACAGACTGTGTGGCTTACGCAATAGGCATTTATTTTCTCCCTATTCTGGAGGCTAGAAGTCCAAGATCAAGGCGTCGGCAGGGTTGGTTCCTTCTGAGGTGCCTCTCTTTGGCTTGCAGACAGCCGTCTTCTCCCCGTGTCCTCACATGGTCTTCCATCTGTGCGTGTCTGTGTCCTAATCTCCTCTTCTTATAAGGACACCAGTCACGTTGGATCAGGGCCCACCCTAATGACCTCATTTTAACTTAATTTTTTAAAGGCCCGTCTCCAAAGACAGTCACATTCTGAGGTGCTGGGGGTTAGGACTCCAACACATGAATTTTGCGGGGACATAATTCAGCCTATCACACACAGGTCCCTAGGACACCAGTACCCGTGCCCTTAGCCATCACACACGCATTCTCAAAGTGTGTTCTGTGGACCATCAGCATCAGAATCACGGGGAGGGGGGCTAGCTTTAGACCAAATGAATCAATATCTCTGGGATCCAGACCCAAGAATCTGCATTTTAAACAAAGTCCCCAAGGATGTGGAGGGGACTCGAGTAGGACAGACATACCATCTACCCAACCCAGCCCACCTCTCCAGCAGGACCCCTGCCAGCCCCCAGGCTTCAGCCCCACCCATTCCACTAAGCACTTTTCCCCAGGATCAACACCATCAGATGCCTTCTTTGGGGCTGTGGATTGTCACTAGAAGGAACCCCATAAGCACGGTGGACTGGCCCCCGGGAATTTCAAAGAAAGCTGGACCCACATCTGTTTTATCTGTCAGGGTCCCTAGCTGCTGTGTTTCAAAGCCAATTCTGATCTCAGTTCTTGTCTTAATCAGCTCAGGCGGCCACAACAAAATATCATAGACTGGGTGGTAAACAACGGACATCTATTTCTCACAGTTCTGGAGGCTAGAAGTCCAAGATCAAGGTGCCACATGGTCGGTTTCTCATGAGGGCTCTCTTCCTGGCTTGCAGACGGCTGCCTTCTCCCTGTGCCCTCACATGCTATTTCCTTGGTGCGTGCACGGAGAAAGATCTCTCTCTTCTTACAAGGCCACCAATCCTGTTGGATTAGGGCCCTACTCTGATGACCTCATTTAACCTTAATTATCTCCTAAAAGCTCCATCTCCAAATACAGTCACCTTGGGGGCTAGCGTTTCAACATATGAATGGGGGGGCGCAATTCAGTCCACAGCAGTTCTTTTCCAGCCAAACTTTCTGCTCCTAACTTCAAGCCATCCCATCCCCTCTAGGACCTGCCCACGCTGGGTGAGACTTCGCTTCCTGCTTTCACAAATATGCCATCAAATATGCCTTCCCCGACCCACACTTGGAGCGTGATTTCATTTATCCATGTAGCCAACGATCCACTAGAACACATCTCCAATGGATACAAACGCAGGGGACCCAGAAGGATACAGCCAGTCTGTATTGAAAGAGGAGAAGGCACGGATGATGAAGCCAGAGAGGGAAGGAAGGAAGCCTCTGACCTGGTTCTGTGAGGAAAAAGCAGGCATCCACGGGCAAAAGGGGGGAAGAAGTGTGCTTGGGGCACAGGAAGCACATGCAAAAATGCAGAGGCATGAAGAAGAGGGAACCCTAAGGAATTGCAGCCATGAGCTTGGAGAAGTGCGACTGCACACAGCTGCGGCCAGGCTCAGATGCCAGGGGAAGGGAGTTAGCTGGCATCTGCAGAAGGACCAAAGTAGGAAGTAGAAAAACCCATTGGGCAGCAGAGTGGAGACGATACTGAATGGGGCATGCTGGAACCATCCCTATATATGGCATGGCCTGGGAGCTGATTGAGGAGATGGGTACAAGAAAAGGAGCGAGGCCGTAGGGACAGTAGGGAATTAGCATCATCGGGACTTGGTCCCCAGGAAGGTGGAGGAGAGGAGGGAGCAGTGAGGGGCAGTTGCTAGCGAACGTGGAGAGACTGAGATAGGACCAGTTTGGGGTGGCACAGAGAACTGGCTCAGTTTGGGGCATGTTGAGTCTGTGAGGACTTTGAGATTCTCCCGGATGTGGGTCCGGTGGGCTTTGGGAAGATGTGGGTCTGGAGCTTGGGAAGAGGGGTGGATCCTGGTGGAAGTGTGACAACAGGTGATACAGCCGGAGAAGTCAGGGCAACCGAGAGGAGAAATGGATGGAAAGGGGGAGGTTCTGGAGAACCCAACATTTAAGGATGGGGAACTAGAGAGAGGACCAAAGACCCACAGCCACCCTGACACCCACACCTTCTATAAGCCTGTCTGAAAGCTCTGGAACCTCTAGGTTAATTCCCCCAGTCGAGTCCATAGTTTTGTAACCCTCAGGACATTGCACATCAAATCACAGGATCATAAGGGGCTTCCGTGCCATCTATGGAGTCCCACCTCCTCATGTACACACACAGAGACGCAGAGTGCCACAGAAGACACAGTAAAAACAAAAACCAAGAGGAGTCTTGCAAGATGGAAAGACACTTTGTAAAAAGAAAAAAGTAGCATGTGACTTTGATACAATGCAACTGGATGTAATCGGGGAAGGAACATCTCAGAACTCACCCCTTTTCTGATCTTCTGCAGGGAAACAGGATACATCTTTGAAAACAGACTGGCGACAAGAAATCATAGAAAAGCTGTCAGAAAACAACTGTAGCCCTACTCTCTTTATCCTTTTGGGTCCAACCCTTGTTTCTGCACTGTCGACAAATGCAGTTTTTGGAAAGCACCTGTGTTTTCCACCTTTCCACAAAGGCACAGGAGAGAAGCAAGAGTCTCCTGGTAGCAGGCTGCTATTCCTGAACACACAGCAGAGGCTTCTACGTAAACCGTGATGTGACACCCTCACCTTGATGGATTGGAAGAAAACCCCAGATTGGAAACCAAATTTTAATCCCCCCAAGTCTGCCTTGACCTCCAACAGGAACTCATATCCAGTCTGCACTGGGCAGACTGGATACAGAACAGCAAATCTTGCTCTGCTGGGAGCAAAATACGCTTCTAAAGTCCCGAAGGCCAGAGGGCACCCCCTGGCCCCTAGGGTCAGCAAAACATGAGAGACCCCTCCTTGAAACACGAGCCAGGGGTTTGGTGCCATCTCATGAACTTTCCAAGAGGTAACCAAGGACTTGTGCACAGATGAAAATAGGAAAAACAGGGCGAATGCATTCCAAAGGATTCTACGCGGGCACTGACAAACCCAAATTCACAACTTTTAAACCACAGTGATAGGAAACTACGGGCAGCTGATTCTCATTGTTTGCAGTAGTTATGTTCTATAAAGTCTCCTCAAACACTGAATTAGAAAATACTGCACCACTGTCCCCAGCGGGAATACAGGGTTAGGTTCCTGCAACCCTCTGGCCACAATACTTTCATCACTTGATCAATACATAAGCCTGTCTTATGTGTGTTTCTGTTTTAGGATACCTTACGTCATACATTGTTGATTCATTAACTTGGAAGTCACGATCAGCAGCACCAAGCACTAGCTCGTGGCTGAGCGAAGCTTATCTAACACACTTACTTTCTCCATGAGGCACCTGCCTTACAGCCTTCTTGGCATTATTCTTGTACTAACACCAGATGGGCACTTCAGCAATGGGCAGAGGCCATTTTAAACAGCAGAAAACATGGCACTCAATATATCGCGAAAAAGGACACTTGTTTTCATCCTTGAGGATTGTGGAATTCACAAGACACCAGCCTTCACAAGACGGCAAAGCACGGCCGTGTCTGCCCTCAGCTGGGAACGTGCTGGTGGGCGATTCGAGTTCTTTGCTGCTCTGCGCATGTCCAGGAAAGACCACAAAAGTGGTTGGAGTGTTGATTTTGGAGTCACAAATAAATTTTAGCGACTAGGCGAGTTCGCAAATATGGAATCCGTGAATAATGAGGATCGTATGAGTGCTTAAATTAAACACTTCAATTTTAAGAATATTAATCCAATTATAAGATATTTTTTAAAGTCTAGAGGGAAAACTAGGAATGGAGAACAGATCGGTGTTGCCAGGGATTAGGGGTGGGGATGGTCTAATAATTAAGGGGCGTCCAGAGAGGGCTTGGGCAGTGATGGGACTGTTCTGTGTCCTAATTGTGGGGATGGCCACACGACTCTATGCATGGGTTAAAATTCATAAAACTGTGCACCAAAAAATTCAATTTCACTGTATGGTCTAAAAAGTAAAAATTTTTTTAAAAGACAAACTGATAGCACAGTCACCTCCCAGGATAGAAATGAAATGGTTTTAGGTATAAATTGTTGCAGGAGAACTTTTGTTTTTCCCTCTCTATATTTTTGTAATTTTTTTTTTGCAATGAAAATGCATTACTTGTTATTTTAACTTAACAAAACATAAAGACCAATCACAAAACATAAACCGAGCCATCTCTGATGTATTCTTAATAGAAATTAACACAAGGGGATCTTGAGAGAAAATTTCCTAGCAGACACCACTTTCTTTTGGGTTCTAGACAGGACCAACGGCAAGGAATCCTCATTCAATGTCAAGATGTCAGTTTAAATAAATAAATCCTAAGATCACACACACAGTTTATGAGGGAACATCACTGTTATTTTCTCACCATCGGAACCCATATATTCAGCACAGCAAATAGTAGAAATTTCTTTAATATGGCTTTCTCTGTAAAGGGGAAAACGCAACATCCCTGGGCATTTCATTTAACTTGATTCATGCATGTTATACCAGGGACCACGCAAGCTATCAGGCATGTCGTCATGATCCTCAAGGAGTTTGCTCTAAATCAGGAGTCAGCCAGCTTTCTCTGGAAAGGGCCAAAGTATAAATATTTTGGGGGTCGAGTGATCGCAACTATTTAACTCCAATGTTAGAGCAGAAAAGCAGCCACGGATGATGCATAAAGGAAAGAGTGTGGCTGCGTGCCAATAAAACTTTATTTACAAAAATAGGCATGGGTGGGCAGGGTTTGGCCCACTGGCTGTGGTTTGCTGGCCCCTGTTCTAGATGAAGGAGGTTGACTGTGTGTAAATAAAAAAGTGGGCCAAGAGAGGGTCAGAGTAGGGATTGGTCCTCTATGAAAGACAGAGCTAACATCTTAGCCCAGGAAGGGAACAGAGGAAGGGAAGAGAGAGGACCAGGAGGAAGCCAGGCATGGTGAAAACTTGCCAGGAGACTGCGCCTTCCAGTGGGAGGAAGTGGGCAGTGGCAAACTCAAAGAGGTCAACTAGGGTGAGGCTGCAGAGACGCAGCTGGGAGGTGAGGGATTACCTTCATTAGAGCCATTGGTGAAGTGATGGAGACACAAGCCAGTTGCTATGGGCAGAGCAGTGAGTGAAAGGTGAGAGATCGAGGGTGGTGAGGACCTGCCAGGGGGAGGCTTGGCAGGAGAAGGCTGGAGGGGAGTGGTGGGTAATGGGGTTTGGGAGAGTACTTAGTGTTTATAGGCTGAAAAGAGAAAGGCTTCTGGGTGCATGGACATCCCCGAACAGAGAGGAGGGAGCAGAGACCCAGCTGGGTAGGAGTTCTAGACAGGGAAAAAGTTATCTCCCCGAATGCAGTGGTTCTCAACTGGGGACCGCTAGCAATGTCTGGAGACACTGTTGGTTGTCATGACTTGGAGAGGGGAGGGGCCACTGGCATCTTAGTGGGTAGAGACCAGGGATGCTACTCAACATCCTCCAATGCACAGGATAGCCCCCCACAACCAAGAAGTATCCAACCCCAAATGCCAGGAGCACCGAGCCTGAGAGGTTCTGCTCTAAACCAAATTAAGAATGGAAGTCAACAGCAACTAGAAGGATGTGCAACTATGACATACAACTATCTACTGGGGCTTTGGGGGAAAAAAAAAGGAGGAGGACTGGCAATAGATGTTAGCTCAGAGCTGGTCTTCCTCAGCAAAAAGAGGAGGATTAGCACGGCTGTTAGCTCAGGGCTGATCTTCCTCACCAAAAAATAAATAAATAAATAAAACTGTTAAAAAAAAAAAGAATGGAAGTCAACGATGGAGTTGGGTGAGGTGGAGACCCCAGGGGGCTCAACCCCATAACCTCCATAAGTCAGTGGGGCAGGGATGAATGGCAAGTCTCCAGGAGAGAAGCAGAGGTTAGGAGTAACCCCAGGGAGGTGACTGAGCAGGCAGAAGTTCTGCTCCAAAGGTCCCAGGACACACAAGAGAACACACAAGAGAAACATCTCATGCCATCCTCCAGAAATGAGGGGGATCTGAGAAATGAGGGGGCTCTGGAAGCGAGCATCTCATACGTCAATTATTCAACTCACTGGACCCCCCTAAAACTCTGTGGGTTTTCATTTTAATTAATCCCACACTGCCTTCACTCTCTGGCTTTGCAATCCCCCCACCCCACGCCCAAGTAATCTCAGGCCAGAGCCAGCCAATCCAAGGAGAAATGGTGGGGAAAGCCATTGCCCTCTTCAGCAAAGCAACAGAGACGCCACAGGAGAATGAACCAGGGTGGAACATCCCATACAACATCTCCAAGAAAGAGTCCTTCATTCCTGAAAAATCACATTGATCTCCCTCCACCGCCCAGCCCCGCCAAAATGTCGTGTCAGTTAATGTAAGAGATTAATGATCTGTAAACTTTCTCGCCCCTCTCCAAACCTCTGAGGGGCCTCACATCTTATGTATTTGATAGGATTTTGTTAACCATTACCGCAGGGTAGGGATGGGGAGGCTGGGACCCCAATGAACAACCTTTTATTGAGAAGCCAGTGCTCTGCAGCCAGACAAGCTGGGGCTCTAATTCCAGCTCTGTAACCAGGTCAAGTTGCTCGCCTACAAAAAGGGAGGGCAGACTCTACCTCATAGGGTCATGGTGAGAATTAACTGAGATTATATATGCAAAGCATATGGCACAGCTCCCACTGAGTGTTTCCTTTTATTCTTGTTAGTTAGGTATTATCTGGAGAATAAAGGAGCAGTGGCTTGGAGGACTGGTGAGGACATGAAGGAAAAGAGTTGAATCAAGAAGAAATATTTACCAGATGCCTACTATGTGCCAGGCACCGTTCTAGGCTCTAGAAATGTCGCAGTGAATGAAATACACATAAGCCTCTGCCCTTGTGGGAACTGTAAATGTGTAACGAAGTGGTAAATCCATCTGTTCACTCCTGGAAGCCCAGGTGTAAATCCACAATTAATTACCAAATCCACAAGGAACAGAGGAACAGGGAACCACACGTACACAAATGCATACACACACACAACCACAAAGCCTGGTGTAGGTCTGACAACTTGTCTTGGATTTTCTTAACAAGAACCTAAACCAATTGCCATCCTTCCTTCATTGAGCGCTCACTGTACACCAGGCATACGGGGGCATCAAGACATTGCGTAATTGGCAGAGGTGCTCAGCAAACCTGGTTTTCAACTCCTGAGCCTGTGTATGCTTTCTCCCACACCTCACTCACCATCAGGGAACTCAAGGAGTCTCTTCCTTTCCTCCCCAACCCCTTCCTCATCATGACTGATTTCCTTTTATGGAGAAATCTGAAGTAACCCAACAGATATTTTTAAAGCACAGCCTCAGACACCACGGTGGGAATCTCCAGCCATCTTCTCTTAAACAATTCTTCAGTCCTTGTCCCACAACCAGAAAGGCCTGCTGTCAAGCCCCAGAAGCATGCTGGGGTTGGGGTTGGCCTCTGTCTGCTGCCACACAGGGACACGCAGGAGGGAGGCCCATGGGGTTAGGGCATATGAGAGGCTCATCCAAGGTTAGAGACCTCCCAAGTCTGACGGCAAAAGACCGCTTCATGACGGGCGAAGCTGGAGGGGGAGGTTAGCAAGGAGCCCCGGCAGCAGTCCAGAGCCTTGGGCGGGCACCACACAGAGAGGTTCCAGCCCTCCCTCTGGCACTGACTTGGGGCAATAAGTTATGCGTCCTCTCTGAGCCTCAGTTTACTCCTTTATGAAATGGGCGAACAACAGCATCAGCCTTTAGGGGCCATTCTGAGGGTCCAGAGAGATAGGATGGCGCAGCCCGTGGCATTCGGTGACACCCACTATAATAATCATGATAAAAACGTCCACTCCTTCTGCTACTATAACTGTGCTGTTCCCAAGGCGCCGGAGTTTGCCTCCGGACATCTGGAAACAGAATCCCAAAGTGTAAACATGGACCTGAAGTCCGGGGTAGCCACGGGCCTCGATCCCAGGAAGGGAATGGAGGGATTCTACAGTTCCCCGCCCCGGGCAGCGTCACCTAGCAGCAGCGACCCCAAGGGACCCCCCTGGTCTGTCACCCTCGACTCTGGCTCCTAACCGTGTGCGCCCCGCGCATTTGGCTGTCCGTGGCCGCCCGGACCCAGGGACCCCACTTCTCGGAGGCGACCCAGAGAGGATGTGTGTCCCCTCTCCGGAGCGACTTGGGGTCGGAGAGAGCCAGGCACGGGTCCGAGGCGCGCTCCGGAGAGGCGCCCGCGGCAGAGCAGGCACTGGCGCAAGGTTGCTCCAGCCCGGGGCCGGCACACGGGGCGCGGAGACGTGAGCCCAGGCGGGCAAAGACCAAGGTCAGCGGCTTCCCGCCCCCAGCGGGACCAGAGTGACCGCCCCGGCCACCCGCCTCCCCACCCGGGAGGGCTCTTGGTCCACAGCTGGGGCTCCATTTTGGCGAGGGATCGCCTCCCCACCGCACGACTCCCCGCCCACTCCCGGACCCCAGACTCACCCTCTCCGGGGTACAGGTGGCCCGCGGCGCCCAACAGCAGCGCGGCCACGGCCACCAGCAGCGGCGCGGCGCCGCCCCCCGCCCGCCCCCGGCGCCCATGGCTGGGGTCCCGACGGATCAGAGCGCGCGGCGCTGGCCCGCGAGGGTCATGCTCCGAAGTGGCCGCCCGAGGGGCGCTGGGGGCGTGTCCTTTTCTTCCACGCCCGTGGCCCTCGGGTCGCAGCCCCCGCCCGGGAGGCTCCTTGAATCAGCCCCCGGAGGGGCGCGCGGCCTCGGCCGCTGCAAATCCGGCGGCGCGGCTCGGCGGAGGCGGCCCCGACCCCGGGCTACTGATGCCCTAGAACCAACTGCTTCCTGCTACCTGGAAGTGGATTTTAGTGAGGCTGGCTGTGCGGTTCACCCTAATGAAGAACTTTCTAACAGTGATATCCAAACAAAAATGGAATGGGCTGCCTCATTGGCAGCATTTTCCAAAGTCAGTCCATGATGTAAGGAAGTAAGATAAGTTAGTTCTGTGATTATAGAATTCAGAGTTTGAGAGGGAAAACAAGCATTGTTCACATAGTTTCAGAATAGTCTAATCAGAAATGTAATAGAGACACATGCTTGATGCTTTGGGTACCCAGAGAATCAAACTCTGCCTGGGGTGGGGACAGGGAAGACTTCACAGAGGAGGAGGCATTGGAACTGAGTTTTGAAGATCAAGTAGGAATTTTCCAGGCAGCTAGGGGAGGGAAAGTTGTTCCAAGCAGAAGAAATAGATCACATGAGCTATATGGATTGGTGGTTAGGAGAGTGTACCCAGGAGCTTGGATCCCAGCTCAAATACTTTGTATCAACATGACCTTGAGCAGCTACTCAACCTCAGTTTTTTCATCCATAAAATGGATGGTGATAATTTGGGTCACAGGCATTGTTGTAAAGATTATATCAAAGCATGAATGTTAAGAGCTTAGTACCTGCCACACAGCAAGTGCTCAATAAATTGTGCACTTAAAGAGTGCACAATTCTCTGGAAGGGGAAAGCATTAAAGAGCTCTGGCTGGATGATCTGCACTTAGCATGGTGCCAGGCACATAGGACATTCTTGTCAATGTCGACTCCTGTTATTATTATTCAACATCATGACCCCTTCCATGGTCAAGCCTGACCTTGTCCAGTTCATCCTCATGAGTGCTGCTCTGTGATGCCCTTGTCCTTACTGGGTAGAAACCCACCTGCTCCTTCTCTGGCCTCTGAGATCCCTTAGCAGAGTCTTTAAAAATTCACTCATTCCCAACCCCACTGGCTTACAACAGGGTTTTTCCACCTTGGCATTATTTGTGGACAGATAATTCTCTGTTGTGGGGAGCTGTCCTGTGCATTGCATGAAGTTTAGCAGCATCCCTGGCCTCAACCTACTTGATGCCAGCAGCACTTCCCTCTCACCATCTAGTCAGGAAAACCAAAAATGCCTCCACACATGGCCAAATGTCCCCAGGAAGTAGAATGAGCCTACTCACACCTTTCAGTCAACTTATAGCCAATCAATCCCCCCAGTCACCAGTACCCCAGCTGGTAAAGGGCTTCTACTGCAGACTCCTGTCCAGGGCTATTTAAGTGTCCAAATAAATCTGATCTTGCTCTGTCCACTCACATGTCCTCACCCTGAAAGGAGCTGACACTGACTGAGTGCTGACTGTGTAGCAGTCATCTGGCTGTTTTACGTGCTTAATGCTTTAATCCTCAAGTCCTGGAGATGGATGGTGGAGATGGTTGCACAACAATGTGAATACACTTAATGCCATGAACAGTGCACTTAGAAGTGGTTAAAATGGTAAATTGTGTTATGTATGTTTTATCACAATAAAATAAAAGAGTGCCTGTATGTATTGTTATTTATATGTGGTGTTTTTTTTTTTTTTTTGGATAAGATAGAGGTTGAGAGAAGCATAGAGACTTATCCAGTATCACCCAGCAAGGAAGTAATAGAGCCAAGATTTGAACAAATAGGGATTTGATTTCAAAGTCCCTATTTTTATCTTGGCATTCTACACCCCGCCTCCAAAAAAAAAAAAACACTGTAATATATATTTCAGGAGTTTTTACACACACACACGCACACACTCTGTCCTGTGAGCCCTCAAACTCACCTTTCCTTCCAAGGTGCCCAGAGGGTCCCACTGTTCTTGATGCATCTTTTAAAAAATGCAAAGCCCTGGATATTTGGAATCTCTAACCAGCAGTTCCTCAGAGGCTAGCAATTCTGGTTGTGGTCCCCTAGTGTCATGAGCTTTTGTCAAACTCTTTCCCCCCCAAGACCTCTTTTGGAAAAGATGTTTCCACCCACCCAACCTCCCCAACCCCTGCCCTGCCAGTCACACAGCCAGAGCTGGCAGAGTTAGCCATGACTCACTTGAATCCGGGCTGGATTATCACACTGTGACTCCTAAATCAATACTTCTCATTTGGGTTGAAGAGAAGCCCCTTCAGCAACTTTCCAAGTGTGGTTTTACCTCTTTCTTTCCCCATTTTCATTAAGGATGCCAAAATTTGGGTCTGAGGACCCCTTTGTTGACACTGAGTGACCAGGGTGAAGACACCAGCATTATTTCCCTTCTTGTTGCCAGTAAAACTCTCACATCTCTCCACGATGGCCAGGCATGAAATGGACCCTTGATCATCTTAATAATCAAATGACATTTTGCAGGACACTGTCATTTATATTATTTATTTAAGCCTCACAATCCATTAGCACAGCTTAAGGATCCACAGCAGAGCTCACTCAATAAACAGTTGTTGAATGAATATATTCTGCAAGGGAAACACTATTTTGGTTGGAACTAATTTTAATGACAAATTGGCTGAGAGAGTGGATGTGACTTACCTAAAGTCACACAGCTACTAAGAGGGCAGACTAGGATTTGAACTCCCATCTGTCTGATTCCAAATCATAAGTTCTCTCAACACTGGATGTTGCTTCTTTCCTGGAGTTAATGCTCAGCTCTTCTGCCCAGGAGGCCAGAACTGAGAACTCCCCTAGGGGATCACAGTTGTGGATGGCCAGTCCTCAGAAGGTGAGCTGAAGGTGCCCCCAACCCATGCTAGAAAGTTTGTTCTGGTACCAGCCTCATGACCAAGGTCACGTGCCCATGCCTGGCTGCTTCCAACAGCTTTTATGGAAGGTCAGCATGGGTTGACCTTCAAGATGGATTGAACATCAACATAGATGACTTCCTGCTGTCTAGAGGCCTGGCCTTCTTGGGTTCACAGCGATGAAGACAGACAGGGAAAGAACAAGCACAACTCAGACTCAACTCAGCACGTTTGTGGGAAACAACATGAGCAGTTCTTTGGATTCATCCTGCCATGAATGTCTAGTCTCTCAATCATGCCTAGACGCCCAAGATCTCCACAAGGCTGGGTTCCAAGGTCTTTCCCCCACTTACCATGGTCTGTGTGTGGAGTGAGGGACCTTTCTCAACACCCCATGAGCATGTCAACCCCCTCATTCCAAGACAGTCTCAGATAAAACCTCCCTGGATTCCAGCATCCTGGGCTTAACCAGTGCTGCCTCTGTCTGTGCAGAGATAGTTGTCATCGCCTGGGTATGGAAGCTCCAGGGAGAGCTGTTGCATCAGAAACCCCTCTGGGTCTACCTTTCTGCTGGAGAGAAAATTGGTTGCAATGGGAGCCTAGAGCCCTTTATGTTTGGATTGTCGCTGGAGGATCATGGAATAACATTTACTCATCTCACAACCACAGAAGGATGAGCAGCACTGATGTGGATAATTGAATGCGACAAACATCCAAGTCTTTTTGTTTAGATCCAATTAGGAAGAGGAGATGAGGGAATCCATTATTGCAAATGGACCCATGCTCAAAAACAAAACCAATTCTGATGTCCAGGAGACTTCTTCTGAGTTAAATAATGAGGCAGTGATGGTGGTGGAACAGCTAGGAGGCAGCTTCACTGGCTTGAGACATTTCTTCATCTTCCATTCTTGAGGAGCCTGCAAGTCTCAGGAGATGCAATGGTCTAGAGATAGATGACTCTAGTGCCCATGAACTTATTATGTGTCCACAACCAGAGCCAAAGGAAAGGGCAGAGACCAGAGAGCCAGGCTATCCTCAACAAAGTTGCCCTCTGCAGAAAGTCACAGGCAAGGCCAAAGCAGAGTGATTTACCCAGAGCTCTGCTCAAACCAAAGCTGAGTCAGACAGGTGGCAACAAGGTGTAACCAAGACAGAAGCAGGAACAAGTGACATATGCTAAGGACTTTATTTATAGTAGTAACTATTAGCAAATTCCTTGTACCATGCCACCACTCTCTACTCCCAAGTGCATGGCAGATGTTAGTCATTGATCTCATTGTTTTCTACCTCTGACCTTAGATGGAGCTTCCCAACCTAGCACGCCATACAGCCAGAGCTTACAAATTGGATTTGACATTCATCATGAAATCTTCTTTCCAAGCAGATTCTAGACCAGGACTCAAAGCAGTTGGGATAGTCTGCATGGAGATAAAGAGCTTGTACCAGAAAGTTATTCCACACACTGCTTCCTTTGTTGAGAAAGTCTTGTTCTGGAAGAAATGTCAGTTGAACTAAAGGTTAGTGATGCTGTTGATTGACAGTCCATCCCAAAGTCATTTCCCCCTCAAGGGCCAATAAGAGCTCATGGACCACACTTTACATAGCACTGCCATAGACCATGAGATCCTGGACAGGAAGTATCCTGCTATTATTCATTTCTGTGTAACTGTTACCCAAGGTACCTGGACACTTCAATGTTTGTTGAACAGACAGGGATGGAACAGACAGGAGTTTGGAAAGAGAAATCAGGATATGGAGAATTGGGCAGGGGATCTTGGATCCTCAACACCTAGCATGTTGACTTGCATCAAAGATGGATGGATGGGTGGATAGGCAGGTGGGTGGATGGAAGGGTGTAGGAATGGATAGAACAAGCCATGATTCAAGTTATTTGTGGCTGAGTCATGTTGTTCTAAGGAACAGATGAAGAAAAATAAAGATGAAAAAGAAATTGTTAGTAGTCTTGGTGTGTGCCTCAAATATTTGTCCTTGCATACCACCTTCATAATTTTGCCATTTCCATGTTCCATCCACACTAACGTTTTCTCAATACAGGTATCTCCTGCTTAATGTCAGTTGTCCACTCTTGAAAAGCAGATGCACACAAAACTGTCTATTGGAACCCTATATTCCATTATTTAAATGGGAAAAGTTGTATTTTACATCAACCCCAAACTCTCAACCAATCTCCTGAAATATAGCTAAAACCAGTGAAATGCTTACGTATCAGTAACAAGCTATCATGCTGGGATATGACATACTTAAAACATTGCTTCCTGTTGACTGAGAAATGAACAGAGCTATTAACAGTGTGAAGTCATATTTCTTTTCCATTGCTTCCTTTTCCAAGATTTTCTTCACTCTCTCAACTTTTGGGGGAATCATTGGACAACACTAACCTTTGCTTTTGTCAAAATGTAGACGGTCCTTGAGGAAACAAGTTCATGACAAGCACATAACAGCAGAGAATGACTCACATTGAGTGTGATGTTGTCATAACCTCTCGGCACCAGTAATACCTGAGACGCACACTCTCCTTTGTTACCACTTGGGACACTTTTTCTATACACTGTTTTGTTTAAAGTCTTGTACTTAGCTTGGTGTCAATGTCAACTTTTCCTCTGTAACTATGGGCCAGAAAACATTATATTGAGAGACAGACACATTTTATGAAGTTTGGGCATTAACAAGACATTTTTGCATTCTACTAGGAAAAGTTTAAACAGGGAGATAGTCTGTGGAATATACCTGTGTTTTTCTTTAATCACTCACTTTTAGTTGTTTTTTTAGAATTTACTTAATTTCCTCTTTTATGCTGACAAGTCATCACCATTAGCCTTTGGAAAAGATAAGCGTAAAATGATGGAAATGGCTGAAAAAAATAACACCAAGTCTTTTCTCAGGGTTTCTAACTTTTTACATGAAAACTTTTAAACCTACAGAAAAGTGGAAGGAACAACCATGTACCCTTAACTAATTGTTACTCTTTTGCCACATGGCTTTCTCGCTTTACATACATATAAACACACAACCACACTCACTTTCACATAACATCAAATTCACAAATTCATGTGACGCGAAATACACCTAACATAAAATTAACCATTTTAAAGTGTATAATTCCATGGTATTTAGTATATTCACAAGGTTGTGCAATCATAACCTTTATCTAGTTCCCAAAATTTTCCATCACCCCAAAGAAGACTCTATATTTATTAAGTAGCTAACTCCCATTATCAATCCCCCGGCATCTGGCAGCCACCTATCTGCCGTCTGTACCCACAGATTTACCTATGGTGGATATTTCATATAAATAGAATCATACAGTATGTGACCTCTTTTGTCTGAATTCTTTTACTTATTATAATGTTTTAGAGGTTCATCCATGTTGTAGCATTGTTGTAGGCTGAGTTATATCTCTTCAAAATTCATATGTTGAAATTTTAACCCCGCAGGAGCAGAGAACCCAGCTGTATTTACAGATAGAGTCATTAAAGAGGTAATTACGTGAAAATGAGGTCATTCGGATGGGATCTAATCCAATATGACTCATGACCTTATACGAAGAGAGCAGGGATAATGTAAGCAAAATGGTGGAATGGGAAGCCCCAGACTTCTTTCCCCAACATGGACATACTGATTTAACAATACATGGATTATTTCCCTTTGTGAAATCCAGAGACCAGTTGAAAGGCTCCTGCACCTCAGCTGAGCATGAGATCAGCTGCATTGAAGCCAGCAGGAAAATACACGACACCATCTCACCATAATTCCTCCCCCATCATAGCACCACACAATCCAGGAGGAAACCCCCAGCTCCCAGATTCTCCCTGAGAAAGGAAGGAAAGCGCTGTACTACACATCCCATATTCTAGCATTTTGAGGGGCTGCCTGAAGGACTGGTTTCTGTCTTGCCTGAGTCTGAGCACTGATGGGAAAGTGGCCCAGGTTGGGAGCCACTGAGAACAAAGGTGATGGTTTAGACTAGTGTGCACTCCCCGGCCATAGACCTTTCCCCATGTCAGCACAAGGCAAGTGAGCTAAAAACCCCCAGTCCTGGCTTCTCCTTGAGGAGGGAAAGAATTGGAGAATTTGTCCAACATTCCAGCCTTTCAGGGGGTTACCCAATGAACTGACATCTATATAAGAGATTCTTCTCTGAGAATCAACCAGTCCCAAAAAGAAAGAAAAAGCTACCACTACGGAATCCCCAAGGAAACAGCCCAGCCAGGTCACCCTAAATAGAAAACCAAGTCAACAGGCTAACACATGTGCATAGAGCTTCCCATCAACTCTTTTACCCAATTAACCAAAAACATCTCATACAAGGGACAGAGACCGAAACAGTCATTCTGAAAATAAAGGCACTTTGGAGGAAACAGACTTTGAGGGAAGAAGAAATTAAAAAGAAATTCTTAGTAATATTAGAAATATAACTGAATAGAACTCAGAGATATAACTACAAAGATAATATCCATGAAACAAAGGATTTTATCTTTACTTTAAATAACAAAAAAAATCTTTTAGAATGTTTTTAATGATAGGAGACATGAAAAACTCAATAGAAGTGTTGAAATATAAAATTTAGGAAGACATCACAAAAGAACAAAGAGAAAAATAGTAGAAAAATGATGAATAAGTCAAAGAATCATCACAGATGGCCCAACAAAGAAACAACAGGCATTTCAGATGTATGGAAATATGAGAAGAAAAAAACAGAAAAATTCAAAGAAATAATGCAAGAAAATTTTCCAGAATGGAAGTTGTGAATTTCAAGATTGAAAATTGCTCAGCAGAGTAGACAAAAATAATATATCCTATAAGCTTCCAGAGAGATAAAACACCTTTCCTACAAAACTCAAAAATAAGAATGCCCTGGAACTTTTCAACAGGAACAAAAAATACTAGAAGGCAATGGAGTGATCTCTTCAAAATGCTCAAGGAAAATTAATTCCAACCCAGGATTCTATAGCTGGTCAAATAACCATTTAAGTGTGAGAATAGAATAAAGACATCTTTTGGGCCGGCCCCATGGCTTAGTGGTTAAGTGCATGTGCTCTGCTACTGGCGGCCCATGTTCGGATCCTGGACGTGCACCAACGCACTGCTTCTCCGGCCATGCTGATGCCACGTCCCACATACAGCAACTAGAAGGATGTGCAACTATGATGTACAACTATCTTCTGGGGCTTTGGGAAAAAAAAAAAAGGGAGGAGGATTGACAACAGATGTTATCTCAGAGCCAGTCTTCCTCAGCAAAAAGAGGAGGATTAGCATGGATGTTAGCTCAAGGCTGATCTTCCTCACACACACACACAAAAAGAATAAAGACATCTTTAGACCTGATGGTATTTTCAAAAAGTGTGTCTCCATTGACTCTTTCTCAGGGAGCACGTGTGCCACCTCAATGGGGCATAAACATAAAGAGAAAATACAGACTATAGGAAACAGAGGATTCAACCCAAAATGGAATCTATAGGATAATGGTGAAGGGGGATCCTAGGATGGCAGCTGTCAGCTAGTTCAGCCTGAAGCAGGTCAGAAGGCTCCAATAGAGGTTTCTTCAAGAAAATTAAATTGATAGAAAACATCGTGTGTTTGAAAGTTTCGAGAGAAGATTTACATAAATACAGAGAGTTTTGGGTTCCAAAACAAAAAGAAAAGAAGAAGACTCAGTCTCTCACCACCACTCCTGCCCGAAACTCACCTGCTGATACCAGCAACACCTGCATACACATTTGTGCGAGGAAACTCACAGGGGTAGCACTGGTTCCATCATATCTGGAGAGCCTGCCTCACCAAACACACACACTGCTGTGGACTTAAAGTAGAAAGATGATGTGAAATATCCAGATACTTGGTCTACAGGCTGGAAAAACAGACCCTAGATTTGCACAGTGCTATGCATCCTGTTTGCACAAGACAAAGGCGAGAGACACATATCTTCTGTAGGTCCTTTCCCTTGCTCTTAAGTCTGTGGATCCAGGGCCATGAGCAGACCCAGTGAGAGATGCCCATCAGCTCTCCCCATCTCACAATGACTCCTGAGGACACCTCCCTGGAATGTGTCACGCCCTGGTTAGCCTACCAGCACCTTCTCCACCCGAGCAGTGACGAGCTAATTGTCAAGGGATGGAGGTCCCAGGGGAGGCCTCTTCTGGCTTCCTCTTTCAACTGCAGAGAATATTAACAGCAGTGGGAGTCAGGTGCCCTACATCTAACATTTGCCCCAGCAGAGCATGAGAAAACAATTATGCTCAGTTCTTAACTGACCACAGGAATGGAGGAGGGAATATTTGCATGGATGACTGAAAAGCACCAGACCATTGAAAACCATGGAGAGTTCTGCATGAGAAGAATGGGAGAAGAGGTCTGTTTTATTTTATTCATATTTAAGTGGTTCTTTTCTTTTCTTTTCTTTTCTCCTCTCTTCTCTTCTTTTCTTTTTTCTTTTATTGCTGGGAAGATTTGCCCTGAGCTAACATCTGTGCCAGTTTTCCTCTATTTTGTATGTGGGTTGCTGCCACAGCATGACTGATGAGTGGTGTAGGTCCACACCCTGGAACTGAGACTCGACTGCTGAAGCAGAGCATGCTGAACTTAACCACTCGACCACAGGGCCAGCTCCCAAGGAATCTGTTTTAAAATGTAGGTTTATTATTATTCAGGTATGGTGAGGCCAACAGGTAAGGAGATGATTACCATTGAGAAGATACCCTATTTCTTACGGTTCCCAAGAGGAGGTGGCACACCATGCCGTGGGGGTCACATGGGGAGGCACCAGGGTCAGTCAGGAGGCAGAGGGAGAGAGAGGAAAACGTGAGCAACAGCCTTTATTCTGGTTTCCACGGAAAAAATGGGTGAGGCAGGGTTAGCAGGCTTAGGATTGTCTAGTGTAAATCACTTCAGCAGACTCTGGGGTGTAGGCACTGTCCCTAGTTGTCTGGTACCTGGCCCCTGGGTGATCTAGTAAGTGGACAGTGGCCATGAGTATAAGAGCTCCATGAAGGAGAGGGTTGAGGTGTGGGCTCTGCATTGGTTGGTTTGCACATGAAAGGTGCACTCACAGGTCAGTTGTTTGCTGTCTCTAGGAATTAGCTAGTCCTGGGAGGAGCAGTCTCTCCGAGCAAGTCCCCAAGACGCCAAAGCATCAAAAATACAGAATAAAAAGATATGATTAATACAACATTCCTGTGTGTTCTCCAGGGTTTGTGGCAAGACGGCTCGAGTAATCAGTGGTTCTCAGCAAGGAATACACAGTAGAGTGAGCTGGAAATTTTTAAAAATGTGATGCTCAGGCCACACCCCAGGTCAAGCGAATCAGCATCTCTGGGGAGTGGGGACCTCCAGACTAAAGAACGGATGCAGCTGCTCGTTTCAGCAGAGCCAGAAGGAGGTGCAGTGTCCTGGAAAAACTGTGATTTCCCCATGTAAAAACACCCCAAATTCAGCATCACAATCCTCTCAGGGGAGGATCCACAGAGAGCTTCCCATGTGTCTGTCACGTTTTTATTGCTTATGTTGTGTGGTGGATACACACAGGCACTTGAGATTCTGTGTGTGTGTGTGTGTGTGTGTGTGTGTATGTGTGTACAGTTGATCGTCATCATTCACAAAGACTATATCTGAGAATTCACCTACTTGCTAAAATTTATTTGCAATCCCCAAATCAATACTGGTGGGATGTCCTAGGCCATTCGCAGACATGCACAGAGCAGTGAAAAATTTGAGTCATCTGCACGCTCCTTCCCAGCTCATGTCAAACAAGGCAACGCTCTCCCTTCTAGTTTCAGCTCTCAGACCACAAACATGTCATCGTCATGGTCTATTTAGTGCCACGTGTGTCACATTTTTGTGCTTTTGTGCCTTCACTGTTTACATTGGCCCCCAGGCATAGTGCTGAGGTGCTGGTGTCTAGTGTTCTTAAGTGCAAGGGGGCTGTGACGTGACTTACAGAGAAAATGCGTGTGTTAGATAAGCTTCATTCAGGCATGAGTTGTAGTGCTGTTGGCCCTGGGTTCAATGTTAATGGATCATTAATACATATCAAATGGGGTGTTTTTAAACAGAAACACACACAACACAAAGCTATGTATGGATTAGTTGATGAAAATGCTGTAACTAGAGACTTGCAGGATCCTAATCCAGTGATTCCCAGTTTGGCCACAAGCCCAGTTGGGTGAGCAGTGTGGGATAGGTTGCAGAGAGACTGAAGAAAAGACCCAAAGATGGTGAGTGAGACACGTGGGTTTATTGGGAATTACTTAAAGGGAACGTCCAGTGTTGGCCGGCTGGACGGAAGTGTGCACCTGCTCCTGCCCCCGAGAGAAGCTTGCTTAAGCAGGCAGAGGAACAAAGGCTGCGTGCTTGCCGAGGGGGACTGTCCATGTACGACCTGCATTCCAAGGACCAGAGCTCCCCCCAGAGGGCCTCCATGTTCCCTCAGACCATGACGGCCTTTGAGCTAACTGTCCCATGAGAAACAGCTGGGTCGGCCAAGCCCAGGATTGTGATCATCATGAGTGCTGGCATGTAGCCCAGACAAGACACGTGGCTCTTAAAGGGCACACTAGTTCCCCTACATTCCCCTAGAAGCAATAGTTCAGTGTTCATCGTGACTTTATAGAACACAACTACCTTTTGAGCATATATAAGAGAGTTGTTTTAAAGTCTTTGTCTCATGAGTCCAATGCCTGGGCGTCCTCAAGAAAAAACTTCTGTCAACCGGGTATACTTTCCTCCAGCTTCATATCATTTGTAATTTTGTAGTGGTAACTGGACATTTTGTGTATTAGAATGTGGTCTTTGTGAGAATCAGATTCTTCTCTCTCTCCAGGTTTTGCTGTTGTGGCTTTTTATGAGCTGCAGTCATCCTTTTGTTTAGTGACTTTTCAAACTATTTTTGCAAAGGCTGTGTTCTTTGATGTGTGTGGTCACTGAAATCTCTTTTCAGTTGTCTTAACAATCAGCTAGAGACCTGACAGAGATTTCTTTAAATGCAAGGATCCAAAAGAACACATTTTAAAAAAAGAAAAAATTAAAATATCTCCAGTCTTTTTTGTGTGTGTGTGAGGAAGTTCAGCCCTGAGCTAACATCCATTGCCAATAATCCTCTTTTTTTTTTTTGCTGAGGAAGACTGACCCTGGGCTAACATCCCTGACCATCTTCCTCTGCTTTATATGGGACACCGCCACAACATAGCTTGACAAGTGATGCATCGGTGTGCGCCTGGGATCTGAACCTGCGAACCCTGAGCCGCCAAAGCAGAGCGCGTGCACTTAACTGCCTGCGCCACTGGGCCGGCCCCAAAATATCTCCAGTCTTTGCAGCTGGGCCCCCTGTAGCTCTTCCTTAGACTTCACCTTCATGGAGCCCACAGATCTGCCAGAGGTGCAAGCCCAGGACTTCTCAGTATTTCTCTGAGCACACATGCAATCCTGGGCGTGCACATTGCACTCTGCTTCCCTGGTACATGCAGTGGCCGTTCTAAGCCTTGATTCCCCAATAAACTTCCTACTCAGATGCCTCCTTTCCAGATTTTCATGTCTCTCTCCTGCCCCAGCCATCATCCCTCGCCCAGACATCTACCAGTAGCATTGACCTTTAAATGTTTCATCAGACAATTACACCACCTGGAAACTCCCTCCAGCCTGAGGGGGAGAAATACCTGTCACCTTCTGCACTGGTCCCTCAGGGACCCAAAAGACAGATCACTACCACCCGGTCACACAATCACCCTATTTGAAGAAGCAGGTTAGTATTTGTCATCTGGCATGAGGGAGCCGTGCAAGGTATCTTTCCTCCCATCCTCACATCCTCCGCGGTACAAGGGAATGGCAGCGGGTAGGCATTAACCAAAAACACCACAATGCTTTCTTACCCAACTTCAGCCCCATTTTCCTTCATTAATCACTCCTCTGGATGCTGTAAGTTTTTCATTATATTTCCGATTTCTGAAACACTTGATTCTGTCAAGTTTCGTTCAACTGAATGGTTGCTTCAGTGGAGAGACTGGTTCTGTGAGTACGTTAATTTGCCGATTTTCTTAACGGAACTAGGGAAATGTTTTGATATGTCACTTTGTCCTTTTTCTCAATCTTGTTTATTTTGTTTGGTGGTTGGTTCTCAAAAATTCTTCTTTCATTTTGTAAACTTTCTTTTCCATATGATTTAAGAATCACCATCACGATTTCAAATAATTATGATTTTTAAGTTTATTACATTGAATCAAGTACTTTTGAGGAAAACAACTCCAATATGTTGGTGAACACAACTCCTCTAATATTGTTAATATTCAGATCTGCCTGAGCCAGCTCCCAACCTCAACTTGAGGGTAGATGAGGTAGTCGGTTGAATAACGTCTCCCAAAGATTCAAGTTCACCCGGAACCTTAGAATGTGACCTTATTTGGAAACAGGGTCTTTGCAGATGTGATTAAAGATCCGCAGATGAACTCATCCTGGATTTAGGGGGGGCCCTCAATTCAACGACTGGTGTCCTTATAAGAAGAAGAGAGGACACAGAGACGTGGAGGGAAGAAGATCACGTGAAAGACGTAGGCAGAGATTGGAGATCTGCTGCCACAAGACAGGGAAGCAGGTACCACCAGGAGCTGTAAGAGGTGAGGGAGGATTCTCTGCTGTTGATAAACTGTGAATCAATTGTAGGGCTCCTCTTTGTTCTCACTCAAACCATCAAAACCTAATGGTACCTTGTCTTAAAAATTCTGATTGTCACATGGCTCATATGGATGTCCTGAAGATCATGGACCACACCCGATGCCATCATTTAAATTTCTCAGGTCTGCAATTATCACATGTGAACACCTTCATTTTTCAATGTAACTCACTGAAATCATGGTCTACATCTACTAATTCGTCAGGAATAATTTAAAGGTATGAGAGCAAAAACCCAACTGACGTTAACCTAAAACAATTTAACAGAATGTACAATGGAAGAAAAGATGCAATGAGGGAAGAAATCAGCTCATGTTAATGAGACTTGAGGAGTAGATTGTGACCAAGCACACAGATGCAGCATACAAATGAGGAGGCAGGTCTTGTCCTGACCGTCCCCCATGCCCATCCCTACTCTGCTCTCCTCCCAGGTGGACTCAGACCCTGTCAGCGGCTCCTACGCTGTGACCTCACTCAGCTCCACTCCCCATAACTCCAGGTCTGACAGGTAAGAACCCCGTGTATACCCGGATCCTCTTCCTGTTCCATAAAGGGTCCTATGCCTGTATCTTGTAGGGTCAGAGAGGGCCATCTGACACCCCCTGTCCTAGGACATCTGGGGTGGTTTGGAATATGCAGATTAGCTCACACTGAGGAGTTAGAACACCCTAGTCCTAGGGAGGAGTCAGCCCCACACCAAGCTGTGTGCTCTGGGAGGGAGCCATCACTGTGTTAAATCCAGAGGCCGTTGTCAGGAGGCACAAAGCACAGCTGTCCACCTCCACTCCCTCTCTGCCCTTCCGTTTCTCAGTCACTCTTTGACCCTCTGAAATAGGCTTCCTTCCCCATGACTGCTAAGACTGCTCTATCAAAGGTCTTCAAGAAAGTCCAGAAAATTCCAGATCCTTCCAAAACCACATCAGTCCTTTCCCCTCCTGACCCAGTAAGAGTCCTACCATCTGACTACTGTAACTTGACCCTTTTTTCCACCAAATATTGTTCATCACATATTTGTTGAATAATTACGATGTGCCCTACTCTGTGAGCAGGTGGACAAGTTTCGTCGACTCAGGACCTAGTGTCAACGCGAAGGCAGCAAGCCTGCTGCCAAGATTCTCTCAGTGCTAAATGCTCCCAAACAACATTTTCCTTGTTAAGAATCTAAGGTGAACTCTATTTTAAAAAATCACCGAGGTAATTTTAGGTAACAGATAAGGCTGTAACAGGTAGTCTAAGGACTACTTAAATTATATAAAAATGTCTTATATTTGAGTTAGTATTTGGGACAAAAAAGGATACAACTTATGTTAGAATGAGATATAAAATCACGCTTAGTAAAGTAAGACTTTTATGGAATCAAATTAATTTAACGTTAAAAAATAAGCTCTTTACAATAGGTATCATCTTTTCCTGAGTGCAAGTATTCTAAAAAAATATAACTAAAAACACTAAATGATCCCTTAGGCCAAATTACCTTTAATATAGAAGTGAATAAGTATCATGGTAAGCAGAAATTGCAGTATACAAGGACAAGTAAAGATCTTCTTTCCTGTCACATGAAACACGATCTCTCACCCACACAACAGTCTACTCTACACATTTATGTCTCTCAAAAGAGTTTAATAAAGTACAATCATAAAATGACAAAGCATCACAGTCCAGAGCAAGAAGTGAGGTTGACGTTAAATGAGGCGAGTTAAAAACAGGGCCTGTTCATGGGGAACCACTTCCCCAGGGCCACACTTCTTGGCTTCTTCAGCATGACCTTCTCCTATTTTCCATCAGGTCTCAGAACATCATTCTTGGCTCCTTGCTCTCTCTGCCTCCCTGGCAAACCTGGCTGCCCTCAGGGCCTCAGCCAGTCTCTCCCTTGCTTTTTTCACTTTCTGACTCTGTCTGCGGATGTCCCCATAAGTTACGGGCTGTCTGTAGAGTGGGTGGGGGAGACCGAGACCCACTCCTGGTATCGTCTCTGCCCAGTCTGAAGACTGTGTGCCCGTTGGCTTGAGGCTGGGGTTTAGAGACCCAGCACCAGCACAGCCCAGGGATTCACCTGGACCACCTGGTGCAATTATATTTAAGGTATTTGTGATATCAAAAGTACTTAAAAGTTCTCCTTCACTGCTGCAGGCCTGGAGTCCCTGCAGTCTCCTGTATGCCCAGACTTGCTGGGGCTTCTGCAAGGTCTCCTCCCGTTGACTGTACCTGACCTTATTGCCAGGGTGGGAAGTTATCCTTGTAACTGGCCTCTTGAAAATGCAGCTGGTGAGTCTTATAGGAAGTGCAGACCTTTCCCGATGTCTCCGCTTGGTCTTGGCTAAATGGACCTGTCTTTTCTTCTCTGCGGTCTGGGGAATCATATTTCTTTTGAGCTTTCCCTTTGAAAACAAAATGAAATGTGAAATTTGAATAAAATGTGGGATGCAGACTGCCAGTCATGGAGAATTTTCTCACCTCATTTGGATCTTCCACCCTCTTGTATTTGGAGAAATATCTCTCAAACTACCCTGTGCATCACAATCGTCTGGAGGGTTGTTAAAACACAGATTGCTGGACCTCAACCCAAGTAGGCCTGCGGATGGCCAAGAATTTGCACTTCTAAGTGTTCCCGGATGATGCTGATGCTGCCGGCACAGGCACCACACACTGAGAACTAGATTCTGGGACGCCAAACTGATATGAGTCACGGACAGAAAGGACTATTTTTAGATGCTTGTGTGCCCAGAGCATAGTAATTTAGTGCCTCATCTCTAATGAAATCATGTTCCTCTCAACAATTTGATGCTCACTTCACTTGCACACCCATGTCCCATCTTCACTCAAATATTCTCCTGTACATACGTAAATAACTCACACACGCCATATTCCCATCCCACAGTTCTATCCACTGTAAATAACCATTTTTCCTCCCCTGACTCTTCCTCTCTGCTCCTACTCCTCCCTGTTAATCTGGTCTCCACCATCTGACTTAACACAATTGATGCTTCTTAGAAGTCAATCCTGCTCTCACATTTGTTACACATCCACACCCTCTTCTAGGCCAGCCCATCAATTTCCCTGGCTTCACATACCATTAATGAACTCGAAATGCCCATAGAATCAGACAGATCTGGCTTCAACCCTGAGACCCAAATACCCATCTGCCCACTCACCACATCAGTGCTAACTCAATGACCAGCTTGCAATGAGCAGGTACCAAGTTGATCCAACCAGTTCTCCAAATAATGATCCATATCTCAGGGTCCCCTAATCTCACTTGTTGGTGCTAATATCCTGTCTACACCTAAGTGTCATTCTGGACACCCTGCCACCCAACACTCGTACATCAATGAACCATCCATCCACCCTCCTAAATCCAGCTAAATATTCTCCACTTTTGAATAATTCCTGAGCACGTTTCAGATTCCTACAAAATACATTTCCACAGAGTGACCTTTCCTGATCCAGCCATCAAAATTAATATCACATTTTCTCTCTGTTAATTTTTTAAATTTTTAATTGTATGTGTATTATCATCTATTTCTCTCATAGTGTTTTTCTCACTAAATTGGATACTCCATGAACTGAAGACTAATGTGGACTGTAATGTGTTACACTGCCGTATTCACTCATTGCTTTGCCCTTAGAAGACACTCAATATATTTATCGAAAGAAATTATTCAAACTCCAAAAGAAACTTTCTAAAGTTTTCAAACAAATTCCCTCAACTACAATTATACAAGCATATAATCTCTTTTGTGATATACTGCAATAAATTATCACTACGATTGCAAATCCTTTCTCTCTGTAATCCATTATAAAACTCTAGTCACAATAATCTATTTGAAATGTAAAGCTAATCAGTGCAACTTTCCTTTACAATCACTCATTTCTGTCTTCAGATACTTTTTAAAAGTGAAGTCATAAATCTCACTTCATTCCTATTGTCCTGCCATAATTATTAATACCATCCCTTTTACTCTCCAACATGTCCCAGTTTGGAGGGAAAATTATTTGATCCTCCCATTTATAGAGCACCTATTATAAGCCAAGTTATATACTAAAACTCATGATCCAGAATTTAACTTAAAAACATGACTGCCTCTGTTTATTTGATGCTTAGTGAGAGGAATGAGTTAATGAAGAGACTAATGAATGTCTAATATAGTGTTAGGTATAATTAGATCCTGTGATAAACAGTAAGGGCTATGCAGAGACGGAGAGACGGAGGGAGAGTTGGAGGAAGAACAGTAAGGAGGGATAAAGGGGGAAGGAAATTACCTACAATTATTTTATTAATTTATTTTTTTGTGAGGAACATCAGCCCTGAGCTAACATCCATGCCAATCCATCTCTTTTTTTTTTTTCGCTGAGGAAAACTAGCCCTGTGCCATCATCTGTGCCCATCTTCCTCAACTTTATCTGGGACGCCACCACAGCATGGCCTGGCAAGTGGGGCCTTGGTGCGCGCTCGGGATCCAAACCCAGGTTGCCAGCAGCAGAGTGCGCAAACTTAACCCCTACACCACGGGCCCAGCCCACCTACAATTATTGATGATGAAGAGGTTAGGGAAGGACTAACTGATGAGGTGATATTTGCGCACAGAACTGAATATTTTTTAAAAAAGACCAATCACATTGTGGGTAAAAATTTTTCCAGAGAAGGGAACAATGTACACAGTGCAGAGCCGAATACTACTTCCACATCCCAGTGATGTTGTTGGGTAAAAACAAAACAAAACAAAGGTCTGGCCTATTATCCCAAGAAAGCTCTCTATACAAATAAGTACAATACCTTGAACATTACTTAACAAACATTGACACCTGGGAAACAACTTTCAATAAGGTATCTTCTTGTAGTAACAGCTACTGCCTGCTCACTTAAAGAGGTTTCACAGAAGGACAAAGTGTACAAATGGACACTCTTGCTGTCCATATGGATTCCACACTCACCAGAATAGGCTGGCTTGGAAAACAGGCTGATGCAGGTTCCTCCATGGCTGCAGAGTTGTTCTGCTGACCCCACTCCTGATGTGCAGACAGCCCGTGGAATGCTGGAAAATGCAGTGAGTTCTGCCTCTGATTCCCCTTTTATGGAGGAAGGGAGTGGATAATCCAATCAGTGGATAATCCAGAGGAGACTTCCTGTCTCTTATCAATGGGATTTGAACGATTCCTAAAGCTTTATACCTAAGCAGAGAAATGTTGGGTTATTGACACTGTCAGATACTGTTGGTATATGAAAAAATTTAATACAGTTGTGTGGGGAGGTGATATTTGCAGTTTCTATCAACATTTTAATATTTCCTTTGTCTTCCACTATAGATATTTTCAGTAAAAATAGAAATGGAAGTTTATATGTACAAAAATGTCCATACAACTTATGTTTTAATAGGAAAAAATAGAGAATATCTAAACATTTATCAATAAAAGAATGTCCAAAATATTTATTAATAAGTCTCTAGAATAGATCACACAGCCATTAAAAATAAATTAGTACTTTGTGCATTTACATCTCAGGTAATTACCAGTAAACTTGTAATTATTTCAACCGTCTTACTCTTTCCCTTCCCTTTGACCTGAATAATTAACGTTCCTTTACTCTCTTTACTTCACTGATGTTGACTTAACTCTTTTATTATTCCATTATTTCCTCTATAAACTTATTAGTTGAATCATATAGAAATCTTTGTTTAATTGCACGAATGGCTAAATCCTGAATCCTTAATACAGTCTAAAGAGAATAATTACTTTTACCACCTCCCCCAAATGCTAATAACTTAAACACTTTCAATTCTATTTTTAATCTTCCTGACGTATTACTGTTTTCATGCATTTTATTCTACATATATTTTAATCTCCATGAGAGATTTCTAGAATTACTTCAAAAAATAAAATTCATTTATATTTATCTATTAATTATCCTTTCCTTTCCTCTTCAGTCCTTCCTCCTTTCCTAGTTTTCTACCTGAGATTATATTCCTTTGGGTGTGATAACTCACTCTAGTATTTTGTCTAATTCAAGGCTGCTGATAATCAAAAGTTTCACTTTAAGTTTTTCTAGGACATCTTTATTTGGGGCACTGTTGCTGCTGGATGTAGAATTCTGGTTTGACATGAGATTTCTTTTAGCATTTAAAAAATCCTGCTCTGTTCATGTCTATCTTATTTTATTTATGGTTAGAAATCACCAATTGGCCTTTTTCTTGCTTATTTGGCATCTATAGTCCCTAAAATCCTTTACATTAACTTTGGTTTTTAGACCATAGTTTAGTTCATTAATATTTCCTGTGTATGCACTCTGCTTAGGGAATGTTGAATTAATTGAATCTGTGGATTGATGTCTTTCATCAACTTGAAACATGCTTGTGTATTTTCACTTCTGATATCAATTCCTCTCCACATTCTCACTACTCCCCTTTTAATCACATCCCTTGTGTATTCTAATTCTACCCTGAGTTTTCCAATGTCATTGACCCAGTGGTTTTCTTGGAAGATTTGCTCTAGAACAGTCTTCCGTTTTAGTAAACCAGCCTTTTGCTGGAATCAATTCCTTCTTAATTACTTAATTTTTTAATTTCATTTCTAACATAAACACAATATATAGCTTTAATTTTTTAAAAAAGAGATAGCAGAGCAGTTTGACAATAAGGAGAAAATGATTTCCTTTTGATACAATAAAGCTAAAATAGATAGGAGAAAATTATAAATTGGATCATATTAAGTTATATGAGGAGCCAGTATTCATTAAAACTCAACAGTAAGACAGAGGGAGCATAAAACCAGAGTATCTTGTTCTTTGTACTGATGTGGACTAGCTTTTGAAATGATAATATTTAGATTTCTTGGGTTAAATAAAACTGTTATAAAATCCAGTTTCATCTGTTTGTATTTACTTTCTTTAACATGTGTTCTGGAAAATTGAAATGACATAGGTCACATTGTGATATCTCTGTTGGTCTTGGTTGGATAAAGCCATGATGTGATGGTTAATTTTAGGTGTCAGCTTGACTGGCTGCAGGGGTGCCCAGCTGGACTGTGAAGCATTATTTCTGGGTGTGTCTGTGAGGAGGTTTCTGGAAGAGATTAGCATTTGATTCCATGGTCTACATAAACAAACCCACCCTCACTAGTGTGGGTGGGCATCATCTAATCTGTTGAGGGCTCAATAGAACAAAAAGCAAAGAAAGGCTGAGTCCACTGTCTCTTCCTGACCTGGGATATCCATCTTTTCCTGCACTTGGACATCAAAGGTCTTGGCTGTCAGGCCTTCAGACTTTGACTGAATTATATCACTGGTTTTTCTTGTTCTCCAGCTTGCAGATGGCAGATTGTGGGACTTCTCAACTCCATAACCTTGTGAGCCAATTCCTACAATAAATCTCCACTTCTATATGTTTATATATATTCTATGGTTCTATTTCTCTAGAGAATCCTGACTAATACACATGGATAACAAAGTGCATATTAAGTGCACATGGAGGACATTTCCCAAGGCATAGGAGGCTCCTCCAACCCCGCAGGAGGAAGCAACTCTTCCCATCCAGGCAACACACATGAGCGCTCACACACACACACACAAACACAAGTAATTTGAAAATGTGCTGAAGCTCAAACTTTCACTCTCTGCCTTATTGTTCATCACAGCAGTGATTTCTACATGGCATGTTATACATCCTTTGCCATTTATTATCTCTTTCCTCCCACTAAGACTAAATCAAACAGGGGCAGTCTGTCTGTTTAGTTATTTTGTAGATCACAGGTTTTATACCAGAGCTTTGCATGTAGTAAGTGCTCTAAAAATAGAATGACCAAATAGTTTTCCCTCCAAACTCAAACATATCAGGGAATGAAAAGTGTAGTATTAATAATTATGATAAGACAACAGGAGAAATATGTGCTGAAGACAGAAACGGGGGATTTAAAAGTTAAGATGAACTGATCACTTTTGCATTTTAAACAGATCACTGTGACTAGAATCTCATGATTTTATTACGAGGAGAAAGGATTTGGAATCTTAAACTATTCTTGCTAATTTACTGCAGTGTACCACTCTAAAGGTGGTGTCTTTGCATAAGAGTAGTTAAGTGGATGGATTTAAAATATTTCAGGAAGTGAATTTTTAATGTTTCAATTTTATATGTATATAAATATAAAATATATATTGTACACATAATATATGTGAGCCCTTTATGTGTGCAAAGCCATATGTGAACACTATTGTGGGAAAATTTGGAAAATCCATATTGGTCTTGTCTTCATGGAGTATCCAGTTTAGTGAGAAAGAACTAAATCTTGAAAGAAATAGATAATAATGCACATATAACTAAAATAGAAAAAAAAATCAACAAAGAGGAAAAATGGAGTTTTATAAATTGGCTTACTAGAGTAGGAGAGTTCACTGTGTGGAAATGATATTTTGTATGAGATCTGAAAGATGATTAGAAATAATTCAAAAGTGGAAAACCTGTAGGTAGATTCAGGAGGGTGGATGGGTGGTTTATTGATATCTGAGTGTGGGGTGCCAGGGTGTCCAGAGTGACACCCAGGGCTAGACGCATTATTAGCACAAACAAGTGAGTTTGGGAACACTGAGAGAGAAGCAAATTATTTTGGGGAAGTGGTTTGCTCAACTTGGGACCTGGTCATTGTGAGTTGAGTCCTCACTGATGCCGTGAGTGTGCAGGTAGATAAATGGGTCTGGGGGTCAGAGTTAGGTCTCTGCTGATTCTTTGGACATATTTGGCTCATTAGTGGTATTTGAAGCAAGGGAAATGTATGGTGTTGCCCCAGGAAGGTGCAGATGGGCAACAGGTGTCTGAGCAGGGCTGACTTCCGGGAAGGATCAGTCATTGTGGGGTGGTCATAAAGAGAAGCCAAAAAGTGCCTCAGGAAGTTCAGACAGGCAAGAGCAGGACAGTGTAGGGTGGTGGATCCCAAGGACAAATAGGCTTTTAAAATGACGTTGAAGTCCACAAGGTCACATGCTACTGCAGAGCATGTCAGACAAATCATGAAAAGTTCCCAGTGGATTGGTAAGAGACATGGCTTGTGAGGTTAGCAAGAGAAGCATCCACAGAATGGGGATGGGCTTGAGTGTGCACTGTGCAAACAGAGGCATTTGGATATATGTGAACTTTTCACAGCGGATCCCTGGCAGGAGGACAAGAGGAGGGGCATGGGGGGTGAGGACTGTTAGGAATGCTGGATGAGGGATTGGTTTGTAGATGGTGGAGATTTGTGCATATTTGAAACCTGAGGGATGATTGCAGTAGGGAAGTGATGGAAAGTGCAACAAATGTGGAGGGCATAATGTCATTGAAATTGAAGAATGAGATAAAAATCAGAGTGGTTTCCGCAAGAAAGAAATTTCTTTGGATATAACAACAGAAAAGGTGTGATAAATCAATTCCTTATGAGGAATATTTGTAGATCTGATGACTAGAGAGTGAAATAGTTCTTGTTTGATGGTTAACAAGTTATGTGTGAAATATAGAGTAGGTCAGGAGAAAATAGAGATTTTTGGAACTTGAGAAATGGAAAGAAATTGACAGAGCATTCAGGAAGCATTAGAGAAATGCATATAGGTCCATTGGTTGCTGTGATTCTCTGTTGGGATCCACAGGCTCCTGGTGCATTCTCTCTTCAGTGCAAGTGTCAACATGGCATGGCAGGTATTTGAAATCATCTGAAGTGGGCGGCTTGCAAGGCAGATATAATGGCAATAAGGAATCTGCGAGTATGGTCAGTGGATGATTGAAATGATGGACTGTGGAATGCAGGATTAATAGAGAGGAGTAGGAGAAGAGAAGCAAGAGGGTTGTGAAGATATGCTTACTGGAGTAACATACTTTCTCGAAGAATGGTTACTTAGAGGGGAGTTCTTTGTGTCAAAACTGGAAATGTGGAAATTTGTGGTGGGAATATGGTGTTTCTGAGTTACTGATTTGGGAGCAGGAGAATTTTGGGTGAAGATAGGATCAGGGTGTGGAAGTGAATGACTAAGGATGGAATAGTGAATAATTTCATTAGAGATGAGGCCGTAAAGGAGCTGTGGAGTCCTTGGAACTCTGTGTCCCAATAACAGTGGGCTGTGGGGCACCAGCATGTGTGTATTTGACCATGACAGAGAGAGGAGGAGAGGAACGTCCTGAAGCAAGATGGCGGATGGAAGTTGGTCTGGATTTGACACTGGATAATGACCTTGAGCTTTCTCATGTGAGCCTTGTCTCACATCAGCTTGATGGTGTCACTGAAGCCTGTTCTCCACGTGTGGTCCCTGTACCAGCAGCATCAACATCACCTCTTAGAAATGAAAATTCTCCGTTTCTTCCCCAGTCCTACTTGGGTTGAGGTCCAGCACTCTGAGTTTTAAAAACCCTCCAATGATTGTGATGCACAGTGCGATTTGAGACACATGTGTCCAGGGAGAGAAGGAGGGTGGAATATCCACGTGAGCTGAGAACGTTCTCCGTGGATGGTAGTCTTCATCCTCCATTTTGTTCAAATTTCACATTTTATTTTGTTCTGAAAGAGAAAGCTCAAAAAATATGCCCAGACTTCATAGTGGAAACAGTAAGACCATGAAACTAAACCCCATCAGAAAACTAAAGTTCTACGCACCCTGAATCCTAAGTAGCTGCATATTCCAGAGGCCAGTTACTGGACTAACTGCCCATCCTGGCGGTGAGGTCAGATGCAGTCAGTGGGAGGAGACCTTGGAGAAGCCCCAGCAAGTCTGTGGATACAGTCGACTGCAGGGACTCCAGGCCTGCAGCAGTGAAGGAGAACTCTTAAGTTCTTTGGAGTCGCAAATACCTTTGAAACAGTCGCACAGGCTGGTCCATGTGAATCTCTGGACCATGCTGGGGCCGAGGGATCGGCACACCAGCCCTGAGCCCACCCGGGCCACTGTCCATATTGGGCAGAGATGAGTCCAGGAATGGGTCTGGGGCACTCACAGCCCCTCTGCAGACAACGGGCATCTTCTAGAGATATCAGGAGACAGACACAGAAAGTGAAGAAAAGCATGGGAGAGACTGACTGTGGCCTCGAGGACAGACGAGATTGCCGGGGAGCCAGAGAGAGCAAGGAGCCAAGAAAGGCATCCTGAAAACACAGTGAGGAAGGCAACATCGGTGCTGAAGAAAAGGAGAGTGATGCCGTTGAGAAATTCCCCATGAGACAGGCTTGACTCTCACAGCATCTCTTTGTAACATCCATCGTGATCTTGACGTTTCATGTTAAACCTCAATTTTTATTTACCATGAGTTTTCTCCTTTTTATATTAAAATTGATAGGATAATTGTAGCTGAGGAATTAGTGTTTTGAACTTAGATTTGTTTTTTCTAGAACTGACACTCAATGAAGAGATGATACCTACTTGAATGAGATTTGTCTTTTAATGTATATTAAACCCGATGCCATAAATGTTTATTATGATTTTGCATCTAATTTTTTTTTTTTTTTTTGCTGAGAAAGATTCACCGTGAGCTAACATCTGTTGCCAATCTTCCTCTACTTTGTGTGTGGGTCAACATCACGGCATGGCTGCTAATGAGTATTGTAGGTTGGTGCCTAGTAACTGAACTTGGGCCACCAAAGCAGAACATGCCAAAACTAACCACTCGGCCAGGGGCCAGCACTATGAATTTGCATCTAATTATAACATAAAATGCATCAATCTTTCTCTTCACTGTCACATGGTAATTCAGACATAGGTGATTTCTATATCATGAATTAAGTATCTCTTATCTGTTACCTGGCAAACTTGTGTAGCTTTGATTTTGGAATCTCCAGAATGAGCATACCCCCTGGGGGCATTATTTTCCACTTAGAGAACCTTGGCAGCAGGCTCATTGCCTTCCTTCCCACACTAGATCCAGAGTCGTGGAAATGGGTTCGCCTTGCACACAGCACAGAGCACATAGGAATTACTCCACAAACATGTGGTAAGTGAATAATTGGTGGCATCATCAGGTCATTCACAGAAGCCAGACTGAGAGAGAGCTTCCTTAGGTCAGGAAGGAGAAGCATTCCTTTATATTTGTGAGGTTTTAATTTGTAACATTGTAATGTGAACAGCAAGTATACTATTTTTATCAAAATTGTGTTCTGAAGGATTTCAAAAATCTCTAAATCTCAGAGTAGAGAAAAATCAATCTCTGTGAATCTGTTACTTGCTTCAAAGATTGTCAACTCGTATACCATCTGGCTTTGTTTATCCTCACACCAAGACCCCAAGAATTAACCAGCTGAGAAGGCTGAGAGCGCATCATTTCAGCTGTAAATATTTCCGTTTCTGGTACAGATGAGGGAATCTTGGAACACAAACAAAATAACATTATCACAAACAAAAATAAAAATGTCATTCGGATAATCAACTATCTAGTCAGTATCCAAAGTCTCCCAGTTTAGTCAAGGTTATTTCCTGGTTTTACATTTTCTTTGAGTCAGGATCTTAATGAAACCCTTCTTTTGAAATTGGTTCATCTGTTTCTGAAGTCACTTTTAATCTCTTGTTGGTTCATGCATCTTGGGATTTGGGTGGAATATGAGTGTGTGTGTTTGTGTGTCTACACCGATGTATGAATTCTTTCTTTCCTGGATGGGAGTGCCCTGAAAGGAAGGACCTGGGCTGTGGGAACCAGGATTTCTACTCTGCTTCTGGCTGAACTGAAAAGGCCTCCCTGGGTGACACTTGCAGCCTTCAGAAAGGAGGGGGAAGAAGTACCAAGGAATTCAAGACAATGGCCCTTGTCTTACAGGGTGTTTCCAGGGCATGATGTTCAAAATGCTGGGTGCTAAGCCTTTAGGTCCAGGTCGTTGGGTGGGTTCTCGGCATGGGCTCTGAGCAGTGTCTGTTCACCACCCACGTGGGGAGCATTTCAGTATTTTCATTGGTAAGGTTGTGTGTGTTGTGTCTGTGGTGTCTAAGATTGGTGGCATTCCCCTGCTGGACCCACTTCTATACCTGCCCCTCTCCTGCCTCATCTTTCAAAACTCCCAACAGGAAAGTTTCACATCCCTGTAACACAAATCCATATAACCACAGCACAGACTGGGGAAAAGAACACAGCCGTCCCAGGGGCTACGTGCTCTATGCGCTCAGGCCAAGCTGCCCCTTTGGGACAAGTCAGTAACAACACGACTGAGTGTGTAAACTAGTGATTGTCTGAGACCATGGACCTGAGAACCTCATGGGCCCAGATGTCACCCAGGGCAGCAAGGGCTGGTGTGGGTCATTCCGTGGACAGGATTAAGGTCTATTGTCCTGGCAAACCAGAGCTCACCCCTGACCCATCAGGCCCAACGGGGGAGGAATGGCCACGATGTACATGACAGAGAGGCTGGGGGCCTTCTAGGGAATTTCTACCCTAAAAGAATCCTACAGTGAAGTGCAGGGATGCTGGGAATCCTATTTCACAGGGAACAGTGACGTTTATAGAACAAAGTCCTGTTGTAGGTTTAAAAGCTGCATCATGAGTCTTTCCCTCTAGATATGAAACAAGCGGGAAAAGGACTTCCACGGGCATGGGCCAGGATCCCAGGAGGATTCCAGTCTAGGCGAAGGGTGAACAGGGAGCCCTAGAGGCGGCCTGATGGGGATGTCCTGTCGGCCCTTAGTCCATCTGCACACGGTCTTCCTCTGTCCTTGTCCGTTCCACATGCAAACTTTTATCTTTTTACATTTTTTCCTCATTTAGTGTTGATGCAAATCCAGACACTGATTAGAAAACGGCAAGTTCCAATATCTGATCAAAGAAACCTCAACAAGAGAAGCAAAAAACATTCCTTCTTCCTGGAAAGCTGTAGAAAGACAGCCACTGTCCTGGGGAAGGACATGGTCCTGGTAAGTGCTATTTGAAAGACACCCACATTTCAGTGGTTATTGCTCTGCCTGGGCAAGTCCCTCCAACCTCGACATCCAGGGAGATCTGAGGGGCTGTCTCTGCTCCTGGCCCAGGTGAACCACACAGAAATGCACCTGTCCTCTGAGGAAGGGGGACTTGAGGGTTTCATTCAGTTGCCAGGGAGGAGGCTGGCCCTCCTCCCTTCTCCCACATACAATAAGCTGTGACCATACACAAGTTCTTAATTCAAGGAGGAAAGTCAGATTCTGTGTCTCATTTACATGAGCATAAGAAGTGAAAGAACCACACCACAACACCCAGGTTGTGACAAAACAGGATATAACGTAAGAGTCAAATCTACCATTTACTATTAAAGAAATAATATCACTCCTCCCCAATGGGTTAACAGTGGCTGGCGTGGAGATGTCAGGGAGTTGGAGGGGGTGGTGCCCTCCCTCTGGGGCTTTAGGGGATACCAGGGAAAGTCTTAGGATGTCCTCGTTCACTCAGGGTGGGAAGAGCTGGCCCGGTGCACCCCGAGGGTCCCAGTGTCCCTGCTGGTCAGGAGGAGCTGCACTTGTGGTCTCCAGAGTGTGACGGCTCATCACCAAGGTCATGGTGGCTGAAGAGAAGAAACAGACTATTTTGGGGAACCTTCCTGAGATTCATGGCACAACTCCCTGCCCCACAACACTCTGATCCAAACCCTGTACCGAGTGCTCAGTCCATCAACAGCACCCCGTTTGTCCCTGATGCAGGAGGCATCATTTAGCATCACCCATTTCAGAGGATGCAACTGAATCCCAGAGAGGAGAGGGGAGCGGCCTGTCCCAGGACTGGTCAGCAGTGGAGCTGGGATCCAGTCTCATGCTTAGCCCGAAGCTGTACTGTGCCCTTGGATTCAGTCGCTCCTGGTCCCAACACTCACTTGGCCCTGATGTCCGGTTCCTCTTTCTCATGAAGAGCCGCATTTTGCTCGCCTTCTGGTGTGCGGGCTCCAGCTGGCAGGAGACCCAGTAGCTACAGGACAGAGTGGACCTGTGAGCTACCAGGAGCCACACCTCAGGTGCCCCTCCCAGAGCCTGCCAGCAGCTGAGTCCTGGTGCCCCATGGGTCACCACGCTACGAGTTCTGTGGCTGATCAGCGAGCCAGGCCACAGGCTCTGGAGCTGGCCATCAGAGAGAGTCTGCCCTGCCCTCACCCAACTCCTGTCCCCTCACCTCTCATGGACACTGATGGGCTCCATGGCCTGGAACCAGGCCCCAAATCGCTCATCGGGCTCCAGGTCATATGCATTTGCAGCCTGCTGGAGCAGCTGGATCCTCCGGATGACTTTGAATTTCTGGGAGGAAGGATAGGATGCAGACAGGGCTTGGGTGGGGAACGCTGCCAGGGACTTGTGCGGAGTGAGGATCTGGTCTGGGGTCTGTGCTCACTCGGGAAACCTCCTTCCTTCCCTCTCCATTCAGGACTTGCCTGTCCTCACAGTTGGCTTGAATGAGTTCCTCATCCAGGAAGGTGTCCTTGATGCCAGCCCCTCCCGCACCCGCCAACGTGATGGGATGCCCAGCTTTGTGGATCTGACTCTCCCAATAAATGTAAGACCCAAGGGATGAGGCCAGAGAAAGTCTTGCCAGGCGAGGTCTCTGATTTCCACATCCCCACCCTCCCCATAGCTGCTCACCTCACACCATTTCTGGAAGTTGACCCGATTTCCCTGGAAGGGAGACAGCCAATGTCCATCAGAAACAGCCGCCTAAGCCCATAACCAACCCCCATCCCACCCCTTCTCAGGCTGCAGGAATGTCAGGGCCCAGCACAGGGCAGACCTTTCACAAAGAGAACTTGACACTGGGCCAGGCTCTGGGCTCCAGAGCAGGAGGGACAGGGGAGCTGAGGCCAGAGACCTTATGTAGCACACCCTCTCTGATGACAGACCGGGAGACTTAGGCCTCAGGGAGGAAGGGACAGCGGGAACACAGAAGTGCTTCCTCACTTGCAGGGGCTGATGGCAGTCCCCCAGGGGCAGGGCCCGAGGGGGAGGCTGAATCCATCTCAGACACAGCCTCCTGCAGCTCTGCAGGCAGGCAGCTATGAGCTTGACCAGCCCAGGTAGACTGGTGGGGGGCTTATGCGGAGCGTCTATTCACGCATTGCTAAGATGGGCCTGACTCCCCAACTCCCAGGTGTGGCCATGGGAATCTCATGAGAGGAGGTTTGCCAGGTACTGAGAGCTCAGGTCCCAGTGCAGGGCTCTCGCCTCCCAAACCTCAGGATCCTGCTCCCTGGCCCCACCTCCAGGCTCACTCACTTCCAGATCATCCGCCATCCCAATGTCCAGCAGCTTGAGGTGATAGAGGAACATGCCCAGGAAGGGGACGACACCCTGTGAAATCAGGGTGGGAGTGGTGAGATGAGTCCCACCTCTCAGGTGCCCCCATGGACCCTCCCCCAAATCCCTTCACCCCAGCCTCCTGCCCACCACAGACTCCCACAGAGAACAGCCTAGGACCCTCAGCGGCCTCCCCCCAGTTACCCCCTCCAGGACCACCCAACTTCCCCAGTCACCTCCCAGGGGCGGCTTTTGGCAAATCCCATGTTATGTGGTCCCTTCCCCTTCCCACTCTAACCCATCCTGGGCCCAGCCCTTCCAGGCCTCCTCCTGGTCACTCCCAGGGCAGGCATTTCAGGCTCTTGGGCTCCTGGAGCTGGGCTGGAGGAGGAGGAACCCCTCTCTTAGGGAGGCCTCCAGCCGTGAGGTGAGTGACCCCTCCTCTGACACCTGGATCCTCCCCCTCAGGCCACCTCACCTGCTGCTGCTGTCTCTCCTGGGCTCCCTGGGGGTCCATCTGCAGGGTGGCCCTCACAGATATCACCTCCTGCAGGGTCAAGGACAGGCTCAGGGAGGCCATGCTACCTTCCCCGTGTCTCCCAGGCCCCTGATCCTGGACCCTGGACATCTGGTGTCTATGGCTGCTCCCATTCCAGGGTGCCCTGATTCTAGATCACTCCCAGCTCCAACACTCCCTCCTCTGTGCCCTCAGGCCTGCCCAGGCCCCTAAGCCTCTCTCCTCATCAGGAAAGTGTGAGGAGGACTCCCCACACCTCCCAGGGTCCCCTGAGGACTCAGTGTCATCTGACTGTCACCAGTGCTGTCCCCTCCCCCCTCGAGGAGGAGGAGCACAAAGCTCCTGCACATTCCTCTCCCCCTTGTACCTCAGCACCCCTGTGAGGCCTGCACCACAGATCATCTCCCTCCATTTCCCAGAGGAGGAGACCAAGGCCCACAGAGGGGCAGTGACTTGCTCAGGGGACCACAGAGGAGACCGCTCCCCCACCCAGCCAGAGGCCCTGGCCCCCGGCCTTCACTCCTCCTCCAGACACACCTCGGACCAATGTCCTGTCCGCTGGACTCTCGGGGTGTGTTGAGGCCCTCAGTCAACATGAGCCATGGATGGAGAGGCACAAGGTGTCTCAGGGTCCCATGCAAGTGGCTTCTGTGTTTTCCAGCCCCCTGGGATTCTCTGACACCAGGCTGGACCTGAGGCCATGCCAAAGGCCTCAGCTCCCTAGGATCCCCTCAGGATAGTCCCTGCACAGAACTCCTCCTTCACTCACTCAGGAAGGGGACCCCCGTGTGCCACATCTGAGTGACAGTGTAGGGGCTGACCACGGCACTGTGTAATGGTGACATTTGCATCCTTTTTCACTTGGACACTTCTAATGTCCCTTCTCCTTTCTCAGCTCTCATGTTTGAAGTCTGTGGTCTGAGCCTTTGCACAATCCTTAGGCCCCTCCTGCCAGGGCCTCGATGGAGGCCATTAAGAATCTGTCAGGAAGGTCCATTAAGAATCTGTAGGTTCCTCGATAATTCTCATTGCCATCTGGGGCGTATCCTTGTCGACAAGGCACCGGGGGAGACTCACTGGTTTGTCAGCAGTGACCACTATCGGGCTAGAGTGCACAGTCCCAGAGAGCACACAGTTCTGTCCCAGATCCACCATTTGGCCCAAGGCTGTGCAGCCCCTGTGTCCACAAGGCCTGTGTGACCTCACAGTGCCCATCCCTGGGACAGGCAGAATGCCCTCCCCTGTGAGGTGCAGTGAAGACAGAAGGAGCAGCAGGGGCCTGGCTTCCTGAGGACAGACTGGGCTGCTTTAGGAAGAAAGGAACCCCACCCACTCCATCCACCCGCCAGCCTGGAGGATGATGAGGGCCAGCTGATGGGTCCGCATGGAAGCCAGACACCTGCTCATTCTGCCAGCTCTTCACCTCTTGGAACAGTCCAGGCGACACCACTGTATCCCGTGACCAAGGCCTCCTGCCCCAAACAGTCCCCACCTGCCCCTGCAGCTCACACCCCCCGCTTCCTGTCCAGCTGGACAAGACAGACCGTTATTTCTCGGGGAAACTTAAGTGAAAAACTTACCAAAGCACATCCTGCCTGGTCCCTCCCCACCTCACCTCCCGTCCTTCCAGTTCTCCAGCCTCCACTCACCTCCTTGAGAAGCTTCCTGCTCTCCCGGTGGCATGTTTGGAGGATGTTTTTAAGTATTTGACAGTTCTTCCTGAGGAGGGAAAAAAGGAAAGAAACACTGTGGAGTGGTTTGAGGGTAAATCCCTTTTGTTTGAAAACCCAGAAGATCCAGACAGCCTGGATGAGCATTTTCACTGTGTCCTCTGAGCCCTGAGGTGTCTGGGACTGGGGAGGGGGCTCTCCTTTTGTCACCTGGGGCCTCCATTCTCTTATTTTCTCAGCAGATGTGTTTTAAATAGTCTTAATTTCACGTGGACAGAGAGTTCTGTTGCTGAAAACACTTGAAAATCTTCAATTTGGTTCAAGCCATGATCTGTCACTTAGGGAAACTGATTCCTGAAGCAGAACCACTGGCCTAAGTTTTCAGAAAGACTTCAAGCCTGCCAACCAGGTCAGACCCTATCCCCAGGGTTTGCTGTCTCCCAGGAGGTCCCAACTGACTGAAGGGCAATGCCAGCCCTGTGGGGGGTGTCTGGTCCACCCAGGTGGTGCTCGCATGGAGAGAGGCCTACCCACCTGGACACCTGTCTCCACGTCTCTTTTAAACGTTGAATGGAGGGGCCCTGCAGAGCCCAGAAGATCGCATGGAGAGAGGAAAGGTTCCTCAGGCCTTGGCATTCCTGGGGAAGGGAAGAGAATGAGCTGTGAGGGGGAGCTGGAGCCCTGCTTCCTCTGGCTTCTGTCGCCTCATTGACGTCTCCTATCGTGGATGAGACAGCAGCTCAGGGACCCGGGAAAGGCACAGCTGGAACCTGATGAGGAATACTTCCAGGGAGGAGGATTTTAGCTCAAGCCAAGAAAGGAGCCCAGGAAGGGATGAGCTTCCCAGCACAGGGACCAGGAGTCAGGTCATCGAGGCCTGGCAGGAGGGGCCTAAGGATTGTGCAAAGGCTCAGACCACGGACTTCAAACATGAGAGCTGATAAAGGAGAAGGGGCAGTTCCCCCGACTCCAAAGAGGGGCTCCCAGGGCCTCCCACATCTTACCTTGGCCACCTGGATCCAGAGCTCCACCACCCTGGCCCTGTCCTGGGCCGTCATGCTCGGGTCCCCAATGCAGGTGGTGATGATACATTCGACCACTCTGTTAAAGTGGGTCATGGTGGCATGGATGGTCGGTGCCAGGTGCTCAATGCCCCTGTTGTCACCCTGGGACCAGATGGAGTCCAGGAATTCGTGGGGCCTCACTGTCTTGAAGAGCTCCTGGGGAGGACAGGGAGTGTCACCCAGCCCTGCCACAGCCTAGCTCAGCTTCCGCAGCCCCAGTCCCAGGCCAGGTCAGTGTGAGAGCTGGAGCTCAGGAAGCTGAGAATGTGGCCTGAGGCTTGTGGGAGTCCCTGGGTGTTGCCTGTGTCCCCTGAGGGCACCCAGCACAGGATGACCCAGGAACCCATACTGTGGCGCAGGGAAGTGGCATTTGCTCGCCGCCCAGTCTCACTTCCTCCAAGCACCAGAACTCGGCTCCTGCTTGACCATCTCTAGGGGCATCTTCCACCCATTCTGACCATCCTGGGGTCTGACTCCTCTTTCAGATGCACATTCCCCCAAGGCAGCAACAACCACGGGCTTTGTTTGTCTGCCTTGTAGTCATGTACACATGAGGTGCCTAATTAGTGCTGAGGCTGTTGAGGCCTCCTGGGCAAATGAGTGAACTACCCAAGGACGAGACAGCACTTCAGTGTGCTCCCCTCCCCCACCAAAGCGCAGACTCTGCCCAACATCCTCTCTGCTCGCCCTCATCCACCTGCACAGCCACTCTGCATGGCAGCTGTTCTCAGAGTCCACCCCTACTGTCCACATGAGGACAGCAAAGGCTGGGGAGTTAAGAAGGCTGCTCAGGTCACATGAGGGTAAGTGGGGAAGCAAGAGGTTGGACCGAGATCATGGGATTCTGGATCAGGAAATGGCAGGTCTGGGGCAGCTGATGGCACAGGGAAGGCCGGCCCCACCTGCCCTGAGAGCCCCGCTGCTCACCACATCCATCAGTGTCAACTGCTCTGCCACCAGCCGGGGAGGGAACTCCAAGAAGTCAGGCTTCTCCTCCCTCAGCAGGTTCTTGGTGGTCACGTCCCAGGGGCAGGCAGGCTCTGGGGCTGGATCTGGCTCTGCTGTTATCTCTCCAGGTGGAGGGAGGATTCTCCCTGGAGCCAATGGTCCAGCTGGCTCCAGCTCAGGAGCTGGCACTGGGGCTGGAGCTGATGTTGGTGATGGCTCTGGCCCTGGAGGGACTGATGGAGGTGACACTGGCTCCAGCTCTAGCACAGGTGGTGGAACTAGAGCTGGAGCTGGATCTAGCCGTGGAGCTGGCCCTTGCTCTGGCTCTGGAGCTGGAGGGAGCTCTGGAGATGGTACTGCAGCAGGAGAAAGAAACAGTTTCACTCAAGTAGCTGACTTCCCCTGTCCTGTCAAAGCCAGGAAAGACCCCACTGCCTTGAAGTGAACCAAGCCTCTGAACACTCTGCAAATTGTCATCCCAGACTGCAGTCGCCTCACCTTCCAGCTCTGCCTCAATGGGCCGTGGATGCTCCAGCTGGACCTGGAGAAGGTAGGCGTGGCCCTGCAGCCCCGAGCCAGGCAAGCTGAGATGCAGAGAGGCCAGCTTCATGCTGAAGCAGGGATAGTGCAGGAGCTCCCAGAAATCCTGCCCTGGGTCCAGGCAGGTTCCCACCAGAGAAGAGATGGCACTAGGGGAGGCAATTGGGCAACAGAGTCAGAGGCCTGGCCTTTCCCTCCACACTTCTCACCCAAGGCACCCTGGCTTGGGACTGGGCCCTATGCCTGCCCCTCTCCATCCAGGTGAGAGCCACATGGCAGCCCTGACCCCTGTGAGGCTGTCCTGGCAGTGGCAGGCCTGCTTATCCAGCAGGTTGACACAGAGTCTGTTGTGACTCTCTTCCCACTGACACTCTTCTCCTGAAGGTCTGGGACACAGCCCACCCCAGCCCTCCATGCACTTGTGCAACTGGATTGAGCACTGAGACAGATTTGTGACCAGGTTGCTCACACACCTCCTGTTCTGGGCCTGGAGGCGGTGGTCAGAAGAGGTAGATGTGGAGAAGGGAGGCAGATTAAAATGGGTCTGTGGTGGGAATGGGTTTCTAGGGGAGAACTCAGCCCAGCCACCCCTCTGGTTCCCAGGGGTCCTGGCACCCATCCATAGCTCTTTGACTCCTGTCCTCCTGGAGTGGAAGCCACCGGACCTCTGCCTTCCCATGGGAATCAAAAGATGCGTGAGATGCGGCTTCTGACAGGCTCACCTCAGCCACAGCCTCCATCTCTCCCCCCACAGCTTGTTCTTTAGAGACAGGAGGCCGTCCTTCTGGACCCAAAGACCACTCACTTTTTTAGGTGGTCCTGCGCTCTGCCCTCCTGGCTGGAATAAGGGGAGATGCCTCCAGATGTAAAGGAGGCTATGAGGGCATCCCTTGGGATGGACGGTGGATGACAAGACCTGCGAATGATGTCTAATGTCAATGTCTGACTCTCAGACGGAAATTGAGGCCACGCATTGTGTCTCCTTCATTCACTGAGTTTACTGTCTCCAAATGTCCTGCATGCAGTAGGTGCTTAATCTACATGGTTGAATGAATGTAGTCCACCCAGAACCATCCCAGACACCTGAGTGGGCCTAGGGCCTCTCTGCTGCCCCAGAGATCCTTGACTGGCTACCCCAAGGAAAAGGACCAGGACCAGCTGGATGGAATCTCCAACTCCTTGACAGGGTGGTTTCCATGTGCTTTTCCAAACTCAGAAAGGCCGCATCTCAGAGATGGGTGAGGCAGACTACTTTTCACGGGGAAGAGAGAAATAAACACCATGAACAACCACAGCACGTCCACAGCCCTCTCTGCAGAGCCAGGCACCAGGTAAGCAGCCGCCATGGCTGATCCCATGAGTTCCTACAAGATCCCCATGAAATTTATCCTCTCCCACCCTACTTTTCAGAGGAGCAAACTGAGGCTCAGAGAGATTTGGTGACACTCCCAGGACACACAGCTGGCAGGGGCAGAGTCACCACTGTGCTGAGGAGGGAGTGGCCACTCACCTAGTAAACAGCTGGTCCAGGACCTGGTGGGATGTGTCTAAGGCCGAGTAGTTGACCATGAAGGTGGTGAAGCTAGAGATGTTCCTCCTCAGGAAAGCTGGTGCGATGGACTCTGTCAGCTTCTCCATCATGCCTGTCTGGAGGGCCCGCATCCTGCAGGCCTCATTGAAATTCACAGTGGACTCATCCTCACACTGAGGGAGAGGAGGAGGTACATACACTCAATGACATCATGGTGAACCAGCGGGAGGATTGAGGTGACTTTCTACCCTCCTGTGTAGCTGGTGGGAAGGAGTGGAGGTCCAGATTCCTTTGGGAGTGGGACTGTGGAGCACTCTAATGAGAAAACCCTGGGGGGTTCCAGGGGAGACTCAGATTTGAGTCTGCATTCTAGTAGTGCCTTGGTCATCTCAGAGTCCTGGGTATGAAGACCCCTCTGCACCCACACTCACCTCAGACCAGCCCTCTTCATTGATGGACTGGTGCACCTGTGTCCTCTCCAGGGAGATGGCGAACTGGAAACCATCTACCAGCTCCTCAACCATCACTTGGGTGCAGCTCTGCAGTGACAGTGCCCAGAAGTCAGGCCAGGAGGCATCAGGGGCCTGCCTGGACTTTGCCACAGAGGGAAACCCCACCACAGTTCAGGCACAGAGGGGCATCTGCATAGTCTCCATCAGGGAAGGAATGTGATGACACCTCGATGGCCTGGGATTCACATGTGGGTAGAAGAGCTTGGTCCCCAGCACTCACCATCCTCTCCTGCAGCCAAATCTTCAGTATGAACATGACACACAACCAGATCTCCACCATTTAGCTACCTGCTCCTGCTCAGGGTGGTTCCTCCTCATACTACCTTCTCTAACTCCACCTCCCACATACACACACACACACACACACACACACACACAATGAGGGTCAAGGGGTGTGGGGCTGTCCATTTGGGATCACAGTTGTGGCCTGACCTAGAGTGGCCTGCCCTGGGCTACGCTGTTACCTGATGGTTCCTCCTGCCAAAAGGCCACAGACATTCGAGGTGAGGGCTGAGCCAATGTCTAAAGCGACTTAACATGCTCTCATTCTTGGCTTTCCGGGGGCCAGAGCCTCGGAAAGTCACGGGACAACACGAGAACATCCTGCTGTGTCGAGTGTCTCCACTCAAATGAACTGGACAGGAGGCTGTGGTTACAATGTGGGTGCCTGGTAACCAGAGTTCTAAGTTCTGTTGGGGGCTGTCACCAAGGAAGTGAGGTCACTTCTTCAAGGTTCTATTACTTGGCCCCTTCCTTCAATCAGACCCACCCAAAGCCCCCGCTAGGCTGTTGGCTGCTCTCCCTCCTTGCCCATGTCATCTCCATCACTGTACACAAATATCCATCACCACCCTCCCCACAGCTCCTTGGGAGTGGAACCAGTGGCCAGCTTTGAGGAGACAGAGCTGAAGTCACACCTCTTTTATCCTACCAGTTCTGTGTCCTGGAAAAGCCACTGTGCCTCTCAAGATCTCCCCAGTCTCCCAACCTGCACAATGGGGATGGTGCTAAAAACAGCTTTCCAGGAACATCGTCAGGTGTATGGGAGATAATACCTACAACACCTGTGGATTGGTGTCACATGTGTCTAATGCTGAACCTCCCATCTATGTCAGTTCCATCTGTGCAGCCTCCACAAACCCCCACCCCATACTTCTTGTCACACATCATTGGCCTGAATTTGGTCTGGTCACTCTTACCTGCAAGAGGGGTTAGGAATTTTATCTTTTAGTTTGTTGAATTGCCACCCAAAATAAAACTGATTCTCTGTTCTGAATATTAAGGGAGAAGGTGAACAGTGGAAACTACCCATGCTCTCTCCCTACACTAACCTTCAAGTTGAAGGGGAGGAAATGAGCTTTTCAGATGAATCAAGCATGTATTTACCTACCACAGGTTCTTTTTTCTTGTTGTTCATTCATCCACAGAGAACAAGTAGTCTTGCTTCCAAACCAGAATGTATGAGACGTCCACTGCCCTCTGTTCCCAGCAGAGTGACCAGAACCAATTTGTTGGCTTTTATTTGCCTGGCCCTTGTAAGTAGATCTAAGAACATTATTTCTATGTCCTTCATAGAGTGGGTCTGGGAGGGTCTGAGGTTGTAGAGAATTGTAGGCAAATAGCAGGCTCCTGAAAAACTGAGTCAAATTTGAATCTCTGTAATTCAAAGGAGAGTGATATCAGCATCATGGTGGAAGAAGACACCTCCTGTTTTTCTACTCCTGCACTAACAATGCTTTGGCATCCATCCATAGACAAAAGTGCCTTTGTGGGAGAAGTGGGATCCAGCACCATATGGCAAGGGACCCAGAGGGAGTCTCACCCACCCATGCATCTGGTAATAGGCAGACAGACCTCGGTCCCAGCTCTGGACCCTGCAGTGGCCCGTGAACCAGCTCAAGCTCCTTTCAGCTGCTGCATGGAAACCCCTGAAAACACTGTCTTAGATCATGACACACAGAGGAGAGGGCCTTTGTGGAAGTCCAGGTTTCAAGAAGAGAAGTTCCAGCCCTCTGTTGGAGCACAAAAATATGAGTCTGGATGGGTTGAAGAGTTTGGAGGCATTGGCAGATAGGTACTCTTAGAGGGCTTTAAAGGATGTGGATCCTGTAACTGCACTGAGCACTCCATCAAGAAGTCTCCCATGACTTGTGGGGTATGCCTCACCCATGGATCTCCCCAGCTGGCCCTTAGGCACCCCCAGTGCTCTGCGTGCCTCACATACACACACCTCCACCCTAGGGCTTCTTCCCTGTGTATGCTCCCAACAGTGGTGGTTAGAGTGAATTTTGGAGGGCAGCTAGTGAGCACGTGCAGAAACTTGGTCCAAATCCTCAGGCCAGAGAGAGACCACAAACTTGAAGTTTCACACAACCTCTGGAATACAAAAGGGAGGCTGTCAGTGCCCAGCCTATTACATCACAGCATCAAGAGAATGCATACAGGCTGGAGAATTCTGCCATTAATGAACAAATTAAAAATGCTGAGATTATACTGGTATAACACATTAAAATACAAATGTATTATTGAAACATATATGAAGTTTAAAAAAATGACATTTCAAATGTTGGAAAAATTAAGTTTGAGAAACCTTGTAGGTGGTCAGTAAACATCTGTCCCTCCCTCCCTCTCCAGAGCAGCCGTATGTATATGTATAAATACACACACACACATATATATACTCCCTATAAGTTATATATAGAGAGAGACGCATATGTGCATGTGTGTCCACAAACACTCATACATATATATAATGCATGTACCTATGTATATCACATACATGTATGTATACATGATAGAATACTCACATGAACATGTGTGTATCTCTACAATTTCACCTTCAATAAGGTAAATTTCCGGTTTGTATTGACTCTAAATAACTCTGCATTTTAACTTGTTAGGTCTGTTTCGCTTTGTTTTCCCCAAACTTTCTGGTTAGTCCTCTGGGCACTTCTCAATTGGATAACTGTTATGTTTTTCATTCGTTGTTGTGCTTTCATTTTCTCTTTGTAATAAACATATTTGTTGAAATATGACATACAATCAGAATAGAGCACAAATCCAAGTGTAAAGATTGATAAGTTATCAAAAAGTGTACACATGTGTTAACACCACCCAGGCCAACAAACAGAACATGACCAGTTCTATTTATAGTAGATTAAACATGATATATATAATAGATAATAACCGCAGTTACCCAGATTATTATTTCTCCTTTTTCAGGAAGTAGCACACTGAATGGCAATGCATAAAGCAAATTTGGTCATGATGTGGCCTCCTTCAAAAATATAGCCGGATTTGGAAGGTTAATTTTTTTTAGGAATACATGATTTTAGTTCCAGAAAAAAAGAGGCTTGTAAATTTCCTTTCCTGTAATGACCTTGTAAGATTTTTGTAGCAAAGTTAAGCTATTCTCATAAAATGAATCAAAAAGTTTTTCCCATTTTTCCTGTTCTCTGGAAGAGCTAGACTCAATGTGTATTATTTCTCTCCTGAATGTTTGGTGGAATTTACCAGCAGAGGTGTTGGCCACGATGAAATGTGGGAATGTTTTAAACTATGGATTCAGTTTCTTCTTTAGATATGGGACTATTCAGATTTCTCATTTCTTCTTGAGACAGTTTTGGTAACTTTCATTTTCCTGGCAATTTGTGAATTTCATCTAAATGTTCAAATGTATTGACATGTTATTTATAATAACACGTGTGTTGTCAGGGAAGGTCTGGGGTGAATCTCCTGGGGGCAGAAGTCAAGCTCAACTCATGTGTCCCCGCAGCTTCAGGCACCTGGATGGTGGAGGGAGAGCTTGTTCTCATTGTAGGATGAGAGGCTGAATGCTTTTCTTTTCACCCTCTGCTCTCCATTCACACCAGCTCAGGAGACCTTGTTCCTGGCCAAGTTGGCGTGCAGGCAACGCCCCATGTAAATTCTTCCAGGCCTGGTGGATATTTGGAAATTTTTTTTTCTCAGATGTTCTCTTGACACCACATGGCAACATTTGTATAATATTCTCTCTTTATTTTCTATTTGAGTCAGTTTTGGTAATCACATTTTCAATTTTTATACTTTACAAGGCTGTGTCTCTTAGACTCCTAAGTGTTTTCCGTTTTAACTCATTCAAACTTCTCCCCGATATTTCTGACTTATGGTGATTCCTTCTTCATGGGAGCTCTGAAGCTCTTCCTAGCTCCCTGGTTGTTGATGGTGGCAGATACACGAGTTTCATGGGGCCGAAGTTTAGGCAGTTTGATTGCCAGCCTTCTGCTGCACCATTCTCAACCCACAGACACCGTGCTTCTCTGCTTGTCCCAGAGCCTTCAGTTGTAATTACTCTTCCTCCCCAGGGCTATCTCCAATCTCATGTTGATATTATTGCTGTTCTCTGAAGCATTTGATGATGTGTTCAAATGAACAAGCATTTTGGATCCTGAACCAAAGAAGCATTTACAAAACGCACTCTGAATGTGATCTGCTTTTCCATTCATTAAACTTTTCTCATAAACTTAATCACTTTTCTCCATGTGTGTGGAATTCAGTAAGGACGCTCCAGAGCCCAGGTGATGTTACTTGATTTAGCTATAAATTCTAGGGCTTCAGGAGAGCTGTTGCCACAGATGGAGTGAGTTGGCTGGGCATTCTTCCTTCATTAAGTGGTTGCATTGGATTTGAAGATAATTGTGGTTTGAGTCTTTTCCCTAAGGAGCCCCATCCCTCTCAGCAGATTTCAGTACAAGAACTATCAGTATGTTCTGGCCTTGGTTTTTGCCATTGAGAAAATCAACAGAAACCCCAATCTTTTACCCAACGTATCTCTGGGAGTTGAGCTCTATAATGTCCTGCACAATGAACAGAAGGCACTGGAGGGTTCCCTCATTTGGGTCTCAGGGCTGGGCAAAGACAACCCAAATTACACCTGTAGGAGAGAGAGCAAGTCTCTAGCAGTCATTACTGAAACAACATGTGCAATTTCTGCCCAGATTGGAACACTGCTGGAACTGTACAAATTTCCACAGGTAAGGCTGTGTGGTATGGGGAGACATGAAATCATGTCTACTTGAATGCCATTCTCAGGTGCCTGAAAAGGAAGAAAGGAGGAGACTGTGTTTATGCATCTCTCACAGGATGTAATATCCAAGGACGAGCGTATAGAGTCTTAGTGAGGTATGCACATTTCCTTTATTTGGCAGCCCTAAGCACTATGATTTCATCCATGTCCATTGATAACAAGGTTCCAGGGACCATCTGCTGTTGGCCAGATTGGGTCCCAATCCTGAGTCAACAAGTCATTTGCATGAACATCATTTGCAGTGATGCAAATGAACTGCATCAGAGGAGGCAATGTCAGGTGTAAGGTGCAAGTGTCAGAAAGGGTCCATGTCACTCAGGGCTCAGACAAGAACATTCTAGCATCACAGCCTCCAAAGTGCAAGATAGGGAGGGACAGCCTCCCACACCCAGGGCCCAGGGCAGCCACAGTGACCCATGCAGGGCTGCACACCAATCATGAGTGCAGAAACACCACAAGCCCATGAGGCCCTGCCTGGGGAAGCAAAAGTCATGCTGAATTTATAAGATTCCAAATCAGTAACTCAAGATCAATGCAGAAATAAAGTTGCATTTTTGATTTTCTAAAAATTGACCTCCTTTCCTTTTCCTCAGTTCTTTTAACCATGCTCATTCCGGGATCAATGTGTTGTGATGATCCACTTCTGCACCCTCAACATCGGTTTCCTCCATTATTAATGCTGTTGTGAGAATTTCCTCCCTTTCCTCACCCTAAAGCAGAGGATACTAGCTGGAAGGAACCCCTGTATTCGCCATCATGCCAAACATCTATGACTATGACAAAGGTCACACACACCTCTATGGCCCTGGAGCAAAGGGGATTTTAGGGCAGTGAAACCATAGTTCTATATGATTCTGTAATGGCGGATACATATTACTACGCATTTGTCAAAACCCATAGAATGTACAACACAAAGAGTGACCCTAATTCCAACTATGGACTTTCATTAATTATAATGTATCTGGACTGGTTCAGGAATTATAACAAATATACCACACTAAAGTTAGTAATTTGTAGTTAATAGTGTTATAGTAATAATGTTATATAAGTTATATAGATTACTAATGAGATGTTAATAATAGGAAAACTATGCTGGGAGGGATGAGGGGATATATAGGAACTCTATAATTTCCACTTAATTTTTCTGTAAACCTATAACTGTAAACCGTTATATGAAATAAAATCTATTTTTTTAAATCATATTTTCCTATCTGGTGGCCTCTAGCTACATGTCACCATTGAGAATTTAAAATGTGGCTAGTCTAAATTGAGATGTGCTGTAAATGTAAAATAAACTATGGGTTTCAAGGATTTTATATAAAAATATGAATGTATAATACCTCAATGATAATTACATATTGACTACATGTTGAGATGATAATTCTTTGGAGATGTTGGGTTAAATCAAATATATTAAGATAAAAAAATGAAAGGCTTACATGGCTACTGACTTGGGAATTGCAAGATGCACCACCACACACACACACGAGACTCTGGCTGAGGCAGGGGGTTCTAGGTTTTGCAACCACCTCATAAATTTATGGCCTCCCACACTCAAACCCTCCTCTCCTGACTTGGAGCAAGGCTATTGCTATGGGTTGAATTGTGTCTCCCAAAAGATATGTTGATGTTCTAATCCCTGGAACCTATGAATGTGACCTTATTTGGAAAGAGGGTCTTTGCAGATGTGATCAAGTTAAGATGAGGTCATTAGTGTGGACTCTAATCCAATATGACTGGTTGGAGAGGAAACAGCATTTCATGACAGAGGCAGAGATTGGACTGTTGCAGCTGCAGCCAATGAACACCAATGATTAGCGGCCACCACCGCAAGCTGGGGGAGTCAAGGAAGGGCCTGCTGATACTTTGATATCAGATTTCTAGGCCTCAGAACTGGGAGAGATTGAATTTCTTTTGTTTTAAGTCACCCACTTTGTGCTATTTGGTTACAGCAGCCCTGGAAAGTCATACAAGTATAAATGGCAGAGCTCATGTCACACAGGAAACATAAAACAGAGGCAGAAAAAGGGGGATTTATTCTCTTCCTTCCAGGTTGGAGTGGTTTCCAGAAAAACTGGTTGCTGTAGCAGAGGTCCCTGGTGTCACTGTGGTTTTTCTGGGGCCACAGGAGCTGGTGAAGCTGTTGGGCTGTTTGAGGAGACAGAGATAGTGGTATGCAGAGCCCTAACTATTATGCTGGAAATTTTGGAGATATTTGTGATTCAAGAGTCCTTAACTGGGGAAAAGGCCGTCACAAGGTGATTGGAATCAGGTCCGACTTGCCCTTCCCCACTGTTGTCTGAGAAAAATGGGACCTTGTCCAATTCATGATGAACCAAAGAAGAACTTCCATGTAAGCTGATTTATAATATTGAAAATTTTCCAAACTCTTAAGTGTCTGTTGATAGGATGCTGGTTAAAGCTATTATAATAAATTCAAATTAAGTACTCTAGACATTAAAAATCAAATCGGAGTCTATTTTTGAGCAAAAACTAAGTTTAGCTATTATAGGATACCAACGTTGTGAAATGAAATTTTTATGTTTATCTACATAAGAGGAAAATTGGCTGGAAGACAAAGCACCAAAATATTAATAGGGAATATCTTTGAAAGATGAACTTACAGTTGACTCAGTTTTCATTTTTTTTCTCTTTGCTTACCTGATTTTCTGCTAAAATGATCATGCAATTTTGGTAATAAGGAAAATTGTGTATTGTTTTACATGACTAGACCATAATCGCTGAAGATTCTAATGAAACAGGTGGGAGAAATAAGGGATCAGGTGTGTCTCTGACTTTTGTCAGGAAACAGCGCTCAAATCTCTGGCTACAAGAGGAGTGCTGCTTTTCTGGGGTAAGGGCTTAAACAGCTTATTCCCTCTCCAAGGAGAAAATGATCTAACGTGCAGTTCAAGCCTGCAGATAAACTGCTGAACCTAAAAGACAGTTGTCTTCAGATCACTATTATAATCTCCATCTTCTTTTAGTCTGCTAAGCTGCAGCATCACCTTATCCATCCTGTGTCATCCATGCGCCCCTGTTGTTGATGGTGGTGGTGGTTGTGTGTGTGTGTATGTGTTTGTGTCGAGGTAAAGGTGAGGGGAGGGAAAAGGTCAAGGAAATAATAATGGCAAAGATGGCATCATAAAATTGAGACTTCACAAGTACTAGCCACCAGACTTAATCTTACATGCACCTTAAAATCCTGTGTCATTAAAATGTGACATTGGTGACAATCCCAACTAAATAAGAATACACCTCTAATTGTTGACTCTGTTTCACTCTTGAGTTTCTGTCCAACTTTCCTGTTTTGCTTTTTTTTTGGCAATACTTTATTTTCTAAAGAATGAAACTCCTAGGAAACAGTCCCTTAATAAACATCGAATCTGATTCCCAAGGGCCAATTATCCACTCTTATAATGGTCTCTCCACTATCAAAAATGTGAAAGGCCATTGGCTAGATGGAAATCTTGGAGTTATCCCAGTGGCACACTGTATTTCCCTAATTGAACTTCTGCACCTGGTTTGGCGGAAACTAAGAGACAGTACTGAACTCTGCAATGTGCAGGATGGCAAAAAAGGTCAGCCCCAGGCCGACTCCAAGACCCAGAAGGCATTTGTGGATGCCAGCTATTAACCTAAATTATCTTTGTTCCCTCTCAGGACTCTATTGCTTTCTTGCTTTCATTGAGATTCAAAAGTGTTCAACCCAAGGTTTGTTGATGGTGAAAGAAGTGGTTAGTACCTCTTGCATTTCTACAGCACTGGGTTTTCAACACAGTCCCTGTGTGTGATTTTATATTATCCTACAACCATTTGGAGGTAAGAAAGACAAACATTGTCCTCAACCTGTTTCCGATGGAGAAAGTGTGGCATAGAGATGGTAAGTGAGCTTCTTAAGTAATGAAGAGAATATCATACAGAGAATGGAGGCCAATGCTATTTGATCTACAGGGAGACAATCGTGAGTTTGAACCTCTGCTCCCATAGATACCAAGAGATGACCTTGGGAGAACATAGAACCTCTCTAGATTGCTTCTTCCTCAACTTGAAATGGGAATGATAATATTTACATGATATGGCTATTTTGAGGAAATGCAATAAAATAAATAGAACATCTGAATGACATTTTGTGGGATGCCTTATGTGTGATAAATGCTTAGTAGTGATAGGCATTATTTTAATCAAAGCTTCATTTAACTAGATTCTTCATGGCAAAATGAGATAAGGCAGATTGCTTCACTCCTTTATTAATAAATAACTTTATTACAAAATAATGCAAAATGGCATTTTGTCCATTGTTTCCATTATGTAAAAATCATGACCCGTCAAATGCTTCCGATACTCACTCTTTATAACCAGAAGAGAGGAATCTCACTGTTTCCTCACTTTCTGTGGCCATAGAGGGGCAGCTACAATAGGTAACATTTTTGCAATATTTTGCAGAATATATATGGCTCTTTTGTCTACTTGAATATACTTCTTTTTTTCCCTAAAAATAACACCTTAATCAAATGAGCATGTATAGGTTTTCATTGGAAAGTAAATCTACGATATTTGCATTTGAGTATTCCATTACTCGCTAAAATGGAAGCTGGTTTAGATTCAGAAAGGATATGGATTTATAGCTGATAAGGAAGATAAGAGGGTGCAAAATATTTGTACATAATTTGAAAATTACATGGAATCTAAAGACCAGAATTATCCATCAGTAGTTTCTCCTGGGAAAACCTAAAATGAGACCCCATTACAACTGCTGTTGTGTGTCCACAATGATGCGCGTGCACATTGAAACATGGTGCTGTAATAGCCTCCATGAAGGTTTTTCCCTAGTATGCCAGACTCTATCCGTCCTGCAATCTACCAGCTGGGAGACCAGGGGCAAGTGACTTCCCTTCTTTGAACCTCATTTTCCTGGTCACTAAAATGGCTTTAAGAGTTACTGTATGAAGAGGCCTGCTTCAATGATTAAGTAAGATAACACCAGTAAACTGCCTATTTCAGTACTCGCCAGAATAAGCGCACAATAAGTGTTGTTTCTATTTCCTCCGAATCAAACACTGATCATAATGTTGGAAATAAGATGACTTCTCTATTGCACACCAGCAATGAAGAACACTTCTTCAGAGGCCTGCAGAAGCAATGCATTAGTGAGTTCAGGACTCAGGGCTTACATAGGGGCTCAATGGATTCAGATCATTTCATCCTTTCCCCAGGTGGTTGGTCAAAGTGAAATGTCAGAAATCATACAAAATGGTATTCAAAGTGGTGTTTCTTCTTCAGTTGAAGATGGTATGTCTTTTATTTCTTTTCAAAAATACCATTTGGAAGAAAAAGTGAAAATGAGGTGAATTTTCTTGTCTTTCTCAGTAATAAAGTCCAAGGACAAAATGTATAGGTGTGAAGAGGGAGGAAAAAAGGAAGAAGACCAGAAAAATAAAAAGGAAAATAAAAGGAAGAGAAAAGAATTAAAAGATATTATATGGAGTGATTTTATTCAAATGAGTACATAATCTCCCAGGTGAACAATTTGGATGCATGTTTTGGCACACATTTTTAAAAATTTTTATTTACTTTATCATATGTTACAGGATGAATCTGTTTCTTTATAATTTTATCTCATTTGGATTAAATACAAAAGTTTCAATATCACAACTAATGAAATTAAAAGTAATTTAAAAATTAAATCCTATACAAATAAATCTGGCCCCTGAATCATAGCCATCTGCTTCCAGAGATGATGGAGAAAGGGTGTGAGATAGGACAATGGATAAGAAGATATGAAAGGGACTTGGATCTTGGGAAAAGGAGAGGAGATGGAGGGGATTAGAGAGAAAGCTTCATGAGGAGAGAGAAAATGAGTCATAGGTTTGTTGAGGTGATAAAGAAGGAAGAACTAGAAATAGAACTGGTGTTGAAAACAATCTGAGGTTTAAGAAGTCCAATATAAACCTGGGAATTTTGGCTGATGGAAAACCATGGCTTTAAATAGTGACAGGGTGACTCATGACACCTCACTGAGTTGATGTAAAAAAATGAAATAAAGGTCAAGAAATTCTAAATCAAGTCTTATTAAAAATTCTTAGGGTTTTCATCAGAGAACTCTTTTATTCTAGAAGCAGCTGAGATGCAGAGGTTCTCAAGCCTGAGCATCATCGTCATCCCCTGGGGAGCTTGTTCAAAAAGATTCCTAGCCCAGGACCCAGACTTAGATTCAGTAGGGCTGGGGTGGAGCCAGGAAATTTGCATTTTTAACAAGCTCCCAGGTGATGCTGATGCTGCTGGTCCAGAGACCACACCTTGAGTAGGACAGTTCAAGAGGATTGCTCCAATGTTTTCCAAAAGAGTTTGAGTCCCTGCTGAAAGAAAAATTTTTTTTTCTAATAACATAAGCTGGCATCACCAATCATGTTCATTGATCATCCATTGAACAAATGTTTACAAAGTGAGTACCACTTGCCGAGTGTCACACTCAGCACATAAAAGGATTCAAGTAACCAAGACTCAAGTTGACTTGAGGCAGCCCAGGGTCTAAACAGAGTTCCTATCCTCTCCTCCACTCTAACGGTTGTTGTGACTGTGAAAATGTCTCCACTACTTGTCCCCCAAATGCAACGTGCAATAACATCACAAAGGGTTATGGATCTACCACTGACACAGGATTTATATCATGTCCTGGAAGGGAGAATTTTACAAACGGCACAGAAGATTGCAACGGTAAGTCCAAATAGAGTAACAGCCTTCAAAAATCAGAACAGAGTTAGTTGCAGCAAAATTGAACCAGTTCCTTAGAATATGATGTGAAATTCTAGAGAAAACCTACCGAAGTGAGCAAAGATGCCAGGAAGAAAACAGGTCATAGAACCGAAATGTGACACCAGGCCTACAATTGATTTTTCTCTTTTATTGGTTGCTTTAAAAAAATAACAGTGAATGTTGAAAGTAGTCCACACCTTAGAGTCTTAACTCATTCTGCAATAACAGCCTAATAGACCAGGGTTTTCAATCAAAGCCCAAGGCCATCCATAGTTGGAAACGTTACTAAGCAGCTAGAGAAGCCTGTGCACATTATCAAATTAAAACCCAGGAAACAAATGGGAATCGTAACAGCATAACAGTTGACTTTTCCCATTTATCCAGTCCCTGTCCTAGATGTGGACATTGTATGAACAGGTTAGTCTTCTATTCCCATTTTGATTCTCTCTATGATACTGGAGAATTATTGCCTCTGTGCACAGCAGGCTGTTACTGTTAAGAATTCTCCCAAAGAACATACACTCAGATAATTTTTAAGCTCTTAATATCTTAGGAAAATCTCTTATCTCTTCAGTCCAGCTGTCCTTATCAGTGGCTCCCAAACCTGTATGCTGAATGAAATCACCCAGCGTTTTTCTGAAAACATCAGATTCTGAGTCCCAACTTCTCTGAAATTCGTTTTACTGGGTCTGAGATTTACTTTGGGATTTATATTTTCAACAATTATCTCTAAATATTTCTGATGCTGTCAGTCCACAGAAACATCTTGGGCACCACTGCCAATGGATAGGTGGAGCGTATACATTCAGCTGGTTTGATTATGAACTGTTTGCTCCATTCCACAGATGAGGATGAACGCCACTGACTGACCACCCCAAAATTATTGGACCTATCCAATTGGAAGCTACCTTCGTACCCCTCAACCTGGTTTGGCTCCAAGTAAGGGAAAGTCAAACTTCACACATGAAGAGGAAGAACGCACGGGTAAGTATTGATAAAGCCCAGTGCCTGCGGACCACCAGGAATGCATATGACGTCCAAAGTGTTAGGTTTATTAATGTGCTGCAGCAAAGTGCACCTCCCATTGGGAAGCTTCGGTGTCTCAGTAAGAAGATGCTAGAAGGGGCTTATTGAAGGGTCTGGCCTTATGCCACGTGGCTTTGAGGAAAGCTAAGGAAGCAAGGGTTTCTTCTGTAAATGGTCCTGTCAGGAAATGAGTGCAAGTTGATAACTGGATATTTTCACTTTCAGGTAGGAGAAGAGACTAATGAAGTTGGGCAAGAGTTGTCTTTGCTTCAGAAGCAGAAGCATCCGTGTCAGCCAGGAGAGTGGAATGTTTGGGAATTTGTCAGGAATGCAAATTTTCAGGCCCCAGCCCAGACCTACTGAATTGAAATCTGTGGAGATGGGACCCAGCAGCGTGTTTGAACAAGCCCTCCAGGCGGTGCTGATGCACACCAGAGTTTGAGAACCACTGCCTTAGCCCAGCCTACAACAGTAGTCAAAAAAGGTGGCAGGGGACACATCATAAAAGTCATGTCAAGAATTATTGCCCACCAATGCTGGTGATAGGTTACACTGTTTTATATAATAAAACAGGGACCGTGGCTAGTATAGGGAATAGTCTATAGAGATGGTATAAGGAGTTTGAGAGAAATATTCAGGAACATTTGAAGGTAAACATTCTTCATTAATGCTACTCTGTTTCCCTGGGTCTCCAAAACATTTTTTTTTTTTTTTTTTAGAAAACTTGATCCTGTCTCAGGTTTAGATACTTGATGCTACAGGAATGTGAGAAGAAAAATGGGGAGACGTTTTTTCATCTTGTAAGGTCAAATAGTTCCTGACCTTGAGGAAGTAACTCTCTCCAGCTTCTCTTCTATTTTTCATTCTTAGAAATCAACCCTAATTCTTCTCAACTTGGCAAAAATAAATTTTCCAGAGACTGTGAAGTCCAGGTGAGTTTCATACCGTCATCATCTTGTGAACTGGGCATGAGAAGGGGCAGACATAGAATATACTTAAGACTCTCGCAACATTTTTCAATATGTTGTGTGGTAGATATTTTTCCAAATACGAACCTAAATGTACCAGCTCTATTTATTCGTTAGATACCCGCTAATTTAAAATGCTACTTTTCAAAATGCAATGTGATAACTAAAACATGGTGAGGTGTGTATAGAAATTCTGTGTACTATTTTGCAATTTTTTTGTGAATTGGGTGGGGAAGTGACCATTAGCCCTATTGCAGCCCTGGAGCTGGGCATCCCACACACACATGAATTTAGTTCTTACACTCTCTGCTCTCTTCGTTTCACCTATTTTCTTATTTCCCTAACAGGAACAACATTTTTAATTAATGCAGCTTTATATGTTTTAATAACTCATAGGTCACGGCATTAAAAATTTTCCTTTTTTTCTGAATCTCAGTTGAGCATGCCTTTCTTTAATACTAAATGTGTTGAATGTCAGAAAATATCCCTCAAGTGGTCAATTCAGATACTAAATCTCTTATAACCGATTTTGATTTTTACATATTGACTTGTCCTGAGCAAACTACTGGCAAATTGTACTAACCATCTATAAAGGCATAATTAGCTTTAAGTCAACATCATGGTCACATGAACTATCAGCCACTCAAAGTCTTGGCTGCCCAAGTTAAATACACATATTTCTATGAAGCCCAGATCTCTGTGGTATAAAGAAAATGTCCACATCGCCATTCTAGTGTGTGTTTTACTAGCTGAATTTCACAAATTATCAGAATAACAGTAAATGGATTTGCTCTGACTTAGTGAGGCTCTCAAATCGGTGTGGAAATGGGAATGCAACACTCGCTTTAAAGGTTTGAAATCCTTTCTAATATTTTAATATCTTTTCATGCTTGGTGATTCTCAAACTTGACCATACATTAGAAACACTTGGAAGGTTGTACAAAATGTACTTATACCTGGGTCTCTGATGAATCAGAATCTCTGAGGTTAGAGCCCTATTGTCTATATAGTTTAACTTGTCAAATGATTCTAATATACAAGGGTGGTTGAGAACCATCACAAATGGCTCCCAGGGTTTCCTCTCAAGCATCTGGCTAGCAGGCCAGATCACTGGAATCCTAGTTCATTTTCGAAGGAGAAGGGAGCACATACAGAATAAGTATCCAAATCACTAGGAGAACGGGAGGTTTGGGGAGTTTTTAATAGTTAAAACTATTTCCAAAAGAGGGCCTGTGAGTCTGCACTGAGGATACTATGCTTCTCTCTCCTTCCACCCACCCCCTAAAAAGTTCCTCAATCTAGAAGCCCACAGACTTATATGTATTTGGCTTAATTCAGTAGGTAAACAGGTGAAAACAGATGTTCTTTTCTGGCCCAATATATGAAGTCACTGATATTTCACCAGATTCTTTTACCATATTGATTAACTCCATTCATTTTACTATTTTTAAATATAGTTTTTATTTTATTCTCTTGGTTAACAATGGATATTTATGGTAAGAGAATAGCAGACAGCAGAAGAGAGAGAACGTGAACAAGAAAAGCAAGACATACAGGAAAAATAATGACAGAAAGGACAGAATGTGGGACAGGAAGGCAGAGCTGTATTCATCCATAGTTTTTCGAGAAGCGACCCGATAACAGGAGAACAGAGTTACTTCCCACTAGGTTTGAACAACTGTGTTGATTTCCCAAGCATTCTGTTGCAATGCACCCATCATCTCGATATGTAGGAAGACAAGCATCCCAAAGACAAAATGCTCCCAGACAACATTTTCCTTGTTAAGAATCAAAGGTGAACTTTATTTTAAAAAATTACCGAGGTAATTTTAGGTAACAGATAAGGCTGTAACAGGTAGTCTAAGGGCTAATTAAATTATATAAAAACGTCTTGTTTTTGAGTTAGTATTTGGGGAAAAAAAGGATACAACTTATGTTAGAATGAGCTATAAAAGCAAGCTTAGGTAAAGTAAGACTTTATAGAATCAAATTAGTTTAAATTTAAAAAATAATCTCTTTACATTAAGTATCATCTTTTTGTGAGTGCACGTATTCTAAAAAAATATATAACTAAAAACACTAAATGATCCCTTAGGCCAAATTACCTTTAATATAAAAGTGAATAAGAATCATGGTAAGCAGAAATTGCAGTATACAAGGACAAGTAAAGATCTTCTTTCCTGTCACAGGAAACCCGATCTTTCACCCACACAACTGTCTACGCTTCACATTTATGTCTCTCAAAAGAGTTTAATGAAGTACAATTATAAAATGACAAAGCATCACAGTCCAGAGCAAGAAGCATGGTTGACATTAAATGAGGCGAGTGAAACTGGGGGCTGTTCGTGGGGAAACACTTCCCCAGGGCCACACTTCTTGGCTTCTTCAGCATGACCTTCTCGTATTTTCCATCAGGTATCAGAACATCGTTCTTGGCTCCTTGCTCTCTCTGCCTCCCTGGCAAACCTGGCTGCCCTCAGGGCCTCAGCCCCTCTCTCCCTTGCATTTTTCACTTTCTGACTCTGTCTGCGGATGTCCCCATAAGTTACGGGCTGTCTGTAGAGTGGCTGGAGGAGACCGAGACCCACTCCTGGGATCGTCTCTGCCCAGTCTGAAGACTGTGTGGCAGTGGGCTTGAGGCTGGGGTCTAGATACCCAGCACCAGCACAGCCCAGGGATTCACCTGGACCACCTGGTGCAATTATATTTAAGGTATTTGTGATATGGAAAGTACTTAAAAGTTCTCCTTCACTGCTGCAGGCCTGGAGTCCCTGCAGTCTCCTGTGTGCGCAGACTTACTGGGGCTTCTGCAAGGTCTCCTCCCGTTGACTGGACCTGACCTCAGTGCCAGGGTAGGAAGTCATCCTTGTAGCTGGCCTCTTAAAAATGCAGCTGGTGAGTCTTATAGGAAGTGCAGACATTTCACGGTGTCTCTGCTTGGTCTTGGATAAATGGACCTGTCTTTTCTTCTCTGAAGTCTGTGGCATCATATTTCTTTTGAGCTTCCCCTGTGAAAACAAAATGAAATGTGAAATTTGAATAAAATGGGGGATGCAGACTGCCAGCCATGGAGAATGTTCTCACCTCATTTGGATCTTCCACCCTCCTGTATCCTGGAGAAATATCTCTCAAACTGCCCTGTGCATCACAATCATTTGGAGGGTTTTTAAAACACAGATTGCTGGACCTCCACCCAAGGAGGCCTGGGGAGGGCTAAGAATTTGCACTTCTAAGTGTTCCCGGATGCTGCTGATGCTGCTGGCACAGGCACCACACACTGAGAACTACATCCTGGGACATCAAGCTGATATGAGTCAAGGGCAGAAAGGACTATGAAAACTAGATGCTTGTGTGCCCAGAGCATAGTAATTTAGTGCCTCATCTCTAATGAAATCACATTCCTCTCAGCAATTTGATGCTCACTTCACTTGCACACCCACGTCCCATCATCACTCAAATATTCTCCTGTTCATAAGTAAATAACTCACACACACCATATTCCCATCACACAGTTCTACCCACTGTAAATAACCATTTTTCCTCCCCTGACTCTTCCTCTCTCCTCCTACTCCTCCCTGTTAATCTGGACTCCACCATCTGATTTAACACAACAATTGATGCTTCTTAGCAGTCAATCCTGCTCTCACATTTGTTCCACATCCACACCCTCTTCTAGGTCATCCCATCCATTTCCCTGGCTTCAAATACCATTAGTGAACTAGAAATGCCCATAGAATTAGCACAGATCTGGCTTCAACCCTGAGACCAAAATACTCATCTGCCCACTCACCACATCAGTGATAACTCGATGACTCAGCTCACAGTGAGCAGGTCCCAAGATGAACCAACCAGTTCTCCAAATAATCACCCATATCTCAGGGTCCCCTAATCTCACTTGTTGGTACTGATATCCTGTCTACACCTGAGTGTCATTTTGGACACCCTGCCACCCCACACTGGTACATCAATGAACCATCCGTCCACCCTCCTGAATCCACCCAAAGATTCTGCACTTTTGAATAATTCTTGAGCATCTTTCAGATTCCTACAAAATACCATTTCCACAGAGTGACATTTCCTGATCCAGCCATGTAATGTCACATTTTCTCTGTTAATTTTTAAAATTTTTAATTGTAAGTGTATTATCATCTATTTCTCTCATAGTGTTTTTCTCACTAAATTAGATACTCCATGAAGTGAAGACTAATGTGGACTGTAATGTTTTACACTGCCGTATTCACTCATTGCTTTGCCCTTAGAGAGTGCACAATATATTTATCGAAAGAAATTTTTCAAACTCCAAAAAATACTCTCTAAAATTTTCAAACAAATTCACTTGACTGCAGTAATACAAGGATAGAATCTGTTTTGTGGTATACTGCAATAAGTTATCACTAATATTGCAAATCCTTTCTGTCTGTAATCCATTATAAGACTCTAGCCACAATAATCTATTTAAAATGTAAACCTAATCAGTGCACCTTTCCTTTACAATCTCTCATTTCTGTCTGCAGATACTTTTTGTGTGTGGGTGTGTGTGTGAGGAAGATCGGCCCTGAGCTAACATCTGCCAATCCTCTCTTTTTTTTTTGCTGAGGAAGACTGGCCCTGGGCTAACATCCATGCACATCTTGCTCTCCTTTATATGGTACGCCACCACAGCATAGCTTGACAAGCAGTGCCTTGGTGCAAGCCCAGGATCCGAACTGGCAGACCCTCGGCCACCTCAGCAGAGCATGTGCACTTAATCCCTTGCGCCACTGGGCCGGCCCCCTCAGATACTTTTTACAAGTGAAGTCATAAATCTCACTGCATCCCTGTTGTCCTGCCATAATCATTAATACCATCCCTTTTACTTTCCAACATGTCCCAGTGTGGAGGGAAAATTAGTTGATCCTCCCATTTATAGAGCACCTATTATAAGCCAAGTTATGTACTAAAACCCATGATCCAGAATTTAACTTAAAAGTCACTGCCCCTGTTTTTTTTAACCTTGGAGAAAGGAATGAGTTAATAAAGGGACTAATCAATGTGTAATAGGTATAATTAGATCCTGTAATAAACAGTAAGGGCTACACAGAGATACAGAGACACAGAGAGGGATGGAGGAAGAACAGCAAGGAGGGATAAAGGGAAAGAAATTACCTACAATTATTTCATTTATTTATTTATTTTGTGAGGAAGATCAGCCCTGAGCTAACATCTATGCCAATCCTCATTTTTTTTTTCCTGAGGAAGACTGGCCCTGTGCTATCATCTGTTCCCATCTTCCTCAACTTTATATGTGATGCCACCACTGCTTTGCCTAACAAGTGGTGCCTCAGTGCCTGCCCAGGATCTGAACCCAGGCCACCAGCAGAGGAGCGTGTGCACTTAACGGCTACTACAGCATGGGGCCGCCCACCTACAATTATTGATGATGAAGAGATTAGGGAAGGACTAACTGATGAGGTGATATTTGAGCACAGAACTGAATATTTTTTAAAAAAGACCAATCACATTGTGGGTAAAAAATTTTCCAGAGATGGGAGCAATGTACACAGTGCAGAGCTGAATATTACTTCCACTTCCCAGTGATGTTGTTGGTTAAAAACAAAACAAAACAAATGTCTGGCCTATTATCCCAAGAAAGCTCCCTATGCAGAAAAGTACAACACCTTGATCATTACTTAACAAACATTAACACCTAGGAAACAACTTTCAATAAGGTATCTTCTTGTTTTAAGAGCTACTGCCTGCTCACTTAAAGAGGTTTCACAGAAGGACCAAGTGTACAAATGGACACTCTTGCCATCTGTATGGATTCCACACTCACCAAAATAGGCTGGCTTGGAAAACAGGCCGATGCAGGTTCCTCCATGGCTGCAGAGTTGTCCTGCTGACCCCACTCCTGATGTGCAGACAGCCCGTGGATTGCTGGAAAATGCAGTGAGTTCTGCCTCTGATTCCCCTTTTATTGCGGAAGGGAGTGGATAATCCAATCAGTGGATAATCCAGGGGAGACATCCTGTCTCTTATCAATGGGATTTGAGAGATTCCTAAAGCTTTATATCTAAACACAAAAATGTTGGGTTATTGACACTGTCAGATACTGTTGGTAGATAAAAACATTTAATACAATTGTGTGGGGAGGTGGTATTTGCAGTTTCTATCAACATTTTAATATTTCCTTTTTCTTCCACTGGATACCTTCTGTAAAAATAGGAATGGAAGTTTATATGTCCAAAAATATCCATACAACTTATGGTTTAATAGGAAAAATTAGAGACTGTGTAAACGTTTATCAATAAAGAATGTCCACAATATTTATTAACAAGTCTCTAGAATATATCACACAGCCATTAAAAAGAATTTAGTATTTTGTGCATTTACATCTCAGGTAATTTCCAGTAAACTTGTTATTATTTCAACCGTCTTACTCTTTCCCTTCCCTTTGACCTGAATAATTAATGTTCCTTTACTCTCTTTACTTCACTGATGTTGATTTAACTCATTTATTATTCCATTATTTCCTCTATAAACTTACTCGTTGAAATCATATAAAAATCTTTGTTTAATTGCACTAATGTTTAAATCCTGAATCCTTAATACAGTCTAATATGAATAATTACTTTTACCTCCTCCCCCAAATGCTAATACCTTCAACACTTTCAATTCTATTTTTAAGCTTCCTGACATTTGTATTACTGTTTTCATGCATTTTATTCTCTATATATTTTAATCCCTATGAGAGATTTCTAGAATTACTTCACAAAATAAAATTCATTTATATTTATTTATAAATTGTCCTTTCCTTTCCTCTTCAGTCCTTCTTGCATTCCTGGTTTTTAACCTGGGATCATATTCCTTTGGATGTGATAACTCACTGCAGTATTTTGTCTAATTCAAGGCTACTAACAATGAAAAGTTTCACTTTAAGTTTTTCTAGAACATCTTTATTTGGGGCACTATTGCTGCTGGGTGTAGAATTCTGGTTTGATGTGAGATTTCTTTTAGCATTTTAAAAATGCTGCTCTGTTGATGTCTATCTTATTTTCTTTATGGTTAGAAATCACCAATTGGACGTTTTATTGCTTATTTGGCCTCTATAGTCCCTAAAATCCTTTACATTAACTTTGGTTTTTAGACCAAGGTTTGGTTCATTAATATTCCCTGTGTAGTCACTCTGCTTAGGGAATCTTGAATCAATTGAATCTGTGGATTGATGTCTTTCATCAACTTGGAACACGCTTGTGTATTTTCACTTCTGATATCTATTCCTCCCCACGTTCTGTCTACTCCCCTTGTAATCACAGTCCATGTGTCTTCTAATTCTACCCTGAATTTTCCAATGTCATTGACCCTATGGTTTTCTTGGGAGATTTGCTCTTGAACCGTCTTCCATTTTAGTTAACCAGCCTTTTGCTGGAATCAATGCCTTCTTAACTCCTTAAATTCTTAATTTCACTTCTAACATAAACACAATATAACTAGAATTTTTTTAAAAAAGAGATAGCAGAGCAGTTTGACAATAAGAAGAAAATGATTTCCATTTGATACAATAAAACTCAAATAGATAGGAGAAAATTATATATTGGATCATATTAAGATATATGAGGAGCCAGTATTCATCAAAATTCACCAGTAAGACCCAGTGGGTGGAAAACCTGAGTATCTTGTTCTTTGTACTGATGTGGACTACATTTTGAAATGATAATAATTGTATTTCTTGGGTTAAATAAAAATGTTATAAAATCGAGTTTCATCTGTTTGTATTTACTTTCTGTAATATGTGTGCTGGAAAATTTAAATGACATAGGTCACGTTGTGATATCTCTGTTGGTCTTGGTGGGATAGAGCCATGATGTGATGGTTAACTTTAGGTGTCAACTTGACTAGACTCAGGGGTGCCCAGATAGACTGTGAAGCATTATTTCTGGGTGTGAGCTGAGGTCAGACCTCTTTTTTCCTACCAGTTCTGTGTCCTGGAAAAGCTGCTGTGCCTCTCAAGATCTCCCCAGTCTCCCAAGCTGCACAATGAGGATTGGGCTAAAAACAGCTTCCTAGGGACCTCATCAGGTGTATATGTGATAATACGTACAACACCTGTGGGCTGGTGTCACATGTGTCTAATGCACACACTTAGAGATGGATGAAGTACAAGGAGTAGGACATCACATAGAATACCAGTCAGAACTTCTCTAGGTCCCAGATGTGTGATATTTGGTAAGTCACTGCCGCTCTGAGCCTCATTTTCAGGTCTGCATCCTGAAGGGGCTGAAATTAGAGGAAATTCAGACATTGTGATCCACTGGCATTAAACCTTCCACGGTCCCCTGTTTTACTCAGAATCAGTCACAAGAGCCTCATGTTGGCCTATGTGGTGGGAGCCTCCACAATGTTCCCAATGCTCCCTGCCTCCTGGAGTGCACATCCTTGTGTCACCACTAAGTGGTCAGTATCTGGCTTCTGAACAACAGAACACAGCCAAGGTGATGGGATGTCACTTCCAAGTTTTAATTACAAAACGTCTGTCACCTCCCAATTACTGGCTTAATTAGGTTCCCTACTTACCTCCCTCATTCTGTTTCCATCTCTCTCTCTCTCTCTCTCGCTCTTACTCTCGCTCTCGCTCTCTATCAAATCACCAGAACTGGGAGAGCAAGTGCTGATGTTTTCAGTTGCACTATGTAGAGGCTCCATAGGAGAGAACTGAGGGAGTGTCCCGCCAACATACAGACAGGAGCTCACACTCTCAGTCCAAATGGATCCTGACAAAACCCATGTGAGTGATCTTGGGTGGGAATCCTCCCCCATTTGAGACCTGTTGAGACCACAGCCCCTGCTTCACAGAGACTTTGAGGCAGAGGCACCCGGCTAAGCCATGCCTGATGCTTGGCTAACAGAAATTGTGAGATGTTATATATTTGTACTTTATAGGTGGCAGGTTTTGGAGTAATGTTGTCACAGAGGAACAGAAAGTAACAGTCTACCATGTCCCAGGATCCAGCCTGATCACCCTCCTCTCTTCATTCCTTTCTCTTCTCAGGCTCCCTCAAGCCACACTGGCCACATTTCTGACCTTCCCTGGTCAAACTCGCTTCTTCCTGTGAGTCTCTGCACCAGGGAGCCTTCTTCTTGACACACTAACTGTTCCCAGACCTAGGAAGGGTGCTTACACTTGTCATTCTGGTCACAGCAAAGGTCTGAAATGCCTCAGGGCAGCCTTTCAGAACCTCCTAGCACAGTCTCTACCATCACAGGTCTCACATCCAGAAGAGCATTACATGATTTCCTCCTTCTTCCTCCCATTGAGATAAAATGAGTGCTTGAGGAAGGGCTGTCTGCTTCGGCTAAAGCAGAGGCAACTCCTTCTGGTTATACCAGGCACACGACTGTCTCTTCCAGGCCGAATTTTTCCCACCATGAGTCCACTGTTTAAGGAAACCGTCATTCCTTCTCTTTCATGGGTCTGGTTTCCCCAAGAACACAGTGAACCATCCCCTCTCCCTCTGCTGCATCACCATAAACCCACAGCCAGAACATAAGCACCAGGTTAAAACACCACCAGATCTTGAATTCAGTCACTGCTAAGACCCTCCCATCAGTGTTGTCATTCAATGGTGACTCCTGACGACACCTTTCCTCTGAGACCCACTCCCAGCCTGTCCTCAGCTTCTTACAGTAACACTGAGATTTCCTCAGAGTCCTCCCAACCTGGGCAAGAAAAATTCTGAAATGTTCTCTGTATTAATTTTCAGGGACTGGGGACATTGGTAGATGTAATTTGAGTGTGTATGTGCAGTAGTTTCTACGCAGGTATTCTATTTTTCAGACACAGATAAAATAGTGTGACTACTCAATGCACCAAGAAAATGGATAACTGTTCAAATTTTTTCATGATGTGAAGTCTTTAGAGAGTAAATGTCATGGTTAAGAGCACAGACTATGGAGCTAACTCCTCATGTCCAAATTCCAGCTCAATCCCTTCCTAGATATTTGTATTGACCGAGTTATTTACCTGATTGGTGCCTCAGTTTCTTCATCTCTCAGTTGGCAATAATGATCAGCATACCTACTTTGTAGGTTTATGGAGAGTATTAAAGGAGTTAATGTTTGAAAAACGCTTGGAACACCTAGTATATTACCAGTGCTGTAGCTATATATTATAAATAAAATTTAGAAATTCTTCTGACACTGCCTGTGAGCCCCAGAGGGTGAGACTGTTGCCTGGATGTATGTAGAAAGCACTCCATGACAAACGATGAATAAATGAGTGAACAACATTGGCGAATGCATTACCAATGTCACCTATGTCACCCTACAGGCATTCCCAAGCCAAACTACATGCAGACATTCCTGCTCTGTCCTGCATCACATTCCCTGGAGGAATCACTGGGGCTTCTTGGACCTGGTAACGGTGCCCACTAAAGGTTCTTTTCTGTCAGCAAACCCCAGTCTTTGTCCAATTGCTGCAGCTCACAGGGTCTGCACTCTGATCCTTTTCTTCACTCGAGGGAGACGTGCCATCCCCAGAGCTGGGCCTGAACTTTGGAGAAAATGTTTCCCTGGCCTGGGGCAGGTAGAAGAGCGCAGGGACAGAGTGGGATTTGGGGAAAATCGTCCAGGTGTTGTCAGAAGGGATGGAGGCAGGGCATGTGTCAGCAAGGACTGGTCTGGTTGGTGGGCCTTGGTGGTTAAATAGTAGGGGGGCTGGGAAGTTTTGTAGGTTCTAGCATAATACAATCACTATGACGGTCATGAAATCAGAATCAGCCTAATTAAGAGTCCAAATTAACCTAATGTCAGCTGTTCCCTGACTGGCTCTCTAATCCAGTAGTGACTTATTTTAAGGGTTGTTCATGTTCTGTCATCTCCTTTTCATTGATTGGCTGGAGTAATTATTCTTTACATAGCCTGTGTATTTTTACATAGTAAAGAAAAAAGGAGTTTTAAAACAACCCTCCTTGGAAAAGTCTCCATAACATATTGAATTAATAACAGAAGCCATGACAGGAAATTCACCATATATCTGGATCTTTAGTCTCTGGTTTTAGATCTTCCTAACTGGTAAATTACCTTGACTTCTTACTTCTTTCTTGAGGTTAGTTCACTTAGGACTAAGTAAGAATGCAACCTCATGCCATTTGAGAAGTAGTGGTGGGACTCTAGGAGGATGTGTGTTTCATTCTGTCAGTGTTGTGTGTGTGTGTGTGTGTGTGCGCGCATGTGCGTATGACAGTTTTTGTTGCATCTTGCAGTGTGGGCCAGTGTAGACTCCTTTTCTAGGGAAAAAATTTCCCTAACCACTTTCTCTGGGCTTTATTTTCGCTGATGGCTTCACTGGTGCTGTCCAATAGTAACATTAAGCACTCTATATTATGGAATTTAATATCTTTTTAGTAGCCAGATTTTAAAAAATGAAAACAAACAGGTGAAACTAACTTTAACAGTATATTTTAACCCACTATAACCAAGATATTATCATTTGTGGGTGCAGTCTATATAACATTAATAATAAGATAGTTTACATTTTTTTCCTGGGTTTCATAAATCCAGTGTATACTTCCTACTTACAGCACAATCTCCATTTTTAAGTTGAGTTTTTTCAGACATAGATTCTCTGTACTGAGATTTAATGTTCACAGTTGTCAAATAAGAGTCACATGTCTAAGTTGACCCAAACATATTTAAGAGTTTTACACTTGAAGATCATGTGAGATGAATCATGAGAAGTTCCTATTGAGATGGGTAACAAAGGAGTCATTGTGACGTTACAAGGGAAATACCCAGAGAATGGTGAGGGCAGATGGAGTGTGGAGTGGTCTGAGGAGGTGGTTGGAGGTGAGGCCACAGAGATACATGATGTAGATGACCTTTGCTCAGTGGTTCACAACTGAGGGGAAGGAGTAGAGAGAGCAATTTCTCTGTGAAACATCAGGCAAGTTAAGGGACCTCGAATATGTATGAAGGAAAAAGAAAAGTGGGGACTATTTGAAAGAAACTTTGTGAAAAATCAAGGAGTAAATATGCCAACACATGAAAAGGAAGTAAAATTTCCAGGCATTATGGATGCTTCCCAGTTGATGCAGATGATTTTGGATTTACAGTGGTACCAACATAATCACGTTGTATGCTTTTCTTAGCAGTTATCAGAAGACCAGCAGTAGTTAAGGTATCGCAGATAACAGGGATCTTTTGAGTTTCAGGTTTTACAAGGCAGATATTATGAGCAGTCAGGAATTTTGGATCATTTCAAGGGAATTATTGAGATTATTGACCATGGAATCCAGGAATGATAGAAAAAGGAGACGAGAAATTGAGGTAAGGATATGGAGACCTGGCATCACTTGCATCTTGAGGAACAGGTATCTGCTGTATGAGTGTTTGAGTAAAAACTGGAAATCAGGAATTTCTGGTGGGTGAATATGTTTTCTCAGTTATTTATTATTGAACAAGATCATTTGGGTTGATGGAAACATCTGGGATATGAGAGTGAGTCACTAGGAGTGGGGTGAATGATCATTTCACTACTGATTTAATCTCTAACGGAGCTATGAACACCAACTGGTCAATGGGTTAATCAAATGAATAATCATATAGTACAGAAGAATGGTAGGATTTGGGATTTAGAAAAAGACTGGAGACTGTGTGTCCTGACAGGGAACACCAGGGCTTTTGTGGTTGAGAGTGACAAGGACAAAAAGAGAATCAAGTCATACTCATAAAGGAGAATGTCTACAAGATGGAGGAGAAATGACCTGCAGTAGTCCTGAGTTTTGACCTCGAGCTTTCTGTTCTTGACCCAAATGTCTTTGATGATGTCCCAGGGCACAGGTCAGATAAATCCCCACAGGGGGAGAGGGAGGGTAGAAGTACAAGACATCTGAGATAACTGTCCTGAGAAGGCAGACTTCAATCATCACTCTGATCCACATTCACAATTTATTTTTATAAGGTAAGAGGAAAAGAAGTATGATGGTCAAATCATCACAGAGGAAGCGACATGATTGTGGAAACCAATCCAAACCAAAGCCTGGTTTGAGCATCTCCATCCCTTTGAGGATGTCCAGTTACATATTCAAGAGGCCAGTTACTAGAATCACACCCCATCCTGGCAATGAGGTCAGATGCCTTGGAGCAGCCCCAACAACTCTGCTGGCAGAAGAGACTGCAAGGTCTGCAGGCCTGCAGAGTGCAGGAGACCTGTTAACTCCTTTGGACCTTGCCAAAGCCCTGCTGAATCTTGCACCCAGTTGCACAGGTGCATCCCTGCCAGCTGTGCCCACAGGTGGTCTGAACTCCAGTCCCATGCCCACCCCTGCCCGGTCTTCAGATTCGGCAGAGATGATCCCAGGAGCTGGTCTGTACATCCCACAGCTCCTTTGCAAACAACTTCTGGTGACTGAGGAGGATATCAGGAAACAGGAAGGGAAAGTGAAGACGGCAAGAGAGAGACTGGCGGTAGCACTGACGCAGACAGACTCGCTAGCGAGGCAGGGAGAGTGAGGGGCCAAGAAGGACGTCCCGACAAACACGATGAAGAAAAGACAAGACGGGGCAGACGACATGGAGCTCACACTACATGAATGCCTCTGCAGGGTCCTGATGTCTTCTTGCTTTGAGCTCCTGAAACTTTAATATATACCAATACTTTTCTTTTCTTCAATTCCTTTGCATGACAGAGGATACAGACAGTGATCCTTCTGACGTGAGAGATTGGGTTTCAGGTGAGGAGAGAAAGGAGATCTTTCCTTCTCATTTTGTTCTCTCATTTTCCTTTCCTGAGTGTTATGCATTTGTATTTTAAGATCAACAGAGAGTTATCACAGTCAAGGGATTCTTTAGAGTTTTGCCCTCACAGTCACAGAGAAAACCTACCTAGTCCAAATGGATTGTCCTTTTTGGGTAATATTGCAATAGATTCCAACATAATATTTCACTAAAGAGCTGTTATATCTGTCTTCTCAAAAAAGACACCTACTTCTCGGTCTCTATTTTTCTGGTATTTGTTGGATGTTGAATCACACTTGCACATAATGAAATACTGGATTTGCCCTTTTTTAGATTTATATGTGTTGGAAATTTGATTCATGAAAATTGATATGCCATTGCGGTATCATGCTGTCAGGAGAACGACTGTTTTCAGCATCACAAGTCTCACAATAAGCCAGTGTGTTGGGATTTGTCTATTTGCCTGATCGAGTACGTTGCACTCTTCAAATCCTCTTTATAATTACTTACTTTTACCCCACAGATTTATCAGTTTCTGAGAGCAATGTGTTAAACAATAATAGAGTATGTTAGTATTTATATCTTCCCTAAAAAATGAGTTATTTTTTAGCTAAATCTTCTCTCCTCTATTCTTTCATGTGGTAACCATCTGGAATTTTGGTTCGAATGTGTTTTTAATGTCTTGTTTTAAAACTAATACTAAATTAGACAGACTGTTTTTTCCTTTCCTCGTGACTCCTGTTATGTTTTCCTGGGTTCACATTTCTTCTTCCTGATGTACATTCTTTACCGGTTCTTTCACTGCAGGCCTGTGGGAGGTCAACTTTGAGTCTGTTTGTAGGTCAGATAACGTCTTTCTTTCTTTGACGCATAGTTTGAATACATGTTTAATTTAGCTTTGTAGTAATTTTTTTCCTTCATTGTCAAGTTATTTAGTATTTCTGAGCCTCCATATCTTTAGCTTAAAATGGGAATAAAACCCTAAAAATGGTGACTGTAACTGAGATAATACACGCAGAGCTTGCCAGTCATGTTGCTTAGCAGAAAATAAATAGTCAATAATAGTAACTATTATTAATCATTAGAATGATATTATTATAATAATGTAATATATAATAATATATTAATTTATAATAATAATTACACATTAATTTATAATTATAATGTACAGTGTATAATGTATGCAATGTATAATAATATATTAATATTATTAATCACTAGAATCTTCAGAGTGTGCATTCTCAGAGAATCACTGCTTAAGATTGAGAATGTGAAGCTCACACACAAGAAGTCTGAGAGAGTGGCATGACTGTGACTTTAATTCTCAGCCCTTGGGTGTCTTCAGCTGTGGTCGTCTGCACAGTGTGCACAGATAATGTAATCTGTTCCCACAGACCCACTGCAGGACAGCGCAGCCTGCCTCACGCCTGGGATGCTCTGGGCTGCTTGTTGGGGAGCCTCTGCTGTGAGGCTAGTTGGACTCTGTGCAGAGAAAGATGAAAAAGGACTCTTTCTTTTCCCTCAGATTTCTCCCCCTGAGTTTAATTCACTTTTTCATCCAGAGCAGATACTCTCTTCCCAGAGCCTTGGTGTTACTCTGGGATTCAGGCTTACCAGACACCTAGTCATTTCAGCTCCCAAGGCCCAAGGTGACTGCAGAGTCATGTCTCACCCACTCCTCCCATCTTGGCCTGTTTCCCGTCATGGAGGACCCATGAGTGGGGAGAGGCGCCATCGAGGGAGATTGACCTGGAAGCCCTGGTGAATCTGAGCTTCAGAGAATGAAGCAGAAAAGGGGAACGTGAGACTGCCAGTGCATCAGTGGGGGAGGAATATGGAGGAACCGAGAGGGGTGTGATGGCTGCACAGAGTCAAGGGGAGGGATGTTCCAAAGTTTCCTAAGAAGGGAAAACTTGCACTGAAGTGGGGATTCGATTTTACATGATGGCAATGTCTGTGCTGGTTTCACCAATTCTGGTGTCCCTGAGGGATGAACTGGTGTGACACCACAGGACAGAAGTTGAAGTCACTTTCAGGACTTAAGGAAGTTGAAACCTTTCAGCTTAGTCCCCTGTGAGCTAGTCAGGGCCCAAGTCTAGAAAGGCTCAGAGCCTGTGTCTGTCCAATGTGGTTTCATTCTGTTCCAGCCAAGCTTCTCTAGACCCCAGCTGGGAAAAGGGGACCTCAGATCTAGTCAGATCTAGTCATCGCAGCTTCCATAGGTCGCCATGAGGCAGGTAATAGCCCAGGTGTCGTCACTGGACCTCATAGTTGCCCTCCTTCTTCCACCGGCAGACAGTGACTTGTGAGGTGAGGAGAGTGCATCAGAATGGTCCAGTCAGCTGCCCAGTATGGGAGACTCCAGGGGAAGGAGATGCCAAAGCCACAGAGACCCGATGCCTCCTGTGTCTCCCTCTTCCTTTTGTCCACTTCATTTTCACCCTCAGTCCTTCTTTTCCTTCCCTTTTCCCTCTTTCAGCTCTCTCTCCATCTCTTTCCCCTGCATGTTCTAGCTTAATTGAGGTATTAATGACATACAGTAAACTGCATACATTTAAAGTGAACAATTTGATACATTTTGATTATAACTTATTGAACCATCACCACAATCAAGAAAAGGAACGCCCATCCTCCCCAAATTTCCTCATGCTCATTTTAATTCCTCCTTCCCTGCCGTTTGCAAACACATTCTCATTCCCAGGCAACCAGTGTTCCGGTATATGTCCCTATAGATTTTCCTGTATTTTCTATGAATTTTTATAAATGGGATCATATACTACTCATTTTTCACTGTCTTCGTTCACTCAGCATAATTATTTTGAGATTTATGCTTGTCATTGCATGTACTATGAATTCATTCCTATCCCCAACCCTTCCCTGGCAGCACTGTGCACACGCCCAAGCGCTTCCCAGGTTGGCGTGAGAGCCAATAGTACTGCTGCATCCCCAAAAGTAGGAATGTGCCTTGGTGCAACTCTGGGAGGGGTTGGCGGCAGCCCTGGACCCACACATGAATGCTTTCCTGGATGGCTGGAAAGCCCACCGTGCCACAGCAGTCCCAATGATTGGCCAATGCTCAGACCCGTGAAGAAGCACCACCCACCAAGCACAGAGGCTGGCATGAGCATAAGAAAAGGCAGCAGCAGATATAGGCGCACATGCAAATGCTTTCCCAGATGGCACAAATACCCATAGTAGTGGTGCGGTCTCACAACTGGGTACTTGCCTCTGCGTGGCGGGAGCTCTGAGCCCAGCGTGAATGCTTTCCCAGCTGGTTGGAACACCCACTGTACCCACACAACTTCCAGCATATGGGGGGCATCAGAAACACAGCTCATGCTTCCCCCACAGCAGTAGCAGGTGGAATCTGCAACCTGATACTACCACAAATGCGCAGGCAAAAGATTAGTTCATCAAACACCATAAGAAACTACAGTAACAATTCAGAGCAGAAGGAAATGACAAATCTCCAGAAACCAACCTTGAAGTCACAGAAATTTACAATCTAAATGACAAAGAATTCAAAATGAGTGTCATAAAGAAACTCACCAAGTTACAAGAATGTTCAGACAGTTCGATGAACACAGGAATAAAATTAATGAGGAAAAGGAATACTTCATCAAGAGACTGAAACTATTAAAAAAAAAGCAGAAATTCTGGATATAAAGAACATAATTAATGAGGTAAAAAAGAATGTAGAATCCTTAAAAAACAGAGCTGATATCATGGTTGAAAGAATAAGTGATTTAGAGGATAGAAATATAGAAATGCTTCCAGTGGACGAGGAGAAAGGACTCAGATTTTTAGAAAATGAAGGAATTCTTGGAGAAATATATGACGCAATTATAGAAGCAACCTAAGAATTATACGTATTCCAGAGGGAGAAAAGAGGGAGAAAGGAGCAGAGAGCTTGTTCAAAGAAATAATAGCTGAGAACTTCCCAAACCTGGGGAACAACCAGACTCACAAATACATGAAGCCAACAGAACGCCTAATTACATCAATGCTTAAATACCTTCACCAAGGCCTATAATAGTAAAATTGGCAAAAGCCAATGACAAAGAAAAAATGTGAAGGGAAGCAAGACAGAAGAAAATAACCTACAAAGGAACCCCTATCAGGCTTTCAGCATATTTCTTGGCAGAAACTTTACAGGCAAGGAAAGAATGGAATGATATATTAAAAATACTGAAAGACAAAAACTTTCAGCCAAGAATACTCTATCGAGTGAAATGATCCTTATGATACAATGGAGAAATAAAAGTTTTCCCAGATAAACAAAGGCTGAGGGAGTTCATCGCCACGAGATCTCCCATACAAGCAATGATCAAGAACGCCCTCATACCTGAAACAAAAAGAAGGCAAATGTCTACAAAGCTTTGATCAAAGAGATAAATAGACAAAATCTACAAAAAGACAAAAGCTACAGCTCTGTTTCACAACAGGGTAGCAAATACTTAATTATAACTTAAAAGAAGAAGGGAAGGAAGGCATCAAAATTAACTATAAACACTTCAACTTAGTCACAACCGCACAACACAAAAATGAATAACTTGTGACAACAATAACTCAGAAGGAGAAGAGGAAAGGGATGGAACCTGCTTAGGCTAATGGAGATAAGAGGCTAGCAGAAGATGGACTGTCTCATCTATGAGATCTTCATACAAACCTCACAGTAACCAGCAAACAAAAAATCAGAGCAGAGCCATAGATCGTAAAAAAAGAGAAACGTCCACAGAAAAACCCCAAAATGAAACGGTAGTCAGAAACACAAAGGAAGAGGAACAATGGAAATATAGATTAGGTGGGATTAAGCCCTCATGTATCAATAATCACTCTAAATGTAAATCGATTGAATTCTCCAATCAACAGACACAGAGTGGTGGGGTGGATTAGAAAAGAAGACGCAACAATATGCTGCCGCCAGGAAACACATATCAGCTCTGAAAACAAACAGGATCAGAATGAAGGGATGAGAGACAATACTCCAAGCAAATGGCAAATAAAAGAGAGTAAGTGTTGCCATACTTATATCAGACAAAGCAGACTTCAAGATAAAAAAGACTATGAGAGACAAAGAGGGGCAATATATAATGATAAAGGGGACTTTCCACCAAGAGGACATATCCCATTCAACATAGTACTGGAGGTTTTGTCCAGAGAAATTAGGCTAGAAAAAGAAATAAAAGAAATCCAAATTGGGAAGGAAGAAATGAAACTCTTGCTGTTTGCTGGTGACATGACTGTAAATACAGAAAACCCTAAAGAATCCATCAGAAAACTATTAGAAATTAATCAACAACTACAGCAAAGTTGCAGCGTACAAAATCAACCTACAAAAATCAGTTGCATTTCTATACTCTAGTAACGAACTAACAGAAAGAGAACTCAAGAATACAATCCCATTTACAATTGCAACAAAAAGAAAAAAGTGTCTAGGGATAAATTTAACCAAAGAGGTTAAAGACCTATACAATGAAAACTATAAGACATTATTGAAAGAAATCAATGATGACCTGAAGTAATGGGAAGATATTCCATGCACATGGATTGGAAGAATAAACACAGTTAAAATGTCCATATTACCTAAAGTAATCTACAGATTCAATGCAATGCCAATCAGAATTTCATTGACATTCTTCATAGAAATAGAACACAGAATCCTAAAATATATATGGAATAACAAAAGACCTCGAACAACCAAAGCAATCCTGAGAAGAAAGAACAAAGCTGGAGGCATCACAATCCTAACTTGAAAATATATTACATAGCTATAGTAATAAAAATGGCATGGTACTGGCACAAAAGCAGACTCATAGATCAATGGAACAGAACTCAAAGCCCAGAAAGAAAACCACACATCTGTGGTCAGTTAATCTCTGACGAAGGAGCCAAGATCATACAATGAAGAAAGGAAAGTCTCTTCAATAAATGCTGTTGGGAAAACTGGACAGCCACATGCAAAAGAATGAAAGTAGCTCATTATCTTCCACCATACACAAAAATTAACTCGAAATGGATAAAAGACTTGAATCTAACACTTGAAATCATAAAACTCCTAGAAGAAAATATACGCAGTACAGTCTTTGACATCTGTTTTAGCAGCATCTTTTCCAATACCATGTCTACTCAGGCAACGGAAAGAAAAGAAAAAATATACAAATGGGACTACATGAGAGTAAAAGGCTTCTGCAAGGCAAAGGAAACGATGAACAAAACGAAAAGACAGGGCTGGCCCCATGGCTTAGTGGTTAAGTGTGCGCGCTCCGCTACTGGCGGCCCAGGTTCGGATCCCGGACGCGCACGAACGCACTACTTTTCCGACCATGCTGCGGCCACGTCCCACATACAGCAACTAGAAGAATGTGCAACTATGACATACAACTATCATCTGGGACTTTGGGGGAAAAAAAAAAGGAGGAGGATTGGCAATAGATGTTAGCTCTGAGCCGGTCTTCCTCAGAAAAAAAGAGGAGGATTAGCACGGACGTTAGATCAGGGCTGATCTTCTTCACAAAAAAAAAAAAAAAAAAAAACGACAACCCACTAACTGGGAGAAAATATTTGCAAATCACATATCTGACAAGGGGTTAATCTCCAAAATATATAAACAACTCATACAACCCAACAACAAAAAAACAGATAATCCAATCTAAAACTGGGCAGAGGATATGAACAGATATTTTTCCAAAGAAGATATACAGAAGGTCAACAGACACATGAAAAGATGTAAAACATCACTAATTATTAGGGATATTCAAATCAAAACTACAATGAGAGATCACCTTACACCTGTCAGAATGACTATAATTCCCAAGACAAAAAATACCAAATGTTGGAGAGGATAAGGAGAAAAGGGCACCTCACACACTGCTGGTGGGAATGCAACCTGGTGCAGCCACCAGGGACAACACTATGGAGATTTCTCAAAAAATTACAAATAGAAATAACATACCTTCCAGTTATCCCACTACTGGGTATTTATCCAAAGAAATTGAAATCAACAATTCAAAGAGATTTATGCACCTCTGTGTTCACTGTGGCATTATTCACAATAGCCAAAACATGGAAGCAACCCAAGCGCCCTGCTACAGATGAATGGATCAAGAAGACCTGGTATGTATTATATACAATGGAATACTACTCAGCCAGAAGAAAAAGACTAGATCATCGTGTTTGCAACAACCTGGATGGACCTTGAAGGTAGGATGTTAAATGAAATAAGCCAGACAAAAACAAATATGCATGATTTCACTCATACACAGAAGATAAACATACACAGGGATAAAGAGAACAGATTAGTGGTTACCAGAGGGGATGGGGGCTGGGCATTGCGTGAAAGAGTTAAAGGGGCACATATGCATGGTGATGGATAAAAGTTAGACTACTCGTGGTGAGCACGATGCAGTCTATACAGAAATTCACAAATAATAATGAACACCCGAAATTACACAATGTTAACACCCTTTATAATTTCAATAAAATAATTAAAAAAGAAAAAAAATAATTCATTCTTTTTTATGGTTGAATAATATTCCACTGTGGGGACATACCACACTTTGTGTATCTGTTCACCAGTAGATGGACATTTGGTTGTTTTCCATTTTTGTCTACTATAAATTGGTTGTTATCAACATGTGTGTACAAGTCTGTGTATAGACATATGAGTTTATTTCCCTTGGATGTATTCCTAGGAGAGGAATGGCTGGATAGACGTATGTAATTATTAAAGACGATCCAAGCTATTTTTCACCAGCACTCGATGAGAGTTCCAGTGACTTGACATCTTCAACAACACTTGCTATAGCCAGTCTTTTTAATTTTAGCCATTCTCAAGTGTGGTAGAATCTCATGATGACTGTCACTTACATTTCCCCAATGACTCATGTTGTGAAGGAGAAGGCAAGCCACGCACAGACTGGGAGAAAACATCTGCAAAACATATCCCTAGAAAAGGACGTGTACTTATAATATATAAAGAGCTCTTACAACCCAATAGTAAGAAGACAATCAACACGTCATGGCTTACCAGGAGAAAGCAGATCAGGTCTGTGATGAGCACCAGGAGGCCCGCCAAGCAGATGAGGATGAGGACCCAGAAGGGGAGGTCTGCGGAGACAAGTGGTGGGGTGAGCCACCTCCTGTCATTGCCCCAGGGCTCCTGCTGACCCCACTGTGCCTCAACCATCCTTGACAAGGGTTGGCCAACTTTCCTCATCATCCAAGACCCTGTGCGCATGGTTCTCTTCAATGAGGCACAGCATCAAGATACTCACCCCCCACCATGGGCTGAGGCTTTCTGCAGGTTTACCAGGCTTCTCAGTCAAGGTGTCATCTCTGTTGGGAGAATATTCTGGAAGTGAATGAAATGGAGAATGCATGTGAGTGTGTTTCACTCTTTTTAATAAAACTTTTTAGACACAGAAAAATAAAGGGAACAGTCTCATAAACATCCATCATCTAGATTTAACAATGTATATTCCATCCAATTAAAACAATATTTCATCAATGTATAAATTATTAACACTCGCCGCCATTGATTCATCCCATGTTTTCAATGAAATATTAAAGTCAAGTAGACATCATGATGTTTCACCCCATTTTACTTTCCATCTCTAAAAAGTGAGCACACTTTGCTACAAAATTCAAGGCCATTATCACAGAACAAAAGTGTAATAAATTAAACCAAATTAATACCTCTGGGCACAGAGGTATTAATTTGGGGTGGACTATCTTATGACGGCCGGGGGGAGAATGGGTCATCACAGTTGGCAAGCCTATGGGCTCTCTCTAAATTCATAAATTCCCACTCAAAATTGTTCTTCTGTGCCTAGAAACACATCATCCCCTTCTCCTTTATCTATTTGCTTAATATTCATTTTCTAGGATTAACCTACAATGTAATTTCCTGCAGGAAGTCTTTTCTGGTTACCCCCTAAAAATATGAGTTTGTTCAGATCAAATAATTGATAAGTTTCAATTCTCTACTCTTGTTATTGTCAGCTACAACATAAACTCCAGGAGGGAATGGGCATGGGGGGAGGGGTGCAAGTCCCCCTACTTGTGCCTCTACACAGACAACCTCTTAGAGGTGTGCTGTCTGATATGGAGCAGCAACAAGTCTCTTTTTGAATTAAAATTAATTTTAATTAAATAAAATAAAAATTCTAACCTCAGTAACATTAAAAATCAGTAACAATAAAGACCAGTCACAATACCATCTTTTGAGCACTCAACAGCCACATGCGGCTATGCACCGAACAGCACAGATATAGAACATTCCACCACTGCAGAAAGTTCTAGTGCATTGGTGCTCATCTAGAGCGGGACTTGGCAAACTATAGCCTGTGGATAAGAAACCACATCCACTCCCAAATCTGTAAGTCTGCTTCACACACAGCTGGAGGCCCTCACTGACCATCTGGCCCAGTGGCTCTCAGTGCAGAGATAAGGAAACAAAATTCCGGAGAGGGGAGGTGACTAGCTTGAGGTCACTGAGCTGTCTAGGAGAAGGTGAGGGCCTCCCATACTACACTGGTGTCCTTTTTTCTCTCTCAATGGTCGGTAAAGACTGGGGGACTATGCCACCTCCTGCCAGCCTGAGAAAGTTCAATGTTCTCTCAGCCCCAGGCCTCCAGAGTCCCTAGAAAGGCCTCACTTTCTTCCCCAATGACCAGGGAGCCTTACCATCCCCAAGGATATTCTTTCCGTCCAGGGTAAAGTTCTGCAGCTGGGTACCATTCTGGTCAGCCGCAGGAATTCCTCATAGATGGCAACTCTGTCCAGTCTCTGTGCCAAGGCGGCTGGGTACACAGTGAGTCCACTGCAGTGTGGTACCATGGGGGACCAACCTGAAAGGACACAAGGGATGAACAAGTGTGTCTGGAATTCTACCCTGATTCTAGATTCCCTGCTTCTGGGTCCTGTCCAAGAGAACTTTCTGCAATAATGTCAACATTTGTCTGCACTACCAAATACACACTCATTATTAGCCCCATGTTGTTATCAAGCACTTAAAATGTGGCTAGTGTGTGTGAGTGAGGAACTGAATTTCTCAAGTAATTTCATTTAAAGTAATTAATTTATAAATAAATAACCACAGGGAGAACATTTTTGAAACTTTGGAGTAAGGACTTCTGCAAATGCATAAAAACAATGAGAACACTGGTAAAAATGGTCAAAATCAACTTTTCAGAAGTCTAGAAATTAATCAAAGGCTTGTAAGACTCTGAGGAGGGTTTAGTGAAGACACACGGTGGAATCTTGATAAAGGGAGCAAACTTTGTGGCATTATAACTTGCACTACTCCCATCCTGCTCTCACAATATCCTCCATAACTTTGAAAACCGTCAGTCTCAGAACCATGGTAGCTGAGACAACCAGCAGCCCAGCAGCCATAATGGGTTTGGAGCTCTGAAAAGACCCATCCCCACCGAACTGCAACTAGCTGACCTGCCTGGCAGATCCCCGAAAACGCCCCATGTTCAGGGCTTGTTGTTACTAGACTCAGAGCTTGCCCAGGGAGGAAATTCTGTCCCCAGGGCACTTGCTAAAAACAATCAGGGCTAATTGTTTTCTATTGTAGCTGCCTGAGGGAGTGATACCAGCTGAGGCAGGCAAGAGGTGAGCCAACAACTTAGAAGAAAAATCGGGGGAATGAGATGTCCACAGGGGGCTGTGAAAAGCTCCAGGGTATTTATGGCATCTAGAAGGCCACAAGGGCTCAGGCCTGTGGCACGCCCAGGAAAGACTTGACAACATCTTAATCTCTCACCTCTAGTTGAAGGGTTGGCTTAATATCTGAAAACTTGATTATGTAATACACCATATTAATAGAATAAGGGCCAACACCACGCAATCTCGACCACATATACAGAAAAGAATTTCACAAAACACAACGCCCTTCATGCCTAAATAAGAAAACACTCAACAAATTAGGAGTAGAAAAAACTTTCTCAACCTATAAACAGCATCGATGAAAAACCCATGGCTAACACCATATTCAATGGTGAAAGACTGAAAATTTCCCTAAGACCAGGGACAAGACATTGATGTCTTCCCTTATCTTGTATGTTAATCAGAGGTACCAGAGGTTCTAATCAGGGCATTTAGGCAAGAAAAAGGAATAAAAGAAACCCAGATTGGAAGGGAAGACGTAAAACTATTTGTTTTGCAGAGGAGAATATTGTATATAGAAAAACCTAAAAAATACACCCCCCGCACACACAATATGTGAATCGTATCCCAATAGCTGTATAAAAAATTTAAATTGCCCCATGTGGTTAGTGGCTCCACTATTGGAGAGCACAGTTAGACTGATGATATTTGTTCAAAGTCTCCAGAAGAGGAGGAGGAGGAGGATGCTGGAGGTTGGTGGCCCCAAATGTTAATGCTTTTCTCAACCCCCGAAAAACCTATGGAACGAGATGGTAGGATTAGCTGACAGGGATGTGGGGGAGAATGGGCACCATGTCAGTGACTTCCAGATCAAGGATGTGTCACGGGAGCTCAGAGCCATCAGCCACCAGCTCAGCCAATGCTTCCAATCTCCTCAACCTACATCAAGTCGGTGACCAGGCAGGAGAGGAATATGTCTCACAGCTGGCCGCCTCTATAGAGCTTGGTGACCTAGAACAAACGCGAGGGAGAGTGGGTGAGATGGAGGTCTCCTGGAGACGCAGGGGGCCACTGGAGCCAGTGAAAGATCACAGACCTTGGGGCAAGGGGGACCTGAATTCAAATCGTGGCTCTGCCCCTAACTCACTGTGTGACCTTAGGCACAATAATCCCCTTTCTGAGCTTCAGTTTACCCATGTGAGAAATGGGGAAGGCAGCTAGGACATCACCTCCGGACACTGAGAGACCCCAGGCATGCAGGGAAAGTGAAGGGTTGAAACGATCACGTAACAGATGTAAGTCAGACAGAGGAATGAGGGTGCCCTCAGGGCAAGGAGAGACGGGACAGGGGAGAACCCACCTGGTCCTGGGTGTCCCTCAGCAGGGCGGTGTACTCCGAGGATGTGGGCTCCGGGTTGCTGAGCTTCCAGCTGATGATGTGGAAATGTAGCTGGTGCTCTCTCTGGATGGATAAACTCTGGGCTGCAGAGCCTGGAGCCACCGAGAGGAAGAGCAGACAGGTGGAGACTCTCCGCTCCCAGCACAGAGGCATGGTGGTCCACGGGGTCAGGATGGTAGGTGCAGACGGCGTCCACACTGCTGGCTTCCCCATCCTTCTCAGGCCTGGGGAGAGAGGGATGTGGGGACTCTAGAGAGAGGTCCTGAAACCTCTGGGGTGGGGGCCAGAACAGGAAGGAGGAAATGGGAGGACGGGGGGAGACAGAGAGGGGTGGTGACAAAAGTGGTCATTAGGGGCAAATGCTCAGGGGAGGGTCTCACCTGAGGGAGACCAGTCTGCAACTCAAGGAGAAGAGGCCCAGGCTGCTCTTCTTGAACAAGGACCCAGCTGGGGAGGAAGGAGGAGGAGGAGGAGCAGGAGGGACAGGGAGTGGGGGAGGGGCTGGGTGGGATTAACCCACCAGGAGCTGCTGGAACCAGGGTCTCCCCAGGCTCTGCAGGACCCTCTCAGTGGAGTTGAACGTGGCTGAGCCGTTGCTCCTGTCTGATGAATACCGGAGGGTGGAGATGGGGAAGGTGACTGTGAGGGACTTCAGGTTGTGACCCAAAGCTGCAAGACGAGAGGGAGAGCGATGGCCATCACTGAGAGCTGGCCTGAGACCACACCAGAGTCCTGCACTCATTATCATCTGTCATCTTCTCTCCCAGTGGCACCACCACCCACCCGTGTGGTCACTCAAGTCAGAACCAGCACATCTGCTCAGCTCCTCCTCCCTCCCAGTAACACCAATTCCAGTTGCGCACTGGTCCTCACATACACTCCCTCTCTCCATCCCTGTCCCAGCTCAGGTCTTAACTTCCTTCACCGGGACCAACACCCCAGCAGGCTCACTGGATGCTCTGTCTAAAGGATGTTCTACATGGACCACTAGAAGAATCTTTCTGAAATCAATACCTCACTAGGGCCACCACTGCTCTAGTACCACCCATGGCTCCCTATGGCCTTCAGTGTTTAGTTCAACCTTCTTGACCTAGCACCCAAGGCTCTACTCAATCTGGCTCCTGCTGACCTTTCAGTCTCCTTTTATCCATCTACTGCAGGTTAAACGTTTTGCTTCACGCAACCCAAATTCATTTCAATTCTCCCCATAGGGCATGTTGTTTCTGGCCAGAGCCTTTGATCATGGAATCCTCTCTGCCAGGAAAACCCTTCATCCTCTAGTTGCCAGGGTCCCTCCTACTTATTCTTAAAGAATCCATTCTGGTGAAACTTTCTCTAGCAAGCTCTTCCCCTCCAAATTATGCCAGGCGCCTCTCCCTGAAACATCCCACATTGTACTATAATGGTGCATTAATTTCACAATTAGGGGCTCTCTGAGGGCTGGCCTTAGACTGAATCCTCGGTATAATCTTTGTGATCAGCATGATTGCCCTAAAACCAAAATTTCACACCTTGGCTTCCCAGCTCCTGGATCACAACTGGCTGGTGGAGGAGTGGGGCCGGAGAGCTTCTCTTGGGAAGGAAAAGGGTCCCCCAGATACCTGTGGTGGCTTCTGGTGGCACAGGTGATGATGAAGTATGCAGGGACGTGGTGTCTGGCTCGGGAGCTGTGGCGAGGGCTGTCATCAGGGAGGGCCAGAGTGGGAGGAGCCCCCAGGCTCACCCGGGCTCCAGCAGTGGCTGTCCCAGGACCACCATTCATAGGTGAAGCATAAATGACAGTGAGGGGACGGGTGACTGTGTGAGTAGAGGGATGAGCAAGCCTGGATGAGAGGAGCCCGAGAGAGAGATATGTGAACAAGAGAGACTGAACTCGGAGGAGAGACAGATGGACGGGCAGAAAACTGGACAGACAGATGGGATACCTGGAAAAGGAGGACCAAGGGCGGGGCTTCAGGAGAATTAAAGTGAAAACCACGTGGGGTCAGAATGTGGTGGAGAACATGTCTGTGTCTAAGGCTTTCTCACACTGGGCTGGGACTCTCCACCAGAACCCGGGAGGAAGAGAAGGGATGAATTAGGGCCCTTCCAGGTGCTTCCCTCACCAAGGACAGCGGGTGAAGGAGAACAAGTGCTCCCCAACCCCAAATGCGGACGGAACCCAGGACATCAGGGCCAGGAACACTCACCGGTGGTAGTCGGGGCTGCAGCTCCATAGGTGTAATCTGTGGAGAGAAGGTGAGAGGAGCTGAGCAAGAGTTGGGGTGAACATAAAGGATTAAGGGAGAGGGAGGATGTAGGGAGCTTTGTGGGGAAAGCAGAGGGGAAAGCAGAGGGGAAGAGGGGAGTGGTGTTTGGGGGGAGGCAACGAGATGGAAGGTGGCTGGACCCAGTGATCACACAGTGATGAGAAGACTGATCCCAGACCAGGAGCATAGAGAGATGGATCATAGCTCACTTTAGAGCAACGGAGGCAACACAGAACTCTGACTGGGAGAGAGAGTGTGGCTGTAGCACAGCCCCTCACCACTGACGTAGAGGCTGTCCCCGTCCAGGGTGAGGGAGCCCAGGTGGGTGACGCCCTGGGTCTCATGGCTCGGCTCCCAGTAGAGTCGCTCTCTGTCCAGCCCGGGACCTGCGGGGGTCAGAGTGGAAGGTGCAGATGATGTCCACCCCACTGGCTGCCCACCCTTCTCAAGCCTGGGGGAGGGAGAACCTGGGGACACGGAATACTGAGCAGGGGTCCTTCTGGGTGTGGAAAGCGAGAGAGGGGAAGGGAGGAGGCTGAGGGAGAGGCTGAAGGGGCTGCTCTGATGTCTGGAGGGGCTCTCCTCGGTGTCTCTCATGTGAGACAACCCCCTCACAAGTAAGGCCTGACTTCCTTTAGGATGTGGAGGGGGGCCTGTGAGTGACAAAGAGGGATGAACACACAGACCTGGGTGAGGGGGCGCCTGCAGGTCTGCACGGACAGCAGCGAGGAGAACAGTCAGTGCCCTGTGCCATCTGACACATGCAGGCAAGAAAGCACTGTTAACGTTCTCGCGGTTCTACACTCCGAGGTCTTTTCTTTCTACTTCTTTCCTGCTCCACAGCCATCACCCAGGCCTATGGAACAGTCACCTTATTCCTCATCTTATTCCCAGCACCTCCCATCTCGCCTCTTAAGTCTACATTCTTAACCATGAAGTCCATTTGAACCCACGTGCTTAGACCAAACGCTAATCACATCCTCCTTCTACTCGCATCTCTCCAGAGTCTTCCCACTGGCCTTAGAACAGAGTCCCAAGTCACCCCTGATCTGGTCCTGCCTGTCCCCCCTCGCCGATGTGGCTCACACCCCTCCCCCTGTGTTGACTCGGCTCAGCCATCCCTCTTCTCAGTTCATGGACACACCAGGCTCTCTGCTTCAGGGGTGTCCTCATGCGGGTCCCTCTGTCTGAAACGCTCTCTTGAACACACTCCCACACCCTCACTCCCGTCTAACCCTCCAACTAGCTAAATCCAGTCCCAACTCTAGCTCTCAAGCTAAATATCAGTCCTTCTCAAGAGGGCTTCCTTGCCCCCTCAGGTTGAGTCCCCTTGTGCCAAACTCTCACATCACTCTCATCATGAACTGTCTAAAATCCAAATTCCCAAATACAATATAAATTCCACGGAGGTGGGACAAGGTCTCTCTGGTCCTCCAGGTCCCCATGCATGTGGCCCAGGGCCTGGCTCATCAGATGAGGAACCATCCCGGTTTGTCTTGGACTGCCCTGGTTTGAACACTAAACGTCCTGTGTCCTGGAAAACCCCTCTGCCCTGAATAAACAAGGATGGTGGGTCACCATAAATTATAAACTCAAAGACTATCTATTGCATGACAAGCACACATTCCCCTCAAGAACATCACAGGAAAGCTAGAATGAAAAAAGCACACACACATACACACACAATTAGTAGAGGCCAACAACCAAATACAAAATTACTTAACAAGATTCTCTGTAACGTGAATCACCAGACCGTTATTTCAGAAAAGTTTCAAGAAACAAAGTTAATTCCCTTTAGAAGGCAAGGTGGAGAGGACAGTCTTTTTAGAGACTAGTGCCCTGCCCTGCAATCTACAGTGTTGCTTAGTACTCCTCCAAATGATTTGAAATGTCATAAAGAAAAAAATGCTCAAAATAAATCTGGCTACTGGCAAATTCAATGTTAAATTTGTTATTAATACAAAGAAGGTCCAATCATCTTTTTCCCTGAATGCTCCTATATTTCAAATTTTTGTGGAGGATTTATAGGACTTTAGAAGTCAAGTTGAATGGGTCTAAGGAATGTTGCTGAGTATCCCTGCTAATATTTAATGGGATGTCTTCTAATACTACATACACACGCAAAACATTTCTGTATTTATATTACATATAAATCCTGACTTTTGAGTATTATGCAATGCAAGTAAATCTACATCTTCTACTATAATACACATTTGCAGTTATTTACACTTGTTTTATGTGTTCTTATTTGCATATAACTGTACTTACTGAAATATTTACCACACACAGCTTACCGTCTTTCCCTTGAATATAATCCATCAAACATCAATAATTTTTCTCAAGATACCCTCTCTCTCAGTGTCCATGTGGTGACAACCTGAGCCCAGGAAAGCCCACTAGCAGGTCTTCTGCACAGCGGAGGCTGCCGGAACCTGTTGGTACGAGGTCCACAGGGTACTCACCTGGTCACACAGAAATCCATGGATCAGCGAGGACAGGTGGACCCTGAGCCTGGTTTCCCTCAAACTTGAGCCCCACGGATGTTTTCGTGTCTGAGGGGGGGAAAAAAAGCACAAACAAGCTTTTGAGGCCTTTTATAGGGTGTTGGATGGAAAGGCCACCCCATTCACTTTTCTTTTTTGTATTTGCTGATTTAACTGTAACTGTTGGCTGTGACTGGATTTTCCCGATTCCTATCCAGTCACCTGCTCCCCAAGATGGGAGGAAGCAGCTTCGTGCTGTGTGCACTTGAGTCACTCAACTCTCTTGGCTGGACAGAGACTTTTTGGTGACTCCGGACCCTTTAAACAAGCTTGTCTTTTAGGGACCCTGTAAGTGACTCGCTGACTTGTAAACATTTCCCACACTTCATTCAGGGCTGGGGAGATTTTCAGGCCCTGGAGCAGGTCTCCCAACCTCCGCACCATTGACGTCTGGGGCCGGATGATTCTCTGTCGGGCCGTCCTGGGCCCTGGAGGACGCTGACCAGCATCCCTGCCTCCCCCTCTAGATGCCAGGAGCGCCCCCATTAGTAACAACCCAAACACCGCCTCCAGACGCGGATAAGCCCCCTGGGGACAAAATCACACGGAGGACGGTGATGGGGACTCTGAGGAGGGGCCGGCGGCGCCCGGAGCCGGGAGGAACAGCAGCCTCGGGCGCCCTGAGCGAACAGCCCGGGGGAAACGGGGCTCCGGGGGGACGGAGGGACGCCGGGCCCTGACGGGGCTGCCCGCGGCCCAGGCCCCTCCCTGGACCGCGACCGGAGCCGGGACCGCCCGCCGCTTACCGCGCCTCGCCCCTTCGGCCGAAGGTCCACGGGAATCCCGTCGCGCCGAGAAGACTGGACACACCGCGCAGACCGCCCGCTCCATCCACGGCGCCGCCCGCGCTTCCGCTTCCGGTCTCGGGCGGGCGTTCTGCGAGGACGGAAGTTCGGGGAGGACGGACGTTTGGGGGCTCCGGGTTGAGGCGGCGGGCGGGGCGGGGCCGCGCCCCCCAGCCTCGGGGGAGGCGTCTAGTTTCTAGAGTTAATGTGAGCCCGGTCCCCGGGCTGGGTCAGCACCAGGGACAGGGACCAGGTCTAGGGGCGGGGCTGTGGGTGGAAACCAGTTCTAGAGGCGGGGCTGTGGGCGCGGACAAGGGTGCGGGCGGGGCAAGGGGCGGGGACCAGGCTGTGGGCGCAGCCAGGCCTGAGCGTTGTGGGCGGAGACCAGTTCCAGGGGCGGGAAGAGGCGGGGGTGGGGCTGGAATAAGTCAGGCCGACTTCACAGTGGGAGGAAATCAGCTCCAGGGGCGGGGCTGGAGGCGGGGCTGGACCCCTAGACTGTACAGGTAGCTGGATGTTGAACAGCTTTTCTTCATTCCTTTCCCCACCTTTACACAGCCTCATAGAATGATGTGCCCATATTTAGAATTATAAATTTTTTGTGCGTGTTTGCTGTTATTAATTTCGTTAAAAAATTGGATCATATAGTCACATTTCTCTACAACTTGCTGTCCCAAGCCAGTAGATAAGGATATAACGGTATTTTAATTCTAAAAATCTGGGGGGAGGGAGGTCACTACGTCGTAGATACACGTATAGGAAAACTTCAAAGAGTGGTGCAAAGTCAGTAAAATATTCTCACTCTACCACTGTCTCCCAGTCCTTTTGCACAGAGATAAACATCATTTCTCCTCTATCCTTCCAGACATACTGTGTATATGTGGGCCTGTGTATATGTTCAAGCCCAAGAGGGAGGTCCCCAAGCAAAACCTGCAGCCCATGAATTGTCTCATGCGTCAGAAGTTACTGAAAAGAGATTTAAATTTCTGGTGGAAGGAGATGAACCAGTGATGAATCCATAGGAAGACAACAAAGAAATAAGGGAATTTTACCATGTAAAAGGTCAATGGAAAAAGTGAGAAAGAAAATGTGTTCATAATATCTGATGTAGCACATCTCTGGATAAGATTCGTATGCTATAAAATGGTAAACACTTTTGTCATAAAACAGTAGACATTGAATTTTGATTTATCCTAATTCATTAAATAGTTATATTGGGCAAGGGGGATTATGTTTTTAATGTATGTAAGAACTCTTCATGCTGATTTTTTTCAGAGAAGAAAGAAAATATAAATAGTCAAAAGATGAAAAATGAAAAAGTGTATGAGTAGCTAATATAGAAATACAGATTTTCAACCAGAAAATTAAAGAAGTTGTTTTTGGAACCAGAGTCAAGTGTGGGGAGGGTAGATTTCAGTATAAGGCTTTAAGTATTATTTCAGATATGTGCGTATAGACACACACACACGCACACACGGGAGCCTGAATTTGCATTCCAAAGGGATCATCTAACTCTACAAATAATTTGTAAAAAGGATTCACATTACAACAGTAGAACATATTTTGAAAACTACAGACTTCAAGCATAAAAAATGCTCTCATCATCCTGGTAGAAAATGAGTGGGGCATCACTTTCTAAACGACATGGTGGTAAGCATTTTACATACATTACTCTTGAGTATTTTCACAGCAACCCATAGGAAGATGGTATTATCCATCTCCACTTTGCAGATGAGGAAATTGATGACAGCATATTGCTAAAATTTTCATATAATTTCTCAATAGATGTTGTTTTATGTTAAAATTGTTTATTGAATTCTCTTTTCATTAATAAAATGATATATGCTATTCTTACAAATAAGCAAAGGGTGTGTAAAAACAACTTAGGAAGACGACAGTTTTCTTTTGATATAATTAAATATAACAATCACTTTATTATTTTTCTGCTCTCTGCCTCACATCTAGGAATATACTTCCTATCCTAAAGGCTTACTAGAAAACTCGACTAAAAATCAAGAATCAGGGAATACCCATATTATGCAAGGTTCCTGAATACATGAAAGAAAAGCCATTATAACAACTTTTTGTACAAAAATCTTAGATCATTCATGAACTGATAACAACACAAATCATGATTAGGCAAGGTATTTCTGTAGAATGACAAATATTTAAACTTTAGACATTTAGAAATGTAGTTCATTACAGTAACTAATGTGTATAAGGAGAATTTTTTCAAACTCACTAAGTGCCAGGAAAACGTTTGACAAAATGCACTGCAATATTATTCACAATAGCCAAGAGATGGAAACTACCTAATTGTACATCTGTGGGTGAAAGGATGAAGAAAATCTGGGGCATCTGTACAATGGAATATTATTCAGCCTTAAAAAGGAAAGAAATATTGTATTCAGAATTGCTTGCCCAGATCATTTCAGTAATCATGTGCTTTCTTGCTTAGTCCCCTCTGGTCCATTAGCCAACCAGAAACCAGGGTGATCCTTTTACAATGTAAGTGCCACGACCTCTAATGGATCCCTAAAAGAGACTTTGGAGGTAGGCTGCCTGGGTACCAGCTGTGTGTCCTTGGACAATTATATAACCTCTAATGTTTCTCATCCATACAATAGGGGTTACTAGTATTGTCTCCATAGCATTGTTGTGAGGATTAAATGAGTGAATACATGTCAGATGCCTAGAATGTGCCTGGCACATGGTAAGGCAACATGAAAAATTTCACTGTAATTATAACCAAATTAAATATTGTGATGGCCTATTAATTAAGTTGAACCATATGAAATTTCTAATATTCACCCATTTTGACCCATTATTATGGTTGAATAAATGATAAAACTCAGTCTAGGCAGATTGTGTAGAGTCAAAAATGATTGGATAAATGAAAATATTATTAGAAAATTAAGCTGAAGAAGATGGCTTTGCAATTTACAAAGCAGTTTCTCATACTTTGTTTCATCTAATCTCTATAGAATGCTTTTCAGGGTATTATTACCACTGACTCTGAAGGAGTAACTGACTTGCCCCGAATCACACCACATTAAATAACACAATTAGAGTGGAAACATCATTTCGAGTATAAATCCCATATGATATTTTGTTTTCCCTTCATAATATCATCCGTCCTCTCAAGAAAGTGATGAAATAATGCTGATTCATAGGAACTTAGTCTTAAAGAGACATACTCTCAGATGATAAACACTATGTCTTTGAAACAGGGGTGTTGCGAGAAGAAACATGGGACCCATGCTTTCTGGGTTTTCAAGTCCGTGCTTAGAGTTCTGGGAAAGAGTAAAAGAAGGGAAAGGGTGAAAAATAGTCCAGAATGAAAAATGTTTGATGTATATGTAACTTTATTGATCACCTCAAGATTCTCTTTTTGTTTATGGTCTGTGTCACCCTACTAGAATATAAATGTTCTTAGGGTAGATCACTGCTATCTTGCAGCAAGTGGTAGGCGCTGAGTAAATATTTATTAAAGGAATGAAAGTGGCCTTGAATACATCTGCTCTTGACTCACCAGAGAACAGCCCCATACTAAGCAAATGGCATCATTAGTAAAATTTTAAAAATCATATCCTTATTAACTCGTAACCATGGATTCAAGGCTCCCATTTATTTCATACTTTTGAAGTACAGAAGAATTCTGGTGTATTTGGGAATGTTTCCACAGCCTTGCTGTAAAATAAAGCAAGACTTTGTGGCCCATTGATTGCTGGTTCCAGCAGGGCCCATCTCTATACTTACCTCTAAATAATTAACTATAGATTTGTTATCCCAGTGAACAGCGATTTGGTATGGAACCTGTTTTATCAGTGTCATGCAAAAGTAGACATTTGGTATGTCTTGAAGTGGTGATATGGATAATAATGTTGATGCAGAAGAAGACAACTAAAAATTCTCTCTGATCTTTGTTAAGTGTATCTGGGTGAAGGGTATCTTGGAATCACTGGATTTCAGAACTCAAAAGACTCATCCAACTCTTCATGTTACAGGTGAAGAAAATGAGGTCTAAAGAGGTTGAGAGATTTGACCAGGACTAATTCCTGGGACTAGAGAGAGATCCTCTGATTCTCAGCTGGCCACATTGTCATAGCATCTCCAGCTCCAAACAGCCAAGAGAAGCAAGTCTGTTGACTTCCAGGTAGAAGTGATTCCCCTGCACGTTTTTACTTTCTCTCTCTTAGATGCCTGCTCTGCCCTGACAAGGAATTTATCTGGTGTTTACGCTACACTTAAGAAGAGGAAAATGCTCCTGGCAAACATTATTGTGATTCAGTGTGGCACTGGAGAGCACAGTCATGAAAAATGAGAATCAAAAGAATAAGAGGTAATTAATATTAGAGAAGAAGAGAAAATCTATTATTTGAGTGGGACATAACTTATAAAGTTTACAACTGGTAAGTAAGTTGAGTAATGTGAAAGGAAGCTAGATTCCTATATGAAACATCAAAAATACTGTTATATGAGCCAGAATTAGTTTAAACAAAAAGGAAAAGAAAGGGTGAGTCCACTCTCTCCTCCTGACCTGGGACGCCCATTGTTCCCTGCCCTTGGACATTAGAGGTGCTGGTTCTCAGGCCTTCAGACTTCAGCTGAGTTATACCACCAGCTTTTCTGGTTCTCCAGCTTGCAGATAGCAGATTGTGGGACTTCTCTGCCTCCATAACCTCGTGACCCAATTCCTGTAATACATCTCCACATCTCTATGTTTATAGATATTCTATTTCTGTTTCTCTAGACAACCGTGACTAATACACATGGATGACAAAGTCCATAGTAGGTGCACAGAGAGGAACTTTCCCAAAGCAAAGGAGGCTCCCCCACCCCACAGGAGAAAGCAACTCATCCCATCCTGGCAGCATGCATCAGCACATGCACGCCACAAGACACACACACACACACACACACACAAACACAGCTAGCCTTGAAAATGTACTCAAGCTCAAACTCTCTCTCTCTGCCCTATTGTTCATCACAGTGGTTATTTCCACATGGCATGTTATAAATTCTTTGCAGTTTATTATGTCTTTCCTCGCGTTCAGACTAGGTCAAACAGGGGCGGTGAGTCTGTTTAGCCTTTTTGTAGATCACAGGTTTTACACCAGAGTTTTGCATGTAGTAGGTGCTCTATAAATAGAACGACCAAATAGTTTTCTCTCCAAACTGAAACATATTGAGGAATGAAAAGTGTAGTGTTAATATTTATGATAGGACAACAGGAAAAATATCTGCTGAAGACAGAAATTGAGGATTTAAAAGGTAAGGTGAACTGATCAGTTTTACATTTTAAACAGATCACTGTAACTGGAATCTCGTTGGCTGAGTACAGGGAGAGAGGATTTGGAAATCTTAAGCTGTAATTGCCAATTTATTGCAGTATACCAAAAAAACTTGATATCTTTGCATAAATGTAGTTAAGTGGATGGGTTTAAAATATTTCAGGAAGTGAACTTTTAGTATTTGAATTAGATAGGTAGGTAGGAAGTTAGGTAGGTAGGTAGGTAGATAGATAGATAGACAGATATAATATATGAGCTCTTTGTGTGTGCAAAGCCATATGAGAACACTGTTGAGGGAAACATCTAGAAAATCTACATTAGTCATGTCTATATGGAGTATCCCATTTAGTGAGAACTGAATATTGAAAGAAAGAGATGATGCACATATAAGTAAAGTAGAAAAAAATATCAACAAAGAGGAAAAATGGAGTTTTGTAATTTAGGTTGCTAGAGCAGGAGAGTTCACTGTGTGGGAATGGTATTTTGTGTCATTTCTGAAAGGTGATTAGAAATAATTCAAAAGTGAAGAATCTGTAGGAGGATTCAGGAGGGTGGATGGATGGTTCATTGATATGAATGTGGGGTGGCAGAGTGTCCAGAATGACACTCAGGGACAGACAGGATACTAGCACAAACAAGTGAATTTGGGAACACTGAGAGAGAAGTGAATTATTTGGGAAAGTGTTTTTTTTCAATTTGGAACCTGGACACTGAGTCGAGTCATCACTGATGGGCTGAGTGGGCAGGTAGATATTTGGGTCTGGGGGGCAGAGTCAGATCTGTGCTGATTCTTTGAACATTTTTAGCTCATTAGTGGTATTTGAAGCCAGGAAATGGATATGATTGCCTAGTAGGAGGGTGCAGGTGGACAGCAGATGTCAGAGCAGGGCTGACATCTGGGAAGCATCAGGCATTGTAGGTTGGTTATAAAGAGAAGCCAAGAAGTGACTCAGGAAGTTTGGAGCAGGAGAAGGACAGTGTAGCACTGGTGGATCCCAAGGACAAATGAGCTTTCAAAGGAACTTGAAGGCCACAAAGTCACATGCTACTGCAGGACATGTCAGACAAATAATGAAAAGGCCACATTGGAATAGTAAGAGCCGTGACCTGTGAGCTTAGCAAGAGAAGCATCCACAGAATGGGGACATGGGATCGGTTGCCAGTGTGGAAACAGAGGCATTGGGATGTAAGTGAACTTTTCACAATGAGTCCCTGGCAGGAGGAGGAGAGGGAGGACATCGAGGGTGAGGGGCATTAGGAACAATGGATGAGGGATTGGTTTGTAGATGGTAGAGATTTGCGCATATTTGAAACATGAGGCATGATCCCAGTAGGGAGGTGATTGAAAGTACTGCGAATATTGAAAGCATAAGGTCATTGAAATGGAAAGATGAGATGAAAATCAGAATGGTTTTAGCTAAGAAAGAAATATATCTGTATAAAACAACAGAAATGGTGTGATAAATGAATTGCTTATGAGGAAAATTTCTAGATCTGATGACTAGAGTGTGAAATCGTTCTTGTGTGGTGGTTAACAATTTGTCTGTGAGATATGCAGTAGGTCAAGAGAAAATAGTTTTATGGAACTCAAGAAATGGAAAGAAATTAACAGAGCATTCAAGAAGCATTAGAGAATGCATGGAGGCCCATTGGTTGCTGTTGATTCTCTGTTGGGACCCCCAGGCTCCTCGTGTGCTCTCTCTTCAGCGGTGATCCTCAGTGCAGGTGTCAACATGGCATGGCAGGTATTTGGAATCATCGAAAGTCAGAGGCTTGCAGGGCAGATATGATGAGAGTAAAGAATTAGGGAGCGTTGTCAGTGGGTTATTGAAATGATGGACCACACAATCCAAGATTAATATGGAGGAGTAGGAAGAGAGAAGGAAGAGAGCCTTGTTAAGATACTCTAACTGGAGTAATCTATTTTCTTAAAGAATGGTTGTATACAGCAGAGTTCTTTGTGTAAAAACTAGAAATGTGGAAATTTGTGGAGGGAATGTGGTGTTTCTGAGTTACTGATTTGCAAGCAGGAGAATTTTGGTTGAAAACAGGCTCTGGGTGTGGAAGTGAGTATCTAAGGGTGGAAGAGTGCATGATTTCATTAGAGATGGGACACTCAAAGGAGTTATGGAGTCCTTGGATCTCTGTGTCCCAATAACGTAGGTTACAGGGTACCAGCATGTGTATAGTTGTCAATGATAGAGAAGGGAAGAGAATAACATCCTTAAGCAAGACGGAGGAGGCAAGTTGTTCTGGATTTGCATTGATAGTGACACATCAGCTTGATAGTGTCCCAGAATCCCGTTCTCAACGTGTGATGCCTATATCAGCAGCATCAACATCAGCTGGAAACGTCTTAGAAAAGAAATTCTCCATTGCCTCCCCAGACCTACTTGGGTTGAGTTCCAGCAATCTGAGTTATAAAAACTCTGCAATGATTGTAATGGACAGTATGATTTGAGACACATTTCTCCAGGGAGAGAAAGAGGGTGCAATATCCAAATGAGCTGCGAACATTCTCCATGGATGGTAGTCTTCATCCTCCTCTTTGTTCACATTTTGCATTTTATTCTGTTTTTAAAGAGAAAGCTCAAAAAATATGTCCTAACTTCATAACCAACCTGATACTACCACAAATGCGCAGGCAAAAGATTAGTTCATCAAACACCATAAGAAACTACAGTAACAATTCAGAGCAGAAGGAAATGACAAATCTCCAGAAACCAACCTTGAAGTCACAGAAATTTACAATCTAAATGACAAAGAATTCAAAATGAGTGTCATAAAGAAACTCACCAAGTTACAAGAATGTTCAGACAGTTCGATGAACACAGGAATAAAATTAATGAGGAAAAGGAATACTTCATCAAGAGACTGAAACTATTAAAAAAAAAAGCAGAAATTCTGGATATAAAGAACATAATTAATGAGGTAAAAAAGAATGTAGAATCCTTAAAAAACAGAGCTGATATCATGGTTGAAAGAATAAGTGATTTAGAGGATAGAAATATAGAAATGCTTCCAGTGGACGAGGAGAAAGGACTCAGATTTTTAGAAAATGAAGGAATTCTTGGAGAAATATATGAAATATAAGGTCAGATGCCTTGGAGCAGCCCCAACAACTCTGCTGGCAGAAGAGACTGCAAGGTCTGCAGGCCTGCAGAGTGCAGGAGACCTGTTAACTCCTTTGGACCTTGCCAAAGCCCTGCTGAATCTTGCACCTAGTTGCACAGGTGCATCCCTGCCAGCTGTGCCCACAGGTGGTCTGAACTCCAGTCCCATGCCCACCCCTGCCCGGTCTTCAGATTCGGCAGAGATGATCCCAGGAGCTGGTCTGTACATCCCACAGCTCCTTTGCAAACAACTTCTGGTGACTGAGGAGGATATCAGGAAACAGGAAGGGAAAGTGAAGACGGCAAGAGAGAGACTGGCGGTAGCACTGACGCAGACAGACTCGCTAGCGAGGCAGGGAGAGTGAGGGGCCAAGAAGGACGTCCCGACAAACACGATGAAGAAAAGACAAGACGGCGCAGACGACATGCAGCTCACACTACATGAATGCCTCTGCAGGGTCCTGATGTCTTCTTGCTTTGAGCTCCTGAAACTTTAATATATACCAATACTTTTCTTTTCTTCAATTCCTTTGCATGACAGAGGATACAGACAGTGATCCTTCTGAGATGAGAGATTGGGTTTCAGGTGAGGAGAGAAAGGAGATCTTTCCTTCTCATTTTGTTCTCTCATTTTCCTTTCCTGAGTGTTATGCATTTGTATTTTAAGATCAACAGAGAGTTATCATAATCAAGGGATTCTTTAGAGTTTTGCCCTCACAGTCACAGAGAAAACCTACCTAGTCCAAATGGATTGTCCTTTTTGGGTAATATTGCAATAGATTCCAACATAATATTTCACTAAAGAGCTGTTATATCTGTCTTCTCAAAAAAGACACCTACTTCTCGGTCTCTATTTTTCTGGTATTTGTTGGATGTTGAATCACACTTGCACATAATGAAATACTGGATTTGCCCTTTTTTAGATTTATATGTGTTGGAAATTTGATTCATGAAAATTGATATGCCATTGCGGTATCATGTTATCAGGAGAACGACTGTTTTCAGCATCACAAGTCTCACAATAAGCCAGTGTGTTGGGATTTGTCTATTTGCCTGATCGAGTACGTTGCACTCTTCAAATCCTCTTTATAATTACTTACTTTTACCCCACAGATTTATCAGTTTCTGAGAGCAATGTGTTAAACAATAATAGAGTATGTTAGTATTTATATCTTCCCTAAAAAATGAGTTATTTTTTAGCTAAATCTTCTCTCCTCTATTCTTTCATGTGGTAACCATCTGGAATTTTGGTTCAAATGTGTTTTTAATGTCTTGTTTTAAAACTAATACTAAATTAGACAGACTGTTTTTTCCTTTCCTCGTGACTCCTGTTATGTTTTCCTGGGTTCACATTTCTTCTTCCTGATGTACATTCTTTACCGGTTCTTTCACTGCAGGCCTGTGGGAGGTCAACTTTGAGTCTGTTTGTAGGTCAGATAACGTCTTTCTTTCTTTGACACATAGTTTGAATAGGTGTTTAATTTAGCTTTGTAGTAATTTTTTTCCTTCTTTGTCAAGTTATTTACTATTTCTGAGCCTCCATATCTTTAGCTTAAAATGGGAATAAAACCCTAAAAATGGTGACTGTAACTGAGATAATACACGCAGAGCTTGCCAGTCATGTTGCTTAGCAGAAAATAAATAGTCAATAATGATAACCATTATTAATCGTTATAATGATATTATTATAATAATGTAATATATAATAGTATATTAATGTATAATAATAATTATACATTAATTTATAATTATAATGTACAGTGTATAATGTATGCAATGTATAATAATATATTAATATTATTAATCACTAGAATCTTCAGAGTGTGCATTCTCAGAGAATCACAGCTTAAGATTGAGAATGTGAAGCTCACACACAAGAAGTCTGAGAGAGTGGCGTGACTGTGACTTTAATTCTCAGCCCTTGGGTGTCTTCAGCTGTGGTCGTCTGCACAGTGTGCACAGATAATGTAATCTGTTCCCACAGACCCACTGCAGGACAGCGCAGCCTGCCTCACGCCTGGGATGCTCTGGGCTGCTTGTTGGGGAGCCTCTGCTGTGAGGCTAGTTGGACTCTGTACAGAGAAAGATGAAAAAAGACTCTTTCTTTTCCCTCAGATTTCTCCCCCCGAGTTTTATTCACTTTTACATCCAGAGCAGATACTCTCTTCCCAGAGCCTTGGTGTTACTCTGGGATTCAGGCTTCCCAGACACCTAGTCATTTCAGCTCCCAAGGCCCAAGGTGACTGCAGAGTCATGTCTCACCCACTCCTCCCATCTTGGCCTGTTTCCCGTCATGGAGGACCCATGAGTGGGGAGAGGAGCCATCGAGGGAGATTGATCTGGAAGTCCTGGTGAATCTGAGCTTCAGAGAATGAAGCAGAAAAGGGGAACGTGAGACTGCCAGGGCTTCAGTGGGGGAGGAATATGGAGGAACCGAGAGGGGTGTGATGGCTGCACAGAGTCAAGGGGAGGGATGTTCCAAACTTTCCTAAGAAGGGAATCCTTGCACTGAAGTGGGGATTCGATTTTACATGATGGCAATGTCTGTGCTGGTTTCACCAATTCTGGTGTCCCTGAGGGATGAACTGGTGTGACACCACAGGACAGTAGTTGCAGTCACTTTCAGGACTTAAGGAAGGTGAAACCTTTCAGCTTAGTCCCCTGTGAGCCAGTCAGGGGCCAAGTCTAGAAAGGCTCGGAGCCTGTGTCCGTCCAATGTGGTTTCGTTCTGTTCCAGCCAAGCTCCTCTGGACACCAGCTGGGAAAAGGGGACCTCAGATCTAGTCAGATCTAGTCATCACAGCTTCCGTAGTTCGCCATGAGGCAGGTAATAGCCCAGGCATCATCACTGGACCTCATAGTCGCCCTCCTTCCTCTGCTGGCAGACAGTGACTTGTGAGGTGAGGAGGGCGCATCAGGATGGTCCAGTCAGTTGGCCAGTATGGGAGACTCCAGGGGAAGGAGATGCCAAAGCCAGAGAGACCCGATGCCTCCTGCGTCTCCCTCTTCCTTTTGTCCACTTAATTTTCACCCTCAGTCATTCTTTTCCTTCCCCTTTCCCTTTTTTGGCTCTCTCTCCCTCTCTTTCCCCTACATGTTCTAGCTTAATTGAGGCATTAACGACATACAGTAAACTGCATACATTTAAAGTGAACAATTTGATACATTTTGATTATAACTTATTGAACCATCACCACAATCAAGAAAAGGAACGCCCATCCTCCCCAAATTTCCTCATGCTCATTTTAATTCCTCCTTCCCTGCCGTTTGCAAACACATTCTCATTCCCAGGCAACCAGTGATCCAGTATATGTCCCTATAGATTTTCCTGTATTTTCCAAGAATTTTTATAAATGGGATCACATACTATGTAATCATTTTTACTGGCTTCTTTCACTCAGCATAATTTTTCTGAGATTCATGCCTGTCATTGCATGTACTATGAATTCATTCCTATCCCCAACCCTTCCCTGGCAGCACTGTACACACGGCCAAGCGCTTCCCAGGTTGGCGTGAGAGCCAATAGTACTGCTACATCCCCAAAAGTAGGAATGTGCCTTGGTGCAACACTGGGAGGGGTTGGCGGCAGCCCTGGACCCGCATATGAATGCTTTCCTGGATGGTTGGAAAGCCCACCGTGCCACTGGAGTCCCAATGATTGGCCAATGCTCAGACCCATGAAGAAGCCCCACCCACCAAGCACAGAGGCTGGCATGAGCATAAGAAAAGGCAGCAGCAGATATATGTGCACATGCAAATGCTTTTCCCAGATGGCACAAACACCCATAGTAGTGCTGTGGTCACACAACTGGGTATGTGCCTCGGTGTGGCAGCAGCTCTGAGCCCAGTGTGAATGCTTTTCCAGCTGGTTGGAACACCCACTGTACCCACACAACTTCCAGCATATGGGGTGGGATCAGAAACACAGCTCATGCTTCCCCCACAGCAGTAGCAGGTGGAATCTGCGACCTGATACTACCACAAATACGCAGGCAAAAGATTAGTTCATCAAACACCATAAGAAACTACAGTAACAATTCAGAGCAGAAGGAAATGACAAATCTCCAGAAACCAACCTTGAAGTCACAGAAATTTACAATCTAAATGACAGAGAATTCAAAATAACTGTCATAAAGAAACTCACCAAGTTACAAGAATGTTCAGACAGTTCAATGAACTCAGGAATAAAATTAATGAGGAAAAGGAATACTTCATCAAAGAGACTGAAACTATTAAAAAAAAAACAAGCAGAAATTCTGGATATGAAGAACATAATTAATGAGACAAAAAAGAATCTAGAATCTTTAACAAATAGAGCTGATATTATGGATGAAAGAATTAGTGATTTAGAGGATAGAAATATAGAAATGCTTCCAGTGGACGAGGAGAGAGAACTCAGATTTTTAAAAAATGAAGGAATTCTTGGAGAAATATATGACTCAATTATAAAAGCAACCTAAGAATTATAGGTGTTCCAGAGGGAGAAAAGAGGGAGAAAGGAGCAGAGAGCTTGTTCAAAGAAATAAGAGCTGAGAACTTCCCAACCCTGGGCAAGAACCAGACTTACAAATACATGAAGCCAACAGAATGCCTAATTACATCAATGCTAAAAGACCTTCTCCAAGGCGTATAATAGTAAAAACGGCAAAAGCCAATGACAAAGAAAAAATATTAAGGGCAGCAAGACAGAAGAAAATAACCTAGAAAGGAACCCCTATCAGGCTTTCAGCATATTTCTTGACAGAAACTTTACAGGCAAGGAAAGAATGGAATGATATATTAAAAATACTGAAAGACAAAAACTTTCAGCCAAGAATACTCTATCCAGTGAAATGATCCTTATGATACAATGGAGAAATAAAAGTTTTCCCAGATAAAAAAAGGCTGAGGGAGTTCATCGCCACTAGAACTCCCATACAAGCAATGATCAAGAACGCCCTCATACCTGAAACAAAAAGAAGGCAAATGTCTACAAATCTTTGAGCAAAGAGATAAATAGACAGACAAAATCAGAAAGCTACAGCTCTGTTTCACAACAGGGTAGCAAATACTTAATTATAACTTAAAAGAAGAAGGGAAGGAAAGCATCAAAAGTAACTATAAACACTTCAAGTTAGTCACAAACGCACGACACAAAAATGAATAACTTGTGACAACAATAACTCAGAAGGAGAAGAGGAAAGGGATGGAACCTGCTTAGATTAATGGAGATAAGAGGCTATCAGAAGATGGACTATCTCATCTATGAGATCTTCATACAAACCTCACAGTAACCAGCAAACAAAAAATCAGAGCAGAGCCATAGATCATAAAAAAAGAGAAACGTCCACAGAAAAACCCCAAAATGAAATGGTAGTCAGAAACACAAAGGAAGAGGAATAATGGAAATATAGATTAGGTGGGATTAAGCACTCATGTATCAATAATCACTCTAAATGTAAATCGATTGAATTCTCCAAGGAACAGACACAGAGTGGTGGGGTGGATTAGAAAACAAGACCCAACAATATGCTGCCTCCAGGAAACACATCTCAGCTCTAAAAACAAACAGGCTCAGAATGAAGGGATGAGAGACAATACTCCAAGCAAATGGCAAATAAAAGAAAGTAGGTGTTGCCATACTTATATCAGACAAAGCAGACTTCAAGATAAAAAAGACTATGAGAGACAAAGAGTGGCAGTATATAATGATAAAGGGGACTTTCCACCAAGAGGACATAATACTTATAAAGATATATGCACCTAACACAGTAGCACAAAGGAATATAAAGCAACTATTAATAGACCTAAAGGGAAAAATTAACAGCAACACAATAATAGCAGGGGACCTGACCACCCCACTTACATCCATGGATAGATCATGCAGAGAAAGGCAACAAGTAAATAGTGGAATTAAATGAAACATATGATCAGATGAACTTAATCGATATATGTAGAGGATACCCTCCCAAAACAGCAGAATACACATTCTTCTTAAGTGCACATGGAACATTCTCAAAGATAGACCATATGTTGTGAAACAAGGCAAGCCTGAATAAATTTAAGATTGAAATCATATCAAGCTTCTTTTCTGACCACAATGCTATGACACTAGAAATCAACTACAAGAAAAAAGATGGGGAAGTCACAAATATGTGGAGACTAAAGAACACACGACTGAGGAACCATTGGATCAATGAACAAATCAAAGGAGAAATCAAAAAATACCTGAAGACAAATGACAATGAAAAGACAACAAAACAACTCTTATGGGATGCAGTTCTAAGAAGGAAATTCATAGGAATACAAACACACCTCAACAAACAAGAAAAATACCAAACAAGTAACCTTAAACTACACCTACTAGAACCAGAAAATGAAGAACAAATGAAGCCCAAAGTCAGCAGAATGAGGGAAATAATAAAAATTAGAGCAGAAATACATGAAATAGAGACTAAAAAAACAGTAGAAAGGATCAATGAAACAAAGAGCTGGTTCTTTGAGAAGACTGAAACAAAATTGACAGACCCTTAGCCAGACCCACTAAGAAAAAAAGCGAGAAGGCTCAAAGACATAAAATTAGAAATGAAAGAGGAGAAATTACAATAGATATCACAGAAATCAAAAGGACAATCAGAGAATACACTGAACAACTTACATGCCACCAAATAGGATAACCTAAAAGAAATAGATAAATTCTTAGATTCCTACAACCTCCCAAAGCTGAATCAAGAAGAAATAGAGTAAATGAACAGACCAATCACAAGTAAAGAGATCAAAATGCTCATCAAAAACCTCCCAAAAAACAAAAGTCCAGGACCAGATGGCTTCTCTGGAGAATTCTACCAAATATTCAAACAAGATTTAATACCTATGCTTCTCAAACTATTCCAAACAGTTGAAGAAGATGGAACACTTCCTAATTCATTCTATGAGGCCAACATCACCCTGACAGCAAAAGCAGATAAGGACAGCACAAAGAAGGAATACTACAGGCCAACATCACTGATGAACACAGATGCACAAATCCTCAACTAAATATCAGCAAATCGAACACAGCAATGTATTAAAAGGATCATATACCACGATCAAGTGGAATTTATACCAGGGATGCCGGGATGGTTAAACATCCGCAAATCAATCAATGTGATGCACCACATTTACAAAATGAGGAATAAAAGTCACATGATCCTCTCCACAGATGCAGAGAAAGGATTTGACAAGATCCAACATCCATTTATGATAATAACTCTCAATAAAATGGGTATAGAAGGAAAGTACCTCAACACAATAAAGACCATATATCACAAACCCACAGCCAACATCATACTTAATGGTGAAAAACTTAAAGCCACTCCTCTGAGAACAGGAAGAAGACAAATGTGCCCATTATCACCACTCCCATTCAACATAGTACTGGATGTTTTGGCCAGAGCAATTAGGCCGGAAAAAGAAATAAAAGGAATCCAAATTGTAAAGGAAGAAATGAAACTCTTGCTGTTTGCAGATGACATGATTGTAAATATAGAAAACCCTAAAGAATCCATCAGAAAACTATGAGAAATAATCAACAACTACAGCAAAGTTGCAGCGTACAAAATCAACTTACCAAATCAGTTGCAATTCTATACTCTAATAATGAACTAAAAGAAAGAGAACTCAAGAATACAATCCCATTTACAATTGCAACAAAAAGAAAAAAGTGTCTAGGGATAAATTTAACCAAAGAGGTTAAAGACCTATACAATGAAAACTATAAGACATTATTGAAAGAAATCAATGATGACCTGAAGTAACGGGAAGATATTCCATGCACATGGATTGGAAGAATAAACACAGTTAAAATGTCCATATTACCTAAAGTAATCTACAGATTCAATGCAATCCCAATCAGAATCCCAATGACATTCTTCATAGAAATAGAACACAGAATCCTAAAATATATATGGAATAACAAAAGACCTCGAACAGCCAAAGCAATCCTGAGAACAAAGAACAAAGCTGGAGGCATCACAATCCTAACTTGAAAATATATTACATAGCTATAGTAATCAAAATGGCATGGTACTGGCACAAAAGCAGACTCATAGATCAATGGAACAGAACTCAAAGCCCAGAAAGAAAACCACACATCTGTGGTCAGTAAATCTCTGACGAAGGAGCCAAGATCACACAATGAAGAAAGGAAAGTCTCTTCAATAAATGCTGTTGGGAAAACTGGACAGCCACATGCAAAAGAATGAAAGTAGATCGTTATCTTCCACCATACACAAAAATTAACTCGAAATGGATAAAAGACTTGAATCTAACACTTGAAACCATAAAACTCCTAGAAGAAAATATACGCAGTACAGTCTTTGACATCAGTCTTAGCAGCACCCTTCCCAATACCATGTCTACTCAGGCAAGGGAAAGAAAAGAAAAAATATACAAATGGGACTACATGAGACTAAAAGGCTTCTGCAAGGCAAAGGAAACGATGAACAAAACGAAAAGACAGGGCCGGCCCCATGGCTTAGTGGTTAAGTGTGCGCGCTCCGCTATTGGCGGCCCAGGTTCGGATCCCGGACGCGCATAGATGCACTTCTTGTCCGGCCATGCTGAGGCTGCGTCCCACATACAGCAACTAGAAGGACCTGCAATTATGACATACACCCATCAACTAGGACTTTGGGGGAAAAAAAGGAGGAGGATTGGCAATAGATGTTAGCTCAGAGCCGGTCTTCCTCAGAAAAAAAGAGGAGGATTAGCACGGATGTTAGCTCAGGGCTGATCTTCCTCACAAAAAAAAAAAAAAGGAAAAGAAAACCCACCAACTGGGAGAAAATATTTGCAAATCACATATCTGACAAGGGATTAATCTCCAAAATATATAAACAACTCATACAACCCAACAACAAACAAACAGACAATCCAATCTAAAAATGGGCAGAGGATATGAACAGACATTTTTCCAAAGAAGATATACAGAAGGCCAACAGACACATGAAAAGATGTATAACATCACTAATTATTAGGGATATTCAAATCAAAACTACAATGAGAGATCACCTTACACCTATCAGAATGGCTATAATTCCCAAGACAAAAAATAACAAATGTTGGAGAGGATAAGGAGAAAAGGGCACCCTCACACACTGCTGGTGGGAATGCAAACTGGTGCAGCTGCCAGGGAAAACAGTATGGAGATTTCTCAAAAAATTAAAAATAGAAATACCATACTTTTCAGCTATCCCACTACTGGGTATTTATCGAAAGAAATTGAAATCAACAATTCAAAGAGATTTATGCACCCCTGTGTTCACTGCGGCATTATTCACAATAGCCAAGACATGGAAGCAACCCAAGTGCCCTGCTACAGATGAATGGATAAAGAAGATGTGGTATGTGTTATATACAATGGACTACTACTCAGCCAGAAACAAAAGACAAGATCGTCCTGTTTGCGACAACCTGGATGGACCTGGAGGGTAAGACGTTAAATGAAATAAGCCAAAGACAAATATGCATTATTTCACTCATATGTACAAGATAAACATACACAGGGATAAAGAGAACAGATTAGTGGTTACCAGAGGGGATGGGGGCTGGGGGTTGAGTGAAAGAGTTAAAGGGGCACATATGCATGGTGATGGATAAAAGTTAGACTACTGTTGGTGAGCACGATGCAGTCTATACAGAAATTCACAAATAATAATGAACACCCGAAATTACACAATGTTAAAACCCTTTATAATTTCAATAAAATAATTAAAAAAGAAAAAAATAATAATTCATTCTTTTTTACGGTTATATAGTATTCCACTGTGGGGAAATACCACACTTTGTGTATCCGTTCACCAGTAGATGGACATTTGGGTTGTTTTCCGTTTTTGTATACTATAAATAGGTTGTTATCAACATGTGTGTATAAGTCTGTGTATAGACCTACGGGTTTATTTCCCTTGGATGGATTCCTAGGGGAGGAATTGCTGGGTAGACATATGTAATTATTAAATACGCATTCAAGCTATTTTTCACCAGCACTCGATGAGAGTTTCAGTGACTTGACATCTTCAACAACACTTGCTATAATCAGTCTTTTTAATTTTAGCCATTCTCAAGTGTGGTGGAATCTCATGATGACTGTCACTTTCATTTACCCAATGACTCATGTTGTGAAGGAGAAGGCGAGCCACACACAGACTGGGAGAAAACATCTGCAAAACATATCCCTAGAAAAGGATGTGTATTTATAATATATAAAGAGCTCTTACAACCCAATAGTAAGAAGACAAGCAACACGTCATGGCTTACCAGGAGACAGCAGATCAGGCCTGTGATGAGCACCAGGAGGCCTGCCAAGCAGATGAGGATGAGGGCCCAGACGGGGTGGTCTGGGGAGACAAGTGCTGGGGTGAGCCACCTCCTGTCATCGCCCCAGGGCTCCTGCTGACCCCACTGTGCCTCAACCGTCCTTGACAAGGGTTGGCCAACTTTCCTCATAATCCAAGACCCTGTGCGCATGGTTCTCTTCAATGAGGCACAGCATCAAGATTCTCACCACCTTCCGTGGGCTGGGGCTTCCTGCAGGTTTACCAGGCTTCTCAGTCAAGGTGTCATCTCTGTTGGGAGAATATTCTGGAAGTGAATCAAATGGAGAATGCATGTGAGTGTGGTTCACTCTTTTTAATAGAACTTTTTAGACACAGAAAAATAAAGGGAACAGTCTCATAAACATCCATCATCTAATTTAACCATGTATATTCCATCCAATTAAAACAACATTTTATCAATGTATAAATTATTAACACTTGCCAACCTTGATTCATCCCATGTTTTCAATGAAATATTAAAGTCAAGTAGACATCATCATGTTTCACCCCATTTTAGTTTCCATCTCTAAAACGTGAGCACACATTCCTACAAAATCCAAGACCATTATCACAGAACAAAAGTTTAATAAATTAAACCAAATTCATACCTCTGGGCACAGAGGATTGAATTTGAGCTGGACTTTCTTAGGACGGCCGGGGGGAGAATGGGTCATCACAGTTGGCAAGCCTATGGGATCTCTCTAAATTTGTAAATTCCCACTCAAAAGTGTTCTTCCCTGCCTAGAAACACATTCATCCCCTTCTCCTTTATCTATTTGCTTAATATTCATTTTCTAGGATTAACCTACAATGTAATATCCTGCAGGAAGTCTTCTCTGATTTCCGCCTGCAAGTATGAGTTTGTTCACATCAATTAATTGATAAGTTCCAATTCTCTATTCTTGTTATTGCCAGCTACAACATAAACTCCAGGAGGGTAGGACACAGCACCCAGTGGGCTTGGTGGGAGGGTGCATGTCCCCCTTCTTGTACCTCTATCCAGACAACCTCTTACAGGTGTGCTGTCTGATATGGAGCAGCAACAAGTCTCTTTTTGAATTAAAATTAATTTTAGTTAAATAAAATAAAAATTCTGGTACCTCAGTAACATTAAAACTCAGTAACAATAAAGACCAGTCCCAATACCATCCTTCGAGCACTCAACAGCCACATGCGGCTATGCACTGGACAGCACAGATATAGAACATTCCACCACTGCAGAAAGTTCTAGCGCATTGGTGCTCATCTAGAGCGGGACTTGGCAAACTATAGCCTGTGGATCAGAAACCACATGACGCCCAAACCTGTAAGTCTGCTTCACACACAGCTGGAGGCCCTCACTGACCATCTGGCCCAGTGGGTTTCAGTGCAGAGATGAGGAAACAAAAGTCCAGAGAGGGGAGGTGACTAGTATGAGGTCACTGAGCTGTCTAGGAGATGGTGAGGGCCTCCTACATTACACTGGTGTCCTTTTCTCTCTCTCAATGGTGGGTAAAGACTGGGGGCCTATGCCACCTCCTGCCAGCCTGAGAAAGTTCAACGCTCTCTCAGCCCCAGGCATCCAGAGTCCCCAGAAAGGCCTCACTTCCTTTCCCAATGACCAGGGAGCCTCACCATCCCCAAGGACACTCTTCCTGTCCAGGGTCAAGTTCTGCAGCTGGGTACCATTCTGGGTCAGCCGCAGGAATTCCTCATAGATGACAACTCTGTCCAGTCTCTGTGCCAAAGCGGCAAGGTACACAGGGAGTCCACTCCAGTGTGGTTACTGTGGGGGACAGACCTGGAAGGGCGCAAATATGAACAAGGGTGTCTAGAATTCTACCCTGATTCTAGATTCCCTGCTTCTGGGTCCTGTTCAAGAGAACTTTCTGCAATAATGTAAACATTTGTCTGCACTACCAAATACACTATTAGCCCCATGTTGTTATTGAGCACTTAAAATGTGGCTAGTGCGTGTGAGTGAGGAACTGAATTTTTCATGTAATTTCATTTCAAGTAATTAATTTGTAAATAAATAACCATAGGGAGAACATTTTTGAAACTTTGGAGTAAGGACTTCTGCAAATGCATAAAAACAATGAGAACACTGGTAAAAATGGTCGAAATCAACTTTTCAGAAGTCTAGAAATTAATCAAAGGCTTGTAACAATCTGAGGAGGGTTTAGTGAAGACACACGGTGGAATCTTGATAAAGGGAGCAAACTTCGTAGCACTATAACTTTCACTATTCCCATCTTGCTCTCACAATATCCTCCATAACTTTGAAAACCATCAGTCTCAGAACCATGGTAGCTGAGACAACCAGCAGCCCAGCAGCCATAATGGGTTTAGAGCTCTGAAAAGACCCATCCCCATCGAACTGTCACTAGCTGACTTACCTGGCAGCTCCCCGAAAAAGCCCCATGTTCAGGGCTTTTCGTTACTTGACTCAGAGCTTGCCCAAGGTGGAAAGTCTGTCCCCAAGGCACTTGCTAAAAACAATCAGCGCTAATTGTTTTCTATTGTAGTTGCCGGAGGGAGTGATACCAGCCAAGGCAGGCAAGAGGTGAGCCAACAACTTAGAAGAAAAATTGGGGGAATGAGATCTCCACAGGGGGCTTTGAAAAGCTCCAGTGTATTTGTGGGCATCTGGAAGGCCACAAGGGCTCAGGGATGTGGCACGCCCAGGAAAGACTTGAGAACGTCTGAATCTCTCACCTCTAGTTGGAGCGGTGGCTTAATATCTGAAAACTGATTATGTAATACACCATATTGATAGAATTAACGGCCAATACCACATAATCTCGACCATATACATAGAAAAGAATTTCACAAAATACAACGCCCTTCATGTCTAAAAAAGAAAACACTCAACAAATTAGGAATAGAAAAAACTTTCCCAACCTATAAATAGCTTCGATGAAAAACCCACAGCTAACACCATATTCAATGCTGAAAGACTGAAAATTTCCCCCTAAGACCAGGGACAAGGCCATGATGTCTTCCCTCATCTGATATGTTAATCACAGGTACTAGAGTTTCTAATGAGGGCAATTAGGCAAGAAAAAGGAATAAAAGAAACCCAGATTGGAACAGAAGAGGTAAAACTATTTGTTTTGCAGAGGAGAAGATATTGTATATAGAAAAACCTAAAAAATACAGCCCCCACACACACACAATATGTGAATCGTATCCCACCAGGTGTATAAAAAATTTAAATTGCCCCATGTGGTTAGTGGCTCCACTATTGGAGAGCACAGTTAGACTGCTGATATTTGTTCAAAGTCTCCAGAAGAGGAGGAGGAAGAGGATGCTGGAGGTTGGTGGCCCCAAATGTTAATGCTTTTCTCAACCCCCGAAAAACCTATGGAAGGAGATGGTAGGATTAGCTGACAGGGATGTGGGGGAGAATGGGCACCATGTCAGTGACTTCCAGATCAAGGATGTGTCACGGGAGCTCAGAGCCATCAGCCACCAGCTCAGCCAATGCTTCCAATCTCCTCAACCTACATCAAGTCGGTGACCAGGCAGGAGAGGAATATGTCTCACAGCTGGCTGCCTCTGTAGAGCTTGGTGACCTAGAACAAACGCGAGGGAGAGTGGGAGAGATGGAGGTCTCCTGGGGATGCGGGGTGCCACTGGAGCCAGTGAAAGATCACAGACTTTGGGGCAAGGGAGACCTGACTTCAAATCCTGGCTCTGCCCCTAACTCATTGTGTGACCTTAGACACAATACTCCCCTTTCTGAGCTTCAGTTTACCCATGTGAGAAATGGGGAAGGCAGCTAGGACATCACCTCTGGAAACTGAGAGAACCCAGACACGCAGGGAAAGTGAATGATTGAAACAACCATGTAACAGATGTAAGTCAGGCAGAGGAATGAGGGTGCCCTCAGGGCAAGGAGAGACGGGACAGGGGAGACCCCACCTGGTCCTGGGTGTCCCTCAGCAGGGCGGTGTACTCCGAGGATGTGGGCTCCGGGTTGCTGTGGTTCCAGCTGATGCTGCGGAAATGCAGCTGGTGCTCTCTCTGCATGCATAAACTCCAGGGTGCAGAGCCTGGAGCCACCGAGAGGAAGAGCAGACACGTGGAGACTCTCAGCTCCCAGCACAGAGGCATGGTGGCCCACGGGGTCACGGTGGTGGGTGCAGACAGCGTCCACACAGGTGGCTCCCCCATCCTTCACAGGCCTGGGGAGAGAGGTACATGGGGAATCTAGAGAGAGGTCCTGAAACCTCTGGGGTTGGGGCCAGAACAGGAAGGAGGAAATGGGAGGACAGTGGGGAGACTGAGAGAAGGGTGGTCACAAAAGTGGTCATTAGGGGCAAATGCTCAGGGGAGGGTCTTACTTGAGGGAGACCAGTCTGCAACTCAAGGAGAAGAGGCCCAGGCTGCTCTTCTTGAACAAGGACCCAGCTGGGGAGGAAGGAGGAGGAGAAGGAGCAGGAGGGACAGGGGTTGGGGGAGGGGCTGGGTGGGATTTAACCCACCAGGAGCTGCTGGAACCAGGGTCTCACCAGGCTCTGCAGGACCCTCTCAGTGGAGTTGAACGTGGCTGAGCCGTTGCTCCTGTCTGATGAATACCGGAGGGTGGAGATGGGGAAGGTGACTGTGAGGGTCTTCAGGTTGTGCCCCAAAGCTGCAAGACGAGAGGGAGAGCGATGGCCATCACTGAGAGCTGGCCTGAGACCACACCAGAGTCCTGCACTCATTATCATCTGTCGTCTTCTCTCCCAGGGGCACCACCACCCACCCGTGTGGTCACCCAAGTCAGAACCAGCATATCTGCTCAGCTCCTCCTCCCTCCCAGTAACACCCACTCACCTTGAACACTGGTCCTCACATACACTCCCTCTCCATCCCTGTCCCAGCTCAGGGGACTTAACTTCCTTCACCCGGACCAACACCCCAGCAGGCTCACTGGATGCTCTGTCTAAAGGATGTTCTACATTGACCACTGGAAGAATCTTTCTGAAATTAATACCTCACTAGGGCCACCACTGCTCTAGTACCACCCATGGCTCCCTATGGTCTTCAGTGTTTAGTTCAACCTTCTTGACCTGGCACTCAAGGCTCTACTCAATCTGGCTCCTGCTGACCTTTCAGTCTCATTTTATCCATGTACTGCGGGTTAAACTTTATGCTTCACGCAACCCAAATTCGTTTCAATTCTCCCCATATGGCATATTGTTTCTGGCGCAAGCCTTTGCTCATGGAATCCTCTCTGCCAGAAAAACTCTTCATCCTCTACCTGCCTGGGTCTCTCCTGCTCATTCTTAAAGACTCTATTCAGGTGAAACTTTCTCTAGCAAGCTCTTCCTCTGCAAACTATGCCAGGTGCTTCTTCCCGAAACCTCCCACACAGTGTTATATTGGTGTGTTAATTTCACAACGCTAGAGGCTCTCTGAGGGCTGGCCTCAGACTGAATCATTGGTATAATCTTTGTGATCAGCACCATTTCCTCAAAACCAGAATGTCACACTGTGGCTGCCCAGCTCCTGGATCACAACTGGCTGGTGGAGGTGTGGGGCTGGAGAGCTTCTCTTGGGAAGGAAAAGGGGCCCCCAGATACCTGTGGTGGCTTCTGGTGGCACAGTTGATGATCAAGTATGCAGGGACGTGGTGGCCGGCTCGGGAGCTGTGGCGAGGGCTGTCTCAAGGAGGGACAGAGTGGGAGGAGCCCCCAGGCTCACCCGGGCTCCAGCAGTGGCTGTCCCAGGACCACCATTCACAGGTGAAGCATAAATGAGAGTGAGAGGAGGGGTGACTGTGTGAGTAGAGGAATGAGCAAGCCTGTGGATGAGAGGAGCCCAAGAGAGTGAGATAGGTGAACAAGAGACTGAACACAGAGGAGAGACACATGGACGGGCAGAACACTGGACACACATACGGGATACCTGGAAAAGGAGGACCAAGGGTGAGGCTTTAGGAGAATTAAAGTGAAAACCACGTGGGGTCAGAATGTGGTGGAGAACATGTCTGTCACTAAGGCTTTCTCACACTGGGCTGGGACTCTCCACCAGAACACGGGAGAGAGAGAAGGGATGAGTTAGGGCCCTTCCAGGTCCTTCTCTCACCAAGGACAGTGGGTGCAGGAGAACCACTGCTCCCCAACCCCAAATGGGGATGGAACCCAGGAGATGAGGGCCAGGAATACTCACTGGTAGTAGTCAGGGCCTCAGCTCCATAGGTGTCAGCTGTGGAGAGAAGGTGAGAGGAGCTGACCAAGAGTTGGGGTGAACATAAAGGATTAAGGGAGAGGGAGGACATAGGGACCTTTGTGGGAAAAGCTTAGGGAAAAGCAGAGGGGAAGAGTGGAGGGGTGTTCAGGGGGGATGAAACGAGATGGAAGATGGCTGGCCCCAGTCATCACCCCAGAAGACTGCATCCCGACCAGAAGGAGACAGAGATGGATCACAGCTCACTTTAGAGCAATGGAGGCAACACAGAACTATGATAGGGACAGAGAGCACGGCTGTAGCCCAGCCCCTCAACACTGACATAGAGGCTGTCCCCATCCAGGATGAAGGAGCCCAGGTGGGTGACGCCCTGGCTCTCATGGCTCAGCTCCCAGTAGAGTTGCTCTCTGTCCAGCCCAGGACCTGCGGGGGTCAGGGTGGAAGGTACAGACAATGTCCACCCCACTGGCTGCCCACCCTTCTCAAGCCTGAGGGAGGAAGAACATGGGGACGTGGAATATTGAGCAGGGGTCCTTCTGAGGGTGGAAAGCGAGAGAGTGGAGGGGGAGGAGCCTGAGGGAGAGGCTGAAGGGGCTGCTCTGATGCCTGGAGGGGCTCTCCTCGGTGTCTCCCGTCTGAGACAACCCCCTCACAAGTAAGGCCTGACTTCCTTTAAGATGTGGAGGGAGGCCTGTGAGTGGCTAAGTGGGGTGAACACACAGACCTGGGTGAGGGGGCGCCTGCAGGTCTGCACGGACAGCAGCGAGGAGCACAGTCACTGCCCTGTGCCATCTGACACATGCAGGCAAGAAAGTACCGTTACCTTCTCGCGGTTCTACACTCCAAGGTCTTTTCTTTCTACTTCTTTCCTACTCCACAGCCATCATCCAGGCCTAGGGAACAATCACCTTATTCGTAACCTTCTTCCCAACACCTCCTATCTGCCTCTTAAGTCTTCATTCTTAAGCCTCAAGTCCATTTTAACCCACATGCTTAGACCCAACGCCAATCACATCACCCATCTGCTCGCACCTCTCCAGTGTCTTCCCACTGGTCTTAGAACAGAGTCCAAAGTCACGCCTGACCTGGTCCAGCCTGTTCCCCTCGCTGGTCTGGCTCACACCTCTCCCCCCGTGTTGACTCGGCTCAGCCATCCCTCTTTCAGGTCATGGACACACCAGGCTCTCTGCTTCAGGTGTGTCCTCATGCGGGTCCCTCTGCCTGAAACGCTCTCTTGAACACACTCCCACACCCTCACTCCAGTCTAACCCTCCAACCACCTAAATCCAGTCCCAACTCTAGCTCTCAAGCTAACTATCAATCCTTCTCAAGAGGGCTTCCCTGCCCCCTCTGGTTTAGTCCCCTTGTGCCAAACTCCCAAATCACTCTCATCATTAACTGTCTAAAATCCAAATTCCCTAACAGAATATAAATCCCATGGAGGTGGGACAAGGTCTGTTTGGTTCTCCAGGTCCCCACGTATCTGGCCCAGGGCCTGGCTCATCAGATGAGGAACCATCCTGGTTTGAATGCTAAATGTCCTGTGTCCTGGAAAACCCCTCTGTTCTGAATAAATGAGGATGGTGGGTCCTCATAAATTGTGCACTCAAACAATATCTATTGCATGACAAGCACACATTCCCCTCAAGAACGTCCCAGGAATGCTAGAATGAAAAAGGCACACAGACATACACACACAATTAGGAGAGGCCAACAATTATATATAAAATTACTTAACAAGATTGTCTTCAACGTGAATCACCAGACTGTTATTTCAGAAAGGATTCAAGAAGCAAAGTTAATTCCCTTTAGAATGTCAGGTGGAGAGGACAATCTTTTTGGAGACTAGCGCCCTACCCTTCTATCTAAAAGGTGTTGCTTAATATTCCTCCAAATGATTTGAAATCTCATAAACAACAACAATATGCTGAAAATAAATCCGGCTGCTGGTCAATTTAACTTTACATTTCTGTTACTAACATAAAGAAGTTCAAATCATATTTTTCTCCAGGTGTCTGTAAGATTTTGAATCTTTGTGGAGCATTTATAGGTCTTTAGAAGTCAAATTGAATAGGCCTGAGGAATGTTGCTGAGCATCCCTGCTAATATTTAATGAGATGTCTTGTAATACTACATATACACGTAAAACATTTATATATTTATATTTATATATGAAATCCTGACTTTTGAGAATTCGGAATGCAGGTAAGTCTATATTTCTTTACTGTTACACATATTTACACTTATTTACATATATTTGTTTAATGTGTTCTTCTTTGCAAATAACTGTATTTTCTGAATTATTTACACACACAGAGCCTCACACACCTTACCATCTTTCCCTTGAATATAATCCATCAAACATAAATAATTTTTCTCATGATACCCTCACTCTCAGTGAGTCCTTGTGCTGACAAGCTGAGCCCAGGAAAGCCCACTGGCAGGTCTTCTGCACAGCGGAGGCTGCTGGAACCTGTTGGTACCAGGTCCACAGGGTACTCACCTGGTCACACAGAAATCCACGGATCAGCGAGGACAGGTGGACCCTGAGCCTGGTTTCAACTCAAACTTGAGCCCCACAGACACTTTTCTTTTCTAACGGAAAAAAAAAGCAAAGATTGCTTTTGAGGCCTTTTACAGGGAGTAATGCAGGTGATGGAAGGAAAGCCCACCCCACTTACTTTTCTTTTTCGTATTTACTTATTTAACTGTAACTGTTGGCTGAGACTGGATTTTCCCGATTCCTATCCAGCCACCTGCTCCCCAAGATGGGAGAAGCAGCTCCGTGCTGTGTGCACTTGACTCGCTCAACTCACTTGGCTGGACAGAGACTTTTTGGTGACTCCAGACCCTTTAAACAAGTTTGTCATTTATGGCCCCTGTAAGTGACTCGCTGACTTGTAAACATTTCCCACACTTCATTCAGGGCTGGGGAGATTTTCAGGCCCTGGAGCAGGTCTCCCAACCTCCGCACCATTGACGTCTGGGGCCGGATGATTCTCTGTCAGGCCGTCCTGGGCCCTGGAGGACGCTGAGCAGCATCCCTGCCTCCCCCTCTAGATGCCAGGAGCGCCCCCATTAGTAACAACCCAAACACCGCCTCCAGACGCGGATAAGCCCCCTGGGGACAAAATCACACGGAGGACGGTGACGGGGACTCTGAGGAGGGGCCGGCGGCGCCCGGAGCCAGGAGGAACAGCAGCCTCGGGCGCCCTGAGCGAACAGCCCGGGGGAAACGGGGCTCCGGGGGGACGGAGGGACGCCGGGCCCCGACTATTCCATCATCATTCATGATCAGTCTTTTATCATCTCATTCCAGTCATATTAGCCATATTCTGAATGTCTGAATATGCCACATGAAAACATTTAAAAAAAAACTTTATTGAGGTATGACTGACATACAAAAAGCTGTACATATTTAATGTATACAACTTAATGTGTTTGGAGATAATATACACCCGTGAAACCATCACTACTCAAGTCCTTAACCTATTCATCACCCCCAAATGTTTCCTCCTGTTCTCTTTATTTTTTTTAACTTCCTTTTTTAAAATACTTTTTTTCTTTTGAGGTAGGAACACTTAACATAAATCTACCCTCCTAGTAAATTTTTAAGTCTACAATACAGTATTGTGAACTATCGGCCCATGTTGGATGGTAGGTCTCCAGAACTTATTCATCTTGCATAACTTTTGTTGCTCAAACATCTATTGCCAAGAGTCCCTCTTCATCTTTAACTGAAAAATCCCCCCATCTTTTTAAAAGCTCAACTCAAACATAAGCTTTCCATGAAGAATTATCTGATTTATCCAAGTAACACTATCTACTCTTGTTGACTCTGCTAACCTCTAACTACCTTTATTTTGGCACTTTTCAAATAGTCCTGTTATTCTTTTTTCACATGTACCTCACTGATTTCTTGGAAAGCAGGGCCTTTATCTTATCAAGTTTGCATGCTCAGTTCATTGTTTATGTCTTCTACTAGAGTAATAATAATATAATATATCCATTCATTTATTGAATCTTTAGTTCCGGTTTTTGCACACCTACTATGTGTAAGGCATAGTGCTCGTCACCTTGGGTGTAAAGATATGAATAGGAGGCATGTGCTAAAGACACCCACACTTACTTCCATTGTAATTCCATGTGTGTTATTCTGTGATCAAGATGAGTATATGGTGCTATGGAATCTCTAAGTGTTTGCCTAACACAACATGTGGTTTAAGGGTTGTATTCCCTTGAGAAGAGCTGCTTCAGCAGAACCTAACAATGTGAGTATAAGGAAGCCAGATCAAGTTAACTCCTAACATGGAAACGATGTATTGATTTCCTAAATGAATGTATTGAATGAGTGAATGAAATAGAAAATAATGAAGAAATGTGATGCTATTGGTTACTCTCAGATCCTTTACATTTTATTTGGAGACAAAGAAGAGGTGAGAGAAAGTGATTGTGTAATTTTGTCAGTTCATACCTGTCTGATTACATATTTCTCTCTCTGGGCACAATACACAGACAAAGCCAGCAGGTAGCTCTCTCTTCCTGATTGATGTTCCTGAATCCTGGCTGACAGAACGTCCTACACCCAAAGTGGGGAGTTTGAAAGAAGAGAATTATTGATGATACTGAACAATACTATATAATTGGATAATATTTTTTTATTTAATAATATTGAATAATTGATAATATTGTTTAAATTATCTCAAAACTTATCTTAGAGATCACCTATAAGATTTGACATGATTGATGCACCCAGGGAAAGCAAAATAAAATCAAGGTCAATCTGCAGAAAAGAGTTCCCAACACGAAAATACGTACTGATTTAAAAAATTTTCCATCTCAATGACTAGGACACTTGTTTGTTTTATGGAATTGGGCATCTGGCAATAACAATTGTGATTCTGAATATGGTATTCCTGGATTACATTTTGAACTATAAGCAGATTTTACCTTAATATAAAATAATATTTTAATTCATACAATGCATTTATATGAGAATTGTTTGATTAGTACAAATTGTAATTATTGAATTTATTTAGTACTGTATTTGATGTCAGGTAGATTATACACCAAAGACACAGGGACAGGCTTGAATGATATAATATAGCATCTTGAGGGATGGCTTACAAGACTGAGTTCTAAAGGGAAATCTGAAGAAGAGGAAGAATGCAGTTCCAGGGGAGCCAAAAGAATCTTTTTTTCTGATGGTGAATTTTTCTACAAGAATGTATAAAGTTGGGATGAAGAGATGGAAATATAAGGAAAATTAATAAAATATTGAAATATTAAAAAAAACCCTCAATGTCAATTCTTTTGATTCTCGTTAAAGAGAATAAAATTTGTTTTCTGGAAGAAAAGCATATGGCAAAAGACAATTTGAATTGTATCTTTAAATCATCAAAAGTCTAGGTCATCAGCATCTGTTATATCTTCAGGGCACAATGCATGCAGAGCAATAAATTTGCAAGCACATGAGATTGACACTTTTTCAGCTTAAATGGGAATTCAATCAATTTTTTATCAGCTCATCCTATTAAATTGGTAGCCTCACTGTCCTGCTGTAATGTATAAAGCATTTCAAAATTCAGGAATATCTCCTTAATTGCAAGTGTCCTTTCAATATCTCTTGGACAGTAAGAAAAATTATATCAACAAAAGAGGATTTTGTGATGAGTTAAATGATTTCACCATTATTTTCGTATATGCTCTCTATCTTGTGATGTAGATGATTAATCCAAGATTGAGTTGTCTGCAACCTGTTGGAATCCCACGGCCCAGTCTATCAGCTCCTCATGTGTGATGGAACCTTGACCCCGTGGATCCTGGGGAACAAACTCCCTTACTTTCACCTGAAGTCCAAGACCTTTAGGAAAATCATATAGTTCAGGATTTCATGCTGTGACACAGAGTTTCTTTTCTCATCCAGGGACACGTGAGCTCCAGTGCTTTTTTTAAATTGGGTGTTTCTTAGGAATGGGTGGAGCTAAAAGGGAGACATAATTGGGAAATGAAATGAGCATGGAAATTGAAGGCAGAAAACCCAGATTCGAACTGGTGGGGATACTGAGTTGCCCAGCAATTAGATTTTTTCCCCTCTATATTATTCATCCTCTGAATAAGTTCAATTTGGGGAGTGTTTACTATTCTGCATGCTTAAGGAAGCAGGCATTCTTGTCTGCCATCAGAGAGCACACGGTGATGTTTAAACCATTCCTGAAGATTCCACGTCCAGGGAGTGCTGTAGGGCTAAACCTGAGCTGCACCTTGAGCAATGAGGTTTGCTTTAGGGGTGCTAGGGAGTTTCCTCGAGCTCAAGAAGAGACAAAGAAAGACAGCCTGCTTCTTCCTACCTGTGAACAAAATATTTTATTAAATGAGAGAGGAGAGATGAAAGCTCCTAGTACAGAATCTTCATGCATTAATTGATATAATTTCTATATAAATGTATAACTAATGTTTATATAATACATAACTATATATATGGTTGTATATATACATAGACAAATATATATTCACAATAAATGCGTGTATTTAGATCTGACATGACATTCACTTCCTCGTACCTGAAAGCAAGAGTTTCAAGACACATTATTCATAGGTTTTGGATTTATAAAAGTCTAGGTTCATGTACAAATTCATCTAAGTAGAACTGATAAGGACTTGGGGAATTAAAATATATTTCATAGTATTGGGGTTCTCATCTGTAAAAAGGAGATCAAACTCCTTGCTTCCAAAAGTCATTTTAAATTTCAATGGGGAAATATTTATTTAGCTATCAGTAGCCTTTCTAGAAAAATGCAGGAAGTTCAAATAAATTGTCCTTTCCCCAGAAGCATTTAAGATATCATGGGATAAGGCCAGAACTAGATTTTGGAAATCCCTGAATTTTTTAATTCCCTGGGATGAATTGTCATTGTTTTCTCTTGAACACTTACCTCTCACAGTGAAAGTTTTTAATCAATTATTTCTAGTTAAAAGAGTTGACACTGTTGCTAATTAGACCCTACAATCATTAGAGGTTTACTTGCAACCTGTAAGAAAGAACAGTAATGCATTATGCACAAGTCACTGCTGATCTGTGACAATGTGACAATCACAATTTGATACTCAAATAAAATAACTCTCGGATCCTAAAAGAACAATAATGAGAATCCTATTTAAGGGAGAATTTTACCTGCTAAGGGAGAAACATGAGCTGGCCTGCATCCATTATGGACCCCTGTTCTGCTTTTATAAAAAGTATTTCATGGACGGCTCAGGCCACCACATCCACAGCATCATAGATGTAGTAGCTGGATCCAGACATAGTCGTGTCTAATTTTTCCTTTGGCAGAGACTCCAGGGAGGCATTGAATGGACACTCCAAAAATTTCCACATTCAGTTCCTGCAAATGAGCAGTTGAAAAGTTCAAGCCATCATTTGGTAAAGAAAAAGTCTTCTTGGTATTTAGAGGGGCTAACTGTCCATAGAGAGTGTTTAAATCCAGATATCTCAAAGTTCTGGTGTGCAAAGGAAAGACTCCCATGGTAGATATGGAAAAAGGGGTGAAGTGGAATAAAAGAAGCATCCCACTGTGGTGTAGTGATCCCCACCTTCTGAGTGGTTAAACAATGGTTTCCTGCAATGCTCACATTTATTAATCTACTTGTGTCACTATAAATGATAAACACATTGGCTTATGAGTCTGCGCTTCTGGCTATGCATGTCCAATCTTTTGAAGTGTACGTTCTCTTGCTCACAGGTATCTTAGTCACAGGCAGGCACCATTCCTAGTCATCTCTCTTCTAAGTTCCCAGAGGAATTGCTCACCTTTTGTATCAACTGATACTAAGATTCCTACCTAGGTCCAGCCAAAATGTGTCAACAATGAGACCATTCTGAAGACTAGAGATGTGTCCTTGTGAGCTATCTGATGGAGAGAGGAAAACTAGTCCTTACCTTTCAGTACAGGATCAAAATCTCCATAGGTTGTCTGAATCAAAAGAGAAAAAGTGTTCCATATTGAGTTCTCTGGAAGAAAAATAAACAGAATTTCAACAAAATTCATATGATCAGTTAGCTAAACTTACATTCTTGGTGCTAACACTTTGAGTATGAAGCAATATTATCTGATGGTAGAAGTGATTGAGGGGAAGCTTGGCGTTGAAGCCAGACTGCCTGGGTTCAAATCCTGACTCTAATGTGACTAGCTTAACGCACTTGAGAAGGTTAAATAACCTCTATCCATCTTAGTTTCTATATCTCTAAAAATTCCCATAATAATGTTACCTATTCATTGTCTTATATTAGGATTAAATTTGTGACTATTTGTAAAGCATTTGAAGAGTGTAAAGTGGTTTTAAGTACATGTTTACATATAAAATTTTATTAACTATTCGATAAATAACTAGGATATGATTATTTCAGAATATCTAGCTTCCACTCCTTTGAGAGAATTTGGGCAACCACACTTCCAGAAGCTCCTGTGGTCGGCTTTAGACAGTGACGCTAGCCTCTGGCTACTTCATCCCTCTCTCAGATTCACACACCAAAATAATGAATCCACCATTTCAAGAACTATCTGTGGTAGGTTTTTTCCTATTAGGGAGACATGCAAAACCACTTTCTTCTTTTCCACATGAGTGGCCACAGAATTTCACCAAGGAGGAAAACTTCAGTCCCTCCAGATCCATCCCTCCACCACGCTCATACCTGTGGTATTTTGTAGAGCTCCAACAGTGTCCCAATGTGGGCAGAGAATGCTGGTGTGGTTCCTGCAGTGACAGCCACATTCTTGTTCTGTGCCTGGCAGGTGTAATTAGGGATCATCTGACCCCATCCCGATAACCACCTCAGGGTGCTCACCAAGGTGCTGACATCACTGTGGAAGGAATTGTAGACATGGAAACCCAGAGACAGGGTGGGGAGCAGCTGGGGGTTCCTCTTGATCTCCTCGATGGCAAAAACAAAGACCAGGACATAACGATAGTTTTTGAAGTTCAACCTGTACCAAGGCCATAGTATTAAAAATAAAGATCAAGTCATGCACTTCAGGCATAACTCATGTGGGGAAAAAAAAGAGTAAAGGGTGGCATTTTGACTTAAGCAACTTGTTCATTCCAGAGCAATGGCTGTCTCTTCATGACTTTGGAATCTGGAGCACACGCACAAGATGTTCCCAAAGCCTTGGAAGATCAAGCCCTACAACTCTGGACTCAAAAGAGATAGATCAATATCCTAAAATGAATTAGTGGAAAGAAGAGGCACAAAGGATGCTTAAGGGGAAAGAACCCATTTGCATATTTCTTTACAAGTCAAACACTATTTCATACAGTGGCACCAACATGAGGTTGGTCATGGGCATGTGCAGGTATAGTGAGATGAAGCAAAAGTTTATAATCCATTAAAGAAACTAGGTAGGACAGGGGAGTGCATAAGAAAAACTTGAAGGAAGGGCAAGTCGAGGACAGAATGGTATCATCAAAACTTTTGCAATATACCTTTCTAAAACTGCCTGCCTCACAGACTTAGGAAACACATACTACCAGAAGCAGGGAAATTGCACCATAATAAATAGGGAGATAGTCTTAGGGAGAAAATAAAGAGGAAGAAGCAATTTATGACTCTATGTTTTTCTAAAAGAGTAAAAACAATTCAGAGTCCGAGGAGCAGTGTAAACTTGCAGCTTTTCATCTATTTCTTTGCAGATTAGAAAACCATCATAAGCAGTGAGCTTTACAGCTTATCTTTGGGTTGATTCCTCTCTTACACATCTAAGTTCAGTCCAACGTTAATTTTCAAACAATTTAATTGACAAGGTACAACATGCAATTCCAGAAGATTGCACAGCAGAACACAGGCTTTTGGTGCTCTAACATTAAAATATTATTTTCATTGGTGAATACAGCTTTAAAATCCAAAATGTTGGGATGCTGTAATTCTGAGTCACACAGAAACACTCATATTGGATTACAAATAGGACTTGTATTCATTTCCTATTGCTACTCTGAGAAACTACCACAGATTTAGAGGCCTAAAATAACACAAAATTTATTATCTTATACTTTGGGAGGAGAGAAATCTAAAATGAGTCTCACTGGCTAAAATAAAGGTGTCAGCAGGAATGCATTCCTTCTGGAGGCTCTAGAGAAGAGTCCATTTCCTTGCATTTTCTAGCTTCTAGAGGTTGCTTACATTCCTAGGTAACAGCCTCATATCACTTCAATCTCTGTTTCCATTGTCATAACTCCTTCTCTGACTCTGACTTTCTTGACTTACTCTTTCACTTGTAAGGACCCTTGTGATTATATTGGACCCATCCAGATAATTCAGGATTATCTCCTCATCTCAAGATCCTTGACTTCTTCACACTTGCAAAGTCTCCTTTCTATGTGAGGTAACATATTCACAGATTCGAAGGATTAGGAATTGGTCACCTTTGTGGGCACATTCCACCTACCACAGGACCCAACTACATGCTTTCCTATACTTGAAGCAAAACACAGAAGAGGTTAAAATAGGTAGAAATGGTATTCCATTTAAATATGAACCAAAAGAAAGCATGGGTATCCTTGTTAATATCTGATAAAATCCGAGTTCAAAGCAAAAAGCATGTGAAATATCAAAGGTGGTGACCATATGTCATATGTGACATATGTGGTGACCATATGTGGTGAAAGGAAGAGAAGATCGAGTACTAACAGTCATTATATATATCCCCCCAAAGTGAAAAAGAGCTATTATTTATAGACCCATGTGCATAAGTACATATACGAACAACCAGATTTGGAGATTTAACATATCCTCTTAGAAATGGTCAAATTAAAGACAAAAAAAATATGCAAAGTTATGGAAGACTTAAGCTTAACAGATATTTACATATAAATGTAAATAACGCTGGTATATTATGAACCCCAAAGAATATACATACATTTGACCATATACTGGGCCATCAAGTAAGCCTTTGAACATTGAAATTATACACAATGCATTCTCTGACCACAGTATCATTAGGCTAGCAATTAATAAAAAGATCTAGAAAATTCCATTTTATATATATATATATGTATATCTATGTTAAACACTTGATCTTTGATCCAGTACTAGGGATCAAATGTACAACACGCCTATAGTTAACACCGCTGTATGATACATATGAATGTTAAGATACTAAGTCCTGAGTTCTCATCAAGAGGAAAAAAATATTCTTTTCTTTTTTTGCTTTTTCTGTTTTATTATATTTATATGAGATGATAGATGCTAACTAAATTTATTGTGGTAATCATTTTACCAAATATATAAGTCAAACCATTATGCAGTACACCTTAAATTTATACAGTGATGAATGTCAATAATATCTCAATAAAACTGGAAAAAAAACACATCTTTTTCAGAGAATACACCAAATTATTTTAGACCATAAAGGATCCTGAGTAAATGCATTTTGAAGAAAAATAAATATCATCTCAATAAGTAGTTCGTTTTTGAATAATCTATACATTATGATGAGACTTTCTCTTAGTACTAACTTCTAGCCAAGGTATGGTTTGCCCAAAGATTCCCTCCCCTCCCACAATATGGGTCAGGGGCAGGGTGGCTTGTGGATCACTGCAGTAGGATCTTGGTGTTTTTCCCCTACAATTTGCATCCTTTAGGCTTTCAGAAAATAATCACTAATGGAGATTATTCCAAGGCAGGGGAAAATAAAAGATGCTTATTTCTGTCTTCTGTTTGGAAGGAAAATATTCCAGAAGGGAAAAAGAAAGGAAGCCACAAATAATTATTGAAGGAAAAGAAAGGAGCTGATGATTCATAGTTTACGGGAGAATCTCAATACAGCTTTTATATTCAACTTTCATAACTGTCAGAGGGATTCACACACACACAGGAACTTACACGCAAAATGTGACATCTTTGCTTGGACGAGTCACAAAGAAATTTCCATTGCATTTCTGAATCCTGGGTCAATGTATAGAAGGGGGAAAACCCACTGACCACCAAGTCCCCTTCCTTGTAGACACTGGGCCTTATGTAATCAAAGCCGCTCGAATAACTCATCAGGCACATGGAATGTGGAAATTTCCCAAGGAGGGGCAGAAGAAGCAGAAAGAACATCTCAGCTGACTCAACAGTTTGAGGCAAGGCCTCTAGTCAGTGGTGACTGAGGGAGCAGAGATGGAAAGAGACCTACAGTGTAGCCTTCTGCAGGGAAATTTTACTCCTGTGCATGGTACACGTGTCTAAAAGTGCTCTGCCATTCAAGACCATGGAAAGAAGATTTGTTATTAACCAGAACTGGGGCATTTTCAAGAGCAATATATACTGGCTCAGATCTTCCCTCAATGTCACTGTGGGTCAGAGTTGCTTCCGGTGTCCTCTTTCTGTCACTCCCCCAGTCCAGGCCTAACTGCTCACTGCTCTCAGTAAGGAGCTCTGGGGTCCTCCCTGCCCTGGGGCTCTGCACCTGGCACGCTGTGCCCTGGTAAAGACAAAGGTGAAAAATACGTTTGGGCAACATCTTCCACTGAAGTTGCCAGAGATTTCATCAGGGATGGGGGTCAGCAAGGCTCTGGGAACTACCCCGTCCTGAGATTGGATTTTTTCTTTCCCAGGCAAACATTCTGTTTCTTGCAATTGACTGAGTGGTGTTGCATCCATCAAAACACAACATCAGAAAGGGCTGGTATTGCAATCGGCAAAAATAGCCCAGCATGATTCCTGTGATACCCAAGGATGAGGTCATTGAGCATGCCTTGGGTAAGCCTCAATGGTACTTTACAGCCTATATCGCCAACCTCACCCTTAGGTCTATTTGACCAATGTCTGAAGAACTGGTCTCATGCACAGTTCAGGAAATGGATATCCATTATCCAGTTCATATCAGTTTCGCATGAAATGAAGTCTAAATTCACATATATTTACACCTAACCTCTTCCTTAGACCTATGTCCTGTGCTAGGACTCCAGCACTTACTTACTACATGTTCCAGTACATTCCATTTAAAGTCTGTCTCTCCTAAACCCAAAGTCTCTCTCAACAACTCTTTTGCCATTTCTCTGCTAATCTTCAAGGCAAACATTTGCAAGGGTTGTTAGTATTCAAATATTCCTTTTCCTCAATTCCCATTCTTTTCAATCCACTTCAATCAGGTCTGTCCAAGTATGTCACTCAATCTGTTCTTGTCAAGAACATCGGCAGCTTCTACGAGGCCCAATCCAGTGGTCATTTTTTACTCTTTTCTTACTTCACCACGCAGCATCATTTGACTCGGCTGACTGCTCTATCCTTAGGACACTACTTTCTCATGAACTCAAGCTAATTTTGCTTTTGAATATAGTATTACCTTCAGACTATTTTCTCAAACTTATTTAGTGATAGAGGTGTACTGAAGTCTTCTAACGGTTATAGATAAAGAGATTCTTATTTGTTATTCTGTCATTTTTTCATTATATATTTGGGTGTAATGTAAATAAGTACATACAGGATTAGGTCTTTTCTTGTGAATTGTTCCTTTTCATGAAGGGGTCTAATTTTTTCATAGCGAAGTATTTCACTACATAATTAATGATTAAACATTTCTTCTGATAGACCAGGCACTCTTCTAAACGCCTTATTAATATTAACTTACAGAGTATTAAATATAAACTTAAGAAGTGTGCAGTAGTATCATTCCCACTTCAGATGTGAGAAAACTGGCATGTTACTTGCCTGAGCTCTTTGGCTAGAAAATGGTAGAGCCTGAATTTGAGCCCAGACAGTAGACACTCTTAACCACCAGCATATTCCTTGAGCACATTCTATATGCCAAGCACTTTTGGAGACACTGGTGTCTGTAGCAATGAATGAAACTCCACTTTTGCTATTGGAGCACTTAGGTTCTAATAGGGGAAGGACAGACTATAGAAAAATCAAGAAAACATGTTATTATAAGTGTCATATAGAAAATGTAGAAAGCATTTTAAGATAGTTAAGAGGGATTGAGATCTTGCTAATTTACATAGAATAGGAAGGGATAAACTCTTAGTTAAGGAGCACTTGAACAGATAGCATAACAAGTTGGGACAGTGAGTCATACGAATTTGTGTGACTAAAGCAATATATTCATGCAAAGGTCTGGAAGACAGAGGCTAGTGTGACTGGAGTAGATCAAGTTGGGGACAGTGAGGGAGTAGTAGAAGGTGATGTGGTCAGAGACTTGGTCGGTCCTGATGTTGTTGGGTTTTATGGTTCACTATTAGGTCTTTTCCTTATGCTATCAATGAGTTGGCATATCAGTGGGAGTCTCAGCAGGAAACAGAGGACACACTGAGACTAGGATGATTCAAGTAGAGTTTTCATAAAGGGGCTTCTCAGAGTTGCGGACAGGATGTAAGAACACCACAAAAGGTGGTTGGTACCCAGTGAGATGGTAAGTGCAGGGCTCTACTAACACCGCTAAGCCTGAAGGGGTAAGGATAGTGAAAAATTATCGAATTCTAGAAACAAGAGATGAGGGAAATGCATTCCAGGAGCTGAGAGGAGGTCAGGGGTAGCATCCAGCCCCAGGTTCTCCTGCAAGAAATTGCCAGGACTAGATGTCACTCTCTTTCATCCTTCTGATTTCATGTCTAGGCTCCCCATTGACCAAACCCAGCCAAAAGCCATAAGGCAAGAAAGCCCGCTGACGTAGTTCATCTTCACTAACCTTCCTGGGTGAAGCAAGATAGAGAAGGTGGATCTACTGGGGCAAATGGAAGATATTCTGAACTGTTCAGCCCTTTTTTGCCTGAGAATGTACTCTTGTCAATCACCTGGGTGGAAAGTTCATACCCCTGCCCAGGAATCCCATCAGCTACTGTACTGTCCTAGGTGCAATCCAAGCATTGATACTCCCATGTGTAGTCGAAAATAGTTGCCATTGCAGGTGTTCTTCATGTAAGATGGGTTATGGGGTTCTTGGGAAGAATTGCAAACAATAATTAACCAACAGGTCCTGGTTCCCAGAGGTGGACACTTCTACCAGGAGACAAAGTCAGAGTCCCATTGAACTTTACTACTGCTTATGAGGCAAACAGAATGAAAGAAGTCACTATGGCCTCTGGCACAAGTAATTCATCCAGAGGACAAGGGGCTTCTGTTATACAGTGAGGGCAAAGAAGACATTTGGCCTTCAAGTAATCCATTGGGCTGTCTTTTGATATTCTTTCCCCAATAATTAAGTGTAGCAGCTGTATCCTGTGAAGGGTGTGGTGATCAGGTGTTCAGATGACTCAGGGATGAGGAACTGGATCCTCTCTCCAGGTAAGCCACCCAGACCACCAGAAGTGCTTGTCAAGGGTGAGGGGAATCTAAATGGGACAGTAGGAGAAGTGGGATTGTAAGTATCAATTGTAGCATGAATAAAAGGTGCAGTCAAGAGCTGTCTGTAATTTGTCCCACTGATCTTCCTGTTCTAAGTTTCCCCAGTCAAGAAGACCAACCAGAATCCTAGTGCACTGACTGTAAGAAGCAAGTGCATCTGAGTGGCATAAGTGGTGGACCATAATGGAGACAGTGGTATATTTTCTAGATTCTTATTTCAGGACTAAGTCACTCGCTCTTGTAGCTGCAGAAATTCTTCTAAGGGCTCATACTGCCAACCTCTCTGGGAATTTCCTTGGGCCAAAGGAAAGTGCCACACCTAAGATTGTGACCACTCCCAATAGCAGCCCACTTCCAATCACGGGTTCATGGGGGGAGGGGGGCGGATACAAAGGCCCAATTCCTTTGCCTCAATTTGAGAGACCCCAGAAGGGCCACCTCAGCTCCAGTGCTCCCATTGGGATCAACTGTGGTCTCCGTTTTTAACTTATCGCAGTTCAATGTCTTCTGCCTAATCTCAGTTCTCTTCTTCAGAGATGGTTACCTCAAGCAAGTAACAAACTTTTTATGCCAAAGTTTCTTCATCTGTATAATGAGAACAATGAGATTGACTACTTCACAGACTTGTATTAAGGATTCAATCAGCTAATATATGTAAAACATTTATGAGACTCCCAGTATATAGGAAACATTATATATTTCATCTTTTATTGTGAATTAATTAAAATCCATTACAGGATTATACTCAGCAAAATGAGCCACACACAAAAAAGAGTAAATATTGTATGATTCTATTTGTATGAATTCCAAGAACAGTCAAAAAATAATCTGTGGTAGGAAAAATAATCAGAACAGTGGTTGCATCTAACCTCAGATTGTGGAGAAGGGGTGAGGCAGGAGCAAGGATTGACTGAGAAGGGACATGGAGGAACTTTATGGGGTGACGAGAACGTTCTATATCTTGAAAGGAGCATAGGTTACATAGGTGTATGCATTTGTCAAAATGCATTCAGTTCTACACCTGAGATCTATGCATTGTGCTATGTGTAACATATGCCTCCATTAAAATCAGATTCATTTTCCTAAGTGAAAGAAGCCAGAGATGAAAAGCCATTTATTGTAGATTCCATTGTACTCCATTTGGGGAAAGGCAAAACTGTAGGGAAGGACAAGAAATCAATGGTTTCCGGGGCAAAGAGTAAGAGAGGGGGATGACTACAAAGGGACAGCACAAAGGAATTTGGGAGTGATGGAATTGTCCTATCAAGACTGTTCATGTGTGTATCATGTTAGATCATGACTGTGTTGATGGATACACAACTCTATGCATTTGCCAAGACCCATAGAACAGTACATCCCAGAGTGGATATTACTGTAGGTTAAAAAAATTAATCCACCAGGTAGTGAAGGGAACATAAAATGGAAAACAAGCTATAACAAATGAATCTAAATGTATTGCAAATGAATAACATAGCCACAATGAAGGCTATGAAAAGGAAACCAAAATTACTTTGGAAACCTATGTTTTACCAGATCCTGTAAGCCTGGATCAAAAGAACTGATCAGAAATCCTGTAGTCTAGTTCATAAAAAATGTTTCTCAGAAGGGTATCGGTTAGCAATTCTGAAACTAATTTATGCATACACTAGACATGAACAACTAAGTAAATATATTGTAGATGATGAGAGCCAGTGTATCACAGTCAAAGAAAAATGTTATAAACAGGGAAAGAGAGAAGGCTGGCTCTTATTCCAATCCAACTGAGGCGTTGGATTGGAATAAGAGCTACCATTATCAATTCATGCTTTTCACGGATGGATGGGTAGATAGATAGATAGATAGATACATAGATAGATAGTAGATAGATAGATACATAGATAGATAGAGAGACAGATAGTTAATGTGTGTATGTAGAGGACAGTATAGATTCATATCTTTCCAAGGCCTGACAGCTCAGAAGGCCTAGAAGAACAACACACCAGTAATAATGAGAATACCTATCAACCAGCCAGAAATTGGTTACTAAGATACTATTCTAAAGAAAAAGGAAGGAACCAGGGCTCTCTTGAGGAATACTGGATTCCAGGGCTACGGTAGAGGAAATACAACCTGACCATGAAATATCTCTGAAGGATACTCTAGTGTAAAATAAAGATTCACAAAAGGAAACCCCCAAAATCTGACTAAAAATCCCCCTTCAGGTCCTTGAATAACACCTAACTTGTGCACGTGCAGGGAACGAATCTAGGAGACTTAGAAGAGAAAAGCCACTGAAAACTGAATATTGTGCAGAAATTTCGGAGATCACACATGCCAGGAGTGGGAGGTTGGCTTTTGGATTCATCTGGAGTGGAATGACCTTGATAAAAGAAAAAAAAGTCCTAGCTTTCAATTATGACCCTAGAAATGTCACAGCCTGAGAGTCAGTGCCACACACTAAGAGTAAGGACTACATCTTGGGAGTCAGTGCAAAACTGAAATATATATGTCCTTTTAGGGTCTAAAACCTAGCCTTCAGAGGCTCAGGGTGATCCATTCGTACTAGAAACCTAATCATTAGAGGAAGGCAACATGATTAAGACCTTCTACGAGGTATTGTTCACAAGATCCAGCACACAATAAAAGCTTAATAGACATGCAGAGCAGCAGGAAAATGCTCTCAATTATGAATATATAAATCAGTAGAAGCAGACCCAGAGACAATCCAGATACCTGAGTTAGCAGACAAGGACTTCAAAATAACTATGAATAAAAGGAAAGAAACATGGACAATTGTAGAAAATGAAAGACAAACTAGAAATCTTTACAGCAACCAAAGAAAAAGGATACATTTCTTTCAAAAGAGCAATAGTAAGTCTGGAAACTTTTCAAAAGAAACTTTGGAAGCAGAAGACATGAATGACATCTGACAGATAAGGGTTGAATGGGAGGGGGAAAAAGCTGCCAATTTAAAATTCTCTGACTTAAGAAAAATATTCTTCAAAAATGCAGACAAATTAAGGATATTTTTCAAATGGGGTTTAAAAAAAACAAGCTAGAACAATTAAACAGCAGCAGAACTGAAATTCAGGAAACTCTATAAAGAGAATTTTCAGGCTGAAGGAAAAGAATTCCACACAAAGACACATACTGTTAGGAATGATCATCAGCAGGAAAGAAAATGTACGTAAATATAATGAATATTGACTGAATAAAACAACCCTGTATACTTTTACAACTTTTATGTAAGTTTAAACATTTTCAAAATATAATGCTTTTAAAAACATGTTGAACTGATACCCGAAAAATAGCGATGATGGAAGCACCTCCAAGGAAATCTTCACTCCACCCCGCAAGACTAGAGATTATGGAGCCCCAGCAAATGGTGCTCACAATCTGCATCCAACAGCAGATGTGTCAGAAGCCCTAGAGAGACATCACCAGTTCCTTCCAAAACTAGAGGCAACCAGACCTCAGATAACAACTGTCATCCACAAACACAAATGCTGGGGTCTGAGCATCAAAACCTCCATTCCCCCAAAACTGGAAATTATGGGACTCCAGCAAGCACCCCCTAGTCACTTCCAATTCTAGAAATGACAGCAGTCCCATAAGTAACACCCTTAGCTGCTCCTCAACACTAGACAATGGGAAGGCCCAGCCCAGTGAACCACCCGGTCTATGCCAACAATACAGACAAGGGCAGACCCAGAAAGTGAGACTTCTGATCTCCCCCAACACTAGAAAAAGGAGTTCTATAAACACCGCTCCAGAGCCCCCTGACTAAAGATACATGGAATCTCATGCAATTAACACAATCCTCTCCCTGAATTAGAGACAATGGCCCTCCATGAAGTGACCCCTCCCTGTCACCCCAACACTTGAAAGGTGGGAGCCCCATACAAGCAGTGGTCCTCCAGTCTCCAAGCACCAGATACAACAGGAAACTCAGTCTCATGCCTCCCAGTTATCCCCCAAATAATGAGGGCTCCATCAAATGACGGAAGCTTCAGCAAGTGCTCCCCCATATTCCTGCAAGATTAGAGATGTTGGAAACCCCAAAAACCAACTTACAACCGCCTATACACCAAGAAGAAAGGAGCCCCAACCAATACCACACCATTTTCACCCAACACAAACCCCAGCATGCCTCCTGACTACTAAGACTAGATATGAGTATACCCAGCAATGAGTAACCCAGTCTCCCCCCCAGAAAAGCAATGACCAGAGTCTCACTAGGCAACACACCAGGTTCTCCAGTGTAAGTGTCAAACAGATCCTCAGAAAACTCCCTCTCTTCCCATTATCAAAAGATAAGAGTCTATAGAAGCATCAGCAAGCAGTACTCAACACAAATGAGAGGAGACCACAATGCAAGTCCCTCAAGTCCCTCCCAACAGGAGACGACTGCCCCTGTGGGGAATCCTCCCTAATCCCAAACACAAGGAACATTCTGAGCCCCAGCTGGCAACTCGTCAGCTTCCTCTTGCTGTGTAGATGTCTCTGTCCCCAACTGTAGTGGATAGATAGAGCCCCATTCAACCTAAAATCCCCTGCCCTGGGGAATGTTGAGGACCCAGTCTCAGAATAAGGAACACAGCAGTTGTCCTGACAAGCCACCAACAACCCCCAAGCTCCCCTTCTACAGAAGGTGACAGGAGCCCAGGAAGCAAACTTTCCCTCAACATTTCCTGCTCCACCAAACCCCTCTTATCTGTTGCACATCCCGCTGACCTTCAGAATAACCTCTACTGCTAAAAGAGTCACTAGGAGCCAAGAAAGGCTGGAGCTGGGGGAGAGACTGAGAAGGATAGAGAGGGGAGAGGAGCAAGAGTAAAGGGAAAGATGAGACCTTCCATGTTGTCCCAAACACAGCCATGAATTCCAGAGGCCCCAAACAGCTCCAATCAAACCAGGTTCTCAGGGGTGAGCAGGAGCAGAAGAAAAGGAATTCTGGGCTTATGAGGAGAGGTGGCCTGGAGGAAAGGGGGGTGTGTAGGCTAGCAGCCAAGATAGCCACCAATGGTACTTTCCACCTGTGTTTATGCCCTGTGCAGCCCCCTCCTACATTCGATTAGCTGTGAATTGTCATGAACCCAAGTGGTCAATACAGTGCTGCAGAAATGACAGTGTCTGACATCTGAGGCTACATCATAAACCACACTGAAGCTGCCTCCTTGGTCTCTTAGATTGCTCCCTCTCTAGGGGAAGCCATCCACCATGCCATGAGGATCCTCCAGTAGCCCTGTGGAGAGGTCCACGTGGAGAGGAACCAACTTGCCAGCACCAAGTGCTCACCATTCAGTGAGCCACCTGGGAAGATCTTCCAGCCTCAGCCAAATTTTGAACTTTAATGACTATGTATGCTAACATGTTTAGGAGTGAAGTCTACTGTTGTTTGCAACGTACTTCAAAATGCATTAAACAGAGATGGATTCTTGGGTGATAAATGGATGGAGGTGGCAAAGTAAACATAGTAAATTGTAACTGATGGAATCTAGGTGGTGGACTGTCTTCATTAGGGCTGCCGTAGTAAAGTACCACAGACAGGGTGGCTTAAACAGCAGAAATTTACTTTCTCATAATTCTGGAGGCTGGAAGTCCAAGATCAAGGTGCCTGCAGGATTGGTTTCCCCTGAGTCCTCTCTCCTTGGCTTCCAGATTACCATCGTCTAGCTGCCTCTTCACGTTGTCATCCCTCTGTGCATGCGTGCCCCTGGCGTCTCTCGGTCTGTGTGTCCTAATCTCATCTTATAAGGACACTGATCAAATTGGATTAGGGTCCACCCTAATGGCCCTATTTTATCTCAGTTACTTTCTTTTAAGTCACAAACTCCAAATAAAGTTACAATAAGAGGTACTAGGGATTTGGGCTTCAACACATGACTGTTGAGGGGACAGAATTCTGTCCATAACGTGACTGTTCACTGCAAAACTCTTTCAAATTATCTCCCTGCCTGAACATTTTTCCTAATAAAGTGGGTGCAGGTGGTGTGCTAAGGCAGGAAAGAAAAACGAATTGTTAACAAAAAAATCATGTTGGAACCCCCAGTTGTTCTGTGGAATAGGGATTCTCATAGATTTAAAGGTACAGATTAAAGCTGTGAAAGTCCTATAAAAAACCAAAGGATAAGTATTTTATATATAATCGCAGAGAAGAGATGGTCTTTTAAAACCATAACAAAACAAGAACCGAAATTAACACGTTTGATTTCCTTTCAAAAAATCTGCATGGCAGCAACAACTAGAGGCAAAGACAAAAACAGGAAAAGAGGAGGATGTTGGCAACTCATCACAAAAAGCTAATTTTTTAATATTAAGGAACTCTTACCAACCAAAAAAGACCAAGAATCCGTTGGAGAAATGGACAAATGGCGAAGAACAGTTCACAGAAAATAGAGAATGCTCTCAGTATAACAGATGATTCTCAACTTCGCCCACCAAAGGAAAGATAAGTAAAACACCAAGATTCTTGTTTTTATTTATCAGATTAGGAACACTTACTGTTTGTTTAATATGTTGATCTATTAGGATGTAGAGAAAGTGACACTCCTATAGCACAGTGAAGAGGGGGTGACCTTCAACAACCAGCGAAGCCCGGGACTTGGCGGGGAGAGACGGAAAGAGCCGAACTGTGGCAGTGAAATCGGAGACAGCCGAAACCAGACGGAGAGAGACGAACCCGAACCACTGAGCCGAGGAGCGGCGGGGACAGGCGGAGGGAGCCGAAACCAGGCGGAGAGAGACGAAGATAAACGGAAAGAGCCGAAGATGTGAAGACACAGCGGAGGCCAGGCGGAAGGGCCCGACGCCTGGTTAGAGGAGCCGAGCCCAGCCGAAAAGCGGCGAGAGGCGGCGGAGAGAGCCGAGCCCAGGGGCCGCTGGGAAGAGCTGACAGGTCGTGGGCGGTGAAGCGAGAACAGGCGGTTGGCGCCGCAGAAGGAAGCGGAGGCGAGGACGGCGGAGAGTGAAGGCGACCGCGCTGGATGGGGCCGTGGACGTGGAGCCCGGAGCCTTCGACGCGCCCGAGCCGCCCCGAGCGCCCCCACGGAGGGTCGTGGACCCGGTCCCCGCTGCCCTCCTCCCCGCTCCTCCGGCCCCGCCGCTGCCCACGGCGCGGGGCGCTCTGGCCGGACAGCGGCGTGTCCTCCGCCCACGACGAGGACGCGCGTGTCCCCGCGGCTGCATCCTCCGGACGTGATGTCCGCGCGGGGACTGACCCCGGGGTGCAGCCTCTGACCCGCGCTGAGCCTGCGGACCCAGCCCGTGGGGAAGCCGCTGGGGGTGAGTAAAAATGTCTTATGTCTGAATTAGCATTTGGCAAAAATAAAAAAAAAAGCATGCAACTTATGTTAGAATGAGATATAAAAGCAAGCGTAATAAAATAAGATTTTTATGGAATCAAATTAATTTAACATTAAAAAATGAGCTGTTTACAGTGGGTATCATCCTTTCCTGAGTATAAGAATTATAAGAAAATATTATACTAAAAATACTAAATAATACCTTAGGCTAAATTACCTCGGAAGAATTTAATATAAAAGTGAATAAAAATCATGGTAAAGAGAAATTGCAGTGTACCAGGACAAACAGATCTTCTTTCTTGTCACGCGAAACCCTCCCTCTCCCCAACAAGACCATCTACTCTTCATTTTTGTCTCTCAAGAGTTTAAGAAAGTATAATTTTAACACAACCAAGCATAATAGTCCAGAAGAAGCAGGAGTAACATTAAATGAGGGAGTGAAACTGAGGGCTGCTCATGGGGAACCGCTTCCCCAGGGCCACACCACTCGGCTTCTTCAGCAGGACCTTCTCCTGTTTTCCATCAGGTCTCAGAACATCCTTCTTGGCTCCTTGCTCTCTCTGCCTCCCTGACAAACCTGTCTGCCCTCAGGGCCTCACCCTTGCTTTTTTCACTTTCAGACTCTGTCTGCAGATGTCTCCATAAGTTACCGGCTGTCTGCAGAGTGGCTGTGAGAGACAGATACCCGCTCCTGGGATCATCTCTGCCCCATCTGAAGACTGTGCAGCGGTGGGCTCGGGGCTGGTGTGTAGAGACCCAGCACCAACACAGCCCAGGGATTCACCTGGACTAGGAGGTGTAATTATTTTTAAGGTATTTGTGATATCAAAAGTACTTACAAGTTCTCCTTCACTGCTGCAGGCCTGGAGTCCCTGCAGTCTCCTGTGTGCACAGAGTTGCTGGGGCTTCTGCAAGGTCTCCTCCCGTTGACTATACCTGACTTCATTGCCAGGGTGGGAAGGTATCCTTGTGACTGGCCTCTGGAAAATGCAGCTGGTGAGTCTTGTAGGAAGTGCAGACCTTTCCCGATGTCTCTGCTTGGTCTTAGTTAAATGGACTTATCTTTTCTTCTCTGAAGTCTGGGGCATCATATTTCTTTTGAGCTTCCCCTTTGAAAACAAAATGAAATGTGCAATTTGAATAAGATGAAGAACATTCTCAGCTCATTTGGATCTTCCACCCTCCTCTCTCCCTGGGGAAATGTATTTCAGATTGGCCTGTGCATCACAATCATCTGGAGGGTTGTTAAAATTCAGATTTCTGGACCTCAACCCAAGTAGGTCCAGGGTGGGGCCAAGAATTTGCACGTCTAGGTGTTCCTGGATGATGCTGGTGCTGCTGGCACAGGCCCCTCACATTGAGAAGTAGGTCCTGGGACATCAAGCTGATATGAGTCAAGGACAGAAAGCTCTGATCATTACCCAGTGCCACCTCCAGACCGTTTTCCTCTACGGTCCTCCTCTGAGGATGTCCCCCCTTCCCATCCTTGTCACAGTCAACTAAACACATGCTGGTACCCCCTGACCCACCATCACGTGGATCCACAGATCACAGGTATCTTTGTATCCCAAGATTTAGGTTTTCAGTGTCTCTCTTTTACTCTGCTTTAGGACACAATCACCTCATTTTCCTAGCTCCTTTAATGCCTCGTCTCCAATGAAATCATATTACCTCTCAACCCTTAGGTGCTCACTTCACTTGCACTCCCACATCCCATCTTCATTCAAATATTCTCCTGTTCATGTCCCAGCATGTCCCAGTTTGGAGGAAAAATTAGTTGATCCTCCCATTTATTGAGCACCTATTGTATGCCAAGTTATGTACTAAAACCTGTGATCCAGAACTTAACAAAGTCACTGCCCCTCTTTATTTTAAATCTTGGTGAAAGGAGAGTTAATAAACAGACTGAGGAATCTCTATTATAGTGTTAGGTGTAATTAAGTGCTGTGATAAACAGTAAGGCCAAGACAGAGACAGATAAAGAGGGAGGGATAGAGGAAAAGTGGTAAGGACGGATGAAGGGAGAAAGAAATTAACTACGTAATTATTGATGATGAAGAGATTAGGGAAGGACTAACTGATGAGGTGATATTTGAGCACCGAACTGAATTTTTCTTCAAAAAGACCAAGCGCATTGTGGGTAAAGAATTTTCCAGAGAGGGGAACAACTTAAACAGTGCAGGGCCGAATACTACACCACTTCCTAGTGATGCTGTTGGTTAAAAATAAAACAAAAGCATCTAGCCTGTTATCCCAGAAAACTTCACATAGAAAAAAGTACAATAACTTGAACATGACTTAACAAACATTAACACCTAGGAAACAACTTTAATAATAAGATATCTTCTTGTTTTAAGAGCTTCTCTCTGGGAACTTAAAGAGGTTTCACAGAAGGACAAAGTGTACAAATGGACACTCTTGCTGTCCGTATGGATTCCACACTCACCAGAATAGGCTGGCTTGGAAAACAGGTCGATGCAGGTTCCTCCAGGGCTGCAGAGTTGTCCTGCTGACCCCACTCCTGATGTGCAGACAGCCAGTGGATTGCTGGAAAATGCAGTGAGTTCTGCCTCTGATTCCCCTTTTATGGAGGAAGGGAGTGGATAATCCAATCAGTGGATAATCCAGAGGAGACTTCCTATCTCTTATCAATGGGATTTGAGCGATTCCTAAAGCTTTATACCTAAACACAAAAATGTGGGGTTATTGACACTGTCAGATACTGTTGGTAGATGAAAAAATTTAATACAGTTGTGTGGGGAGGTGGTATTTGCAGTTTCTATCAACATTTTAATATTTCCTTTTTCTTCCACTATTGATATTTTCTGTAAAAATAGGAATGAAAGTTTATATGTACAAAAATGTCCATACAACTTATGTTTTAATAGGAAAAAATAGAGACTGTGTAAACGTTTATCAATAAAAGAATGTCCAAAATATTTATTAACAAGTCTCTAGAATACATTACACAGCCATTAACAAGAAATTAGTATTTTGTGCATTTACATCTCATGTAATTTCCAGTAAACTTGTAATCATTTCAACCGTCTTACTCTTTCCCTTCCCTTTGACCTGAATAATTAAATGTTCCTTTACTCCCTTTACTTCACTGATGTTGATTTAACTCTTTTATTATTCCATTATTTCCTCTATAAACTTATTAGTTGGAATCATATAGAAATCTTTGTTTAATTGCACTAATGGCTAAATCCTGAATCCTTAATACAGTCTAATATGAATAATTACTTTTACCACCTCCCCCAAATGCTAATACCTTCAACACTTTCAATTCTATTTTTAAGCTTCCTGACATTTGTATTACTGTTTTCATGCATTTTATTCTACATATATTTTAATCTCCATGAGAGATTTCTAGAATTACTTCACAAAATAAAATTCATTTACATTTATTTATAAATTATCCTTTCCTTTCCTCTTCAGTCCTTCCTCCATTCCTGGTTTTCTACCTGAGATTATATTCCTTTGGGTATGATAACTCACACCAGTATTTCGTTTAATTCAAGGCTGCTAACAATGAAAAGTTTCACTTTAAGTTTTTCTAGGACATCTTTTTTTTTTTAATTTTTTGTTTATTGCAGTAACATTGGTTTATAACATTGTAAAAATTTCAGGTGTACATCATTGTACTTCTATTTCTGCATGGACTACATCATGTTCACCACCAAAATACTAATGACAACCCATCACCACACACATGTACCGAATTATCCCTTTCATCCTCCTCCCTCCCCCCTTCCCCTCTGGTAACCACCAATCCAATCTCTGTCCCTATGTATTTGTTTATTGTTGTTATTATCTACTACTTAATGAAGGAAATCATACGGTATTTGACCTTCTCCCTCTGACTTATTTCACTTTGCATTATACCCTCAATGTCCATCCACGTTGTCACAAATGGCTGGATTTCGTCGTTTCTTATGGCTGAATCAATCAACGTAATACACCACATTAATAAAATGAAGAACAAAAATCACATGATCATCTCAATAGATGCAGAGAAAGCATTTGACAAGATCCAGCATCCATTTATGATAAAAACTCTGAATAAAATGGGTATAGAAGGAAAGTACCTCAACATAATAAAGACCATATATGAGAAACCCACAGCTAATATCATCCTCAATGGTGAAAAACTGAAAGCTATCCCTCTAAGAACAGGAACCAGACAAGGATGCCCACTGTCACCACTCCTATTTAACATAGTATTGGAAGTTCTAGGACATCTTTATTTGGGGCACTGTTGCTGCTGGATGTAGAATTCTGGTTTGACATGAGATTTCTTTTAGCATTTAAAAAATGCTGCTCTGTTGATGTCCATCTTATTTTATTTATGGTTAGAAATCACCAATTGGCCTTTTTCTTGCTTATTTGGCATCTATAGTCCCTAAAATCCTTTACATTAACTTTGGTTTTTAGACCATAGTTTAGTTCATTAATATTTCCTGTGTATGCACTCTGCTTAGGGAATGTTGAATTAATTGAATCTGTGGATTGATGTCTTTCATCAACTTGAAACATGCTTGTGTATTTTCACTTCTGATATCAATTCCTCTCCACATTCTCACTACTCCCCTTTTAATCACATCCCTTGTGTATTCTAATTCTACCCTGAATTTTCCAATGTCATTGACCCAGTGGTTTTCTTGGAAGATTTGCTCTTGAACTGTCTTCCGTTTTAGTAAACCAGCCTTTTGCTGGAATCAATTCCTTCTTTATTACTTAAATTCTTAATTTCATTTCTAACATAAACACAATATATAGCTTTAATTTTTTAAAAAAGAGATAGCAGAGCAGTTTGACAATAAGGAGAAAATGATTTCCTTTTGATACAATAAAGCTAAAATAGATAAGAGAAAATTATAAATTGGATCATATTAAGTTATATGAGGAGCCAGTATTCATTAAAATTCACCAGTAAGACTGAGGGAGCAGAAAACCTGAGTATCTTGTTCTTTGTACTGATGTGGACTACCTTTTGAAATGATAATATTTAGATTTCTTGGGTTAAATAAAAATGTTATAAAATCCAGTTTCATCTGTTTGTATTTACTTTCTTTAACATGTGTTCTGGAAAATCTAAATGACATAGGTCACATTGTGATATCTCTGTTCGTCTTGGTTTGATAAAGCCGTGATGTGATGGTTAATTTTAGGTGTCAGCTTGACTGGCCTCAGGGGTGCCCATATAGACTGTGAAGCATTATTTCTGGGTGTGTCTGTGAGGATGTTTCTGGAAGAGATTAGCATTTGATTCCATAGTCTACGTAAACAAAGCCACCCTCAATAGTGTAGGTGGGCATCATCTAATCTGTTGAGGGCTCAATAGAACAAAAAGGAAAGAAAGGCTGAATCCACTGTCTCCTCCAGACCTGGGATGTCCATCTTTTTCTGCACTTGGACATCAGAGGTCCTGGTTGTCAGCCCTTCAGACTTTGACTAAATTATATCACTGGTTTTTCTTGTTCTCCAGCTTGCAGATGGCATATTGTGGGACTGCTCAACCTCCATAACCTTGTGAGCCAATTCCTACAATAAATCTCCACTTCTATAAGTTTATATATATTCTATGGTTCTATTTCTCTAGAGAATCCTGACTAATACACATGGATGACAAAGTGCATATTAAGTGCACATGGAGGAAAGTTCCCAAGGCATAGGAGGCTCCCCAACCCCACAGGAGGAAGCAAGTCATCCCATCCAGGCAGCAGGCGTGAGCATGTGCACGTGCGCGCGCACACACACACACACACAAGTAATTTGAAAATGTGCTCAAGCTCAAACTCTCACTCTCTGCCTTATTGTTCATCACAGCAGTGATTTCTACATGGCATGTTATACATCCTTTGCCGTTTATTATCTCTTTCCTCCCACTAAGACTAAATCAAACAGGGGCAGTCAGTCTGTTTAGTTATTTTGTAGATCACAGGTTTTCTACCAGAGCTTTGCATGTAGTAAGTGCTCTAAAAATCGAATGACCAAATAGTTTTCCCTCCAAACTGGAACATATCAGGGAATGAAAAGTGTAGTATTAATAATTATGATAAGACAACAGGAGAAACATGTGCTGAAGACAGAAATAGGGGATTTAAAAGTTAAGATGAACTGATCACTTTTGCATTTTAAACAGATCACTGTGACTAGAATCTCATGATTTTATTACAAGGAGAAAGGATTTGGAATCTTAAACTATTCTTGCTAATGTATTGCAGTGTACCACTCTAAAGGTGGTATCTTTGCATAAGAGTAGTTAAGTGGATGGATTTAAAATATTTCAGGAAATAAAGTTTTAATGTTTCAATTTTATATGTATATAAATATCAAATATATATTGTACACATAATATATGTGAGCCCTTTATGTGTGCAAAGCCATTGTGAACACTATTGTGGGAAAATTTGGAAAATCCACATTAGTCTTGTCTTCATGGAGTATCCAGTTTAGTGAGAAAGAACTAAATCTTGAAAGAAATAGATAATATTGCACATGTAACTAAAATAGAAAAAAATCAACAAAGAGGAAAAATGGAGTTTTGTAATTTAGGTTCCTAGTGCAGGAGAGTTCACTCTGTGGAAATGATATATTTTATGAGATGTGAAAGGTGATTGGAAATAAATCAGAAGTGGATAACCTGTAGGTAGATTCAGGAGAGTGGATGGATGGTTCATTGATACGTGAATGTGGGGTGGCAGGGTGTCCAGAGCGACACCCAGGGCTAGACACATTATTAGCACAAACAAGTGAGTTTGGGAACCCTGAGAGAGAAGCAAATAATTTGGGGGAGTGGTTTGCTCGACTTGGGACCTGGTCATTGTGAGTTGAATCATCACTGATGTGGTGAGTGGGCAGGTAGATAAATGGGTCTGGAGGTCAGAGTTAGGTCTCTGCTGATCTTTGGACATATTTGGCTCATTAGTGGTATTTGAAGCAAGGGAAATGTATGGAGTTTCCCCAGAAGGAGGGTGCAGATGGGGAACAGGTGTCAGAGCAGGGCTGACTCCCAGGAAGCATCAGTCATTGTGGGGTGGTCATAAAGAGAAGCCAGAAAGTGGCTCAGGAAGTTCAGACAGGCAAGAGCAGGGCAGTGTAAGGTGGTGGATCCCAAGGACAAATAGGCTTTTAAAATGACATTGAAGTCCACAAGGTCACATGCTACTGCAGAGCATGTCAGACAAATCATGACAAGTCCCTGGTGAATTGGTAAGAGACATGGCTTGTGAGGTTAGCAAGAGAAGCATCCACAGAATGGGGATGGGCTTGAGTGGGCACTGTGCAAACACAGGCATGGGGATATATGTGAACTTTTCACAACGGATCCCTGGCAGGAGGAGGAGAGGAGGGGCGTGGAAGGTGAGGACTATTGGGAATGCTGGCTGAGAGATTGTTTTGTAGACGGTAGAGATTTGTGCATATTTGAAACCTAAGGGATGGTTCCAGTAGGGAAGTGATGGAAAGTACAACAAATGTGGAGGGCATAATGTAATTGAAATTGAAGAATGAGATAAAAATCAGAGTGGTTTCCACAAGAAAGAAATTTCTTTGGATATAACAACAGAAAAGGTGTGATAAATGAATTCCTTATGAGGAATATTTATAGATATGATGGCTAGAGAGTCAAATAGTTCTTGTTTGATGGTTAACAATTTATCTGTGAAAAATGGAGGAGGTCGGAATAGAGATTTATGGAACTCAAGAAATGGAAAGAAATGAGCAGAGCGTTCAGGAAGCATTAGAGAAATGCATATAGGTCCATTGGTTGCTGTGATTCTCTGTTGGGATCCACAGGCTCCTGGTGCATTCTCTCTTCAGTGCAAGTGTCAACATAGCATGGCAGGTATTTGAAATCATCTGAAGTGGGAGGCTTGCAATGCAGATATAATGGCAATAAGGAATCTGTGAGTATGGTCAGTGGATGATTGAAATGATGGACTGTGGAATGCAGGATTAATAGAGAGGAGTAGGAGAAGAGAAGCAAGAGGGTTGTGAAGATATGCTTACTGGAGTAATATACTTTCTCAAAGAATGGTTACTTAGAGGGGAGTTCTTTGTGTCAAAACTGGAAATATGGAAATTTGTGGTGGGAATATGGTGTTTCTGAGTTACTGATTTGGGAGCAGGAGAATTTTGGGTGAAGATAGGATCAGGGTGTGGAAGTGAATGACTAAGGATGGAATAGTGAATAATTTCATTAGAGATGAGGCCGTAAAGGAGCTGTGGAGTCCTTGGAACTCTGTGTCCCAATAACAGTGGGCTGTGGGGCACCAGCATGTGTGTATTTGACCATGACAGAGAGAGGAGGAGAGGAACGTCCTGAAGCAAGATGGCGGAGGGAAGTTGGTCTGGATTTGACACTGGATAACGACCTTGAGCTTTCTGTCCTTGTCTCACATCAGCTTGATGATGTCACTGAATCCTGTTCTCCACGTGTGGTCCCTGTACCAGCAGCATCAACATCACCTCTTAGAAATGAAAATTCTCCATTTCTTCCCCAGACCTACTTGGGTTGAGGTCCAGCACTCTGAGTTTTAAAAACCCTCCAATGATTGTGATGCACAGTGCGATTTGAGACGCATGTGTCCAGGGAGAGAAGGAGGGTGGAATATCCACGTGAGCTGAGAACGTTCTCCGTGGATGGTAGTCTTCATCCTCCATTTTGTTCAAATTTCACATTTTATTTTGTTCTGAAAGAGAAAGCTCAAAAAATATGCCCAGACTTCATAGTGGAAACAGTAAGACCATGAAACTAAACCCCATCAGAAAACTAAAGTTCTACGCACCCTGAATCCTAAGTAGCTGCATATTCCAGAGGCCAGTTACTGGACTAACTGCCCATCCTGGCGGTGAGGTCAGGTGCAGTCAGTGGGAGGAGACCTTGGAGAAGCCCCAGCAAGTCTGTGGATACAGTAGATGCAGGGACTCCAGGCCTGCAGCAGTGAAGGAGAACTCAAGTTCTTTGGAGTCGCAAATACCTTTGAAACAGTCGCACAGGCTGGTCCATGTGAATCCCTGGACCATGCTGGGGCCGAGGGATCTGCACACCAGCCCTGAGCCCACCCGGGCCACTGTCCATATTGGGCAGAGATGTGTCCAGGAATGGGTCTGGGCCACTCACAGCCCCTCTGCAGGCAACGGGCATCTTCTAGAGATATCAGGAGACAGACACAGAAAGTGAAGAAAAGCATGGGAGAGACTGACTGTGGCCTCGAGGACAGACGAGATTGCCGGGGAGCCAGAGAGAGCAAGGAGCCAAGAAAGGCATCCTGAAAACACGGTGAGGAAGGCAACATCAGTTCTAAATAAAAGGAGAGTGGTGCCGATGAGAAATTCCCCATGAGACAGGCTTGACTCTCACAGCATCTCTTTGTAACGGCCATCATGATCTTGACCTTTCATGGTAAACCTCAATTTTTATTTACCATGAGTTTTCTCCTTTTTATATTAAAATTGATAGGAGAATTGAAGCTGAGGAATTAGTGTTTTGAAGTTACATTTGTATTTTCTAGAACTTACACTCAATGAAGAGATGATGCCTACTTGAACAAGATTTGTCTGTTAATTTATATTAAATCCGATTCCATAAATTTTTATTGTGATTTTGCATTTTTTTTTTTCTGCTGAGGAAGATTCATCGTGAGCTAACATTTGTTGCCAATCTTCCTCTACTTTGTATGTGCGTCACCGTCACGGCATGGCTGCTAATGAGTATTGTAGGTCCGTGCCTGGTAACTGAACCTGGGACACCAAAGCAGAACATGCCAAACTTAACCACCTGGCCAGGGGCCAGCACTATGATTGTGCATCTAATTATAACATAAAATCCATCAATCTTCTCTTCATTGTCACATGGTAATTCAGACATAGGTGATTTCAATATCATGAATTAAGTATCTCTTATCTGTTACCTGGCAAACTTGTGTAGCTTTGATTTTGGAATATTAAAAATGAGCATACCCCCTGGGGGCATCATTTTCCACTTAAGAGAAGCTTGCAGCAGGCTCATTGCCTTCCTTCCCACACTAGATCCAGAGTCGTGGAAATGTGTCTGCCTTGCACACAACACAGAGCACAAAGGAATTACTCAACAAACAGGTGATAAGTGAATAACTGGTGGGATCATCAGGTCATTCACAGAAGCCAGACTGAGAGAGAGCTTCCTTAGGTCAGGAAGGAGAAGCATTGCTTTAAATTTGTGATGTTTTAATTTGTAACATTGTAATATGAACAGCAAGTATACTACATTTATCAAAATTGTGTTCTGAAGGTTTTCAAAAATCTCTAAATCTCAGAATAGAGAAAAATCAATCTCTGTGAACCTGTTACTTGCTTCAAAGATTGTCAACTCGTATACCATCTGGCTTTGTTTATCCTCACACCAAGTCCCCAAGAATTAACCAGAAGAGATGGCTGAGAGCACATCATTTCAGCTGTAAATATTTCCGTTTCTCTTACAGATGAGGGATTTTTGGAACACAAACACAATAATATTATCACACACAAAAATAAAAATGTCATTCGGATAATCAACTGTCTAGTCAGTATCCCAAGTCTCCCAGTTTTGTCAAGGTTATTTCCTGGTTTTACATTTTATTTGAGTCAGGATCTTCATGAAACCCTTCTTTTGCAATTGGTTGATCTGTTTCTGAAGTCACTTTTAATCTCTTGTTGGTTCATGCATCTTGGGATTTGGGTGGGATATGAGTGTGTGTGTTTGTGTGTCTACACTGACGCGTGAATTCTTTCTTTCCTGGATGGCAGTGTCCTGAAAGTAAGGACCTGGGCTGTGGGAACCAGGATTTCTACTCTGCTTCAGGCTGAACTGAAAAGGCATCCGTGGGTGACACTTGCAGCCTTCAGAAAGGAGGGGGAAGAAGTACCAAGGAATTCAAGACAATGGCCCTTGTCTTACAGGGTGTTTCCAGGGCATGATGTTCAAAATGCCAGGTGCTAAGACTTTAGCTCCACGTCCTCGGGTGGATTCTCAGCATGAGCTCTGAGCAGTGTCTGTTCACCACCCACGTGGGCAGCATGTCAGTATTTTAATTGTTAAGGTGGTGTCTGTTGTGTCTGTGGTGTCTAAGATTGGTGGAATTCCCCTGCTGGACCCACTTCTATACCTGACCCTCTCCTGCCTCATCTTTCAAAACTAACAACAGGAAAGTTTCACATCCCTGTAACACAAATCCACATATCCTCAGCACAGACTGGGGAAAAGAACACAGCAGTCCCAGGGACTAAGTGCTCTATTCGCTCAGGCCCAGCTGCCACTTTGGGACAAGTCAGTAACAACACGACTGAGTGTGTAAACTAGTGATTGTCTAAGACCATGGACCTCAGAACCACATGGGCCCAGATGTCACCCAGGGCAGCAAGGGACGGTGTGCGTCATTCAGTGGACAGGATTAAGGTCTATTGTCCTGGCAAACCAGAGCTCACCACTGATCCATCAGGCCCAGCCAGGGAGGAATGGCCACGATGTACCTGACAGAGAGGCTGGGGGCCTTCTAGGGAATTTCTGCCAAAAAAGAATCATACAAGGAAGTGCGGGGATGCTGGAAATCCTAGTTCACAGGGAGCAGTGAGGTTTATGGAACAAAGTCCTGTTGTAGCTTTAAAAGCTGCATCATGAATCTTTCCCTCTGGATATGAAACAAGCGGGAAAAGGACTTCCTAGGGCATGGTTTCCAATCTTGGTGAAGGGTGAACAGGGAGAACTAGAGGCGGCCTGATGGGGATGTCCTGTTGGCCCTTAGTCCATCTGCACATGGTGTTCCTCTGGCCTTGTCTGTTGCACAAGCAAACTTTTATCTTTTTACATTTTTCCTCATTTAGTGTTGAAGCAAATCCAGAGACTGGTTAGAAAACAGTTCGGTACTGACTGGCACAAGAACAGACATATTGACCAAGTGAATAGAGAGCCCAAAAATAAACCCTCACATACATGGTCAAATGACTTTCAACAAGGGTGCCGAGACCATTCAATGGGCTAAGGGCAGTCTTTTCAACAAATGGTGCTGGGAAAATGGACATCTACACACAAAAGAATGAAATTAGACCCTTACTTTATACCATATACAAAAATGAACTCAAGATGGATCAAAGACCTAAATGTAAGCTAAAACTAGAAAACTCTTAGAAGAAAACAGGGAGGAAGCTTCATGACATTGGATTTGGCAATGATTTCTTGGATATGACATCAAAAGCACAGGCAACCACCACCAAACAGCCCAACAAAAATTAGACTTCATCAAAATTAAAAACTTTTGTGCATCAAAGGACACTATCAACAAAGTGAAAAGACAACCCACACAATGGGAGAAAATACATGCAAATCATATATCTGATAAGAGATTAGTGTCCAGAATATATAAAGTATTCCTACAATACAACAAAAACCCAATTCAAAAATGGGCAAGGGACTTGAATAGATATTTCTCCAAAGAAGAGACAGAAATAGCCAATAAGCACATGAAAAAAAGGTTCAACATCACTAATCATTAGGAAAACGGAAAGCAAAAACACAGTGATCACCACTGCACACCCATTAGGATGGCTACTATCAAAAAACAGAAAATAACAAATCTTGGCAAGACGTGGAGACACTGTAACTGTTGTGCGCTGCCTTCCTTTTCCTCTGGATGGTTCACACCACACTGATCACTCAGCAAGTCAGCTGCATGCTTATATATTTACTTATTTATTTAAAAAATCCAGACAAGGATTTATTTAACAAACACTTACATAAATATATTTACTTATTTATGTATTTATATTATTACTTTACTGCCTCCCATTCTTCTATGTCTCTTCTCCTTCCAGTTTAATCAAAACATCCTCCACAAAACATGTTCAAAAACAACCTAAGGCCCGAATCCACTGACATATAACAAAATATGACCACAGACCACAACACTTAACACAACCCCAATCAATAGGCTGCAATTCTCATTATCATTCCATTAAAGTAATATGAAATTTCTGTTACTACATAACCAAAAGTCAACCCTAAAATCTCATAAAATAATGATTTTCAATTTATAAATTATTATTTATCCCCCTTTGCGCCACAACTCTCTTTGAGTCATTTTACTGGTCATCTGCATCACAGGGAATAATAAAGGAAAAAGAGTGAAAACATGATTTTACCAAACTGCTTATTATCCTAAAAAATATATGGTGGAAGAAAAGGTTAAAATAATTTGCTGAAAGGGGCTTAGGTGTGAAATAATCGTTGGCTCACTGTGTGAGAGACTTCTCCACTGTGTTTTACATTCAGTCATCATCACACATTTGGTGAGTGATAAACAGTACCTTAAATTTAGTACTTATTTTATATTGTCATTCTTACAAAATCTGTGAACAGAAGGAATGAGAAAATAGATATGTAAATAATAAATAAACTTTAAGTAATGATTAATGCCAAGTATTTAAACTAAATTTCTAATACTTGTTTCAAAAGTTTCCAGGGAGTATAAGTGAATCTCCACATGGACACTTCATGTTTCTACAACTCTCAGCAACCTCACAAGGTGTCAATGAGCTACTGATGGAAGGAGCATGTCCCACATCCCATTAATTAATCACAAAGGAGACAAAAGATATAATCATTAATCTATTTCAACTCAATTTACTGTTTATCAAAATGCTACTATTAAAATTACTGTTCATCATTGCTAATCCCAGGTTAGATGAAAAAATATCAAAATTTCACATATAATCTTTAAAATACTTATCTTTTACAGAAATTCTTTCATCCCATAAATCATGTCTGCTTACAGTTTACCAAAAGGAGAAAATTATTTTAACAAAAAAGAATAATGTCTAAATTTTACCTTGCCAGGCATATTTCTTCCCATTTAAATCGATAGCAAAATCTTCAGGGTAGAAGTCAATTATACTAGAATCCTGTATCAGGGAGAAAAGCAAAGATTCAAAACAAAAGTCACATATTTCTGTTATAAAGAATTTGATACAACTTTCATTCCAGTTATCAGGCCTGATAAGAAAATTAAGTTTCATTCCTTTTAAAAAATGTTATTAAGATATCAGGTCACTAATCCTGGGCCTAGTAAAAACAAAATTAACAATTTTATTTTAAAAGATGAAAATAAAAAGGCCTTATTATAAAAGAATTTTAGAACTGACGACTGTGGGCCCAAGACAGTGAAGAGTTTATTAACTCTAATAATTCCTACTTCTCAGCTGGGTGTCACTCTTTCTAGCTAGGACACAAAACACACGCAGTGGTGACTGCAGGTAAACCAGCCTTCATGCTCTGGTACCCACCACACATGGCTGGAACCAATAAAAATAGTGACTTACAGGTATGCTGAGAACAAAATGACTGTTATAAGAATTTCTCCCAAACACATATCAATTTTATTTATTGGGTAGGGTACTGATGGCCAAGGAAAGCAGGGGAAAAAAAAGTAGTAAAAAATATACAGAAGAATCCAAATACTTTTACTTTGTTTCTGGACTTCACTATTGTAACTATAAGATGCAAAAGCAATTGTGACTAGTGCTAGCAAAATGTACGACAAAAACCCAGTTATCAACACACTCAAAAACTAAGACACTCACAGGATCACTCATGAGCTTCCGCCATGATGGAGGTAGGAAGTTACCACTTGCAGCTGGAAAAACTCCCATAAGTTGTTCCAGTGGTTTAAACTGCAAGAAAGAAAAAAAGTTTAAGATAAGACACAATTTTTATCTAAGCCAAAATTCTACAAATGTTATGGCTCTAAATACTCAAGCTTACCGGTTTAGTACCCTTCTCAAAATCAGAAGGCATGTCTGCAATACCTTCCAAGTCTGAAGCAAATGGTGCATAATGAAATGGATAATACCACTTCCAGGAAGCACAGCCCTAAAATCAGTAAAAACAAACAAAAAACAACAACAAAAACAAATCTATGTTAATGATGGACACGGTAAAGACAAAAAAATTAAACTATCAACCTATAATATTCTACTGATAAAACATATGACTTTTGGTATACATTCCATATATTAATTTTTTTCCATGAGTCCTAAAAGATGTTTGGATTAAATCTAAACTTTTACTTCGTATCAATGGCTCCTTGATTTAAAAAATACTGCAAAGCATCTTTAATAATCAGTAGTTAATACCAAACTTTATATTAACAAACACAATTTGGTGAAGATTTTTATCCTTAAAATGTGTTTGGTGACATTTCTTTCCCACTCGAGAGCTGCTATCATCACATAAAATGAAGAACAACTGCAGCTGACACTCACTGAGTGTACAGGTGGGTAAGGGACATCACTAGAAGAGTGACTGAGAGTAAAAGAGCCAAAAGTTTCATTTTACAATTCCCTATTATATTTTCATGTGACAACTTTCTCTTTACTTTAAAAATATTTAAGTAAACCAATCAAAAAGAAAAAACAGTAAGTTATACTCAAAGAAAAGAGAAGCCTTCCTGAAATGAGTTTTGACTCTGCGCCTAGTGAATTAAAATCCTGAGGGTCAGAGCCGGCCCAGTGGCACAGCAGTCAAGTTCACACATTCCACTTCAGCGGCCCAGGGTTTGCCGGTTTGAATCCTGGACTCGGACCTACTCATCGCTCATCAAGCCATGCTTAGGCGGTGTCCCACATAGAAGAACCAGAAGGATTTACAACTAGGATATACAACTAGGTACTGGGAGCTTTGGGGAGAAAAATGTTGAGGGTCGGAGTAAAACACGAAATGAGAATATTTTACAATTGATACTTAGTGTATTAAATTACTTTCTACTTTCCAACAAACTTCACCTATTCCCAAGTCACATCAAATTTGCTTCACTCCCCAAGCACGAAACCAGGTATTATCAGTGCTACAATCCCCTATATGTCCGCCTAGTCTCTCACCAATCTGACATCTCATTTATCAAAAGCTTTAAGTCAGATACAGATTACTCCAATGAGAATGCACTTCATGTAACATCACTACACTATATGGAGGAAATGGTATCATTCAAATTCCTTTCAAATTCTTACCAGTTATTTTCCAGGCTTTTGTCCTTTGTTCAGTCATTTAGCGACTGTGTATTAGCTACTCTGTTATTTTTTATTCCAATAAAACAAAACAATAAACTTTAATAATTTTAAAGACCAAGTACTCTCAACCACAGTATTTAATGCTGAAATTCTTTAGCATAACAAAAATTAGCTTCGTTTATATATTAACGCCTAAGGAGCTTCAAAGGCTTTACAAACAAATCTTATTTAATAAGTAATGAATTTCTTTATAGGAAGCTTGAAAATATGAGTCTGGGTTCAATTTCAGAATATAGCTCAACAACACACACTATTATAGAAATAACTATTTTCTTAAAATGATTAACTAGAGATTTACAGGAAAATATTCATTTTGTACCTGGTAATAATATCGAAGAACCCAGCAGAGCACTTCAACGTAAGACTGTACAATTTTACGACGGAATTTGTCATCAGCTGCATCAACGTCAAATTTGTTCTTGTAGTACCGCTGCTTCCAACCAGCTTCCCAAAGCCTAAAAATCAGGCAAAGCCAGTTCATGTTGAATTAATACACTTTCAGTAACTAGCTACCAGTTTATCATCCAAATCAATTTATACTTAATATCCAGGTAAAATGTAAATGAGTTAAACAGTAATATTAACATAGCTTCATTTAATTATTTCTAAAAAGTCCACTTTCACAGGATTTATTATCAACTTAAAGATAGTTAAACGTTAAAAACTCAAACACTGATTCTAGAAAGATCATTACAAAACTACAGTAAAAAAAAAGAGAATAACCATTTATTAAAGTAGATACACAACACTTGTTTGCTCAGATTTTCATACTGTTTTACATGTTTTTTTGATTGTAGAACAATTCTAAAACTACATTTTAAGATGCAAATACTGAAGATATTTTATATAGTTCAAGTTCCTCAGTTTGTTAAAGTATATCTAAATTACACAAAGAAAGTCAACTAAATTACTTTTTTAAAAAAGAATAATCTAGAAGCCAGGCAGAAATTATGTATATACCTACTCTCCCTAGCCTTGGGCCTTCTCCCTCATTCAGCAAAGCGTTGTTGGCATAAGTGAAGGACACGGACACACACACGTTCTGGTAAAACTTAGAAGGAGGTCATCAATTCACTAAATTTTCATTAATCACTGAAAATACAATGTGAAAAACCACATTTTCACTCAAAGTATATTTTTTTTATTTTTTTAAGTACTCATTTCTCAATCTCTGAAAGATTTAAAGATGCCAAAGAATACTAAAAAAAAAATCAAGAACGATCAAGAACATCAGGATGATTCTCCATTAAGGCTCTTTTCTACCATGTGCCAGATCTTACTAATTAATTGCAGTCATGTTTCAGAATACACCATATCAATTTTTTTTATTTACTTTTTTTTTTGAGGACGATCAGCCCTGAGCTAACATCCAATGCCAATCCTCCCCCTTTTTGCTGTGGAAGATTGGTCCTAGGCTAACATCCATGCCCATCTTCCTTTACTTTATAGGGGATGCCGCCACAGCATGGGTTGACAAGCGGTTGAACCTGCGAACCCCAGGCCGCCGAAGCGGAGTGCGCACACTTAACTGCTGTGCCACCGTGCCGGCCCCTACACCATACCAATTTTAACTTTGCCCCCACGCAAAAGATTTACAGAACATCAATTAGGAGAAATATCTTCTATCCATAATGTTGAATATCACTATTTTACAGAAACTATTAATGAAATAAATGCTAAGAACTCCAAGCATTTCTTGATAGAAGCAATTCTACTTTGATTATCTTCAGCACCAAAATTAAACAATAAAGTACTAAAAAAATCAAGTTAACTATTAAGCTGATATTGATCATGATGGCTACATGGTAAAACAAAAAATATACTCCAAGAGTTGCAGAAGCAGAGGATAAAAACTCAGATCAGGTAGATGCTCAATCACAAGTCACCACAGATCTCTGAATCTGACATCAAAAGATGTTGGGAAAATACAGAACCAGACATCACACTTCTCAAGTTTCTAATCATAAATACAAACACATCATCCACGTCCTATAAAAGAAGCATGAGCTGTGAACCACTACTGTTTAACTTTGAAATAAATCATTTTGCAAAATTCTAAATGAGTTACAATTATTGAGGTTGTTGGCCCTTTGCACTTGAGCCCAGGGTTCAAATCCAGATTTAATCACACAAGAAGCTGTTAATCTTATTATATAATGATCTCAAACTTCTGTATAAATTAAAGAATCCAATTTTCCTATTATAAATTTTAAGTATATAGCTAATGGGAATCTTCTCTGTCATGAAATATAGTTGTGCATATGCAAGTTCGTGGTTTTTAAAAATACATTTCTCTCTTAACCGAAAGCCTTTTGCATATTTCATTTTAAAGAAGAAACTTTTCAATTGAGATGATTAAAACAAACTATATCAAGTAACCAAATGTAACTGAACTTTCTGGGTTAAGCAGCTTGAAAATTTAATCTCATAACAGTAACATTCAGATCACATAGAGCTAAACACCTCATGTCTAGCCGATCTAGTGCCTGGTCTCAGAGGGAAAAGTGGCTTGCAGGACGAAAACCAGCATGCATACTAATCTAGATACTTAGGTTTAACAGCTATAGCTTACACATCTCACTGGAATTTACTGACTACCCTAACCCTCCACATTAATTACTGGTGGATAAAAAGATCACAGGCAAGCATCTGAAGGCACTGCTGCTCTAAGCTAAATAGCATTCATTAGACGGCATCTATTTCAGCAATTTGCTACCAAAGTGCTACGAAAAAATGGCTTCACCTGACTTTATCCTCTGGTTCAGGTTCACTGTCACTGTCTTCTGCTTTTCGCTTAATTCCTCCTATCGGAGACGGGGAGCCATCAGAAGTGAAACTCGTATTAGGAGATACTGAAGGACTCTGTAGACAATTATGACATTACAGAGGAAGGATTTAATTATTCATTTCACATAAGAAGTTACATCCAACTACTGTTACCACCATGCTCCACAGTAATACATTTTTTTTTAAGCTATTAAATAGATATGGTAAATATATTTAGAAAGTATAAAGACTGATCTTGGCATACTCTACCTCTCCAAAAAAGAATAATATAGTACCAAGCCTCCTACGCTTAAACTCAAAAGAATTTGAACATTAAGGTAAAAACTGCTTCAGAAGAAATAAGAAAAACTTAATTTCATAGATTTTTTTTTTTAATTATAGGACTTGAACATTTTTTTCCTTTGGTGGTTCCCTCGTGTTATGAATTTGTGATCACTTTCCACCAATTAACTAACAAAGCTGTAAGGGGAAAAAATATATATATATATATGTATATAAATTAATACATAAAATACTCAATGCTGGTGAGAATAAAGTTAGATGTAAGTGGTTCAACCTAGTACAACCATTCTAGAAAGCAACAGTTTAATGAGACTCCGCCAGATATCTGTTAAACTATTTTACAGCTGTTGTTTTAAAATTCATTGTACAAATAAAATCTATTAGTCATCTTAGAAAAATGCAGCTTTTATTATTTCAAAGACTTGGATACCACTTTAAATTTACCATTATCTTCCCTTTGTACCTAACTCAATGAACACAGTAGCACCCTAAAGTATTTTAATATTTAACTAAAAAATTAGGGGCAGCTTGGTGGCATAGTGGTTAAGTTCACACACTCCGCTTCAGCAGCCCGGGGTTCACAGGTTCAGATCCCGGGCGCACACCTACACATCACTCAGCAAGTCATGCTGTGGTGGCATCCTACATACAAAATAGAGGACGATAGGCATAGATGTTAGCTTAGGGCCAAACTTCCTCAGCAAAAAGAGAAAGACTGACAACAGACATTAGCTCAGAGCCAATCTTTCTCTCACACACACACACACACACAAAAATTAAAATGTTCTGCAACTTTAATGTTAAATGACCAAAAACCTAAGTGGCAGAAAATGTTTTCATGGTAAAGTTTTGCTTCTGTTATTTACAGTACATTAGATATTTCAAGTAAATTATTTTTAAATCGAGAACTCAGGAGCCTATTTTAATGATACTGTAACTAAAACCTCAGCATGAAGGTAGTTCACAACAAAGGCCAAGAAAAGTTACAACAAAGCAAAACTATATTTCACAAAGAGCCCACAACACTTTCCTTTAATAAATGTATAATATCAATTTTATTCATGATACTGTATGGCTAATACTATCAAAAAAAAAAAGAAAAGAAAAAAGAAAACAGGGGCCAGCCCTGTGGCCTAGTGGTTAAGTTTGGGGCCCTCTGCTTCAGCAGCCCGGGTTCAGTTCCCGGGCACAGACCTAAAACACTCGTTGGCAGCCACCTATATACAAAATAGAGGAAGATGGGCACAGATGTTAGCTTAGGGCAAATCTTCCTCAAGCAAAAAGAGGAAGATTGGCAACAGATGATAGCTTAGGGCCAATCTTCCTCACCAAAAAAAAAAACCCACAAAGAATAAAAATAAATCCAGGAAGGCACTGTTGTACTTGGAAAATGAGATGGGTATTTTCAGTCAGACACATCTGAGTCTGAAATACCAAGTGCAACCTTTAACAGCTGTATGGCCTTGGGCAATTTATTTAACCTCTGTCAGCCGCAACTTCAAACAGGGATGATACTGTTCTATCTCTTTACAGGTTATAGCAAGGATTAAATGAAACAATATATGTAAAACATCAAAGCTGCCTGCCTGGTGCATGGTGGTTAACCATTCAGTAAGTCATCCCTATTAGTTTTTAAACAACACTAATCCATTTGGATTAAATTATGAGAGTGATATTCCTATCAATCATCTAAGTACAGAGAAGTTGTAAACAAAGCAATCTTTCCCAAATTCACAAACAAGATATAAATTATCTTTAGACAACAAAAATAATATACCTTCGAGGGAAAAAAAGAAGAAAAGAAGTTGTTTGCTCTTTAACGCTAAATATCTGCTGCTCTTTTCTGCTCTATCTCTACTAACAAAAGTATTCAGAAATATTCTTTCCTAAACATACCAGAGTCATACCAATTCATTCAAATTTCTTTTTAAAAAGCTGTTTTTGCAATCAAAGTTTACTAAACTGAGAATGGTCGCAAATATAATGAAACTACACTTCAGAATGCAAAATTTAAAAACATATTTATGAGGAAACAGAAGCTATCTAATAAAACATTAACCATGTTGACCATCAGTAGATACCAGGCAAGTACTGGAGCCCAGCACACCCAAACAGCTCAGAAAAAATAACACAGCAAAAATCCGTAACTGTAAAGGCTTCCTTTAAATAAACTGGTAATTTGGCTTCATGATTTCCTTAAATTCAACACATTCTAGATGAAAACTCCTCTATGCAAAGATTCCAGTAGAAATAACTGTGTCAAGGAGAATTAAGACAGGATCTAATAAGCAACCTAATCACCAATCTCCCCATTCCTATTCCCATGGCAGACATTATTAATCAATATAGTCTAATCCTGTGGAGCCTGAATATTGGAATCTTTCTCAAAGCAATCATAGCTGGCAAAGTTTAAACCTACCTGCCTCCCTGAGATTAAGAAAAAAGCATTTTATCATCAACAGGGTCTTAGCAATACTAGTCACTCTCAGTTCATTCTGTGAGGACGGTAGTCACTATAATCTTAAATGATGGACATCAGCTTTTTCCATTCTACACAAGCATCTCACTGCAAAACCTTTCACTGATTCTCCATATCCCACTCTGTTAATGGTGTAAGGAATAAGACAAGAAAGGAAAAACAGAACCAAAAACACAACAGAAACCCCAGCCGCTTCTCTCAGAAGATGCAAAATCTGTTTCCAAATTCCAAATCTAAGGTCCTAAAACTTCTAAGTGTGAATTTATGGGAATATAAATTCAACCAGTCTCATGATATGGCAAAAATTTCACATATAGGGTTGCCTTGTGATAAAGGATTTGAGCATCAATAGGATAACTATTAGAATAATGAAATTTAAATATCCCAACTTACGTAATTTCCTTGGATATATCATAGCAAAAGTTTACATAGGATACTGTACCTTATATAATATCTTTCCTCCCTCTACAACACTCTCTCTTTCTCTCATGCCTATTAGCCTGAAATAAGCAATAGCTTTGATTACCTTTTGTCTGTGTACATTAGTTCACGGTCTGTTCCCTTACCCCTGCTGCTGCCCTGCCGGGTGCTCTGAGCTCATGGTCTGCTGCTATTACAAGAAGCTACTGAACAGAGCATAGCCTTGCTGGCTGAGATGATTTGCTTCTGCAGTCTGGATTACAACATTCAAATAAGGAGGAATACCATGAGGCAAATCCATTCAGTTCCTGAGTTTATAAATAGGGAGCAACTGAGCCAGCCCTGATGGCCTAGTGGTTAAAGGTCGGTGCGCTCAGGGCTGGCCCTGTGGCTTAGCGGTTAAGTGCGTGCGCTCCGCTACTAGCGGCCCGGGTTCGGATCCCAGGCGCGCACTGACGCACCGCTTGTCTGGCCGTGCTGAGGCCGCGTCCCACATACAGCCACTAGAAGGATGTGCAACTATGACATACAACTATCTACCGGGGCTTTGGGGGAAACAAAAAAAAAGGAGGAGGATTGGCAATAGATGTTAGCTCAGAGCCGGTCTTCCTCAGCAAAAAGAGGAGGATTAGCACGGATGTTAGTTCAGGGCTGATCTCCCTCACAAAAAAGTTTGGCGCGCTCCGCTTTGGCAGCCCAGGTTCGGTTCCTGGACGCAGAACCACACCACTTGTCTGACAGTAGCCATGCTGAGGTGGCGGCTTACATAGAACTAGAAGGACTTATAACAAGAATATACAACTACGTATTAGGGCTTTGAGGAGGGGGAAAAAAAGAGGAAGACTGGCAACAGATGTTAGCTCAGGGCAAATCTTTCCCAGCAACAAAAAAAGAGCTCTAAAAAAATTTTGGATAATGAGAGCTACCTTAAAATATGTATTCAGATATAGTCCACGTCTGAGTTGGAGAGTGAGAGTTTAGGCAGTGAGGAGTACCTGTATTTGACAAACTGAGGAATACTATTCTGCAAAATGCCCATAACTGATCCCTGGGAGGAAAGGGGAAATACGGCAGCAAAACCCCCCTCTTCTCTTGCTCTAGCTATGAGACATTTGGAGGTCCTGTCATGCTTCTAGCACCATCACCACCCAGTACCTTTGGGGAAGCAGGAAGCACTGGGGCCCGACTGCATTAGAGAAACACTGCAGCCACTCAGCTATCCACATTTACATGCATGTTCTTTTCTTCCACATCATTTAGATATTTTCATATTAGTAAGGATTTAACAGTTAAAAATATCTCAAGGCAAAAGAAATTGAGAAAAACTATAAAACAAAACAACGCCAGGCTAAGTGATAAATTCACACACAACTGTAAGAGGCATCTGAAAGTCACCACTCTTCAATGCTACATAAAAATAAGTTACTTACAGAATTATTCTGCATCCTCATTTCATAGGCTGCTTGTCTCGGATTACTGGCTACTTGAGAACCTGGTGAATTTCTTGAACCCAAGGCATGAGGGGTTAATATTGCACCAGGAGTGAAAGCTGGTTGATCTCTCTAACATAAATGGAAATGAATGTAGAAATTAAAATTAAATCACAACACAGTTAGATGACAGGAAGAAATGAAGGCAATGGAAAAGAGTCCCTGCTGTAAGCTCTTTAAAGATGAAATGGATTTCCGTTAACATTACAGGGTTGTCTACAGTTTGATTTGATGGTAACTTACCCTGTAAACAATAGTCTGTAATATTTAATAACTCTGCTATAAAAGTACATATAATACACTTTTCTGATACATAGAAGCTATTCAAATCTCATTAGGTTATTCCCTTATGTTCACTTACAATTTCAAAACGCATTCAAGACACAATTTTAGGCAAATAAAGATAACTATTAAGGTAAAAAAATAAGCCAAGAGTTTGATTTATACTTAGGAAATACAACTTCTATTTATCCTTCACCTTGACGGAATTTAACTCTTTGTTTCCAATTAGTCAGAGCTAGGATTATAGCTACAGTAGGTGACAGTCATGGCTGACTGATAAAGATATTTTTTAAACAGACACTGACTGAAAGAAAATAATAATATATAAGGTAGACATCAAACATGCCCTTCCCTATCTAAGTGGTTTTGAACCCACCTGCAACAATCAATAACTCTACTTTTCTCCCTTATAGGTTCCTGAAATTGCTCGATTCTAATAAAATATAATAATAAAAGGTAGTCCCCAAACTCCATTTGTTTAAAATCCAGTAAGGAAGACAAGAAAAACAAAAACTTAAGAAGTTAAGTGACTATAAAGTGTTATGCAATTAACCAAGAAAACAAATATCACAAGCGAGAAGCACTAGAGTTAAAAGGAAGGACTGCTCAACCTGGATTACAAGCAGAAGCAATAGGGAGGCCTCGTGGAAAATGTAAGATGGGAGGGAGCCGTGAAGTCAGAAACCCATGTAGAGGGACCAAACAAAGGCAATGCTCTGAGTCAGGAGGGACTTGCTATATTTAGAAGACAACTGGGGAAAAGCAGGGTGAGAACTTGACCAGATCACAGTATGCTCTGCATGCCAGACTAAGATAGAACTGGATTCTGCAGGAACTAAGGAGTCACTGGTAATTTCTGAGCAGAGAAACAACAAAGTTTCGAGTGTTGTCTTCTAGGAAGAGTAACCTGCCAAGGATATAGACAGAGTGTAGTAACTTTCAAGAAGATACAAAGAGCTAACTATTTTTATTACAAAAACAATACCCAATTACCGTAAAAAATTCAAATAGCTAAGTGCTACCCGGCCCCTCTGGCCCATCAAGTGTATCCCCTCAGACTCTAGAGCTTAGAAAGGACTTCTTTAAAACTGACATCAGCATTCTTTCTCCAGGTAAGAGGCAGCTGGGTAGACATTACGTCCCTAACAAACTACTGGATAAGGAATAAAAAGCTATCTTCCTCCCAAATTGTAAATGTATGTTATTGCCAATCTGATGAAATTAATTAAAACTCACCTTCATTCTCTTTCTCTTTTCTTTCTGTCGTCTTCTAAAACTGTCCTAAAAGTATAAAATCCACATATTCTGTCAAATAATTACACAAAAATGTAAGAGTTAAACATTACCAGGAATGATTTGGGAGACAAAGTTTTAAAGGAAGACCCCAGAAACGTAACTAATTAAACCAGGCAATGGACTATATGTTCAAAGTGCTGCTTATCAGAACTTTAGATAGACAGAGAGCATTCTAAATTGAGTTTAGATACAATTTAATTATTCCTCTTAATTTTTTTCAGATAGTTTTTGATATCATTTCAGGAAAGAATGCAAGAGTCATAACAAAGACCCTCCGTTTTACCCTGGAGCAAGTAGCCCACCAATATGGAGAAGATACAAATAAGTAACTCCCCACTTACTTTGGGCCACTCAAAGGCCTCCTTTACCCCAGAAAGCATTCCTCCCACGCCCAAGTTTCTGTGAGCATCAAGGCACTGAAATGACAGCTACGGTGGCCATGGCTGCTGCTGTGGACTAAAACAGGGGCCAGCAGGTACTGTACTGACTGTCATTCTACTAGCAGCTGCACTTCCATCACTTCCAAGTCAGTACTGCCACCTGCAATATAACACCCCATTGAGATCTGAAATTTGTGCTTTCTGCCAGGAGAGGGGCTGAATGCTGGATACATGGTGACTGACGACCTTAAAACCTCCTAAGACAGCAACACCACCAATTTCTTTAATCAAGCTTTTGCCCCATCTTTAAACTTATCTAGGTCACCAATGACCCACAGACTGTGACATCCATTACTCAGTTTTCAGTCCGTATCTGACCGTGACTCTTCCTTCTTGATCCGTGCTCTTCACTTGGCTTCCAGGACACTACACTCACCTGGTTCTCCTCTTTCACTCTTGCTGAATGCCTTCACTCCTCAACTTCCCAACACCTTAATATTGGCGTTCCTCTTCACCCAGTACTTGGATCTCTCACTCTCATGGGAGTGAGCATCCAGTCTCACGGCTTTAAACACCATCTACGTGCTGATGACTCCCCAGTCAGGACCTCTCCCCACTCAACATCTCCACTTGGGTGTACAAACTTCACATGCCCCAAATGGCATCCCCACCCCTAGCTTTGTGCCTCCCAGTCTTCTTTATCACAGCAGCTCAGACCATTTTTCAATTGCTCAGACAAAATGCTTGTGTGTCATTCTTAATAGCTTTCCTTCTCTCACCCCTAGCATTTAATTCACCAGCCAAATCTACTAGTTTTACCTTCAAAACATGTTCAGCATCCAATTACCTCTTATCAATCTCCACTGCCACCATGTTGGCTCCCTTGGATTATCGCAAAAGAGCCTAATTGGGCTCACTGTTTCTATCTTTGCCTCCATACAGTTAGTCTCAACAGGGCAGCTAGAGTGATCCTTTTATAATATGTGTCAGATCTTGTCACTTTTATACTCAAAACCCTCCACTGATGCAGAGTGAAAGCTAAAGATCTTATAATGACCTATAGGGTCCTACCAGATCTGGCCCTCCACCATCTTTCTGACCTCCTCTCCTACCCCTACTACTTTCCCTTTGCTTCCTCTGTGCCTGCCACACTGGCTCCTTGCTGTTCCGTGAACATCCTGGGGAAGCTCCTGCCCTAGAGCCTTTGCACTGGCTATTCCTTCTGTCTGAAACGCTCTTCCTGCAAACACCTGCATGATTACTCCCTCATATCCTTCAAAGTCATCTGTCAGTGAGGCCTTCTCTAGTCATCTTTTCTAGAACTGCAATGTCCTCACGTCCACCTTCCCAGATATTTCCTCATCTGCTTTTTCTTCACAGCACTTATCACTCTCTAACACATGACACACTTTACTCAGTTTCTGTGTTTATCATCCATCTCCCGCGGAAGAATATCAGCTCCATGAGGGCAGGGATTTTTGGCTGCTTTGTTCTTTTGTTTGTTGTTGTATCAGTAACACTCAGAATACTATTTGGCACACGGTAAACACTTAATAAATATATGCTGAATAAATGAAGAAGATTTGCAAGACAAAAGGCAAACATCAAAGCTCATAAAATAAAAAGCATCATATTTCTGACCTAACTGCTCAACTTTAATAATAAATATTGATGTATTCCTCTTTTACCATGCATTCTGCTGGTCAGTTAAATACCTATTTCTAAGGGTGGTAGTTACACATAAGCAAAATAGGTACACCTGGTTGGACTTTACTGATCTTTAATTTTTGTGTGCTATGAACTCCTTTGGAAGTCTGTCAAAAGCCGGAGACACACTTCCTGGGAAAATACACACACCTAGATACTATTATATTGAATTTCTCAGGGTTCATAAATTTCCCCGATGTCCAACCATGCTGACAAACATCATATGATGTCAGGGATACCAAAAACGATCCAAAGCTTTAAAATGCCCTCTCTGCCAGGCCAGCTGGAAACTTTATTACTCAAATCTGAAGCACTCTGGTATCTATCAAATCCCATACATCCCACTCTAATGGCAAATATCACCAATACTTAATAGTACAGAGTAACCTAAAACCACATAAAAGGACTGTTCTAACGTGAGGCTTTTACACCAAGTACTACACCGTATGTGTAGTTTTTTCTTAAGCATAAATGGCAGCAGGTCAGGTGGAGCCACCATAATTGTTGAAGGCTTAGTTAAAAATGGCTGTCCTGATAGACATTTGATATCCTAGACAAAGTCAGTTATGCTATTTAAATTTTACATGTGAAAAACTCTTGCCATCACAGAAGATTACCAAGTACCAAAGGCTTTAAAAAGAACACTTACAGTCTACTCACACTGTTATATAAAATGGTACCCAAGGTTCTAAAAAAGAGATCACTAGCTATAGCATACAAAGCTGAAGAAAATATAAAATCTTGTCAGATGCAATGACATGTTTTAATCTGTTAGGAGGTAATGAAGCAATGTAGCAATATTATTATGTTGCTATTTGCTCAAAATAGCCATATGACTTTTTATAAAATCAGTTTCTAAAAGGATTTCCTTCACTCTCTTTCTAAAAAGCGACTATCTGCTCATTTTACCCACTGCTTGCCTCCCTTGCCACTCTTGCACAATCACCCTGCAACCTACTCTGCCTCCAGGCTACTGCCCCTCCACCCCACTAACTCTTCAGGACCTCTGAGCCCCTGGCCATGGACTAGGGGCCTATCTCACTCTGACGCCTCCGGCAGCACCAGTGGCTTCTCATCTCTTCAGGGATTTCCTCCCACCTCTCTAGAACTGACTCCCCTTTCTCCTTAACATCCATGCTTCTTAAGGTTTCTGTTGGAGGCACTTGAACTCCATACAAAGCTCCAGGGATTTCAACTTCACACTCATGACGTGAAGTATTCTGCCAATGTTCTCAAATCTCCTTCCAAAAGACTTCTGCCCTGAGCTTTACACATATCCATCTAACTGCTTCACGGACTTTTCTCCTCTCAGGTGTCCTGTGACCCCTCCAACTCAGTATCTCCAAAATGAACCTCAATTTCTACCTTGTCCTCACCCCAACCTGCTCCACCCCCACTGCTTGCTGTCTCATGACCGGCCCAACCACACTCCCAACTGCCCAAGCCAGACTGGACTTCTCACCTAAGCACTCACTCCATCATATGTCATCAACTTCCAAGTGCTTTATTATTTTATTTCCTTCTTTCATGTTTAATTGCTTACTCAGAGCTGCAACCCTCTGCCTAGACTGATGCTATCTAACCCAGAGGCCCCTACACTCCACTACCAGAGTACAGAGTTCCTAGGTCTTCACCTGACTTTCACAGCATAAACATTTCCTATAAAACATGGCATCCACTAGTTCATTCCCAGCATTCTTCCAGTCTTGGAACCCTCATTTCACATCCTGTTGATCAGACACGTGTTTGGATTTTTATCTTAATCAGGATTATGAAGAGAGAAAAAAATTACAGTGCAATTCACACAGTGTGCAATACACAGTTCCACACAGCAAGCATCACAGCCTTTATAAAATAATCAAAGCACTGGCCACTCATGATTACATTGGCGTTTGACACACTACAATAATATAACAACGCACTCAAAGAGGTTAAAAGTACAATCACAGGATCATCACAGCCTATTAGAGACAGGAGCAATTTAGCTACTGCAATAGAAACACTTTACCTCATCATCCTTTCTCTTTTTAAAAATGCTATCCTCAACTTCACCAACTGCTAACATGATCATCTGTACTCTTTGCAGATTGACATAACCACTTCCTGTAAGGTAACCCTGTAAGTGATAAAATACATGTAAAATGATCTTCTTATAAAAGCAAATACTTCTGTTTTGAAATTATTCAAGAATGAACTCACCCCAGTTTTGTGAACCACATTTTTGTATATGTTAACCAAACGGTCAATTGTACCTTCCCTGCCACCAGGAAACAAACATTATGTATTAGGACCAGTACGCACTGTAAGCAAGAAGGCTGCAACAGTAGTTTAAAAACCCACACAAACACACATACCGAATCTCTAACGACGGCAGGTGAGGAAGGAAGTCATTTCCCACAAAGAAGCACATGAAGACCCAGTCATCAGTGCTCCTCTCGACATCAAATGTGAACGGTAGGCTGGCCATGGTGAGCTCTCTTTCCAAATACTACAACCAAAAAGGAATGCTGCCATTAAAGCTATGAAACGGCACTCTGCTTTAGAGGGCTGATTCTAGTGATTATTGCTCCATACCTCACGAAGAACATTAAGACGAAGGAAGATAAACTCTCCTTCTGCACAAGGAAGACTATCTGCAAGTTCATCGTGCTGCAACAAAAGGAGTAAAGATTAAACAAGTCTACTCTAAACCCTGTAATTTTTTGCCAGCCAAACGAACATTATAGCTTTTTTTAAAGCAAGATCCATTTTAATATTACAAGTACTAAATAAAAAAAGAACTCACCAAACCATTTTAAAAATAAAAATTACCCATAATCCCAATCATACCTAGACCAGGGATCGGCAAATGTCTTTTGCAAAGGGCGAGATAGTAAATACATATATTTTAGCCTGTGCGGGACACACAGGGTCTCAGTTGCATATTCTTTCATGTTTTATTTCGTTTTTACAACCTTTTAAAAATATAAAAACCAGGGCCAGTCCCCTGCATAGTGCTTAAGTTTGGCATGCTCCCCTTTAGCGGCCAGGGTTCGCAGGTTCAGATCCTAGGCGTAGACCTACACCACTAGTCAGCCGTGCTCTGGCGGCAACCCACATACAACATAGAGGAAGACTGGCACAGATGTTAGCTCGAGGCTAATCTTCCTTTAAAAATAAAAAATAAAAAAAAAAGTAAAAACCATTCTTAGCTCATAGGCCAAATCTAGAGGGCTGGAGTTTGCCAATCTCTGACGGATAGCCAACCAGTATTTTGATGTGTATGCCTCTAGACCCTTCTCTGTGAGCATACAGTATATTTCTTACCTGCTTTTTTCACTCACTATGTCTTTTAAAGAGGTACCATATTCTTAAAACAGATAGAAACCTCTTTAGAGACTGGATATAATCAAGTGAACCCAAAATCTGCAGAAACTAGGAGTAACTTAAAAGTATCAAGAAGTTTAAAGTATCAACAAGTTTAATATATTTGATTTGTAGTTCCTTTTAAGAATAACCATTTGAAACATTACTTGTACAAACAAATCATGTGCCATGGACATTATTACCTATGAGACTTAAGCCTCGTATACTTACAAGCTATGTTAGAAAAAGTGGAGAGTAGAAAGAATGAGTACATGCATTCTTTTGAATGTGTCTTTAAAGAGTTTTCAAAGACACATTTCTATGAGAGGGAACAGAGAAAGTAGGTAAAAAATCTAATCAAAAATAGTCTTCTCTGTATATTAAAAATGAAGCAACCTGAATATATTTAATGCTGTTCAATTATACACTTAAAAATAGTTAAAATGGTATATTTTGTATTATATATATTTTATCACAAAAAAAATAAAATAAAATTTTTAAAAAATGAGGCAACTACCATCTCAAATTTCTTACCTTTCCCTTCTTTTCTCTTGGCAAACCTTCACAGTCCTTAACTTCACGTCCAAACTGATTACAAAGAGCACATGGCTTGGGTTTGTTTGGTTTGAATTCTTCTCTAATAATGGTAAAGTTGGGTTCATGTGTAGCAAGGCCGAGCATAATGAGATCAGCTATCAATCACCAATGACAAAACACTGAACCGTGAGCACTTTCAGAAAATCCTTACCATAACCAAAGACATAAGACATTACCATAACACAAGACACCAACACAAAGAAAAGCCCAAAGGAGCACACAAACAGAGGCAGCAAAGCCAAAATGCCTAAAACTTCCTAGTAGTTCTCAGTCAACAAGATGTCCCCCAGATACATGGGCCTAGAGTGTAGACTACCACTCATGAGTCAACACTCGTCCATTTTAAAGGTATGTGCAGCCATATTAAAAGGTAGAAAAATGTAAAAAAAAAAATTAAAGATAGGTAAACATTAATCACAGATTAAATAACTCAGTACTAATTTCCTCTCAAACATAAAATCAGCAAGGCACTTTAGAATTTCCAGGCAATCATGAATAACTCATTACTATACACCAACTCATCAACTTGCTATGGTTTAATCCAAGAGACTCAAATTCCAAAGAAGAAACTTACCATCTGCTCCACATAAGCAATGATGAGTGTTTGGGTCATGGTTAGGCTGAGCTAAAGGAGGAGGAAACATATATTTATTATATTTATACCAGAGGAATATCACATTTAACCATTTTCTATATAATGGCTTGTCAATCAGATATTCATAAGTGATTTTTACCTCTTTGTCTTCTACTGTAATCCATAATTTTATGTTCTCCTTCACCAGGAGCACTAGCATCAGATAAAATAACCTATAAAAGACAGTTTTTAACACTTTCAGCTCATCTCCAATTTTCTAGGACAAAAATCAACAGAACTGAGTATCTTAAAATAAACTGGGATAATTCTATTAAGATGTTATTAATTGGAAATTTTTCTTAATAAGGTGTGTGTGTGTTAAACACCAAAACTATTTACTTACTGCATGGAATAGAAAATCAAATGTCTGGGTTAAACTTAGCCATTAGAAAAACCGACCAGTCACAAGTCTCTACCATTCTCACTGCTACCTAAGGATACAGCACTGAAGCATACAAGCCCTGGGAATAATCAATACAAGATACCCAGTAAATACAATTTACCATATCGAATAATAGGGAAATAAGCTTATGAACCTAAAATTACACAAAAGTTTGTTTAAATTTTACTTAAATACTTAGGAGAACACAGTTATTCTTTAAAGGCAGCCCCACAACTTTAATTTTGCTATATTTTGATTTCAAATAGAAATTTTCATTTAAAAATTACTTTCATACATAAATAGATATTTTTTAAATCATGAGTACCATTTTATGGCTTCATAGTGACGGTAAAAGGACAAAAAATTGGCATTGAGAGAAAATTCGACTGTCTAAAACTGGATCACGCAAGACATCCCATTTCTAATAACCCTGGCAGCTTCTCCTTTCCTCTGACAGTCAACTAGTATTTCACAGGGGGGAAAAAAGAAAAAAATACTACCAGTCATATCAAAGTATAGACTCAAATATCACCTTCATCTTTTTGAAGTACCAAAATGTGAAACTTACTGTCAAATTTTTCCACCCAGGATCATTATTTAAACGATCAGCTATGTAATAGCGAAGGCATTCAGCAAGACTGTCCATGAACTCGGTTCCCTAAAATGATAGAAGAAAATAAATTAAGCTATCATTTAAGAGTTAGCAATAGCCAGCAAAGTCTGAGACTACTTACTGGTGTAATACAGTTGCTGTCAAATCTTTCTTTTATTTCTTCTGGAGGAAGAAAGCCACCTAGAGAAAAAGAGGCAATGTTTTGTTATCCCCATAAAAAGTGAGGTAAACTACTCAATATTAAGCCCAAACAACAAACACAGTAAGCTCAAATACAAAAAAATGAGAAGTATTGTCACTTGAGGAACAATGTTCCCCTTTCTGGGAAGAAAATAAGATTCCTCTCCTCAAATTTAAATAAAGCTTTAACATAAGTGTCAAACAATATATAGTACACAAAAGATACTATATTGTTATATAAAAATATAAAAATTATGATGTTCTTCCTAAGGCCCTCTGCAGCAGACTACACACACGGGTTAGGGGTTCTAATTTGATACCAGTTCGTAAAATAAAGGTGCCTTAGAAAAACAAAATTAGGGCCAGCCTCGTGGCTTAGCGGTTAAGTGCGCGCGCTCCGCTACTGGCGGCCTGGGTTCAGATCCCGGGCATGCACCGCGGCACCGCTTCTCCGGCCATGCTGAGGCTGCGTCCCACGTACAGCAACTAGAAGGATGTGCATCTATGACATACAACTATCTACTGGGGCTCTGGTGGGAAAAAATAAATAAATAAAAATTATAAAAAAAAAGAAAAATTAAAATGCTGAATTTATCACAGCTTATGATAAGAAATAAATGATAAGAAATAAAAATATCAGCTTGAGAGATACAAAAACCCTATTTTTCCCTCTGTATCACTGATTAGCTTTTTCTCAAGACACAAACATATTTCATAACATGTTCAAGAAAAAAGACATCTTTAAAATCAAAGACAATCTGTTATAGATACAAACAGGTTTTAGAGTATTAGTATAAGCTACAGCTAAAAGTAACTATATACTCGCAAACTTCTAGCAAATTAAAATAACATAGAATGTATCATAATTGCAGCCTTGACCTGACTACACTATGGTATCTTTTTTCAACTTCCAAGTGTAATATCCTGAGCCAATAAACTGTGGCTTTCCTGGTCTATCACATTGCCCTATGTAACACAACACCAAACAAACCATTCTGCTACAAGCACATCCCACCTCACACACAGGTGTCCTGGGAAAGAACCAGTCAGAGGGGGCATGAAGACCTCTTGACCTTTCTCCTCTCTGAGCTTTAGCCAACTCCTACCTATGTACCCATCAGGAATTTCAAGGCTTTGAAGAATTGCAAAAATGGCCACATCCCACCCCTCCCCTCCTCAAAACTGAGAGAACCCTGGGTACCTCACTGCCTCGGTTCCTGCTACATCGATCTATAGTGACAATGTGTGTGACTTGGTGAAAGCCTGGAAATATGGATCACATCATCCCAGGCCTCCTCATATAGACCTCTGAGTTCTAAGAGGAAGCAACAGGCAAGCTACCAAGACTGATTTGAGGAAAATGTTTACAGAATGGTAGCTTTCTAATAGCCCCCATTAGAAAAAAAGAAGTAAGAAGCACTTAAAATATTTCTATTTTACAGATACATAAAAGTTAGCAGAAGAGCTGCACTTGTCCTGAGAGGGACTGACCATCTGCTCTCCCTACCAGAATTCCCTCCTTGTATTCCCAAGTTTCTCTTTTACTACAGAGTTTGGAAACAAATAGTGAAGAACTCCATTAACAACTTTTCCTCAACAGTGAACATAAATTTTCCTTGCATATTCTGGGATCCTAAGTAAATTAAAACCTTATCTATTTGTAAGAAAAAGTGGCCGCCCCTCCCCCTTCTGCATACATCTTATAAAAAGTCCACCTTCAAGATTCACTTTCTTTACCTTTTGCCAGTATTTCTTCCCTGACTCGCTGCTTCTCTACTGCTGCTTCCATTCCTTCCTTTGATGCTCTGAACCTCCTCGAACGCTGCTGGTTCATTTTAGCACGTGGTGCCTGAAAAACATGTATTTCACATTCACATAATATTATTCAAAATATTTGCAACTAAATCTGCACATTATTTTGAATCAGTTGTTGTTATAAAACTAGTACACTAAAATGGAAAAGGTAAGTAATATGTCTAATAATCCTTTCACCACAGACAGGAGATCCTGAGGACTTAAATTTGGACCAAGAACCTAAAAGCTGAGCTCAGTGAGTGACATATCAAATGGACAAACATCCTATGAAGCCACAGCACTTAACAGTGCAGGCCCCACGACCTAATGCCAATTCCACTGGGTTATGGTGCTTCAAAGCACCCAAGAAGAAAGCTCACTTGACTCAAAGACTCAGCCAGCAGACAATGACTACAGAACCAGGATCAGGAAGAGCTTCCTTCTGTCCTTGCCTAAGAGGAAGGATGGTCTCCAAATGAGATCCACAATGCCCTATAAAAGCAAAAAAAACTACTTGATCTGTAGGACCCCAAGGCACTTCCATTTTGTACTTCCCACAATAAGCTTCATAATCACCACTCTGTCTCTACAAGCACAGCAGGAGACAGGGAACAAGGTTTTTACCAAAAGTACTTTTAAATCATTCTAACCAAGTGAAATTTAAATCACTGGATAACCCTGAATGAAGTGAACTGGACTGTAAGATTCTGAAGTTACTGAACTGAGTTTTGGGGTTGGAAGGGACTCTGAAGTATCCTGTCTACAAAAAATAAGTTCTTTTATATTCTCTTTTAAACAGTTCCCTTTTCTGTAAAATGAGACCACCTAATCTAATTCTTTCAAGCACCAAGTTCTATGATCTACATTTATATTTTAACAAAAAAACATGTTACAGACATGAGCACGTACACAACGCACACAAATATGTACATATTTTATACTTGATCTAGCAGTAAGGGCATACTGCAGTAAAGTTAAAAATTTCCTTCAAGAAACTTAGCTAATGTGAATTGGAATATGCTCCAAATAAGACATATTCCTGTTCCCTTTATTCTTTACTCCACTTTTAACTACAACTTAACAAGTTATCAGGTAGCTAAGATTTTTCTTTGAGTAAAGAGAACCTCACAGAAAAGTTAATCTCCTTGGACCCAAAGTTTTCTGGATTTTCAAAATCATTCCATTAGCTACTACAATTGCTAAATCTAAAAGAAAAAGAGAATCTATTTGCATATGGATAAATAAATTTAGGCTTATGATTTACCTTAATTTTCCTTGAACCCTGGTATATAGTTTGCTAATCAATTATAACCTAAGCTACTTGACATTATTATCATAGGTCAGTAAGTTATTCCCCTCTTAAGGTCCTGTGATGACTAATCACCGCCTATAGGATAAAATCCAAACTCCTGAGTATGGCAGGTGAGGCCTTCTTCAAGTCATCACTCTACTTCCCTTTCCAGTCTAAAACTCCTACAGTTGCCCAAATATGTTAGTGTGATCACAGGCATGGAGAGTGTGTTTACCTGCCACATTTGAGAAGTCCATGAGGTCCTCCCTCCCCATATCTGTCCCATCCATCCCCTTCCGCTGCCCACCAATCTCCAAGAAATGGGACAAAAGTCACCTCCTCTCTATCTTCCAACTCTCTTAGTAGCACTGACACCTTCTTCCCTCAACATGCTGCATGTGTTATCTAGTGCCTATAAAGTCCATAAATAACTAACCTCACTCATTTATCTAAGTCTCTGTCCCTTTACTGGGAAGCCCTTCAAAAGCAAGGGCAGTCACCAACATCCCCAGCATTTCACAGTACTTGGTACAAAACAGGCATAAAAAGTGTTTGAATGCATGACTGAAGGATGAGGCTTGCTTTCTCAAATTTACCACACTCAATATTTTTCTTTATTTAGCTGACTTTCATTCTAGACACTGGGAACACAGCAAAAACAAAAATGGAGGACTCTAAGTTAATTATTTTAGCACTTACCACTCCACCTATTGCCATGTAGAGAAGTCGTCTTGGTCTTACTATATTGAAGTCTGTCAATGTATTCCAAAATTGCAACCATCATTTCATCTTCGTTTTTTGGTGCTGGTCTATAATGATAAGCAAACGATGTAATATAATATAGTACTCCTCTGTAACTGGTGATGTCAGTGACAAAAACAGGTTACGTACTTGTCTTCAGGATGAGTACAGGGATGGATGAGTCCATTCATATCCAAATACAGATTACCAAACTCCACGTCATTTGGATTAGGTTTACTGGCATCAACAGGAATCTTTACACCATTGCATTCTTTTGGCTATGAGGAAATGAGAATTAATAGTAGTTTGATTGTTCAAGTCTGAAATTGATATAACCTAGGCTCAGTAAATACCTGTGTTTCATTTCTGAATTGGAAATAAAACACTTTAAGCAATCTTTAAATTATAAGTTATCTTATTCCTTAAAGCAAACTGAAGTAGACATTTCATTTGTAGAAAGTAGACAGTTTCCAACACAAGTTAATCTTCTCTATGTGGGGGATAGTTATCAAATTTCCAAATCATTCAGTTGTCCAAGCGAGAGACCAGGGGAGTCACCTTAGAATTCTTTTCCCTTACCACCCATTCCAATAAGTCCTGTCAATTTAACATGAAAAACGCTAACCACATCAGGGCATCATCTCTCATCTACAAGACTGGAACGGTCTTCGTGTGGACTGCCCACCTCTAGACTCTCCTATCTCCAGCCTGCCCTCTATGCTGCCAGAGTTTTTTTTCTAAAATACAAATGTGGCTGCATTTTAATCTTGCCTGATTCTCCCAATGATTCCCATAGCGGGTGTAAACCAATGAGCCTGGACCCATCCTAGTCTCCTGTCCCACAACGATATTGTTCAGGTCCACCCCATCTCGTCTAAGTTCCTGGAAAACGCTCTCATCTCTCAATGTCTTTGCACACTGCTTCCTCTCTATCAACACCCACTTCCTGAAATCTTAGTAATTTTCCAGGGTCAGACTCAGATCAAATGTCGTTCATTTTATAACGCTTTGTACACATCTCCTAAGAAATTAACTGCTCTTCCTTCTGCATTTCCACAGAATTTTGCTTATTCACTTGTAGCACTTCCATGGTTTTATAATTAATTTGTCATTCTAACCCAGCTACACTGTGCATTCTTCAAAAGGTAAGGACTGTGCCTTACTCACTCCTGGAGGCACTCAATTATACTTTTGTGATAAACATTACCTTTGTCTTTTTCTCCCAGAGCTTCAGCAGATGATAAGAATATGAGATAGGTTTTTACTGTTACTAATAGTAAAAGTCACTTAAAAAATAATAGTTCCCCAACACATGCAAAGCATCATTTGTAACAGCAAAAAACTGTGAACAATTTAAAAGCCCACTATGTACATGCTATATCATGGATGAACCTCAAAAACATTCTAAGTGAAAGCCAGTCATGAAAGACCACAAAAGATTCCATTTATATGATCCAGAATAAACAAACCTATAGAGACAGAAATAGATTAGCTTTAATCTGAGGGTAGAGGAAGGGGAAGGGAGATAGGAAGTAATCACAAGTGGGTACAACATTTCTTTTGGGAGTGATGTAAATGTCCTAAAATTAGATAATAGTGATTGTTGTACAACTCTGTATATATACTAAAAACCACTGAATTGTACGCTTTAAATGGGTGAACTTTATGGTATATAAATTATATCTCAATAAAGCTATTAAAAATAGATAAATAAACGGTCAACTTAATTAGGAAAAAAAGAGCCCAAAGAATAGATTAATAAACTGTGATATGTCCATATAGTAGAATATCAAATAGAAGTGAGATTCAAAGAAATAGAGCTGGATGGTCACAAATATATTGCTAAGACAAAAAAGCAAGCTGCAGAAGAATACATACAGTATACCACTTATCCAGTTATCAAACAGACAAAACAATATTAGGTATTGTTCAGGGATGAATACATATGCAATGAAAGCAAAATTAGAAAAGCAAAGGAATGATAAACACCAATTTCAGGACAGTGGTTATCTTTGAGAGAGAGGAAAGGACGGAGATTGAGCTTGAGTTTGGATTTATACTTGGAAAAAAAGGAAATCAAAAGAGATTTAAGGGCAGAATAGGGAAGAAGCTATCAGACAGTGTTCCATACCTCCGTGCTATGAATCAGGAAAGAGGGGTTCAATCAGAAGCAGTGAATGGGATAACTGGTAAGGAAAGCAGGAGGTCAATTTTTGGGGGGTCTATTGAAAAAGATAACCTGATGACCCCCAAACATAACAAAACAAATTCTATGAAGGCAGGAGGCTCTCTGCCTATCCAACTAACCTCTACACTCCAAAGTTCACATTTTCCTCTCTCCTGCACTAAATAGACACCACACTCAGGAGAATCCAGACCCACTTTCTTTATGCTCCCCAGGAAGCCAGACAGTTAGTATTTTAGACTTGTTGGCCATATGATCTTAGTTGCAACAACTCATATCTGCCTTTGTAGAGTGAAAGCAACCATAAAGAATACAGACATGAATGGGTATGGCTGTGTTTCAGTAAAACTTTATTTACAAAAACTGTACACTGGCTTGCTAACCTCGGCCTTAGTGCCTAGCACACCACTAGACATATTGTAGCTCTTCAACGGATGTTGCCTATAGCTACATGAGAATTTCTACTTCCACTATCTAGAAAGTATAGCACGGGGAAGGGTGCATGGGGAGGTCCTAACCTTGACAAAAGAGCTCCAGGCATTCCCAATAAGAAAACTGAACATACTTTCCTCTCAGGAGTTACTGTAGATATAGTCAACACATTAATTACGTAAACTTAGAGTTTCTTTCTTCAAGAGAAGATTTTGATGCTCACCAAAGGAACTCACTCCTCAAGAGCCTTGCCAAACACAAGCCAACGTGTCTCCTGCTGCATTAAAGAGATCTTCAATCAAAGGGCAGCTAAAAGGAGAGCCACTCTGAACCCTAAAAACAATTCATTTCAAAGAACTTTTCAATATCTCTTGGATTTACCAGATGATAAACTGAGCACACACTGCAGCCTTCCCTTTTTACTCCAAGACCACATGAAAGACTAAAAACAAACAAATAATCACAACTGCATAACTGTACTAGAATACCAGAAGAACCCTCTGCGGCTGAGAAACCATGAGGGATGCCTGAAATGTGGAAAACTAGATCTGACAAGATGGAGCACACAGCCTAAAACATGCAGAGAGGAGTTCGGCAGCCAAGCAGTGGGAGAACACAAGAAGGCTCCAGGCCCAGAGAGGAGGCTCAAGGGATAGTCTCTGGATGATCCATCACCACCAGCAGCAGGAAGAGCCAGGTGGGTCAACCCCTGCACTCTCCTCTCACCCCCTCAGGTCCCACGTGCACCAGGCAGCTTGAGACAGGCATTCCCAGAAAACACGGGTGCTTGAGCAGGAAAAGCAGTGCAGTACTCTGGCTCACGAGCAGTTCCCCAGAGGAACAGGGAGCACATCTACCCAGAGGGCTGGCAGTCAAGCTGTTCCGCCAAGCAGGAATCCCACTTCTCTTCCACTTCACAGAAAAAGAAAGGGATCTATTTATCCCTAATAGGCAGTTGGGAAATTATCCTATTTGTACACAAAGATGCCAAGGAATCAAGATAAAGAAGATATTTAAGGGCCGGCCCCATGGCTCAGCGGTTAAGTGCGCGCACTCCACTACCTGCGGCCGGGGTTCGGATCACGGGCGCGCCCCGCCGCACCGCTTCTCCGGCCATGCTGAGGCCACGTCCCACATACAGCAACTAGAAGGATGTACAACTATGACATACAACTATCTACTGGGGCTTTGGGGGGAAAAAAAAAAGGAGGATTGACAATAGATGTTAGCTCAGAGCCGGTCTTCCTCAGCAAAAAAAGAGGAGGATTAGCACGGATGTTAGCTCAGGGCTGATCTTCCTCACAAAAAAATAAATAAATAAAACTGTTTAAAAAAAAAAGAAGATATTTAAAGAATTAAAGATGGTACAAACATGCAAATAGTGAGTCTGTATAAAAATACACTCCACAGGTTTTGAAATAAACCCCCAAAATGAATTTCACACCAACTTACTCTTCCAATCTTATAATAAGGCTTTCTGGCTCCTCAAATGTAAAGCTGAAACCACTACTGTTAGTGATAGCTAAGTGTATGCATTTTTGTGTAAACCTGCACAGTATTTAACAGCAGCATTAGAAAATCATGAATCATGCCTGAGGTTCCACTGTAACATTGAGTTCTCACTATTGGAAGTCAGATGCCAAACTACAGCATTTGGTTTTAGATTTCCCTTAAAGCAGCTTGGAACACAAGAACTGCAAAACATGGGTGATATTTTGGGGAGAAATGGTCAAAAGGCTAATGAAAATTTCAAATTGCAGTATTTTGGTTAAAAATTCAGGCCATAAATTCCGATACAGTTGCCAAATAGAAAATTTTAACATTTTTAGTGATTAGTATTTTTTCAAGTAGTATGTATCTTAGGTCCTTTTTATACTGTGTTAGTCAACAAGGACTATTAATTATCACTAACATTTACAAAGCACTTAAAATGTGATAGGCACTGTTCTAAGGGATTCTACTCATGGATTATTCCCCTCTCTCCTCACAAGAACCCTGTGAGGTACAGAGTAGCCCACTTATAAATGAGAACACAAATGCTTAGAGGGGTTAAGTGGCTTCTCCAAAGTCACACTACTGCCAAGGGACCCAGCAGTCTGAATCAGAGCTGGGATCTTAACCAGTATGTTAGACTGATTGATTATAATTTCACTAGATTCAACATGAATTTATTGAACATTTATAATGTGCATCAAGGACTACAGCCAGTGCTACAGAGGACACAAAACATGTAAAACGTGTGAAATTGATCCTCGCTCTCTAAGACACAAGATAACACTGGAGAGATCAACTTCCAGCATGACAGCGTGAGTAGCTCTGCTCACCTGCTTCTCGGGGAAACTAGTGAATTTTTTTTTAAAATAACACCATTTAAAGCCCTTGGAAACAGTCCTAGAGGAAGACAGCAACTGAGTCACAAAAACCTAAGAAAATTCAGCACTGACAATACAACAGAGCATGGAAAAGTTTCAACCTAAAGACACTCTCAAGAACAGTGCAAGTTGTGGTGAAAAGCAAGTGGGAAGAGAATCCTGGATCTAATGAAGATACAGCCCAGACTATAGGCCAGCTAGTTTGTAGGAGAGAACCAGGGAATAAGACAGCTGGGAAGAGCCCTCTTGGGGTTCGTACAAGTACCAAACATTAACCTCAGAAACTAATCTCCGGCAGGAGCCACTATTTGACTGGATTAGTCTGTAGAGGAATTCATGCCCCAGGGTGCTGCTGAAAACAACACAGCAATGGGCCACAATTAGTGGAGGTTAACTGCTGGGTGTAATGAGGGCAAGAGTGGGAGAGAGTCCTACCTGTACCTGTCATCCTAGGGTGGCTTTGGGCAGGCCCCAAACTGCACCACCCAGAGAAGCAATATCAGAGGTCTAACACAGTGAGGAAGAAATACATCTCACTAAAATAATCCAGCTGGTATATAAACAAACAACAGTAACAAGCCCTGAAAGAGTCTGGGGGTGGGGGGCCAATACCCAGAGTTGCTACAATATGTTATCTAAAATGTCCTATTTATAGCAAAAAACTACCAGGCATGGAGAAAAACAGAAAAGTATGACCCATACACTGGGTAAAAGGCAGGCAACAGAAACTGCCTGTGAGAGCATCCAGATGTTAGATTTAACAGAACAGAGTTTAAAGCAGCTATTATAAGTATGTTCATACAACTAAAGAGATGTACGTTAAAGAAGTAAAAGAAGTTATGATGACAATTTATATCAAATAGAGAATATCAACAAAGATAAAAGTTACAAAAAAGAACCAAATGGAAATTCTGGAGTTGAAAACTACAATAACTGAAATCAAAAATTCAACTAGAGGGGCTTGACAGTACATTTGAATTGGCGAAAGAACTAGCAAACTTAGATACATTAATAGAATTTATGCAAGCTGAAGAGCAGAGAAAAATAAGAATGAAGAAAAATAAACAGAGCCTGAGAGAAATATGGGACCAATTAACTGCACGAACATACACAGAACTGGAGTACTGAAAGGAGAGGACAGAAAGGACCAGAAAAAATATTCAAGGAAAGAATAACCCCAAACTTCCCAAATTTATTAAAAAACAATAACTTATACATGCAGGAAGCTCTAAGAACTCCAAGTAAGATAAACACAGAGAGACCCACAAACAGACACATCAGAGTAAAAAATGCTGAAGGTAAAAGACAAGGAGAAAAATGTTTAAAAGAATCAAGAGGAAAAATGATGAGTCACTTACAAGGAAACCCAATAAGACTGACAGCTGGCTTCCAGGAGAAACAATGGAGGCCAGAAGGCAGTGGGATAGCACATAGAAAGTGCTGAAGGAAAAAACTGTTAACCAAGAATTCTATATTCAGGAAAGGTACTGTTCAAAAATGAAGAAAAAATAAAGACTTTGCCAGATAAACAAAAATTGAGAGAATTCATTGCTAGTAGACCTGATTTACAAGAAATACTAAAGAAAGTTCTTCAGGCTGAAAACAAGTGACCCCAGTAAAGGTAATTATACATATTTTTTATCCTTTCTATTCTTAACTGATTTAAAAACCAATTGTATAAAATAATATCACACAACGTATCATGGCTTAAAACGCACAATTTAATATAAGTGTAATATATTTCCTAGTAACAGCCCAAAAGGAGGTGGATGGAAGCAAAGTTGCAATGAGCTAAGGAAATGACTGCGGATGGTAAAATGATAATTATAACAATGCAATGTTGAGTTTGTAACATTAACAGATATAATACATATAACAACAATACCAAAAAAAAAAGGGAAAATGGGAATCAAGCTACATAGCAGTAAAGGTTCTACATATTACCGAAATTAAGCTAGTACAAATCTAAAGCTGATAAGACGTGTAAACCCTAGAGCAATTACTTAAAAAAATTAAAAAAAAAAAAACTAAAAGATCACTAATGAAATTAAAATGCTACATTAGAAAATACATATAGAAAACAAAAACTAAAATGGCAGATGTAAATCCAACTCTATCAGTAACATTAAATGTGAATAGATTGAACAATCAAAAGGGAAAGATTGTTAGATTGGATTTAAAAAAAACATGATCCAACTATATGTTGTCTACAGGAGACACACGAGAGTCACAGAGACAAAAACACTGAAAGTAAATGGATGGGGAAAAATATCATGCAAACAGCAACCACAAGAAAGCTGGAGTGGCTGCACTAACATCAGACAACACAGACTTTAAAACAAGAATACCAGAGAGAGTGACATTTTATAATGATGAAACGGTCAATAGTTCAAGACATAACAATTAAAAACATATATGCATCTATTAACGGAGCATTGAAATACATGAAACTTTTAATGGAAATGAAAACAGACAATTCAACAATAGTTGGAGACTTCAATACCCCACTTTCAATAATGTATAGAACAATTAGACAGAAGATCAACACGGAAATAGACGACTTGAACAACACTACAAACCAACCAGATCTAACAGACTTCTACAGAGCACTCCATCCAACAACAGAATATACATTCTCAAGTACATAGGGAACATTCTCCAGAACAGATCAAATGTTGGGCTATAGAACAAACCCCAATAAATTTAAAAGCATAAAAATAATACAAAGTATGTTCTCCAACCATAATAAAATAAAATTAGAAATCAATAGTAGGAATAAATTTGGCAAATTCATAAATATGTGGGAATTAAACAACACACTCATGAATAACCAATGAGTCGAAGAAGAAATCTAAAGGGAAATCAGAAAACGCTGGTTCTTTGAAGAGATCAACACAATTGACAAACCTCTGTCCAGTCTGACCAAGAAAAAGAGAGAAGATTCAAATTACTTGAATCAAAAACAAGAGAGAAAACAACACTAAGATATCACCTCACGCCCGTTAGAATGGCTATAATCACCAAGCCAAAAAACAACAAACACTGGAGAGGATGTGGAGAAACAGGAACCCTCATACACAGCTGGTGGGAATGCAAACTGGTGCAGCCTCTATGGAAAACGGTATGGAGATTCCTCAAAGAATTAAAAATAGAGATGCCCTATGATCCAGCTATCCCACTACTGGGAATCTATCCAACGAACCTGAAATCAACAATCCCAAGGGCCTTATGCACCCCTATGTTCACTGCAGCATTATTCACCATAGCCAAGAAGTGGAAGCAACCTAAGTGTCCCTCGACTGATGACTGGATCAAGAAAATGTGGTATATATATACAATGGAATACTACTCAGCCATAAAAAAAGACAACATCGTCCCATTTGCAACAACATGGATGGGCCTGGAGGGTATTATGTTAAATGAAGTAAGCCAGAAAGAGAAAGACAAACACTGTATGATCTCACTCATATGTGGAATATAAACCAACACATGGACAGAGAAAACTGTATTGTGGTTACCAGGGGCAATGAGGGTGGGGGGTGGGCACAAGGGGTGAAGGGAGACATATATATGGTGATGGACCAACAAAAACGTACAACCCAAAATTTCACAATGTTAAAAACTATTAAAACATCAATTAAAAAAAAAGACAAAACTGGAGGGGGAAAAAAAAAAAGAGAGGACAAGATTACCAGCCTTACAGAAACAAAAAGGATTATAAACAAATACTATGAATAACAGTACACAAATTAGATAACTTAGATGAAATACACAAATTACTAGAAAAACACAAACTACAAAAATGACTCAAGATAATCTGAATAAACCTATAATAAGTGAAGAGATTGAATCAGTAATCCACAAACTATGCACAAAGAAAAGCCCAGGCCTAAATGGTTTCACCGCTGAAATCTACCAAACACTCAAGGAAGAATTAACACCAATTCTTCCAAAAAAAAAAAAAAAAAAAAAGAAGAGGAAGAAACGCTTTCCAACACATTTTATGGGACTAATATTACCCCGATACCAAAGTCAGACAAAAATGTCACAAGAAAGCAAAACTACAGGGGCCAGCCTGGTGGCGTAGAGATTAAGTTTGCACGCTCCACTGTGGCGGCCCAGGGTTCACAGGTTTGGATCCCGGGTATGGACTGATGTACCGCTTGTCAAGCCATGCTATGGCGGTGTCCCATATGAAAAAAAATAAATAGAGGAAGATGGGCACGGATGTTACCCCAGGGCCAATCTTAAGGAGAGGAAGATTGGCAACGGATGTTAGCTCAGGGCTAATCTTCCTCACCAAAAAAAAAGAAAGAAAGAAAGAAAGAAAACAAAACTACAGACTAATATCTCTTACGAACATGGATGTAAAAGTCCTCAACAAAATACTAGCAAACTGAATCTAGCAATATATAAAAAGAATTATACACCATGACCAAGTGGGATTTATCCTAGGGATGCAAAGTTGGTTTAACATCCAAAAATAATTAATGTAATACATCATACAAATAGAATGGAAAACAAAAAATCACAAGACCATCTCAGCAGATGTAGGAAAAAGCATTTGACAAAATCCAACACGCTTTCATGATTTAAAAAAAAACTCAATAAACTAGGAACAGAAGGGAAGTTCCTCAATATAAAGGGCATCTACAAAAAATCTCCAGTTAACATCATACTTAATGGTGACATACTGGATGGTTTCCCTTTAAGATTAGGAACAAGACAAAGATTTCCACTCTTGCCATTTCTATTCTAAATTGTAGCGGAGGTTCTAACCAGGGCAATTAGGCAAGAAAAAGAAATAAAAGGCATCTATATCGGAAAGGAGGAGGTAAAACTATCTCTATTTGCATGAAGTGATCCTGTATATAGAAAATCCTAAGGAGTCTACCAAAAAACTATTAGAAGTAATAAATGAGTTCAGCAAGGTTGCAGGATACAAGATCAATATACAAAACCCAACTGAATTTCTATACATTTGCATTGAAAAACCCAAAAGTAAAATTAAGAAAACAATTCCATTCACAATAGTATCCAAAACCAGGAATAAATTAACCAAAGAAATGCAAAACTTATACTCTGAAGTTGATTCTAAATTCATACGGAATTCTAAGGCAACAAGCTACAACTAACAAAACAATTCTGAAAAAGAAGAATAAATAGTGTAAGACTCATACTTCCCAATTGCAGAAGTTACTACAAAGCAACAGTTGTCAAGACAGTGTGGTACTGCTACAAGGACAAACATACAGATCAATGGAACAGAACTGAAAGACCAGAAATAAACCTATACACCTATGGTCAACTGATTTTTCACAAGGGTGCCAATGGTGCTGTGACAATTGAATAGCTATATGCAAAAGAATGAAGTTAGACCCTAACCTTATCCCATAAGCAAAAGTTTACTCAAAATGGAATCATACACTTAAATTGAAGACCTAAAACTATAAAACACTTAGAAGAACACACAGGCATAAATCTTCATGACCTTGTATTTGGCAATGGACTCTTAGATCTGACACCAAAAGCAGAAGCAACTAAATAAATGAATAAATAAGTTAAACTTCACCATCAAAATTAAGAACTTTTATGCTTCAAAAGACACTATCAAGAAGGTGGAAAGACAATCTAGAATGGGAAAAAATATCTGCAAATCATATATCTAATAAGGACCTTGTCTTCGGAACACATATTAAAAAGCTCTTGGGGCCAGCCCAGTGGTGTAGTGGCTAAGTTCGCGCGCTCCACTTTGGCGGCCCAGGGTTCATGGGTTCTGATCCCAGGCACAGACCAAAGTACCGCGTATCAAGTCATGCTGTGGCTGCGTCCGTATAAAGTAGAGGAAGACGGGCACGGATGTTAGCCCAGGGCCAATCTTCCTCAGCAAGAAGAGAAGGATTGGCAACAGAAGTTAGCTCAGGGCTGATCTTCCCCACCTCCTCCCCCAAAACAACTTCTTACAATTCAGTAATAAAAAGACAACCCAATTTAAAAATAGGCAAAGAATCTGAACAGATATTTCTCCAAAGAAGATATACAAATGGCCAATAAGCACATGAAAAGATGCTCAGTATCATTAGTCGTAAGGGAAACGCAAATCAAAACCACAATAAGATACCACTTCATACCCACTAGAATGGCTAAAATCAACAAGTTAGAAAACAAGTGTTAGTGAGAATGTGGAGAAACTGGAACCCTCAAACACTGCCGCAGGAATGTAAAATGTTGCAGCCACTTGGGAAAATAGTCTGGCAGTTTCTCAAATAATTAAACATAGAGCTACCATGTAACCCAGCAATTCTACTCCTAGGTATATATCCAACAAATGGAAACGTGTCCACACAGAAACTTGTACATGAATGTAACAGCATCACTCATAATAGTCAAAAGGTGGAAACAACCCAAAGGTCCACTGACACACAAACAGATAAACAACATGTGGTATATCCACACAATGAAACATTATTTTGTCATAAAGAAGAATGAGATACTGACATATGCTACAACATAAATGTACCTTGAAAATATAATGCTAAGTGAAAGAAGCCAGCCAAAAAAAAAAAAACCATATACTATATGATTCTATTCATAGGAAAGTCAGAATAGGGAAATCTATAGAGACAAAAAGTAGCTTAGTGGTTGCTTAGGGATGGGGCAAACAGGGTCAGGGGATAAAGGGATGGTAGCTGAAGGGTTCAGGCTTCTTTTTGAGGTGATGAAAATATTCTAAAATTTACTGTGGTGATGGTTACACACATCTGTGAATATATTAAAAAAAAACCACTGAATTATAAACTTTAAATGGGTGAATTGTATGGTATGTGAATCATATCTCAATAAAGCTGCCTAAAAAATGTAGTAGCCAGCTCCAAAAAAAAACATCATAGTGAAGAAAGCAGAATGTAGGGTCAGGGAGCAACATCGCTTTTGTTCATTATTAATCCTTCCTGCCCTTAAAGCCATGCCTGCATGTTTGCAAAAAAAAAAAAAAAAGGACTAAATGAAGTAGACGAGTGACAGGAAAAAAGCAGGGTAGGAAACCTGGATTTCACCACATGAAAAGAGCACAATTCTACACTATGCAATGTCACCAAAAATTAGACATAAAAATATCCTCACTTATACCTGGACATACAAACTACTAAAAACTAACTTACCAAATAAATTTCTGAAACATCAAATGAGTCTGTGTTAAGGCATTGTTTGAAGAACTTAACTTGTATTAATTGATTTAACCCACACAACCACCCTATGTGGTACATATATAGCTGATCTTCATTATTTACAAGTTCCATATTTGTGAATTCACCTACTCACTAAAATTTTTTTGGAATCCCAAATCAGTATTTGCAGCATTCTCATGGTCATTCGCAAACATGAGCAGAGCAGTGAAAAATATCAGTCTATCAACACACACGTTCCAGTTGAGGTCAAACAAGGTGACACTCTGCCTTATTTCAGCTCTCATACAGAAATGACCAGAGGATAGAGATGGTAGGGAGCAGTGTGGTGTAATGCAAGAAGCTCCAGTTCTTTCGAGTTTAGGAGAGTTTAAGTCATTTTCCCAAGATCAGAAAGCTAATGAATGGAGGACTGTATGAGCCAAGGACACAAAGTGAAGAAATTGATGGTTGAATGAATTAATTGTTAAAGGGCTAAAAAAAGAGATAAAACGAGATCATAAAAAATACTTAAACCAAAAGAAGAAGAAATGGAGAACGGAAACAAAAAACAGATGAGACAGAAAACAAACAGTAAGATGACAGATTTAAATCTAACCATATCAATAATCACATTCAACGTAAATGTTCTAAATGCCCCAATTACAAGGCAGAGATTGTGAAAACAGTGTGGCAGTTCCTCAAAAAGGTCAACATGGAATTACCATATGATGTAGCAATTCCACTCATAGGTATATACCCAAAGAAATGAAAGCAGGAATCACTCACAGGTATACACCCAAAGCATTGATGTGGCATACAGATACTTGTCCACCAATGATCACAGCAGCATTATTCACAATAGCCAAAAGGTAAAAATAACCCAAGTGTCCAAACAAAATGTGATAAACACATACAATGGGATATTAGTCAACCTTAAAGATGAATGAAACTCTGATATATGCTAAACATGGATGAAACTAGAAAACATGCTAAGTGAAATAAGCCAGACACAAAATGCCAAATACCATATGATTCCACTCATCTTAGGTACCTAGAATAGGCAAATTCATAAGACAGAAGGTAGGGGAGAAGGGAGAACGGGGAATTATTGTGTAATGGGTATAGAGTTTCTGTTTAGGATGATGAAAAAGTTACAGAAATGAAGAGTCACAATGGTTTCACAATATTGTAAATGTACTTAATGTCACTGAATTCTAAACCTTATAATGGTTAAAATGGCAATTTTTATGTTGCGTATATTTTGCCACAATAAAAAAAAAGGGCAGAGATCATCAAACTATAAAAAAGCAAGACCCAAGTGTATGTTGCCTACAAAAACAAACACTTTAAATATAAAGACACAAACAGGCTAAAAGTAAAAGGATGCAAATATACCATGCTAACACTAGTCAAAAGATCTGGCTACATTAATATTGGACAAAGTAGACTTCAGAGCAAAGAATATTACCAGGGATAAAGAGGACCACTTTATAATGATAAAGGAGTACATTCATCAAGAAGACGTAACAATCCTAAGCATTTATGTACCTAATAAAAGAGCTTCAAAATGCAAGGAGCAAAAAACAATGGAACTAAAAGAAGAAACAGACAAATCCAAAAAATTATAATAGGAGATTTCCACACCCCTACCAATAATTGACAGAACAAGGAGACAGAAAATCAGTAAATGTTGTTCAAGTCTTTCATATCCTATCAACAAACGTGATAACATTTATAGAACACTCCACCCAATTAACAGCAGCACAAATATCTTTTTAAAGTCAAAATGAAACATTTACCAAGACCATATCCTGGGACATACAACAAATCAGATAAGCTTTTAAAAGATTCAAATTATGCAAAGCATGTTCTCTGACAGGGGAACTAAATTAGAAATCAATAACAGAAAAAATTCTGGAAAATCCCCCAAATATTTGAAAATTAAATAATACTCTTCTAAATAAGCAATGGGCCAAAGAAGAAGTCAAAGAGGATATCAGAAAATATTGGTTACTGAATGAAAATGAAAACACAACATGTCATTATTTGTGGCATAGAGTTGAAACAGTATCTAGAAGGCTGTTTATGGCACTCAACACATTTATTAGAGAAAATGCAATGTACCAAAGCAATGACCCAAGTTTCCACCTTAAGAAATAAGGACAAGAAACGCAAGCTAAACACAAGGTGAGCATAAGAAACAAATAAGAGCAGAAGTTGATGAAAAAGAAACCAGAAAACCAGCAGAGAAAAATCAATGAAACCAAAAGCTAGTTGAGATCAGTCTAGCCAGACTATTAATGGAACAAAAGAGAAAAGACAAAATTAGTATCAGAAATAAGAGAGGTGACATCACCACATTTGCTATCAATAGTAAAAGGATAATAAGGAATACTATGAACAACTTTTGTCAACACATTTGACTACTCAGATGAAATGGACAAAACCTGTGAAAGTTAAAAATTACAACAGCTCATTCAAAAAGAAATAGATAATCTGAATGGCTCTATATCTACTAAAGAAATTGAATTTGTAGACAAAAAGCTTCCCCCAAAACTGCAGGCCCAGAAAGCTTCACTGGTGAATTCTACCAAATATTTAAGCAAGAAATAACACCAATTCTAGACACACCCTTCCAGAAAACTGGGGAGGGTATATACCACGCAGCTCAATCTGAGGCCAAGGTTACTCAAAAACTAAAACTAGACAAAGACATTTCAAGAACACTACAGACAAATATCCTTTTTGAACATAAATGTAAAAATGTAAATCAAGAAATCTTTAGCAAATTGAATCCAACAGTATATAAAAATAATATACCATGACCAAGTGGGATTTACCCAAGGAATGCAAGGCGAGTTTAACATTTCAAAATCAACGTAATTCATCATATTAAAAAACTAAAAACAGAAACCATGGGATGAATTAAAACTATAAAACATCTCTAAGAAAACACAAGAGAGAATCTTAGTGACCTTGGCTTTGGCAAAGATTGTTAAATACAATACAAAGAGCGGAAATATAAAAAATATATATATAAACCAGACTTCATTAAAATTAAAAACTTCTGTTCTTTGCACTGGTAAGAAGTAAAAAGGTAAGCCACAGAGTAGGAGAAAATATCTGCAAAAGATATATCAACACGTAAGAAACTCTACAATTCAATAAGACAAACAACCCAACTTAAAAATGAGCAAAAGATCTCAATAGACACCTTGCTCGAGAAGATATACAGCACGCAAATAAGCACCTGAAAAGATGGTCAACATCATCTGTCATCAGGCAAATGAAAATCAAAACGACAACGAGATAACACTAGACTAGAACGGCTAAAACTAAAAAAGACTAACCAGACTAAGTGCTGGAGAGGGAGTGGAGCAACTAGAACCTGCACACATGCTGGCGGCAATGTAAAATCGTACAACCACTTTGGAAAACAGCTTGGCAAGTTTTTAACTAATCACACACCTACCACACAATTCAACCATTTCACTCCTGAGTCTTTTCTCTAAAGAAATGAAAGCACATGTCCACACAAAGACTTGTACACCAATGTTCACAGAAGTTTTTTTGTTTAATAGCCCAAAACTGGAAACAATCCACATGTTCCTCAGTCAGGTGAAGGAACAAACAAAATGTGATACATGCACAACACAGAATACTACTCAAAAATAACAAGAAATGAACTATTGATATATGTAAGAACATGGGCGAATTTCAAAATAATTATTCTGAATGAAAGTAACTGAGCCAGGTAAAACAAAGAGTACATATTATATAATTCCATGTATATAAAATTGTAGAAAATGAAAACTTATCTACAGAGTCAGAAATAAATCAGTGGTTGACTAACGACAGGCAGCACACAGTTGTAGGGAGGAATAACAAAGGGCCAGAAGGAATGTTTTAGAGGTGACGCTCATTATCTTGATTATGGTGATGGTTTCATGGATGTACACATATCTCAAGATGTATTAAACTGTACACTTTAAATATGTGCAGTTTGTTGTAGGTCAATAATACCTCAATAAAGCTGCAAGAGGAGGAGGAGAGGAGGGGGAGAACAGAGAGATGAAAGAAAAATAAATCAGTCTAGGAGGACCAGGATCCAGAGTTCAGAGAGGGCAGTGAAAAAGGAGGTCAAGAAACAATCAAGGAGCATTCCCTAGAACTGAAGAACACAAGTCCTCAGCCTCAGAGTCAGCCAAGCACCGATCAAAATAAACTGAAATTTTAAAAAAATCTATACCTAAGTACATAATCATGAACACTTAGACTACCAAGGAGAAAGATCTTGAAAAAATTCCGAAAGAAAAATAGATCAACTACAAAAGAACGAAAGCAGAACATAGAAATTAAGAGCATGGCCTTCCTGATTTTGACAATGGCTCTGCCGTGTATTAGCCAAGTGACCCTGAGTACATTACTTAAGCCCTCTGTGCTTCAGTTTTCTCATCTGTAATAATAATAATAGTAAGGAGTAGCAGTCATGTGGTTGTTATGAGAATTTAATAAATTAATCTATAAAGTGCCTAGAACAGTGCCTGGTATGTGTTAAATACTACATAAGTATCGGTTAAATAAATAAATCACATTAACATTCAACTTCTCATCAAAGGGCCGGCCCGGTGGTGCAACCAGTTAAGTGCTAGCACTCCGCTGCGGCGGCCCGGGGTTCGCCGGTTTGGATCCCGGGCGGGCACCGACGCACCGCTTGGCAAGCCATGCTGTGGCAGCGTCCCATATAAAGTGGAGGAAGATGGGCACGGATGTTAGCCCAGGGCCAGTCTTCCTTAGCAAAAAGGGGAGGATTGGCAGACGTTAGCTCAGGGCCGATCTTCCTCACACAAAAAAAAACTCATCAAAAATACTGGATGACACAAGTCAAAAGAACAGCACTTTCAAAGATTTGAGGGAAACTAATTTGCAAACTCAAACTTGATGCCTAGCTAATGACCACTCATGTGTACAAGGGTAGAACAGATTCAGAAAACTCACACCCTGCACAGCATTTCTTAAGAATTCAATTGAGAATAAAAACCAAGGAAGGCTTTAGGCCAAGAAAGATGACCAGAAAATAGTACCCTCAACTGAAGAAAGGAATTTTTAAGAATCTCAGGAAGCAGCTTTCCAGCAAGCCTAAAGAACCAGGTGTGACAGCAACAGAAATAAAGACCTCAAGAAGGAGTCTCCAAGAAGAAAGAGGACTTGATAGAATACCTAATAAAACAGCGAGTTTGGATGTGGAACCGTATAAAGAGGAAAACAGAAAGAGAACACCAAGAAAAAGACAAAAGTAGCACAAGAAAAGAAACAGTATCGCAGCATAACTTGAATCTGGAAAGTGACAAGAATTTACAATACTATTTGATTTTTCAGCTCTTAAAACAATCCCATATACAGCCAAAGCCCTGACAGTTTAATGTGGGATGCCAACAAGGCAAAAGGACAGCTGGCAAGCTTGGGGTGAAGAGTGAGAGCAGCAGAGGTAGGAAAGCTAATACCTAACCTTAGACAGTGAGAAGTCAAGGGACCCTTTAAATAGAAGATGTAATAAAAAAGACACATCACTCAAAGTTATAAAGCTTACCAAGAGAAGAAATAAAGACAGTGATTTACTGTTAGGAACGGGGCAGGGGATGCCGCATAAGTGACGCAATCCTCTTCTATCACAGCTAGAATTCAATAGATAGATCCAAACCAATAAATCAGGCATAATCATGATATCTAGAGACAGAACCAAAACAGTTAAAAATGGTTATCTCTACAGAGTAGAAATGGGATGAGATGCAAGTCAAGTTTGATGGAAGTTTTAAAAACAAAGGAAACCAGCATTCACTTTAACAGTTTCTCTTTGGGAAAACACAAGGAATACTGAAACTGCCGTCAAAACAAGGCTTTCGGTTCCTCCTGGATAGGAGCTAAGTAAAAATCAAGATCTCACCAACCTCAGCAAAAGAATGCAGTTCACTGTGACTGACGGGCACTTCCTTCAAAAACGAAGGGGCGAGGGGCATGAAGCGCCGCTGAACCTTCCCAATCCAGAAATTCTAAGCACAAAATCGAACTCGGACGGGATCACGGCAACGATAAAGAGAAAACTCAGTAATGGCCAGAAGTCGACATATACATTAACAAACAAACAACAAAGTATTTAAGTGCATCCAGGAATTCTGAAAATTTCAACAAGCATTCTGTCCAGCAGTCGGGGCACCTAGAGAAGGGGGCACTTAGGAGACTTCTATCTCGTCCTAGACGTTTCTAAGATGCTGCTTTCACCGCAGGCTCTAAAACAGCAACAAAAGTCCTTTCACACCAGGAGAAAACCTTTCAAGCACGGGCAGTAAACAACAAAAAGCTCGCCGCGGGGGGTTACTTGACAAGGTTGTGAGAGGCTGGGATCAACAGGTGCGCCCCTGCTACCCAGCTAACTCAGCGGACCAGGCGTGTGCAGCCCAACACCTTCGAGCCTGTTCTGAAACCCGAAACGCGCTGTGCCGAGAGGAAACAAGGCCGTGGGCGGGGCCTTCCGGGCCGGAAAAAGCGGGCAGGGGAGGAGCAGCCCTCCAGCGAGCTCAGACCCCGCTCGGCCCTCGCCCCGCCGAGGCTGCTCTCCCAGGGCCCCGAAAACGAGTGTCGGCGACCAACCGCGTGTCGGGCTGCGGCCGCCCGCGGGGCCGACAGAGCAGCGCGGGCCCCGGCACGGCACCCCGGGGACAGGCGGCGGGTCCCGAGGGCCGTGGCCGAGACGCGCTGGGGCTCCGGGCTTGCCGACAGGCACCTCCTCACCTTCTCTTCCACGCAGTTGACAAGGATGGACGGGGACCTGCGGCTGAGCCAGCGAAAGAAAGCGGGGCCTCCCACAGCAGCGGCGCGGCCCGGGACGAACGTAACCACAAGACACAGGCGGCAGCGGCAGCCGCGGCACCGGGACTTCCTCCCACGTGCGCGCCGTCAACCGGAAGTGCATGCGTGCAGACATACACACACGCGCTCACGTGCATCAACTCCTCCAGCCAATTGCCATCAACAACCCCAGTTCATTTTACCAAACACAATTTTTGTTTGAAGAAACCCAACATGGCGATATGTTCTTAAGTCATGGTATGGTCATCGTCTCAATTTTTCAATACAAATCTCTAGAAGACACTTTCTACAAATCTTCCAACAGGTCCAGGTAAAAGTTTGCAGATAAATCACTTACAAAGAGTGGGAGAAAGCGTTAGTCCCAGAGGCAGTGACTGAAAACATGGGTTCTGCCTCATCCTCAAGCAGTACGACTTTTGTAAGTTACTTAACCACACAAGGTGGTTGTGAGGTTTCACTAAGGCAATGCATGCAAAGCATTAGCACAGTGCCCAACAAATAGGGAGGATCTGATAAATGGTAGTTATTATTACTCTTTTCCTTTTCAGAGTCATGACATTTAAAGCCATTGCTCAGCTATTTATCCTGGGCTGTCCTCGGGGCCTTGGTTTTTTTATGGTTGAAGAAGTCGGGGAGACAATCAGATCAGTCGTTGCCTATGCATTCAGCATCATCAATGTCCTGCAGGGGGGTTTTCTCTTTGTGACACACTGTCTCCTTAATCGCCAGGTAAGGCTAATAATTCTGTCTCTCACCAGCCTAGTCCAGAAGTCTTGTTGAATGGTTGTTTACATTCTCACTCCTCTCTGAACTTTTGTGTTTGTATTTTGGGGTTGTCTTGATTATGGGAAGAGCGTTTAGGTGCTGCTTGGGTATGCCGTGTGTGCTGGGTTTCATAGCATTCTAACCTTTAGCTTTCTGACATATCTCTCAAGAGCATACATTCATCGGCTTGGGTAGCCATAACAAAATATCATAGACTATGTGGCTTAGACAACAGAAATTTATCTTCTTACAATTCTGGAAGCTGGAAGCTGGAAGGCTGAGAGTAGAGAGTGAGTACAGTCAGGTTCTGACAAGAGCTCTCTTCTTGGCTTGCAGATGGCCACCTTCTCACTGTGTCCTTACATGGGAGAGAGAATGAGAGAGAGCGTTCATGTCTCTTCTTATAAGGAATTGATAACTAATCCTCTCGGATCAGGGCTCAACCCTTATGACCTCATTTAACCCTAATTACTTTCATAAAGGTCGTATCTCCAAATACAGTCACATTGGGGGGTTAGGGCTTTACCATATGAATTTTGGGGAGACACAATTCAGTTCATAGCAGAGCATGTATGAGTCAGGATAAGGCAGATTATGCTGCAGTAACAAATAGCCCCTCCCTCTCTAACTTCAGTGGCTGACAGCAATAAAGGTTTACTTTTCACTCAAGCTACATAGCTGTGGCTTGAACTACATTGTCTTCACTCTGGGTTGTAGGCTGAGGGGGCAGCCCTCATTTAGAACGTTGGTATTCTTATGGCAAAGGGAAAGGAGATCATGGCAAAGCACAGCTTAGCTCTCTTTTATTGGCCAAAATAAGTCACATGGCCATACTTGAATTCACCAGAGAGAGGATGAATAATCCTCCAGTAGTGAGGTGAACTATAGGGAGGGGCACTGGAATATTTGGCATAATCTACCACAAACTCAGAGAGACTTCAGCTCTAATTCCAATTTTTCCACTGAGTGAGTTGCTGTGTGACCCTGGGCAGGTTGCTTACCCTCTCTGAGCCTTGGATTTCTCATCCACAAATGTGGCAATACCTACCTCCCAGAGTTGAGAATTAAATGAAATAATGCTATGTAAATCTCCTAGCACAGTTCTTGGCACATATTAAGTTCCCAGTGAGGGTCATTATTATAATTTTACTCTTTACAGAAGATTGGGAACAGTTTTCCTGAATTTTTTCCTTTGCTATTAAGTGGAACCACCAGCAATTAAGATTGGTAAAGAGACCATCTTAACACTTCATTAATTTCTCTTTCATCTTTTATCTCCTTATTAATGCTTGGAACTCTTCACACAGAGAAGAGTCAAATACAATTTAAGTGTCTTGATGAAATCATGTTGAGTATTAAATACTTAAATATCTTTTAAGAACGTGTTGAGGAGGTTAAAAGAAGGCAACTGATGGAATCACAGGGGTGGTTTAGTGTAGGGGTTAGTGTCATGGCTCTGGAGTAAGAATGACATGATTTTTGAACACTGGCCTTGTGACCTTAGACAAGTCAGTTTACCTCCAAGATCCCCAACTTCTTCATCTTTAATTGGGGATAAGAGAAGCACCTTCATCATTGGGCTCATGTAAGAACTAAATGATACATTGTTTATAAAGTGTCTTGAACATGGCTATGTTCAATAATTGGTGACTTTCATCATCATAATCACCAACACCACCATCACTTTCATTATCATCCTTATCATTACGACAATCACTTTCGTAATTACTACCATCATCACATCATCATCATAATCATCATCATCACCATCACCACCTTCTTTATCTTCATCACCTTGATTATCATTATCATCATGAGCATCATAACCTTCATTATCACCACCATCACCACCACCATCTTTAGCACCTTGTCATCACCACCATCACCATCATCACCTTCATTATCATCACCGTCATCACCACCATCTTCATCACCTTCACCCACATCATCACCATCATTGTCATCACCATCATCACCTTCATCATCATCATCATCATCACCACCACCATATATAGAGTCCATATGGTGTCTGACATTTAGTAAGCAGCTTTTCTACAATTGAGGAAGTTGACTTTAAATAAAATGAATCAACATAAGCATGGCCAAGATTATACAGAAAACCAATGGAAGAGCAGTAGAGAGTAGGGCTTAGATGTATATCTTTAGTCTCCTACTTTAGGGTCTTGTCTCCTGAACCAAGCTCTGGATGTAACACAAGCCTCTATATTCCTCAAACTTTCAGGTGCGAATGGAATACAGGAAATGGTTTACTGGGATGAGGAAAGGAGTTGAAATTGAAAGCACTGAAGTGTCTCCCTCACCTACCCACACCAAAATGGTAAGATCAGCTCTTCTCTGGTGCCATGTCCTTGTCTGAACCCAACATCTCATGCTACCGGGAGCTTCCTGGTTTCTTGATCTGAAAGAAAAGAGAATTTGCATTACATTCCTGCATTAAACCGCTGAAATATCTGGTTTTTGAGACGAAAACCAGAAGAGATCTTTCTTTCTTTGTCTCTCCCTCGCTTCATCCTTCCTCTCATCCATCCTCTCTTCCTCCTTCCTTCCCTCCCTCCTTTCCTTTCCTTGCTTCCTTTTTCTCTCTTTGTTTCTTTATCTCTGTCTCTCTCTCTCTCTCCCTCCTTCTCTCTTCCCATCTTCCCCTCTCTTTCTTTCTTGTTTCTCTTTCTTTCTTCTTGCTCTCTTTCTCACTCTCTTTCTCTCTTTCTTCAGTCCATCCACAAATATCCAATGATAATTAGCAAAAATTTTTAAATTTATTTAGCAGAATTCATTTAACAAATATTTATTGAGTGTTTAATATGTGCCAGGCACTGGTTTAGGTGCTAGGGAAAGAGCAGTGGACACATGGACAAAAATCCTTGTCCTCACAGAGCTGACATTCTTGTAGGGGGGAGGCAAACGATAAATCACAAAAAGTGGATTTTACAGTATGTTACAAAGTGATATTAGCTATAGAAAAAAGAGCAATGAAGAGAAATCAAGAATGCATGGAGTTGCAGGAGCTCAGTTTTAAATAAGTGGCAATGAGGGGCCTCGATGAGAAGCTGACTCTTGAGTAAAAACTTGATGGATGTATCTGATGAAAACTACCCCTGGTTTGTGAAATTATCTGGATTGAGAGGACTATGAATACACTCTGAGCACTTTGGTGGTAAGCCATAGATTTCTGATTGCTATGACTCTTGTAACTGAGCTCGTCCCAGACCGTGGCCTAGGGGCTATGCCCACGGAGCTGTTACAAGAGATGCGAGCTTTATTTAGGACATTAGGCTAAGCCAGCATAGGCACTGCACCTCCTCCTCATGTTGCATGTGATCTTGTTCCCTCACTCCCGAGCTGTCTCCTGGGGGGCTGCCTTCGGTTGAGTTCTTCAAAACTAGAACCTAAGAGAGATTAGAATCCTTGTGGTTCATTGAGAAAGAGAAGAAGAGGGAGGGAGGCAGGATGGGGTATATCAGCAGTGGTGTGGCCCCAGTTGGTGTCTGGCTTCAGCCTGATCCCACGGGAGACTCTGGAGTGTGAATTGAACATGGAATTGGAAACACCTTGAGACAGGTGGCCAGCATTTTGTGCTCTCGTGTCATTCAGTCATTGGCCCTTTGGGGAACGGGGTTTAACCTTTCTGGAGAGGCAGCTCCTTTGACTGCAGGCAGTTCTCTGGAGGAGGAGGGAGCTGTAAGTCATTAGTAACTGAAACTCACAGCAGGTGCAGTGTGGGTGTGCTGGCCTGGGGAAGAGGATCTGAGTCTGGTGCCACAAGTGTTCAGTGCAAGGGCCGAAGAGAAGAGCCCCTGGAAGTCCATGAGGACAGTTGCTGTGGGAAATGCTTAATATTGCCCTGTAGGCAATGATGTTTCTTGTCCTATATCTTCCAAGCAAGACAAGAATGAAAAGCAACTTTTTGTATTAGGAAAATTTGAGTATTTAGCTCAGTGGTTCTCAGAACCACCTGTAGAGCTAGTAACGATACTAACAAGTAATACTCCATCTTACTTGAATGAGTCTGAGTCTCTCTGTAATTTATTAGCTTTCTAGGTGATTCTCATACACACCAAAGTTTGAGAACCACTGCTTTGAGTGAACCCAATGACTACCGAGAAGCAGATAATTATAATCCCTCATCCTTGGACAACACTTTATATTCTAAAAAGCACATATTCAATCTTATAAGCATCATTGATCCTCCGCAGCCTTTAAGGGGTCCGTCACTGTCGTGTTTACATGTAGCCCAAGTGTGTGGGTTCAAATCCCAACTCCACCACTTCCAGGCTGTGTGACTCTGCACTAGCCATTTACTGTCTCTGTGCCTCAGTTTTGGACAGGACCAAATATCAAGGACCTTTTGGCTTGGACCAAATGTCTTCTGGATGTTTTGGACAGGACCAAATGTCTGCTAATCGGGAAAATGCTGTACCTTTTACTGATTGTACATTACTCATTGGGGAAAGATAATATTACTTATTGAGGAAGAAATTCGTATCTATTTATATATTCATATATATATATAAAATTAAGGTATATGTGTATAGATACATTTTAAATTGTTTAAATAAATTAGGAAGTCATACTTTTGGTTTATTTAAACACTGAATCTGTACTAAACAGCATCTTAAAAAATTTCAAAGTTCTCTTTTTAAATTCCTTTTTATAGATCCCTTTTTAATATCTACTTTAATTTACTTATTACCCTACGAGTATTATGGCTTCTATGGGAGAAGCCTTTCCATCATTCAGACACTAAATTAAAACACTGCTCTTTACTTCTGGGGGATGGAGAACACAAACCTACCAGAGTGGCCCAGATGCCCCAGCTGGCGAGAATCCCACAAAGATCACCGCAACAGAAACCCTTGGACAGAGAAGGCAGAAGGTTTGACTGGAAATTCTGTTTCCCTTCTCCAGGCTGCTTTATGCTTTTCCCTCAGGCATCATGGACCCCTAGACCTTGGGTAAAAGGGCATTTCCATCACTGGGCTACGGTGTATCAAAGCCCAGCTGCCAAGATATCATTGTCACAAAGCCGTTGAGTTGCTCTCTTGCGGAGTAAGGGAAATTTCAGCATTGGACTTGCAGAATCCTTACCTCCTGTGGGAGAACGTCCACCCACGACTGCATCTTTCATTCCCTCACAGCGCTGTTCAAGATTGCACGCTCTCCTTGGCACTTAGTGAGGACCGTTTTAGGGGAAAGCAATCACTTTGAAATATATATTTCAGGCAAGAGATATAGACAGTGTGCTGTGCTATGATGTTCCATTCCTTTATAAGGCTTTTCCACTGGCTCTTTAAGCAAGAATGGGCTTAGTGGTCTAAAGTTTGGTTTGGGACTCTGCTGTTTCCGATCTTGGCAGTATCCAAGAGCCCTTCTCAACCGCCCACAGTAAACATCTAGGATTTTGGCCAACAAAAAGAAGAAAAGAAACAGAATAATTTAATGAAAAAGTATTCTAAACGAGATCATCTGTTTGTGGCTGGATGTTTTGAAATGTTCACATACACGGGATTTTTTTTCTCTCCAGTGTCCTCCTCTCTTCTCCCCTTTCACACAGAAGTGGCCTCTGAGCTCTGCAAGGATGTGTCTTCCCAAAGTGTGAGCCTTTAGAAGAACTCAGAAGAGTTTGGAAGAGATTAAAAGGAAGGGAGAATGGAATTTGACAATTAGTATGTCTTCAAAAACAGTGTCTTGGAAATGCATGGGATAGAGAGAGGACCCCTGTCCATAGCGTGCCCAGGAGAAATGGGGATGGGTCCCCTGCATGGGGGAGGGGAAGTCTGAGAATCTGAAATGCGACAGAATCAGTTCTTGCTTCTTGGCATGAAATGAAGGAACAGAAAGCAGGAATATGAGGTGTGTTTAGGAAAATGAGGGCAACAGGAACCTTCTCAAACAGTCATGGGTCCCAACCTGGCAGTCATTGTAACCCAGCAGGCCAACTCAGCAGGGAGACCATCAAGCCTGGAGAGGTCTGGTTGAGAAGACAGCACGGAGCCAGCTGAGGGGTTCAGATTCCACCTCATCACTTAATGCTGTGCAGCCCCAGGCAAGTCACTCAGCAGCTCTGTTCCCAAGGGTCCTCACTCACAAAACAGTACTTCTTGCTAAGTTTATCAAGAGGATTCAATAAATTAATATTCACAAAGCGCTTGGAACAGTGCTGACACATGTGCGGGCCATGTAAATATGTGTTAAATAACCTATCGGCACAGTGCAAGACTCCTAAACTGAGGCACACACCCAGGGGTGTGGATCTCAAGAATAGTTGATGTTGGATTTGCCACAGCCTTAGTGGGATTGGAGCTCAGAATTAGAAATGAAGTGGCATTGTAGGTAATAAGAGCATTGATATTTGCTGCATGCCTGGATATGTGGACTGCAATTTCAGTGCAGATGCAAGGGCTTCAAAAATTTTAGGTGACCTCCAGATTATGCACCAGTCTTTTAATCATGGTGTGTGCCTGTAACTGTGTGCATATGTGTATGTGTGTGTGAGACTGAGAGTGTGCATATATGCGTATGTGTGTGGGGTGTGTGTGCATGGCATGTGTGTGTGGTGTGTGTCTATGTGTATCTATGTGCATGTATGTGTATGTGAAAGAGCGTGTGTTTGTATGTACATGTGTGTATGCATGGTGTGTCCATTGTGTACATGTGCATGCATGTGTGTAAGAGTGTGTCTGGGAGTGTGTGTGTGTGAGAGAGAGTGTGTACTGTGTGTGTGCATATATGTGTGTTGTGTGTACATGGTACGTGTGCATGTGAGAGTGTGCATATGTGCATGTGACGTGTGTGTGTGTGAGAGAGAGAAAGAGAGAGAGGGTGATCCATTGTAGGGCTCTCCTCCAACCCCCAAGAGACGAAGGTACTTATCGTCTCAGATAAACTAAACTTCCCGCTTAGACTAATTTGGTCAGGATAAAGTCACATGTGAATGTGTGGGTAATGACTCCTTAACCAGAAGTGTGAAGAATTTTGTCATTTTTCATGCCAGCAGGCAATCAAATGCAGGGATTGGTTGCGCTAGTCTTGTTCTTTCTCTTGCGCTTGTCACCCCATTTGCTGGTCAGGACCTTCCTTGCATGCGTCTCAAGGATTGCAAAGAAGAAAGTGCAGCTGTGGAAAGCCAGAGGAGCAGAGAAGGAAGGCGATGGCAGCGATATTGTCTAATGCGTCCCGCTCTGAGGGGCGGCACCTGCGCTGTGCTGTGTCTCCATGGAAACCACCCCTGCCAACTTTCGCCGAGCATGGCAGTCTCCACTTCATCCAGGACACTTGCCTGAGGAGACGGAAGACAGAGGGGAGGTTAGAGGGGGAGCCTGTGGGAAGTCACCAGACAGGTAACCGGGGTCAGGAACTGGTGTATGGGAAGCTGAAAAAGTACTAGTATATTGATTTTCCGAGGTGTGTATGAAATAAGTAGGCTTGAATAAATAGGCCACAAGACCAAAATACAGTTGTTTTGTTCCTCAACAAAAGTCATTAAGTTACCTTCTGTTATCTGCCTTACCCATGTGTGAGTGTATATATGTATTTGTTTAATTGTATTTAAAATATCCTGCTTCTGGGGCCAGCCTGGTGGCGCAGCAGTTAAGCGCGCGTGCTCCACTTTGGCAGCCCAGGGTTCGCAGGTTTGAATCCCGGGCACGCACCGAGCACCTCTTGTCGAGCCATGCTGTGGCAGTGTCCCATATAAGGTAGAGGAAGATGAGCACAGACCTTAGCCCAGGGCTCATCTTCCTTGGCATAAAGAGGAGAATTGGCATTGGAAGTTAGCTCAGGGCCAATCCTCCTCACAAAAATAAATAAATAAATAAAATACCCTGCTTCTTTGAAAAAGAGTCTAAACTTTGTTGGATTTGATCAACAACATTAATAGTGATCTTCCCATTTCAATTAATGAAAAAATTTAAACCTTATTATTTCTTCTTAACATGTTGATTTGTCTAACTATCTCTGTTTTGACTGGAATTATATTTAACTATTCCCGTAACACATGTTAAATTAGTCGAATCACATAGAATTGAGAATAACGTGTGTTGTGTGCATCACACCCAAATGAGTCATGAAGGAATAAGTGTGGCTTCTGGCCGAGGAATTTTTTTCAAGAGACCCAGTTCCCAAGCAAGTGCTTTTGTGTCCCCAAAAAAGAGTATAATAAAAAGGCACATCAACATGTATTTACTGAACGTTAACTATAAAACACAGACCTTACTCTATAAAAGCTCATCAGTCTGTCTGGAAAGAAAAAGTAGCTGGATGAAAGGAATAGGAGAAAATCCAAAGAGGACATGTTTAAAACATTAGCTTATTTATAAGATGCAAACTGTGCATCATGGACCTCCTAGAAGGAAGTGACTATATTGTGCCTAGGGGACCAGAAAAGACTGCTATCGTTTTAGATAAGAAGCCGGGAGACTGGCACTCTTCTCCTTACTCAAGGAGTTCTCGAGCCAGGAGAGACGTGGGATGGTGGGCTGCTCAGGTGAATTCCAGCACTGCGAATCTACCCTTTCCTTAGCACAGTCACTCTGTGGTCCTGGATGGCACCCTGGGCTCTCTGGACCTCACTGAATAGGAGTTCAGAGCCTAAAATCAAGGACTCAGTAATGACAGGAAAGAAGCAAAAAGATGACGGCTCACCATCAACGACGCAGTGCCTGGATTTGTGGAAACCAAATGAAAGGACATGTGATTGTGGTTTCAGTCTGCAAGAAGAGGGAAGGAAGGCCCTGATTCCGGAGGATTCCTCCGGGAGAGTGAAGGCTGAAGAAGCAGTTGGGTAAGTAAATACGTCACCTGGGCCAGTAACAATGGACCCAGCAGTGGAACTGAGGGACTGAGAAAAGGCCTCTTCTGTTCTAAGAACCCTGGTCGCCTTCCGCTCATGAGATCAGGAACAAGACGACCAGGAGACTAGAACAGACTCGCTGCTACGGGCTCCCATGAGACTACACGGTTAGAGCTGAATGTCAAGCTTAGGGAAAAATGCATGAACAAGTGCTTAAAAATAGCATATTTTAGTGAAACTATATGGTGAGTCTTTCAATAAAAACTCTGAAAGTTTTTCAAAAATTTAGAAAAAATGCTTTGTTACTTCATTTCTTTTCCAGAATTTTGGAACAGTTACATTAAACACTTCCAACTCAAGATGGTATGCTCTTTCCTCTAAGAAGAATGGTGTGGCATACAACTAGCTCCCGCTGGTCCTCCACCCTCTCCTTATAGAGGGATGTGGAGTGCTCAGATGGCGGGGTCAGCCTCCAGCCCTCTTTTCGGCTCATGGAGACCATGGGCCTCATTTCAGGACAGTGAGCTGTAAGCAGACGACCCGGGAAGGGCATCTCTTCCTGAGAAAAGAACAGAGTCTGAGGAAGACAATGCTTCGTCCCCTTTTTTCTTCTTGCTGGAATGCTGATGTAATGCCTGGAGGTGCAGCAGCCATCCTGAACCCAAAGGGAAGCTCAAAGATAAGGAAGATGGGAGAGGAGAACAGAGAACATGCTGTCCTGGTGACATCTTCAGGGGTGCACAGCCCATCACTCTCCATTTCCACACTTCCTATAACAGAAACAGTAGGGGGGGAATTCTTTGACATTTAAAACACTCTGTCAATTTGCAATTACCTACAATTTAATACATAACTGCTGTCAATAAAAATTGAGTTATATTTATACTTTTTTCAGGTGTAGGAAGCAGTGATGAGTCAAGAAATTAAAATAGATTAAAATTCATGATATATGTATGCATGTAATACCCGATTTCAGTTAGTGCCACGTCCTTCATGTCTGTACCTTGTTAGAGGAAACACTCAGGCCAGATCTTCTCAGGGACCCTGCAAACAACGAATGCTGGCCACAGAGGGAATTTCAAATTTTCTAGTAGCTGCATTCATAAAGTAAAAAGAAACAGGTGAAATTAACTTTAACAACATGTTTAACCCAATACATCCCAAAGCTTATTATTCCATGTAATTAACACAAAAATAATTAACGAGACGTTTTAATTCTTTTTTTCTCATACTAAGTCTTCCAAATCTGGTGTGTATTTTATATTTACAGCACACCTCAATTTGGATTAGCCACATTTCAAGTGTTCAACAGCCATATGTGGTCCATGGCTATCGAGTTGGGCAGCAAAGACCTAGGCTTCCACAGTGATTCAAACTGCAAAGTTTTCCTTAACTCACTTAACACCCGAAGTCAATAACGAGAGAAGAATAAGAAATCACACCATCTGAAGTGATAATGATAATTTACTTAAAAATCTGTTTCTATTTTCAAATGTTTTAACAAGTATGACCTCATTTAATTTCTTCATCTGTAAATGTGAATAATGGTAGTGCTAATTCCTTAGTTCTTCTATGAAACTTAAATGAGATGTTGCTTGTGTTGTCTTATAAGCCCATGTGGAACATATCCGAAATTTTATCCTTCTCAGAGTCGCACCAACTTTCAAAGTATTGAATTCACACAGAGCATGGTCTCTGACCACAATGAAATAAATCAGAAATCAATAATGAAAGGATGACTAGAAAAATATTCATATGTTTGGAAATTAAACAATATACTTCCAACTAACACAAGTGTCAAAGAAAAAATAAAACATCAATGTAAATTAAAATCTAGTATAAAGTGAATGACATGGAAAATAATCCACATGAAAACTTACAAAATCCAATTAAAGGTATGCTTAAAGGCTCATTATAGCCTTGAATGCATACATTGGAAGAAAGAAAAATAAAGACCAAAAATCCAGAAGCTAAATAACTCTATCAAGAAGTTAGCACTAGCCAAAAAAGAAAAAAATTGGTATTAGCTCTGTATATACATTAAGAACCTTTATTAATCCAGAGACCCATTAAAAGAGTGAAAAGGTAAACCTCAGACAGAAAGGAAATATTTGACATCGTTTATGGATAAAGAACTCTTATCCAAAGTATATAAAGCAATCAACACAAAAGACAACTATGTAAGAGGCTTGAACTTACAAATATGGATATACAAATGGCCAATAAATATCTGAAAAGATGCTCTAGCTCAGGAATGATCAAGAAGTGGCAGTGAAATGCACAGGGAGACACTATTGCACAGCCACTAGAACGGCTCAGATCTAAGGCTGTCGACACCAGCTGTTCGCAGGCAAGCTGTGGAGCGGAATTGAGTCTCACACGGTGCCGGGGCTGTAAACTGTGCAACCACCTTGGAAATTGTTTGAAGTTACCTCTAAGGGTGAAGACAGCTGTGCCTGAGCCCCAGCAATTCCACTCTTGGGTTGAAATTCGTAGTTACGAGAACTGACCCACACACACAAGACTATTCATAACAAAGTTATTGGTATTAACCTAAAACTGTAAACAGCTAGCATTTTCTCAACAGGAGAACTGGATTGATATAAAAGAATAGGATACTATTTAGCAATAAAACTAAATGAGCCATAGTTCCGAGCAGTAGCAGGTGAATCTCACAAACCTGATATTGAGAGAATACAAAGGACTGTACACTGCATGATCCTGTTTCGACAAAGGTCAGAAAGGGAACACCTTGTTATATTTAGGGACGTATGCTGATGTGTTAAACCTTTTGAGAAAAGCCAATAGTGATTAGTATCACAGACAGAAAAGTAGTGAGCTTTGGGGGTGAGGCAGAGATCATGATCAGGAGGGACAAGAGGGTCTTTTGATATCCTGGTCGTCCTGTGTATTGGTCTGGCAGTGGTTACATAGATGATAAATAATTGAATAGCAAATTTTCGCTTCATTCCTTTTTTGTATATTATATTCCACAATACTAAAAATATTTTTTAAAAGAAAGTGAACCATTATTAAAATCACAGCTAAATTCAAAAGTAAGATAAACATTCCCATGACCCTGAGATGGAGGGGATTCTCAAAGCAGGGAGTTGAAAGGAATCTGCTGCCTCACTATGCCCCAGATCTGGACCCATAAGTAGACTCTGAAAATGTTGAACACAGTGACGGACTGAGGCCAGACTCATTGCTAGTGGCGATGGGGAAGATTCTCTGCCATATTTTATCATGTTGTGGGAAGGAGATTTATTTTCCTCTCGCACTCTCCCCCTGCCTGGAATTGACGGTGTGAGGACTCCACTCCTAATGTTCGGCAGCCGTCTTGCAGCTGTTGGGGTGTGGCCATGGAAACCGTAGAGGTATTGGTCCAGAACTCTGATGCTTTTGGGCCACTGAAGGGACCTGGATCACCAACCTTTGGTCTTGAGTAAATAAAAATTGCCTTTTGGTTTAAAAAAGATTGTTTTCATAAAGTGTCTAAAATTTTTACTTAAAAACTTTTTTTACTTTAAAAAATTATTTCAAGAAAATGTTCTCTCTTATGAGTTTACATAATGTGAAAGCTGAACGCAGACTATCTACATTTGTATAACTTTTGTTTCAAAAAAGTCAGTAGTCAAGAGAGTTTAATAAAACGTTTTACAACCATGTTAACTGTGTTCAACCAAAAACCTAGATGGTTCTGTTGAAGAAACAACTACTGTAGCATTAAAATTAACATCTTAAGAAAGTCCTGGAATGGATGTGATTTAAACTCAAATGGAAAGAGATAGCGTATGAGAGTAAGGTTCAAGGTTTATGGTGCAAAGGATGGGGTTTCCACCTCGGATCCAAATCTCCCTGCCCTGTGGGTTCAAGTCACATCTGCAGTGTACTTTAACATATTTCTGTGGTTTCATTTCCTTTGGTTTTCTTTACAATCCTGTTTTGAAAAAAATGGATGAACTGATGTGAACTTGCTTTTTGCTTTTTTTTTAACATTAAAAGAGAACTAAACTCTTCCAGCTAGATTTGAAAATTGGAAACAAAAATCCTTTACAATTTCTTTTTTTTAAATGCCAGCATTTTGGAGTTCCTTTTGTCTTGGTTTAAACTCAGGCTAGAAAAAACTAAATATTAACTATGCAAATAGTCTTACTATTTGGCCAAGAATGACTCTCCCGAAGAAACTTTTAGAAATGCAGGTTGCTGGGTTAGCCTATCCTACCCCTCAGAGGAGGCAAATACAGTCACAGAACACAGGGTGATGGGCCAGCCCTGGCAGGCTAGTGGTTAAGTTTGGCACGTTCCGCTTTAGTGGCCTGGGTCCGGTTCCCAGGCACGGACCTACACCACTCGTCTTTTAGCGGCCATGCTGTGGCGGTGGCTCACATAAAAAAGAAAAAAAAAAGAGGAAGACTGGCAACAGATGTTAGCTCAGGGCAAACCTTCCTCAGCAAAAAAAAAAAATAAAATAAAGAAGTAAAAATAAACAGAACACAGGGTGACCTGCCTGCTTACCAACAGCCATGGCGGGACTCCAGACTTGTGCATGGAGTTAATCCACCTGAGGGAGTCTTAGTAAACTCTGGTTCCACTACAGGAGGAGCACAGGAAAGTGAGAGAAAGAGGTGGAGAGAAGAGGGGGCCTGTTGAATTTTCCTTTCTTCCCCCTCTCTCCACACTACCCCCAACACCATCAAACTCAGTTCCACGGGAAGAAACCGGGCAGCACCCTAACTGCTGAGCACCCCCACCTCCTGCTGCCTGGAAGGATTCCCCAAGCTTGGCAGTGGGCCTAAGAGACGGTAGTGTCAGCAAGTAGACACACCACAAACAAGAGCAGGAGAGGGTCATTTGTCGTCTCAGCCATAATTCTCATCATTAGATCAAGTGTCACAGTCTCTATAAGGAAAAAAACTAAATTTCATGTAGCCCACAATATTCTGATAAATGATTTTTTCTCATCATGTTATTTAAAATATGCCAATAGATAGTTAGATATAAAATCCTTATTTTTTTAATTCTTACACGACTAAAAACTTAAATACGAGTTACAACACAATACAATTCAAATTGACAACATTAATTTGACGTGATGAGCGATGTTGTTTTGCTTAAACCAGCTGGCTGAATGGGGCATGTGGTATTCAGCTGCTGCGATGGAGCTTATTATGGACTCATCATACCTGCACGCCACTCGTTCAGCTCGCTTCCCAGGTCAAACGACTGGTCAACCTTCATTTGTAACATGCATGCAACATGAAACAGCTCCACACCTACAGGATGTGTTGTGTGCCTCCCAGAAGACTTCTGTCCTTGTCTCATTTGCTGAGTTACTATTCATATAGTATTGCTGGCAATTTGTTGACTAATACAAAAAAGAAATGCAAACTAAACAATGAGGCCCTGGCATTACTTGGATATAAGTGGTCATATAGATGTTTAAGAATTTCTTAGACTAATTTTATTAAATAATATTTGAAGTAAACTTAAAAATTCTTACAGAATACATGACCATCCCTGGGGCTCTATTTGTGGATCTCAGTTTGAAGAACTTTTTATCTAGGAGTCGGTATAGACATTACGTCTGCACCTTCAGCCTTCAGGAAGAGCTGAGCTGTGCTCCAGGGACCAGCAGACTGCCCCAGGGCCACTTGGGATGCAGACAGGTTTGCAGATACAATGCAGACTTCCAGGTAAATTTCAGTTGAAGGCAAACAGTACCTTTTTATTAGTATAAGTGTGTCCCAAATGTTGCATGTGACACGCTTATACTAGACAGTTATTCATTGTTTATCTGGCATTCAAGTTGAACTGCCAGTCCTGGTTTCCTTGCTTGTTTGTTTGCCAAATCTGTCACTCCTAGATGCAGAGTATCTCTAGGGGGGACATGGGAGGCAGCTGGTAGATTATCTGACCAATAATTTAACTTAATGGAAAATCTCTTATGCCTTGACTATCAATGAACCCATCTTCCTTTATCTAATGTCAAAGCCAGTTTCAAATAGCATATTCCTTAAATCACTGCTTATGTCTCATTTACTGTATGACAAAACACAAAGAGAAAGAAGGAGCCATATCTGGCCATTTGTAAATAGATCCATAATTTATCTTTCCTACTCATTCTATGGTTGGAAAACAAATGCCCAGACTAGGACGTCCCTGGAGGAGATCTGAGTCTGATGGCGGAGCTGCGATCCGAGCCCCCTCCCGCCCATCCACTGCAGGGTGGTTGATGGGCACGCATGGCAGCGCACTGCAGTGAAGGAAAAGTCTTCGGAGAAGCCGTGCAAACACATGACACCTCGTGTGTGTGCATTCTCACGTTCAGTCGTGTCTAATCGTCACCACAAGTCCAGAGAGAACTATGATTATCTCCATTTTTACTGAGCAAGTAACAGACTCACAGAGTAAACAATTTGCACGAAGCCCGACACTGATGGAGCAGGGAAGCTGGGAGGAAACGCAGGTGCCCGAGCCCAGCCTCATGGTCTGTCACGGCCTCGTGCTGCGCCTGCTGCATGTGCAGAATTGTAAATCTGCTTCAGTATATTAGTTGTTATAATTAAATACAATTTTCTCATATCATCATCACAAAATGTTTTTTTCTTAATGTACTCAACAATGAAAGTTCCCAAAGTTAAATAAATGTCTCCTTAAGAATGAGGCATCGTTTTAATAATGCAAAATCTCTACTACTAATTAGCTATAGAAAACAGGAGAACACAGAGTTCATTAAAGGTGGTTATGATTTTGGAATGAAACCATATGTCTGTACAAAGAAAATACTACATAACTCTGGTTGGAACCTTCTCTTCATTTTTAAAATAGTCTGAGAAAATGATCCTTGGCTCTTTAAAAATTGAAAGCAAGGCCCTGGCATAGCTTGGTTATGAAACAATAGAAGAGGAAAAGAAGTTAGAAAAAATATGCATTAATCGATACACAATGGCTTTTCACCAGCTGCTGGCTTCCAAGGCTGGGGATTTGGCAGAAGCAAGCACAGTGGATCAGAAATCTCTTGACTGGAAAAGGCCATCTCCAGGAATCTGCCTGCCCAGGGTGGCCACGATCTTCCTCTGCTCTGATGAAATCTGAACCATAGGACGTGAAGAAATTCCTCAACTCTGAAAAATAATGTCAAAGATGGTTTATATCAGTAAAAAGAATATTCAAGCAGTTACTTAGAAAAAATGGAAAGGCAAAAAGACATCTATCTGTCTATTCAGAACCATGTGTGAGGGCCTGCTGGGACGGTGGGCTGGCTGTAGGGGAACAGCAGACATTCTCTCACAGATTTGATGTTTCCGCTCTGACGCTGGGCACATCCCAAAACAAACAGATGGGCAATAAAAAGTTCTTATAACTGTGTGCTCTTGTAACACTTATAACTGTGTGCTCCATTAAGAGGATTAAAATAGGATGATGAGGTCTTCAATGACTACCGAGCTACTCCCTTTGGGGTGAGCAGAGAAGGCCTTACTGAGGGGCGCCATGAACCTGATATCTACATGGCCAGAAGGAGCCAGTCCACTTAAGAGGAGAAGGGAGGTAGGCCAGGCAGAGTGGAGCCCACGGTGAGGTGGCCAGTGCTGGAGGATCTCAGGGTGCTTGAGAATCAGCAAGGAGGCCAGCGAGGCTTGGAGGTCAGTGATGAACGAGAAAGTGGTGAAGGAGATGTGCACTCCAATCTGCTGGCAGCAACAGGGGAACCAGAGCTGGTTGTAGAGCAGGCGAAGGGCAAGTGGCCAAGGAGGCCAGTCTCCCGAAGGGTCTCCAAGCTTGAACAGGAAGCAGGAGAGATGGGAACTCCTGTACGTGGCCAACCAGGAGAGGATGGTCATGTCACCGGACACCTGTGCGTGGCCAACCAGGAGAGGATGGCCGTGTCACCGGACACCTGTGCGTGGCTGACCAGGAGAGGATGGCCGTGTCACTGGCAGTAGGAGGCCCTGCCCCGGGCTGTGCGGCAGGCACAGGGCCCTTTGCCCAGCACGTGGCCCTCCCGACCCACTCTGCCCCCGGCGCTGTGTCTCACCCCAGCTGAGACTCTTTCTGGCGTGGTTTGACCTCCAGGCACGTGCAGCAGAATTTGACTGCAGACGTGGGCCGGGAGAGCCCACATGAGTCACCCCAACCTGCTCAGAGAGTGTGGCGTGCAGGGGGAATTGCACCTCCCTATTACCAACATCAGCTTCTGTTGAAGCAGGAATCCCAGATTATGCAGCAAGAGCCCTGAAGTTACTCCATCAGGACACGAGCCCCCCCATCCCATGAGCATGCCATTCCTGGTCCAATGACACCAAGTCTTTGCAGAGTCCCTGGGTTTCAAAACACTCGGTGTTGTATCTCAGGCAGCTGAAGCACAGTTCAGTGCAGTGTGGGGGCAACGTGCACACGGTTGTTCCCACCCCTGTGGGAATTCTGGAGGACGGGGCTGCTTTGGGCTGTGTGTGGATCCTGCAGGGGGACTGGGGCTGGAAGAGGTGGAGAGCAGGGCACAGCAGCTGGGCTGTCATCCTGGCTTTGCCACATCCGACCAACGCGATTTGAGGCAAGATCTACAGTCCTCCGAAGTAGGGATAAGAAAAGTGCACGCCTCATATAGGCTTATTAGAAAGCGAAAAAATAATATAAGTAAAACACCACGCCCAGTGACTGGTGCATAACATCAGTGAAAGACAGCTGTTCTTACAGTAGCTGTGCCAACACTAAGCAGAGATGTGGATCCCATGTCAGCAGTGGTAGCAGAGGGCAGTGGCGGCTGTGTTCTCTTCTCGGATATTTCACAGGACGTGTTTAAAGCAGAATGACTTGTTTCGTGCCATGTGCATTTCCTCCCAATCAACTGAAGGTACTGCTTAGGAGGAAACTGGTGGTCAATAAATTAGATTATTCTCGCCCCTGCCCCCTGCACCCCTGAGAGTCTCCCCACAGTCCTGCTTTGCTGTTAAGGGGTTGGATGAGAGCAGGATCCACTGATTTGTGTCTGAGTCCTTCTACCTTCCCCACACACCACCCCGGATCTAAGTCCAAACTGGAGCTTTGGAGACCTCAGCACTGGAAGGGACTTTGAAGTGGAATAAAACCTTACGTCATGTGTAAACCATGTGTATAATACATAATATGTCTAATGTAATGACCAAAGGCTACATGAAATCCCTTCTCAGCATATTGCCCAAAACCTTACAGGCAGGTTGGTGGGAAGAAACATAACCAGGGATTTTTTTCCCCTTCTGAACATCAGAAAACATAATCACAAAGGCCACTTAAAGTTATGTAGGCAGGATGCTAGTTCTTCTAAGAAGTCAGCCTGCAAGTGAACTCTTTGTCACCGATGTTCCTCCCTCAGAGCACGCTTCCTCCAAGAACACCCTGGCCCATCTGATCTGCTGGCGACCTAAACTCCAGCACATTAATGCTTGCTACCTCTTCACTGCTTGCTGGGAAAAGTGGATGAGTGAGTCTTAGGATGTAGATGTTTGCCCCAGAAATACAGTGCCTATGTTGTTAATTGGCCGCAGCTCGAATAAACACATCCAAAATCGTCAGGGCCCTCCCATTCCAAATTAAAATCTCCCTGAATTTCCTCTTAAGCAAGACAACATCTGTGTGTATAAGTGCACATGTGTGCTTCTTATAATTTATTCCTTTCTCCTCTATAAATATTTATGCATTTTTCTACTAAATTTTATTCGAAGAAAGTCTTATTATTCTAATGGAAATTTGATGCACACCTGCATTTGGGGGTCAGTATTGAATGGCAAACTTTAGAAAGGCTCAAGCAGGAAACCCCAGTGGAAGGTGTCCCTTAAAGGGTCTTCTTTTCAAGGCAGAAGGCACAGGTGACCCATGAGATGGCTCTGTGACCATGTGTTAGTCCAGGAGACGTGATGGAAAGTGAGATCACCAAGCAGAGAGTTGAATGGTGGCTGCCAGGAGCTGGGGGAGGAGGGAATGGGAAGCTGTAATCCTGGGTATAAAGTTTCTGTTATGCAAAGTAAATAAGTTCTAGAGATTTGCTGTCCACCACAGTGCCCGTAGTTAACAACACCGTATTGTGCATTTTAAAATATGTTAAGAGAATATGCTTTATGTTGTGTTCTCACCACGAAAACAAACAAACAAAAACACACCACAAGAGAACACAAGGAAATTTATGGAGGTGATAGATATGTTTAGTACCTTAATGGTGGTGATAGTATTGTGGGTGTATGCATATGTCCAAACTCATCAAAATGTATACATTAAATAGCTGCAATTTTTGTATATCAATTATGCCTCAATGAAGCTTAAAAAAAGATCTGGCTTTAAACACACAGCAGAAGCTCAATAAAGACTAATTCTCTCTTTCCTCTTTCTTTTCCTGGGGCCATACCCCAAGAAGGATCTTTATTAAAACCATTGATTTTTAAGGTAGTGGGTTTTTTCAGTGGAAACCGGAACACTACATTTTTCCAAACCAGTGATGACATATTTCAGGAAGCAGTGGAAAGGCAAATTCCAAGACAGTCCAGTTTAGGCCAAGTGAAAATTCTAGACTAGGATATTATAGTCTCCAGCACTGTCCATTTACAACTCCATGAGCCAGGAACAGGAATGTTGTGTTGTTTGGAGTAAAGCTAGGGGGCTCTGTTTTCATTAGCTTCCTTCTGGTTTTCTTCGCTACATTCACTAAGGCTTCAGCATATACATTACAGACAAGTCTTATTTGCGAGTCCATTTATGTGGATGAGTGAGAAGATGAAATTGTGATACACAGTTTATTAATCAGAATTTCAGATTGATGGTTGGAATTTCAGAAAATCCTTTGAAGAAAAGAATAGAATGCATCCAGCTGTGATGAGGAGCATGTTCTGGGCTTAAAACTAATGTTAGAGTTGTGATGGAACAATGAGGGATTGTGGTGTTGAGTAGCGGGAACATTTACTTACGCAAATTTTCTTTCTTCCTTTGCCAATACCAGAATTCACTGCTTTAGCCTTTTGAAGATCACTCAGTGGGACCACTTTCACCTGCTGGGAATGTTTACTTATAAACTTAGACAGTCATAAAGCTTGAAGAACTGACAAACATTATGCAAATCAAATCACTTCTGGACTGTTTTTCCAAGGTGCAATTATGTGGTACAGTCAGACAAAAACAACTTAGAAGCCAAATAGTGATTTTCTCCTCTCTCATCTTGTGCTTCCCTGTTGTCCGAGCTGGCTCTTCCTCCTCTTCTGAATTTATAACGATGCTGATTCTCTTCAAGCTCCCGTCACACTGTATCCCCCTAGGTCAGTGTTCTTCAAAATGTGATCCGCTAATCAGGGCCACCTAAGGTTTTGGTTTAAAATGAAGATTTCCAGATCCTGTTTGATACCTGGTGTATTCGTTTCCTAGGCTCCCTTAAAAAATTACACAGCCTTGGGGGCTAAAACAACAGAAATTTATTCTTTCAGTCTGGTGGCTAGAATTCGGAGATCAAAGTGCTGGCAGGGCCATGCTCCTTCTGGGGGGTCTGGGAGAGGATGCATTCCTTCCTTCTTCTAACTTCTAGTACTGCCAGCACTCCTTGGCTTTCTTTTTGGCCGTGGTCTTTGTTTTCACATTCCCTTCACTCCTGTGTGTGTATAATCTCCTGGATGTCTCTCTCACAAAGACACTTGTGACGGTCTGTAGGGCCCATCCTGATGATTCAGGATGGTTTCATCTCAAGATCTTAAACTTAGTCACATCTGTAAAGACCTTTTTCCAAGGAAGGTTCCATTCACAGGTGCCAAGAATTAGGACGTGGACCTGTCTTTGGGGCCACCATCCAGTCCACTATATTTGGTGAATTACTAACTGAGGATAAGAGGGAAGAAATACCCAGATACACGCATTAAATTAGGGGGACCACTGCCAGGGCCATTTTACATATTACTGTGGCTTTACATCTCATTTGCATGCTGCTGATTCCAGCATCCTCTCTCCAGCCCAGAACGCATCTCAGAATTCTCAAGTCGTATATATTCAACCACCTATTTGACCTTTCCAATTAAAATGTCTCACCAGCATTTTAAATTTGACACATCAAAAAATGCACATCTTGGAGCCAGCCCGGTGGCATAGTGGTTAAGTTTGCCTACTTCACTTCAGCGGCCCAGGGTTCTTGGGTTCAGATCCTGGGCGCAGACCTACATCCACTCATCAAGCCATGCTGTGGCAGCTTCCCACATACAAAATAGAGGAAGACTGGTACAATCTTCCTCACCAAAAAAAAAAAAAAGAAAGAATACACATCTTTGTGTTGTTTGTGTGAAACCACTTTTGTTAACAGCTCTAAGTTCAATGTCACCGCCTTACACCAAGTTGCATAGGCCAGAAACCCCTGAGCCATTTTCTGTCTCTCACCTTCCTCCAATCCATCATCAGATCTTGTTGATTCGTCCTCCAAATGCGCAGGTGGAAATCATGAGGTTGTACTTGAGCAGAAAACCACTCTATAGCCAAATACCCCTTTCTCTGACCTTTCCATATTTTCCTTCCATGTCTTCATAGCAAGCACTTCGTCTTCTACCTGATCAATACATTCAGGTGATTTTAATAATCCAGTACCATCTGTCATCCTGGACCAGCGTTTCTTAGGATGCAGTCCACTGACCTGTCTTTCTTTTTTTTTTTTTTCTTAAAGATTTTATTTATTTATTTATTTTCCCCCAAAGCCCCAGTAGATAGTTCTATGTCATAGGTGCACATCCCTCTAGTTGCTGTATGTGGGACGCGGCCTCAGCATGGCCAGAGAAGGGGCGCGGCGGTGCAGGCCCGGGATCCGAACTCCCGGCCGCCAGCAGCGGAGCGCGCGCACTTAACCCCTAAGCCACGGGGCCGGCCCATGACCTGTCTTTCTTAAATGGTCCACTTCTCTCCATCTCCACTGCCACACCCTGGTGGAAACCACTGCAACCTCTCCCCTTACAACTTCGTAGCCTCCCACTGAGCTCCTAGATTATTCTATTCTCCTCTATGGTCCTCTTTATCCATTGGTAGCTCAGAAGTCAAGGTTATCTTTTTATTTTATACATTATATTAGATTACCCCTGACTATAATCTTTCAATGTCATTCCATTGCCATATCTTTAACCCCCAGAGTTCTTAGTTTGGTCTACAGTGTTCTTCATGACCCGTCCCCTGACTTTATCCCTGCCCCCATCCATAGCACCCTCACACGTGATGTTTAAGCTTCCTCCACATGGGCTTCTTTCAGTTCTTTAAAGATGCTGAAAAACTCTTTCCCATCCTAGGGAATTTAAGTACAGGATTCCATAATATTCCATTCTGTTCTGAAATGCTCATTTCTTAATTCTTCAGCTCTTTCATGATTAACTTGTTTTCATCCTTCAAATATTACTTGCACAGCCAGACCTTTCATAAACACTCTCCCCAGTGATTTTCTTATTATGGTCATTATATCACACTGTTCCTTTACTTGATAACATATGAATTCTTGTAATTAGTTATAAAAATGCTTGCTTACTTGATTATTGGCTAGTTAAGCAACTAATATTTTTCAAATGAATGATATATTCACCGCTAGGAGTTAAGCTCAGTCTTCATGACCAAAACGTGAGTCTGATGGCTAGCCTCTGGCATTGGGAAACTGTTTCTTATAACCAAAGAGCTATTTATGTGGAGATAACAACGACAGGCTCTCTTTTGTAGTTGTTCTTTTGTAGAATTACTATGACTACAGACACATACACACACACACGTACACACACAGCAACAACTATCTGGAGGAAATGAAGAACAATCAAAAACAGGCATATTCTGGAGGGGAGTCAACATTTGAAGGAATAAAACGGAAAGTGGCGTTGGGCAATAGTGTGTTTGTAAAGTTGTCTCTTCTCCCACTCCCCAAAAAAGAGACAAATAAAAGCAAATAAAATGACATTCTGAGAAGACTCTGATCATCCAGAAGGAATACTATGTTTTAAAAAAAGGGAGGAAAGAAGTATGTAAAAAAAAAAATATAATACACCAGAGTCAAAAGCCAATGGCTTCAATGAGGATTGTATGTATGTATATACATACATATATGTGTGTGTGTGTGTGTGTGTATATTGTGAGGAAGATCTGCCCTGAGCTAACATCTGCCAATCCTCCTCTTTGTTTTTGCTGAGGACAATTGGCCCTGGGCTAACATCCGTGCCCATCTTCCTCCACTTTATATGGGATGCTGCTACAGCATGGCTGGACAAGCCGTGCATCTGTGGGCGCCCGGGATCCAAACCTCCACACCCCGGGCCATTGCAGTGGAGCACGCACACTTAACTGCTTGCACCACTGGGCTGGCCCGAGGATTATATTTTACAGAACATAAAAGAAAAAATTAAATAGAGACTTAAATTTATTAAAATGATTAAAGAAATAAAACGCAAAATAGAAACTATAACAAAATAAACTCTAAGAAAAATGACAAACTTTTATGAAGTTTGTCAATTACCCTGTAGTAAATACTCTCAGCATGTCTGATTTCAAGCTACGAATGATTTTACAATCCACTTGGAAAACTGCAGAATATTTAACAATCGGCTCTTGTGAGCTAATATAAGCTGGCTCCAGCATTCCATAGCCGTTGGGTGGGGTTCCCACTTTTATGGCCGATAGCATGATGGCCGACCAAGTTTATAGCATGCCCAAGAGTGGGCAGATTTTGGAGAGGAATTATCACCTGGAGAAATGGAATTTGCACTGAATGAGTTTCCCATTTTCACAGTTTCTAATCTGAGGTCAGGCCCCAGTCAGCCATGTGAAACAGCTAAAAATCCAATAGATAGCCTGCAGTCTTTGTCACCTGAAGAACCAGAGGTTAAAATTTGGAGCATCCATAGACATGGGAAAATTGGGTGCAAATCCTGGGAAGGAGATGCAGAGAGAGGCAGCCAGAAATTCTGTATGTAAATTCTGCCCTAAAATGTCTGACCCCTAGACTTTACATATGCAAGACAGACTCAAGTAGCCCAGTGAAGGATAAAAGAAGTGAGTTGAGATTTGAGCCCCCATCCAAAGACAGAGTCTGCAGTTTGATTCCAACCAAGTTATTAGTATGCTGTAACAACAACAACAGAAACAATAGAACACTTTTCAAAGGAATATAACAAAATCCAGAGTGGTAACAGCATAATATTCACATGTCTGAGATAGAATCCAAACTTACACAACCTTCAAGGAAGCAGGAAAAAATGACCCAATCTCAAGAGAAAAGACAATCAGTGGGGACTGACCCAGATGTTGCAGCTAGTAGACTAAGACTTTAACGCAAGTATTAATACTATGCTCAATGACATAGAGGAAACTATATTCATAAAGAATTATAATATGGCATCAGATGTTGCAAGAGACTTATCAAGTGAGGAGCAGAAGAGGTTCAGCCGTCAGACTCTGATGCAGGTCTGGCTCCCGTGGAAGGAGGAGGAGAGGGAAAGATTGGGTGGGAAGAGATCCAGGCCGTGTCTCCCAGAAAGGGCCTGCCTCAGTGCCCTCGCCCGGCTCAGTTGCTGACTAAAAGCAGACTGAGAGAAGTGTGGCTTCTGTACAAATACAGGGGTGGGTCTGGGGCAGCAGGTGGGGCTCCAGTCCACTATGCTGCCCGCGGCTGGAGAGCCCAGCAGCCCGTCTTCGTGACTCCACAGTGCTGACCTCCAGGCCCTTTCTTCATATCTTCTGGCCTATCTGTCCTTCAGCTTCTTTCACAGTCACTGAACTGAAAATTTCAGTGATTCCATTTTTTTATTTATTGAAGTTCTATTTGTTTTTTTTTTTTTTACAAATCTGCCTATTAATTTTCCTAGAGTTTATTTTTCCCTAGTTTCTATTTTGCCTTTTATTTCTTTAATCATTTTAAATAAATTTATTTTAGGTCTCTATTCAATTTTTTCTTTTATGTTCTGTGAAATATAATCATTACTGAATCTGTTGGCTTTTGACTCTGGTGTATTCTATTTTCTTTTTTCAGGTCTCTTTTTCCCTTTTTTTTTTTTAAAGCATAGTACTCCACCCAGATGATCAAAGAATCTTCTCAGAATGTAATTTTATTTGCTCTTGTCATGTACTCCAGAGATATCACCAGCTTAGGACCGATTTCTGTGTTCCCTTCTTGACTTGGGACACCCAAGAAGCAGGCAGTATAAAATCAGACTCTAAACCCATTTGGGCACAGGTCCCCTTTTCAGTTTCTCACAGCAAACTAATTTCTTCCACCCACAGGCAGTGTGGAGAGGCTTCTCACGTCCACCTGGCTGTATTCCCACGTTCACTTTGGTGGTCCCGGCTCTACATCCCCTGTAGGTTTCATGCCCACATCATGTAGGCTGACAGGCAGGTACCTTCCCTTTCCTCCAGGCTAAACACAAGACCCCGGTCGCTACCTGTCCAATAGAGCAGGGACCCCACTTTCCCCACGTTGAGCCATGCAGTTTAAAAGCTAAAGGTTTAAAAGACAATACTGATCTCTGTTTGGTGCTTCCTCTGGGAGGTTTTCAGAGCTGTGTACCTACCACGTGGCTGGAACCAGGGAGAGAGATCGCCAAGTCTGCATTCTAGAAAGAGCACTCTCAGCAGTGAGAAGGGTGGTGCAGACGGGGCAGAGTTAGGAATGTGACACCAGTTACCCCAGTGACACGCTGGACCCACACTAGAGGCAAGAGGTGAGGAGGACTTCGTCGAAAGCAGTGGCAGTGGGACACACTAAAAGCACTGGATTCAGAAGCAATGGGACTTTCTGTGTGGAGGTGAGGATGAAAACGAAGGGAAAAGTGCAAAGGGAAGTGAGAGGAGACAATCTTGGGGGAAATGTTTGAAGACATTTGGATCCCGGGTGCAGAGACAGGTTTGAATTTGAGAAAAAGATGAAGGAGAAATGGATGGATGATGCTGCCGTAACATGTGAACGTTTAAAAAGGGTCAAATGTCTGCCTTCTTCGTGTAGGAAGATGCAAGGCCAGTTGGCGAGCAGAGTGAGAGGTAGTGGACTGATTTCTTACATTTATGAACAGATGCTCCCAAAGGGGCAGACAGAAGGTCTCTGTGGCAGGTGTCTCCAATACTGACTTGGGGAGGAGAAGGTTAGGAAAAAAGAGAGCGAGAGCCAGGGAGGGGGGAGGGAGGGGGAGAGAGGGGCCTGGGGTTCCAGGGCTTGCAGAGAATGGAGAGGCCATCTGATCCAAACATCGCCCTTGCCTATCAGAGAGGAAATACAGGCCTGTCTAAGTAACTTCACCTGCCCTCACCACACAGCTACTGGGTGGCCGACCAGAACCTATGTTGCTGACAGTGGAAATGTTCTAGTTTATTCTAACAGCACGATGTGGTTTTGATTCTGGTAGTCCCTGTTATGGAAAAGTCAGAATTCTGAGTGGAAGGGTCATGGGCTTTGGACGCCAGCAGATCAGGCATAAATCAGGCCCCGAGAAAAGCCAGGCTCCTTCCTTCTCAGTCGACACGCATGCACACACGTGCACACATACTTGCACACATGTGTGCGCATGTAAATATATTGGCATACATGCACAGACATACAGAAATGCACACACATAGGCATGCACGCACACATATATGCACATGGACATGCGCACACCTGTGCAAAACACATATATTTTAGTCATAGAAACCATGAGCTTTATGAAATCTTGTTTGGAGTCTAAATGTTTTTTAAATGTATGTACAAGAGATTATCATAGTATCTTGTTAGCCTTTCTTCAGTTTGCATGTCTCGTGGATATAACCAAGGTGCCACACACCTAGAGAAGTAGACAATTATAGCCCAGAGCAAACATGAGGGTGACTTCTCATCTGACTGCTTCCGCAGAGTGCAGCCACAGGCTCAGAGACAGGTTTCCAGCGCCCCCCAGTGGAGCATCTCTGCCACTGCACCAGAGCGGAAAGGCAGCGGTGTTCACAGAATGAGGGGAGACACCAGGCTTTGCGGGGTGGTGGTAAAATTCATTAGCTTGACTCTCTGGTCTTTCAATGATACGTATTATTTTCTTTGACAAATGCTGAGGACAATTTTAACATGATCCAAAGAGGCTCAATAAGGAGAAAGAATATAACATTTCACAATATGGTGATAAAGAGCTGGCCCAAGGAGGCAGAATTTTGAGTCTAGTACCAGAACTTTCCCAGACAGAAGCTGTGCCGCTCCTCCTGCTGCCGGGCTGGAAGAGCGGGATGGGCTGACTTCCGGATCGTCCTTTCCTGCACAGCCACACGGGAACCAATAACCCAAAGGCTCTCTTCCGCCTTCCCCTAGTGGACCCGTGGGAGTCATGTCAACTGCACACAGTTGAGGGCCGGGTCTTGACCAGTGTATTGTAAAGAGTTATACTCTTTCTCCTTACTGAGCCTCTTTGGGTCATAGTAAAAGAGACCAGAACATAAGATCAATCGGGTCAGCCAGCATAACTTCCTGGGGAAAATTAATTTGATTTCTGTAAGAGAAAATTAGCAAATCTAGTTGCCTAGAATTCTTCTCATTGGTTAGAGTCCTTTTGAGGGAGAAAGAGAGGCATCAATAAGAGTGTTCACAAAGGAGAGCAGTGGATAGAACCTTTTGAACATTTTGAAGAGGTTTCACAACAAAATTTGGGATTTGAAGTGTAAACAGTTGTAGCTCCTAGGAGTTAATGCAGCAAAATCATAATAAACATGAATAATTATAAAACACAAAAAAGATTAAAAAATTAAGAAACTAAAATAAAAATAGAAATATGCAAAATTAGAAAAATTAAAAGCAAGATAAACTGAACTTACAAAATCTTAAAATATGAGAATGAGATTGTTTTTAGAGTGTGAAAAAAATAAGTTGGAAGAATTTAACTGTATGTTGTTGATATTGAATCTCTTGGATGCATTCGGGGAAGGTAGAAGAGAGCCTTTGGTTTACGGATTCCCGTGTGGCTGTGCAGGAAAGGATGATCCGGGAAGTCAGTCCATCCCGACGTCCCAGCCCGGCAGCAGGAGGAGCGGCACAGCTTCCTTTTGGAAAAGCGTTGCCACTAAACTCGAGTGTGAGAAAATAATATGTAGCTACAATTGGTGGAATCCTTACCACACGCCAAGTGCTGCCCTGTTGCAACTGTTTCCTCATTAATGTCCAAAAGAACCCACCAGGACCATTTCTTCTCCCATTTGCACGTGAGGACACCGAGGCATGAAGACCTTTGGGAAGCTACCGAGGGCCACATGGTGAGTGAGGAGAGAGTGACCAGAGTTCCAGGTTCAGGTGGAAACTGGGGCAGCTGCCCTGTGCCTTCCTCCACAGCAGCATTTCTCTCTCCCCCGGGAGGAGGCCCCACAGTCCACACAGCTGTCCTCGGGGCCGGACTGAGAGGGTCTGGACCTGTGCTGTCCAACACAGTAGCCACAGTAGCCAGTCAGCCCTGACATCTGGGTCTGAACTGAGATGGGCCAAAGGTGTGAAAGGTGTGAAATTTTTGATGGGGGAGATAGTGTCGTTTCTGTCTGATGTTCTTTAAAAGACATCCTTTTTACAGAAAGTGATCTTACTTATTTCCCGGAGGTCCCTTTATCCCGACTGGACCGCTGGGTGCAGAGAGCAGCATCCCTCATCCTGGATGGTATCTAGGAAGCACGCCCCATCTGCCTTCTCAGAAAGACACCGGGCTGAGTGCTGCCCCTGGCTCAGTGCTGACCCAGACAAGGTCCCAAGAGGGACCAGACGCTAGGATGCTCCTCAGCTGCTCACTTGCACACCTGAGCAACACTAGCCATTGGCACTCACATTGTACATTATCTCCTTCACCTGTTGTCATCACAGCAACTTGGCTTCAATCCCAAGCCCTGACCTGATGTTTGTTGTTCCTGGCAGAAGTCGTTAAAAGCAGTAATTTTCCTAAGAAGCCAAACCATGTTCTTTGCTTCCTTAAGGCAGAAAATGTCTGGTACACTCCGCCAACACTGCTCATACAAGTCCAAACGCTGCTTTAAACCACCTACGAGCCTGAGGAAGTCAGACTTATAACAGGGCCCTGAAGTGGGAGTCCAAAGAAGCAAGTTTGGATTCGATCCTCTGCTCCTCGGTTTCCCCCAACTATCCTAAAACTCATCTTCCCCAAAGATGTCTTTGCCCATTCTTTCTAGAATAAGGACTCATTTAGCTCTGGGTGGTGCCTGTGTCCACACGGGAAGGCTGGGCACCGGACACAGGAGAGATGGGCTGAATCTCTCTGTGCTCTGGAATGCCCCAAGGGAGGCTTTGGAATGTCAGCATTTGAGTTTTATTTTGTAGATACTGAAGAGCAGTGGGTGATGCGTAAGTTTGTATCTTAATGACCATGAAGTTGTAGGAACTTACTGTGGTGGGTTGTGGTGTTGAGGGCAAATGAGAGTGCAGAAAGACTGTCAGAAAGAGTAAAGGTGGGTTTCAGGAGATGGGCGGGTCCTGGGCCTCTGAGCCGGATGCTTCCATCATGTACCCCCCGGTGGGGGGCACGCAAGCTGCGGACAGCACAGGGCAGGCTGCCCACCCTGCCAGCTTCCGTGTGAGCGTGAGGGCCCAGCACAGGAGCAGACGTACCGCCCGCCGGACCCACGAGCAAAGCTGTGAAGACCACATAAAAGGGTGACGGGAGACAGCTCTGAACCGGGGAGGTGCACGAGGCCACGTGAGGACAGGTGGCTTTGCTGCACAGGCGCGGGCGTGGCGCCCTCTCTCAGACTAGTGCTTTACAAAGCGAGGCCAGCCTCTCCCTCCTAACAGTCTCCACCAGGCTCCACGTGTCCCCCCTCCCCACATCACAACGTTCCTGCGCGCACACAGGAAAATACGAAGCAGAGGTGACCACGTCTCCGTGCGTTCCCAATGAAACACGAGTCCCCCTCTGCTTCCCCGTGGAGGGCCGTGTAGGCTGAATCGGGGACTTTTTCTGGCCACCGAGTCCCCTGAAGTGAGCATCCCCTTGCTCAGGGGACGGCGGCTCGGGCCACCATCAAGAGCAGCACGGTTGCTAGCTCCTGAATCCTTTTTACTTAATTTTAATTTTTTAAAATAAACTTTTAATTTGAGAATAGTTTTAGATTTACAGAAAAGTTGCCAAGACAGCAGAGTTCCCATATGCCCCACCCCCCGCGTCCCTCCTGTTAACATCTCACATCAACACGGTACACTTGTCTCCACTAAGGGACCAACACCGACACGTTGCCATTGACATATTGTTAACTAAAGTCCACATTCTGTTCAGATTTCCTCAGCTTTTACCTGATGCCCTTATTCTGGTCCAGGATCCCACGTCACATCTCGTCGTCACGTCTCCTTAGCTCCTCTGGGCTGGACAGCTTCTCAGACTTCCCTTGACTGTTCTGAGACGTGCCGGTCAGTGGTTTTGTAGAACGTCCCTCAACTGGGATGTGCCTCACGTTTTACTTGGGCTTGGACCGGGCTCACAGGTTTGGGAGGAAGACCACAGAGATGAGGTGCCCTTCTCGTCACCTCCTCTCAGGGCCCGTGCTATCAACATGACTGATCCCTGTGGTGAGGACCTGGGTCACCAGGCTGAGGCGTGTGTCAGTCTTCTCACTGTGAACTCACTCCTCTCCGCCGGCCACACTGTCCTCTCTGAGAGGACGTCACCACGCACAGCCCACACTTCAGGCGTGGGCGTGACAGCCTACCTCCTTGAGGGCGGAGTGTCCTCGTCACATAATTTATTTGGAATTCTTCTGAGTAGGGTACTTGTCTCTTCTCCCTTTATTTATTTAAATCAGTAGGGACTGATCGATATTTATTTTATGCTTTGGGTTATAATCCAATACTACATTTTGCTGCTCAAATGGCCCCAGCGTGGCCACGGGCACTCTCTGAGAGGCTCCCTTGTCCCTTTGACATGTCCCTAGTGCTGTGATTTTTGTTTGTTTGTTACTTTCTGGCACTACAAGATGCTCAGCTCCTGGACTCCCTACACCCACTGCCCTGAAGGACAGGGACACGTCCTGTGGCTGGAGTCACCCCTGGCTTCACATGGCTAATTGACACAGGAGCAGAGCAACGTGGTCACCACTTGATAGGCACGTGGCCTGGCCCTGCTCACATCAGTTACCAGGAAACAAAGGGCGTTTCCATCACAAAGGATACCCCGCAGTCGGCCGCACAGGCAAGCGTGGGTTCTTATACCTTAGGTCCCCCACAAACAACTGTGGGGTTCTTACACCGTACATTCCCCCCTTCCCGCAGCGCCCGCTCCTAGTCAGAGGCGGGAGAGGCACATGAGCTGTGGAGTCAGGAGGGTCTGGGGTTCACCCCCTGGCCTCTACCCACCAACTGAAACACAGCTGTTTGAGGACTACAGGGGATCAGGTGTGTGAAAGTCCAGGAAGCCAGCTTGTGCTTAATGAGAATAACAAAGTCTCCCGTTTGTCGGGGCTTACCATACGCCAGGCAGGGGGCTAAGTGCTGGATTTCCACCAGCTCATTCAATCTCCACCACAGTCCCATCAGGGCCCATACTGTGCCCATTTTACAGATGAGGAAACAGAGGCACAGAGAGGTTAAGTAACTGGCCCAAGGACATCCAGCTACTAAGTGTCGGAGCTGAGCTCTGAACCCTGCCTCATTTCTCCACATGCCTGGAGGGCCTTCAGGGTCACTGCTCTGTCATCCTCATGTCCTCCGGCAGCACAGTCATCTCATGAGACCACAGGAGGAGAGCTCTGGAAAGGCCCAGAGATCACACCCCCATCCCAGCACTTGACACCTGGTGAAACCAGAGCCCAGAGAGGCTGTGCGCCCAGCCCAAGGCCACGCTTACTTCCAGGGAGAAAGAGTGAAAGAGTCCTGAGACGGCAAAACCAGCTGCAAGTCCTGACTGTCCCGTGTCCACGCCCCTGGGCAATGTGACTTTGCGGTGTTTCCCCTTGACGCTGGGCTGGCCACGTGACCTGCCCTGCGGAGAAAGGTGGGGGAATCCTTTTCTGCACACTATTTTCCCAGCAATTCCCAGTACACTCTGCAAATCCGCTGGGCGGACGCTGGTCACCCAGAGCTGTAACACCAAAGGCAGCACCTGGGTCCGCTGAGGGCTGGGCCGGGCAGGGCCAAGTGTGCAGGACGGCAGCCCCGCACCCACCCCTCCAGATCTGCTGTTGCACAACCGCCGGTGGCCCCCCAGGGCCCACCCTTTAAGCCAACCCAGTATGGCACGAAGGCGAGCGTGACCCCAGCCATACCTACAGGCCACCTCTCACTGCACAGACCACGGCCTCCGCACTGCTGCCACCTGCAACAGCAGAGCTCCCAGGCCTGACTCTCGGGCCCTCCCTAGAGCTGTGGGCTCAGCGGGCAAAGGGGGCCTGGGCACCTGTGTGGTCAAAGTCCCTGGCTGCTCTGAAGCAACTGCTCCTTATCCTGGAACTCGGGCCTCTGGATCTGGGCCCTGCCTCCCCTCCAAACGTCCCCTCCCTGCCCCCAGGGCCCGCCCGGACTTGGAGGGGTTTCTAATGCCCCTGCAGGGAGTCCCTCACTTCACAGCTCTGGACACAGAGAGTCACCCTCGACCATCCCGGACACGCCAGCAGAGCCTGTTCGAGGTGGTGCCTCTGAAGTCCAGCTGCACCTCTCATCTGGCGAGGCATCCTCGGGATTTCTCCGTCCTCCCCTGAATTCTTTCTGCCAGTTCCAGGTGATAACAGTGCCTGGTAAACAGCCCCACTCTGCAGGATTTCAGCCTCTTTCAGGGCCAATCAGGGCTGGCAGCAGAGGAACGCGCCCCCGAGGCTCCCTACACACCAGCGTGGCAACGCTGCGGAGCCAGGAAAATGGGGGCAAAGGGCTGTACATTTCCACTCCAGGCCTTTATGTGTGTTTCCCAGTCGTGTCCCCAGGTGCCTGCAGACGTCCCAAGGACCCAACACAGCTCCACTGACTCCAGAACTTCCGGTGCCCTCAGGCCTGGCCTTGGGTGGCCCTGTCCTCCCCACGCTGTCCTGCACCTTGGAGAACGCAGACCAGACTCCAGGAGCCCACGCACCCAGGAGACGCTGTCCTCTGCGTCACTGTGTGCCCTGACTCGAGTCTGTGCTGACCCTTCCCACGCGGGGTTGGGTGTGTCTCCCCGCTGGGCAGAGAGCCCACTGAGGGCGTGTCCCATCTTACACCTCACACCCCACCTGGTCCAGCGCAGGGCTGGGCAGGCAACAGGTGCCCCACAGCCGCTGACAAACGAACAAGGAAGCAGGCTCAGAGAGGCTAAGCAGCTCGGCACTGGAATCCCCGAGTCAGGCGGGGCGGGAGAGAAGGGGTCACGTGGGCTCACGGTGGGGCTGCCCACACTGTCGGCCCTGAATGCTTTAAAGTGAGCAAGGATGCCACGTTTGTTCAGATTCACGCACTCCTCTAATGGATGACATGGCTGGGTCTTGGGGGAGCCCTCACAGCAGAAAACATTAATGAGAGATAAAGGCTTGGCTTTGAAATTCAAATTCCTCTGCTTTCCTCATCAACTTCTTCGAGATGACGATGACTCAGATTGGTTTTTCCAGACCTAGTCGCTTTGATGTTGTTAATGAAAATATGAAAGGTGATTAAGGAGAACTCTTTTTCTTTTTTTTCTTTATTATTTTTCACTTTGGGAAAATGCATAATGAGTTATGCATTTGGGCATTTTGGCCTATTGTGCATTTTCATTATTTGTTAAGGGAGGGAAACCTTGAAAAGCCAAAGAAGTCTGGAACCCAGTCTTGGCTGAGATGACTTCCCGAGTGGATGGAGGAAGAGGGCAGTGGCCCACACTGTTGAGTCCAAACTCTCTGCATGGGTCAGCTCAGGGGGACTCGGGGCAGAGTCAGATACAGAGTTGGCAATCACAAACTCTCACTCAGTCATTCTACAAACACTGAAGTAGCACTTCCTGCGTGCCTGGCCCTGGTGGGGCTGACCACCTCCTGGGACCAATATGGCCCTTTCCCTCCCCAAAGCAGGGTGCACTGAGCTGTGTGTGTGTTTGCTCTCTGAGATAGGGAGCTCCTTACACAGCAGGGACTGTGTCTTTGCTGCCAGATAACTCGGGCCCTCACACAGGCCTGGTAACTAGGCAGGGCAAGGGAGGGGAGGCAGGAGGCTGCCTGGGAGACAGGCGGCTACAGAGCATCACGGCTTACTGCGAACAGAAGCTGCTGGAACCAGGAACTGGTAGAAACACTTAATCGAGAACTTCAACAAACTGCTGGAGGCTGAGTGTAGATGAGCTTGAGAGTTAAAAACTCCAAGGGGGGCCGGCCCCGTGGCTTGGCGGTTGGGTGCGCGCGCTCCACTGCAGGTGGCCCGGGTTCGGATCCCGGGCGCGCACTGACGCGCCGCTTCTCCGGCCATGCTGAGGCCGCGTCCCACATACGCAACTGGAGGGATGTGCAACTATGACATACGGCTATCTGCTAGGGCTTTGCGGGTAAAAAAGGAAGAGGATTGGCAACAGATGTTAGCTCAGAGCTGGTCTTCCTCAGCAAAAAGAGGATTAGTAGCTCAGGGCTGATCTTCCTCACACACACACACAAAAAACTCCAAGGGGCCCAATCTAAGAGGGATGGATCCGCACACTTCTGTGAGTGTTACCTCCAGGAACCCCATCAAGTTCTCACAGTAAAGACTGGAGAAAACCCCTCTGGTGCTTGGTTGAGGGGAGGGGGAAAGTAACCATTTTGAAATACAACGAACATATATCGAGCACCTACTGTTTTCCCAGCTTTTGTAGGGCACCATGGGAGGTGGGTGGGGGCACCACGGGAGGGGACTGTCTGGCCCCTGCTCCCAGAGTTGTGCTACCAGCTGAAGAAGACCTAGTCCAGCACCGTGAAGTCAGGGCAGACTTCTCAGAGGAGGAGCTGTCAAGTCAGCTCTTACAGGATTAGCAGGAGTAAGCCAGAAGAATTACTAGAAACCATTCTAGGTCCACATGTTTCAGACACTGATGTGCTATCCAAGTTTGGAGCTTGGGAGCGGGTGTCTCGAGACCTCTGGACTAGGTTGACCCCTCCTCCTTGCTCAGAAGCACTGTAAGCTCTGGGCTGGGGCCACAGCAGTCTTGACAACAGACAGGAGTGAAACATCAGTTCCATTCTTGGCCCTGGAGTGTTGCTGTGCGATGCTGTAAACACATACGTCTGTAAGGACATAGGGGTCCGCACAAACGTGCCCCAGTGTGACCCACGCTTGCATTTTCATGTACACAACCTACATCCCCAAGTGTCCTGATGCCACACAGCACCAACTCCTTCATCCACGCAGCTTATGCGGAGTTTTAACGCCAGACAAATGCACTGTGCCCACAGCTGGTCACCACCTCACCAGCCCTCATGGACGCAGCCTGATGCTGAACAGCGTATGTCAAATCAAGCCCGAGACTGGAGGAGAAAGACAGCTCTTCAAACAGCAAGTCTCCTTCCACCCCTGCTGGCTCTACAGTTCAAATCAGAGCTGCTGAGTGCGAATATGATTTAGATTTAATAAGACCAGGGTGGTACAGGGAGATGAAGATGCCAACCAATTTGTTTCAATTAACGGTCTAACGTTCTGTTATTCAGAGTTTTTAGATCATATAATACTGCTCAGTACCCAACTGGTGGATAAATAAGTCAAAAAGAAACATGAATTAACAAATGGGTGTTGTGATTAGAAGCAAACGCCCTGGAATTTAAAGCTGAGAGAATCCTCAGTCTTCAGTCTTTGCTTTTCCTCCAGCATGGAGCACAGCCTGGCCAGCTCTCCTGGCCAATGACTCCCACCTTCTCCTCTCTCTTCATGCCTCCTCCACCTGCTCTCTCACCTGAGGGCCTTGCTTCTCCTTTTACTGAGAAAAGAGAAAAGAGCAGAGACCCTTCTAGAGGCCACCACCACCATCCCTCTACCCCCTCACGTGCATCAAGTCACCTTCTCTCCAGGGACTGAGGGTCAAGGTTCCAAGCTCCTGGCTGAGACACCTCTGCTCCCTCCACCCGCCTCACCACTGGGATGTGCCTGAGGACGTGTGGCACCTGCCTGGCCTCACTCCCGCTCTGGCCACCTTGAGGCTGGTCCTGAGCAGAAGCGCAGGTGGTAGACGGGCAGGGACCTTGCAGAGCCACAGGGGGCTCCTGTCCCCTCACCCCCATGCCAGCCTAGAAAGTGTGTGAAGAGCCTAGTGACACTGGTCACCACTCAGATGTCACATGGCTCCAACAAGCAGGACTGGTCTGGCCCTTCCCGCCATGACCTGCTCACCCCAGCCCCCTTGACCACCCTGTTGGCCAATGAGGCACGTCACAGAGACACGTGTGCCGGACCCACTTGTGCTGTGTAAAGGAGCCCCTTCCCCTCCGACAGCACAATGGGTTTGCTAGCCAGGACGACCATCTTCAGAGCACGGAGCCCGTGCTGGGTGCCATGGCAGCACCTTCCCTGCCTCATCTCCTCCTCCAAGGAAAACAAGAGGGAACTGAGGCTCCAGGTCCCCAAGAGACTTGCCCACGGCCACACGGCTGAGACGTGCAGGAGGCAGGATCCCAACCCAGGTCTCCAGAGTCACCCTCCTTCCCCAAAGCTGCCCCATTCACCGAGGCGCGCCCACCCACACCAGAGAATGAGGCAGCGCAGGCGCTCTCCGCGGTGCTGACCCAACGCGGCCCAGCCGCTCCTCCCGCCCAGGACGCCAGGGCTCCACCCCGCCTTGCCCAAGAGAGGGCGCTAATCGGTTTTGCTTCATTTCCAGAATGTATCTCGGTTAGAAACAAAATTAAAAATGTGGCCTTTTCGCTACTTTAGGGGGAAAAAAGCAAATTTATGACTTATGTCTTACAATTTACACAGCTGGTTTCATGTACTGTTGACCGTTCTGTCTTGTTTCCAAACGTCACACAACTTTCTTCCTCTGGGAAGCTGGAAGGTGCCCTGTCCCCGGAGAGTGTATGGCCAAGGACAGCCCTGACCCCTCTGTCTGCCTGCTCTAAAGCCCAGAATCTCTCTGCGGGTTTGAGGCAGGATGCCCCATACATGCAGGTTCACTTTAAAAATGTACATGTGTTTTATTAAGTACCGAAGAGATATTAGAAACAATAAAATATGTGTAACATTTAAAGAAAAACAATACCATCCGTATACATAGCACCCAGCTTAAGAAAATGAACTAAGCTTTGAAATACCCCTGCACACCCTCCTCATCCCCTCCCATGCACAGGTAACTATTATTTCATATTTATCCTTCCCTGACTTTTCTTTATAGTTTACCAAATATGTTTATCAAAAAATATACTGTTTTGTTTTGCATATTTTTTAACTTTATATAAATGGCGTCATACCAAAGTATTCCTCTGCAACTTCCTATTTGGACTCAATGACACGTTCCTCGGGTTCATGTGGCCTGGCTCACCCCTTTCACAGCTGTACTGTGCACGCATGAACCTATTTATCTATTTACCGTCAGTAGACATCTCAGTCCTCACCATTTTGTTTGTTTTGTTTTATTTCGGCTGCTGGGAATGTGCAGGTCTCCTAGTACACCTGTGTAAGAATTTCTCTAATGTATATACCTACAAATGGGATTCTTGGGTCACAGGATACGTGTATCTATCTTCAGCTTTACTAGGTAACTCTAAATTGTTTTCCAAATTCTCCAATTTCTGGCCCACGAGCACTTCATAAGAGTTCTGGCTGGTCCACATGCTCACCAGCCCTGGGCACCGGCAGCTCCCTCAGTTAGTGTAATCTAATGAGGAGGAAATGGAAGCTCGCTGTGGTTTTCGCTGGCATTTCCCTGACACGGGTAGGGCTGGGCATCTTTTCACATGTCGATGGACTCTTCTTTTCCCTTTCTAGGAAGGCCTGTCTGCCCATCATGCCCTGGGAAGACTCTGGACCATGGTTTCATTCCAAGGAACCAAACACGTCTCCTTTGGGGGACTGGACAGGCCAGTGTCCTGTATGGTCTCTGCTCGGAGGCCCTGAGTGAGGCCCACCCACCCAGAGTCCTCTCTTTGCAGGAGTGCACGTTTTCCCAGCTCACAGCTAAACATTTTCCTTGCCACCCCCCACCCCTGATAAAAATAATCCCTTACACTCTAATTGCACTTTGAGTTCAGAAAGCATCTCCTCAAGCTGCATCCCTTTCCAGCTCCCTCAGACACCCCCACCACGCAGCCTCGGGCAGTTCCAGACTGACAGCCCCCTGTGGGCAGACCATGTCCGTCTCCCTCTGCTGCACCCGCAGTGCCTGGTCCCGGCCTGGCACAGATCCAGAGGCCAGAGGATCCTCCTGACCGTTTGGGGTTGTGGGGGACAGCGAGGAGTTGCCGTCTGAGGGCTGCCTCTCCAAGCAGCCCTGGCAGACACTGCAGCTGAGGCCAGGTCCACCCATGAAGCCACAGAAAAGGCAGACACGCTCCAGAGGCTGCCGTGGTCTCTAACGGGCACGACAGCCAGGGGGTGGCACCTTAGGGCAGGTGGGGCAGTGGGGCTGCAGGGCAGCCTCCTTCCAGCCATAAAGATGCACACACTGCCCCCTTCCTGCAGCCCCTGGAGGGCAGCCAGAGGCAGAAAGGAAACATGGTTTCCCTTCTGCCCACTTGTCTTTCCAGCCTCTTCCTCACTCTTGCCCAAAGGACGTGCTACACCTCCCGGGCCTGGGTCTTCACTGTGCCTCTGGCACTCACTGCACACGCCCCTCCTCTCCTCACCCCTCTGGCTCTTTCCCACCTCAGAGCCAGACTCAGATTCCATGATCATCTCCATTTATCAGCTCAGTTTTTCAGAAACTTCATCCCACTAAAGCCTCTGAGATGTGCCCAGTCTACAGCATTTCCAAAATATCTCAGCACTTTGCTTCTTTTTTTTTTAATTGAGATGAAATTCACATAACATAAAAGTAACCATTCTAAAGAGAACAATTCAGTGGCATTGAGTACATTTACAAAGTTGGGGCAACCACCACCTCTATCAAGTTCCAAAACATCCTCATCACCCCACGGGAAGCACTTGGCTTCCTTCTGCAGGATGTCTGCGTGTCTGGTGCCCCCATCGGAAGACCGGGAACTCCTGGGGGACAGGAGAGACATGGGTGTCTCCCTTCCACCCACCCCCCGACCCTTGCTCAAAGTCCCTGCAATACACACTGAGATAAACTGACTTGGTAAGAGGCGGTCACATAGTCCCAGTGTCTGAGTCCACGCCACACCTGACTGTTACCAGGCATCCGGCAACACCCACAAACATACCCGAGGGCGTCCTCGCAGCAGCCAGCTGGGCCTGGACCCGGCAGAGGCCCAGTCTTGGAGAGACAGCCCACAGGGAGACCTGAGGGACGGGGGTTGGAGGGCTGGGCTGTGATAAAGGGACCCATAAAGAGATGAGCAGGGTACAAAGGAATCCACTGCTGCTGTCATCGGTGGTGCCAAATCAGGGCAGCCTAGAGGGCGCCGGCTCCCCAAAAGTCAGGCCCACTGCCCCCCCCCAGAAAACCACAAAGTCACTTTACACAACACAAGCGGGTCCGGCACACGCGTCTCTGTGAAGCGACGGGGCTGGGGTCCCACGCCCCCAGGGAACAAGAGGCCCTTCACAAGGGGAAAGTGCCCTCCCAGCCTAACGGGGACCAGGAAGCACATCTGTCACCCCGCAAGGCCACCCAGAGTCATCAGCGCAGCTAATTACCACTAATCGTAAAAGCGTTTCTGTCTCCCCGCTAATACATTTAGACTTGCTAATCAAATCAAACCATCCCACCTTACCGTGCTGCTTTCAAATAAACATTTCTGCAAAGTGAGAAATAAATAACTCCCAAGCTTTGTTCTCTGTTCTCTGTAGCCGCCATCTACAGGGACATGGGGGCGGGGGGGGTGGAGGTTGCCATTTATTTGTCTCTGGGACCAAGGAATCTGGTGAGGAACCAGCCTTTACTGTCCAAAGCTTCCAAAGACAGGGGGAGACAGAGGGGTAATACTGGGGACTGGGAGGAAGGGGGTGGTGGGGGGAGGAGGGGGAGAGGGGGGAGGCAAGAACCCGCCATCACTAAGTCTGTACTTTTCCTGTGTCACCTCTCACGGACACTGTCTCCTGCAACCCCCGGCTGGACTGGTGGCTCCTTCTCAGGTCCCCTCAGACCTCTGAGCCCTTCCTTTCACTCACCAGGTTGGGGTGCCCTCATCTGATCTGTTCCCTGGCCATGAGCTTGTCAAGGGCAGGGACCCTGCGCTGTGGTCTGTTTGCCCAGCCCTCCCCCAGGGCCTGGCACACGGCAGGTGCTCAGGAAACCCCCGGCTCAATGGACAAAGGAACCAACAGCCTAACAATGAGGTGTATGTGACTCCCCTGCCTGCAGATGAGGAAACCAGGGTGCTAAGAGATGCCGAGTAACTGCCCAGCATTTGTGATCAGTGAAGAGCAGCACCTAAGGACGGTCCCTGGTAGGTCTGGCCCTGCACCTGTGCTCCTTCAGAAGTGGGGGGGCGGGGGGGCCCTGGCTCCTCCGTGGCCCCACATAATAGCTGCACAGGCACCAATGAGGGAATAGAAGCCTACAGGGTGCTCTGCTCAAGGACACGCTGAGTGATTCTGAGCATCTTGGAAGAGAAACTGACAAAAGGTTGACCATGAATGTAACTTCATATAAATGCATGGGTTACTATAGCAATCCTGCTGAAGAACTTCCTCGCCCCTACACATCCTCCCCACTGCTGAGAAAGGGGCTTCTGTTACACCAGGAGCAGAGCTGTGGCCCTTAGGGGGCTCCCTCTGCCTCGGCAAAGGCCAACCCCGATCACCCTACCTGCCGAGAGGACAGGAGTATGGTGGGGCAAAAATGGCACCAGCTAGGGGTCGGGAACCCCGGGTTCTTGCCCGGTTCTTCTAGGATTGGCCCAGATCAAGTCACCTCCCCACTCTCAGCCCCAGTGTTTTTGCCCAGATGAGAGAAACTGTCCAGTGTCCCTGCCATTTCTGATTCCTGCCACGCTTCTGTTTATCTCATGGCAGAAGTGAGTGAATGAATGAAACAATAAGACTGCAACAACAGATGTGCAGGGTAAGCCTTCCGAGGCTGGTCTGGGGCAGGGAGACAGGGGAGGAAGGGCGAGGAAAAGCATGAGCATTGACTCTGAACATCATCCTCGCCATCACCTTCCAGAGACCCTGTGCAGCTGGTATGACTCAACCCATTGCACAGATGAGGAACCTGAGGTTCAGAGGGTCATCCAACCACTATAAGAGTACGGAGGGCTGCCAGCCAGGTCTGGACAACTACAACCCCCTGTTCTTCCCCCTCCTGCCGGGCAACTCAGCGGGTCTTCCAGCAAATTCTCCCCACCTGGCTTCTCGCAGCCACTGCTTCTGCCCGAGCAATATCCACACAGCTCACATCCATAACTAAAAAACGAGAAGCACATCCCGCATCAAATGAGGCTGTCGATTTTAATTAATTTCAGACTTTGTGTGTTTCCGGCAATTATTTGTAACAAGGTTTACAGAGGGCATTTAAATTAATTGCGATTTTTATCTAGAAATCAATGCTTATTTTTTAAGTAGCTCATTAGGGGTGAGTATGTATTACAGGAGCAGCAGGCTCTATGTCAGGAAGGAGGCATCCGGGGCTAAGAGGAGACGCCAGCAAGGGGAGAGGTCTAAACACGACGACGAGATCAAAGCCAGCGGAACGATGAAACGCTGCTCCAGTAGACAAGACAACATCTGATCTGCATTAAGCAAAGGCAAAATCGGGGAGAAATGTATTCAATAACCTAAAATGGGAAAAAGAGCTGGGCTCCTTTCGCCTGTCAGCCTGGGCTGGTGGCTCTCAGGGAGGTCCAGCCGTCCAGGCCACCTGGCTCAGGGGGCTCACCGGCAGCACAGGAGTGTCAAGGGCCCCTGCGTGGAAACTGCAGCAAAGACTGAGGAGGGGCCACCCAGGCATCAGCAGACAAGCCTGGACCAGCCGGGGTGTGGGACACGGGACCCAGGCCTATTCCTGAACACCCCACCACAGGGCAGGTAAGGAGGCCTGTCAGATTATCTTTTGCACTTTCTGTTTCTAAAAAAATTTTTGAAGAAATACGCTTTAAAATTCAACTTAGCAAGACCAAAGCAGACGAACAGAAACGTCTAAATACCAATGTCATAAAATATAAGTGAAAACAGTCTAACATCACAGACTACTGACGAATGGTTAGCCCTCTTTCCCCTTTTATCCCTTTACATAAGACTTAATTAAAATCGAATGTAGTTCTGAGTTTTAATAATAAAACCACTAATATTTGCACAGGTCTTATAGCTTATGGAGATATTATTACTTCCATTTTGCAGGTGAGGAAAACGAGGTTCAGAACGTTTCCACACCTTACCCAAGTGTGTGAGGTGAGTAATCGGAGGACCTGGAGCTGGGCCCCTCTTCCACACCCCAATCTCCTCAATCTTTCCCTGAGGTTAGCAAGGTATGACAACCATTGCCACCACCATCCTTACAAAAATCACCACCACCACCATAATCATCATCACCATTATCACAATAATCACCATCACCACCACCATCATCATTACCATCATCAATATCACAATAATCACTATCATCACCACCATCACCACCACCACCATCATCATCATCAATATCACAATAATCACCATCATCACCACCACCATCATCATCACTATCATCAATATCACAATAATCACCATCATCACTACCATCATCTCTATCACCACGATAACCACCACCATCATCATCACAAAAGAGGAAAAGATCCAATAAACGCTGAAGAATCATGCTGTCCACACCTTTCCCTTTTCTCAGGCGGCCAGGGAAAGGGTCATCCTCACCGAGAGCCCTGGTTCTCACACTTCAAGGGCTCCAGGATCTTGTGGGGAGCATGTCACACACACTCCTGGGCCCAGTGGTGGAGCTTCTCATTCCGCAAGTATGGGGCGGCACCAGGCACCTGCTGGCAAATGGAGCTCCCGGGAGATTCAGATGCAGACGGGCAAGAGGCGGCTCTGGGGGACGCTGAGCGAAGGTCCAGTCAGGGCCTGAGTCTTTGCAAAGCCTGCAAACACTGTAGTTGAAAGTAAAGGGCCACCTGAGAGTTAAAAAATACACATTAAGTATGATAAGTAGCAATTATGTCAATGAAAGTACTTGACATGTATGCTGATTTGTACTTAAATCTTGCTCCATAATTTATCAATTCCATTTGTAGGGTGGCAGGATTGTTTATCTTGTTCTTTTCCATTTAAAGTTTTAATTTTCAAGAAAAATTGTGTATTCTTTTCTATTCCTGTGATTTCCTTCCAGAACCTCAGTGTGACCTGCTGGCAGCCAACAGAACTGCAGGCTCAGACCCGAAGAAGAACAGACAACTTCCAAGGAGCTGACCTGGGGTTTCCATACCTACTCAGTGAGAGCAGATGTCACAAAAATAACTGCAACACAAGATCTACTTGCCCAGTAAGACGATGTCTGAGCTTCACAGTCTTTCAAAGTAATGTTGGAAACATTTTCTGTTTTACATCATCTTGTTATTAACTGTGTACAGGGTTCCCAGGAGGGCATCCTAGGTGCACAAGGGACTCTGCTGCTTGGGTGTCAACCTCAGTGACTTTAGAACTTTTAAAGCTTTTTGCTTTTCCTTGACACACACACACAAGCATCTTGTCTTCAGGGACACAAGGTAACAGCAAAAACATTTCCAGCACATTTGCAGTTTCTAAGGCACACCCACGCCCACAGTTCACTAATTAAAACGTAACTGTGTGCACCCAAGAGGCAGACAGGTAACACCCTTCATTATCTCCTTGTTACTGAGGAGTCTGATCTGCCACAAAGTAGCAAAGCCATGACTGACAGGTGCTAGCTCCTGGTACGCCTGTTCCCTCCAGGCCGTAGTGGGAGTGGAGAGGTGTTGTGATAGTAACATAACTTAGAAAACACACATACCGTAGGAAGTAGTCAATAAGTGGTACTTGCCATCGTCATCACTGACGTCATCATTATCACCATCACCATAACCATCATCACCATCACCTTTATCATCACCAGCATCATCACCATCACCAGTATTACCACATCACCATTCTCACCATCACCATCACCAATCACCTTTGTCACCATCATCATCACCAGTATCAACATCCTCACCATCACCTTTACCACTATCATCACCACCATCACCACCACCACCACCACCATCACTACCACCACTATGATCCAATCCAGACGAATCCAGAGATGCATTTCTTGAGGGTAAGGAGATGATCTGGGACTTGGGGAATGCACAGGAGCTTGTTAAAGAGAAAAGGGTGCCCAGCCAGGAGAGCTGCCCTGAGTGAAGAAGGCTCAGTGACCCACAGGCATCTAGTCTGTCTGCAAAATGGTCAATAGTTTCATGTCAGGAGATGAGGCTGAAGAAGTGTGACCTGTGGCCAGAAAATGAAAGGCCCTGTCTATCCATTACAAAGAATTTTTTGAATCTTCTTCCTCAAGTCCCTGGCTTCCAGACTGTGTCCCCTGCAGGCCCAGGTGTCTCCCACTTGCCGGTGTTCTGGAGTCGGGCCTGAGGGCAGTCTGCATGGTGGGGCTCCAGGCCCCAACCCCAGCTTGAAGCAGAGCAGCTCTATCTGAGCCTAAGGAAGAGCTGGAACGTACTGCTGTGGGCAGCGGGGAGTGGGAGACAGTTTTTAAGCACAGAGAATTAAAGTAAGGGATAAACTTTAAAAAACAACCTTGGTAACAGTATGGAAGACAGACACTGGAGGCAGAAAGAGCAGTTAGGAGGCTGCTAGAATATTCCAAGCAAGAGCTGCTGAGTGGGAACTGGAGTAGCTGAGGCAGGAAAAAGTGAGGGAAATATTTAGGAGGTGAAATTAGCCAGATGATTGTGGTGAGCTGGGGGCAGAGGTGAGAGCTGAGGCCAGCGGGCCACCCGGGAGATGGATGTCTGGGAAGCTCATCGCTGGAAGAAAATGGCCTGGTCTCAAGACACAATGAGAACTCACTTCTCCTGAGCCCTCGCCGTGCGCCAGGCCCTGTGCCAGGCTCCTAACGGCCATCATTCTACCTCATACTCCCAGTTCTACGAGGCAAGTGCTTGCATTATCTCCCCTCACAGGTGAGCAAATGGAGGCTTAAGGATAGTCAATAACATGCTCAAGGTCACATGGAGAGCTGTGCAGGGTCAGGGTTTACAGCAAGAACCACCCTGTGCTCTGACCTCCTGCAGCACTGACGGCTGCCATCTCTGGTCATCACGGCTGTCCCCAGGCTGCTATATAACTGCTCCCCATGGTGATGAGGAGCTCCTTGAGGGCAGGCATTGAGGCTTACGGTTAGTTCTTAATTCTTAATTCATTCTTAATTTGGACCCCCCCCAAAAACTCACACACGTACTCCATCATCTAGTGGTCCATGCATCATAAAGGTCTCCCCCAGTGGGTAGAGAGAAGAATGGAAGGATGGGAACTGACGGACCTCAAAATAAGGTGGGCCACTCTAAGATCAGTTGTCCAGGCCTGGGATGGACTTGCTTTGGAGGTAGTGAGTTTCCTGTCAGAAAAAGGACTCAACCAGTGGGAATGATGAACAGGGAATTCCTGGAGGATTCAGTAGGCATTTGTCAAACTTACCCAGGAAGCAGATCCTAGAGGCATTGTTGCAGAACACCATGAACTACTGACGAATTCAATCCCATGATACAATCAAGGAAAAACTTGACTATGGAAAATATAACTGCACTTATCCACGTGCAAAAATAAGAAACAAGGCCACTCTCAGAAGTCCTCCCTCGTCTTCCAAATAATCGTTGACGAACTGTAAATTTTTGTCTGCGAATTTTTGTCTGCTCCTTATGACATTCTGTCCTCTGCTAGAGCCAAAATACCGAAAGTTTAAGAATTATTAATGCCAGAAAAAGAATTTAACTGAGAAAGTTCTGTCGATTGCTACAAGTTGCACATTTCTGCAAACTAGGAAAAGACTCCACTGTTGAAGTTAGCAGTAGCATCACAGTTAAAGAACCACTTAATTAGCAGACTTTGGGGAACCTTTCAATAATGCCTTTCCCAAACCCCTGGCTCGAGGAGTGAGTGAGATGCGGCTGTGGCATGGGAGCAGGTAATAAAGGCTCTCAGAAGCGGCCTCCCAACTCCACTCGGCCCTCGACCTCTGGGTTTTTCTCACGGTGCCTCGGATGAGGCCCACCAGCCCTCAGACCTCGGCTTTTCCACCTGTAAAATGTGACGTTCCAAGGGGTTAAGGTACGTGGCAGTGCCTGATACACCAAAACACTGCTGCACAAATGTTAGCTGTTGTTAATGAACAAGAAGACTCGGGGGACTCGGTCCCACACCTGCATTGGCTAATCATCATAAGAGGAAAAAAAGGAAAAAAATCACATAATATAAAGTCTGCACAAACCACCACAACCGGGCTACATTTTTAATGTCAACACACATCTCTAGTGGGAGAAATCCTTTAGAACACATCCACGCCCCTTCGTAAAGTGCACACTGAAGAGCCAACAGGCTTCATGGACGCTTCTGCTGGTGGCCACTTCCACCCATGCCCATGTCCCCAGGGCGGAGATCTGCCAGAGGCCGGGGAAGCCAGCCAGGAGACACGCAAGTTCCCTAGAAGGTGGTGATGTCAAAACTATGGATCCCTGGGTCACAGGATGTAGGCTTGATGGAAGGTGGCCACCCCTAGACTAGCTCCCCACAGATGACCCAGGCAACCCTTGAGGCCTATCCTCTCTGCCGTGGGTTTGTCCAGGATGAAAAGCAAAAGTCCAATCCAGCAATTCCAGTTCTGGGTATTGCTCCCAAAATAACGGAAAGGAGGGACTCAGATACCTGTACACCCACATTCAGAGCAGCATGACTCACAATAGCGAAAAGGTGGAAACAACTCCAATGTCCATCGACTGATGAGTGGATAAACAAAAGGTGGTCTACCCATACAATGGAGTACCATTTAGCCTTAAAAAGGAACGAAGCACTGACACATGCTACAACACAGATGCACCTTGAGGACATTATGCTAAGTGAAAGCAGTCAGACAGAAAAGGACAAATACTGTAGGATTCCACTTACACAAGGTCCTGAGAGGAGTCAGAGAGACAGAAAGTAGAACGGTGGTCACCAGGGGTTGGGGGAGGGGGATGGGAGCTGTGTTTAATGGGGAGAGTTTCAGTTTGGGGTGGATGGTGGTGACAGTTGCACAACACTGTGAATGGACTTAACCTCACTGAATGATACTTTTAAGGCGGTAGATTTTACGTTATGTATATTTTACCATAATATAAAATTCTAATCAATATTATTTAATAAATCTATGCTGTGTTGACAAGAAGAAAACAGGCCAAGTCCACTAACTGACCATCGGGGGCGAGCTCGTATGCCTCCGTAGGAAAGCTGCGACGCCAACGTGGGGCCTGAATTGGGATTCAGAGCCCGGCCTGCCCACCCCTCAGGGCTGTCACGAGGGTCCCGCCCATGACTGGCGGGGACAGCCTCACTACACTGTCCGGAGAAATGCAGCTGGGCTGTGTTCCGGGCCAGGGCACAATTCCAGCATCAACACTCAGAATTTCAGCCTCGGTGCACAGAAAGGGCTAAGCCGAGAGGGCAAAAAAGCCTGACATGCATTTTACAAAAATTCTCTGAAATGGGTAAAAGAAAAAGCAGTCTGATCACTTCCCAGACCTGGCAACCTGGTGCGTCACAGGCACTCGATACACGTGAAAGGGGAAGGGATTCCGGCGTCTGAAAACCTACTGTGTGCGACTGGTTCATTCTTTGGTGACGTGAAATGAACAGAACACAAAACGACAAAGATGACAGAGGAAAACTTCCCACAGAGGGTCCAGTCACATCTCATTATGTCCCCATGACCTTCTTTGGGGAGGGGGCAGTCCCTCCCCTTGGAGAAGAAGGCGGAGGCTCCTACAGCCACAGCCATGGGAGAGACCAAGAAGAAGCTGAGAATGGGCTGGGGGCCTGGCGTCCAGGTGGGTAGAGATGGCTGCTGCCCTCTCCACCGGGGACGGGGGATCAGGAAACCCACGAAGGGGCAGTTCCCTACAGAGCCTCAGGGACCCTGAAATTTGGCCTCCCAACCAGGCCTGACTCTTAGCTCTGCTGGCCTCATCCAGGCACGTAAGCAGGAGGACTCACTTGGGGACACAGGAGGTGACAGTGGCCGCCCTCACTGGTTCTTCTGTGCTGGCCAAGGGGGTCAGCTGGGTGTAGAGGGGAAAGGGGTTGCCAAGGACTCTCATCTTCACTTTCTTTGGTATCCTCCAAAAAAGCACTTAGTAAACCTGTCAACTGAGTAACTTAAGAAACGGGTTTCTAAATGAAGCTGTTGGCGGGGTAACAAGATGGACTGCTTGGCAGTGGTAAAGGCCCGGCTCCTAGTCGGGGGGTGGGGAGCCCGCTGGGCCTGGTCTCACACGAACACCTCTTCTCCAGCGTCCCTCGCTCTCGACCAGGTCAAGCGATGGAGCTGGTGACCTCTGGGGCAGTCGGTTCTCTCCACGCATACCTGACTCTTAGGAAGTTCTGTAGGTTAAGCCAAAATTCAGCTCGTGTCACTCCCTTCCTCTGCGGTCTTAGGAAGCACCATTAACGCCCCTTCCAGGCGGGAATTCTGCAAGCGTTTGGACAGCCACCGGAAGCCACACTGCAGGTAAGGACACCACTGCTGTGCATGCCGGGACAGAGGGAATGCTCCGGAAGGAACTGGTGGGGAGGACAGTGGGGACAGGGCCGAACAAGGGCACATTCTCAGAGCCCTAAAAATGGTTAAGGGGGTAAACTTTATGCATGTGTATTACATAAAAATACGAATAAAATAAAAATTTATAAAAGAAGGAATTGAGACCCTGAAGTAGAGCCGAGCTCACGGCTCAGTCCTGCGACCGAGGCCATTCCAAGCATGGCTGGTGCTCATGCTGAGGAGGACCTCACAGCCGGTGAGGAAACTCAACGGCCGGCTCGGCCCACAGGCCCCGGAACCGGGTCCTCTCGGCTGAGAACCCACATCTGAGGAAACCCCGGCCTCTGGCCTGCCCGACCCTGAGCAAACACAGCGTGTCTGACGGTGTCTCCAAGCTCTCGGGCGATCGCCCACCTGCCGCACGGGGCGAGGTCCGGGCTTCCCCTCGGGTCTCGTCCAATCCCTCCAAATGGACCAGAGGGCACCCAGAAAGTCAGAGCAGGCCCCAGACTCGGACCCAAAACCAAATCCTCACCAGTCCAACTCCTCGTTTTTCCCTCAAACTGCACACACGTAGTGAATACCGAGACAGTGGCTATCACATGAGGGGTGGGTCCTTCAGGAGTGCATCTTGGCTGTGAACTCGGAGGGGAGGGGGCATCAGGAGGAGAGAGGGCAGTACAAACACCAGAGCACACCAGCCAAGCAAGATCAGGACTGCGCAGCAAGTTCTTGCTTCCCCTGGCCGCGGGGACTTTCCAGGGTCCCTGGGAGCCAGCGCACCCGGGGGGAAAGGGAAAGCTTTGGAGTCAAGAGACCTGGTGGGGATCTGAATGCCGCCACTCAGGAGCTGGGTGCCTTGGGAAAGTTACTTGACCTCTCAGGGCCTCAGTTTCTTCATTTGTAAAGTGGGGATAACAGTGCCTCCTGGAGTTAAGCAGATGCTTCTGGAATCCTGGTGCGGCCCCACACGGGCTGTGGGCCTTGGGCAGGTCGCTCAGTCTCTCTACCCTCAGTTTCCTCATCTGTAAAATGAGGAAATCACATCATACTGCTTCCCAGAGGGACCTAGGTGCTCCCTCTCTGGAGCTGCCACCGTCACCCAGAGGCTCCCACCAGAGCACCCATGAGGGGACGCGGCTGCTGACGGCTCTCGGTTCTCTCTCTCATTCTCACCCTCAGGCTGTGTCTTGTTCACATCCACATCCCCCAGGTCTGCCACATGGCACAGACCAGGTGAATAGGCAGGGAGGGGGTGGGGTTCAGAGGACCTACAAGCATCTCTGGGGGGTGAAGATGACTTTTATTGACAATAATGATGGTGACGATGATGGTAAATCCGGGCCACCTCCTCTTCTGCACCTCGCAGGCCCATCACAAGCCTTGGCCACAGGCGCCCAGCGCCCAGCATACGCCAGTCACTCCATGAATACTGGCCAAATGACCAACTGGTCTCCCAACAAATATTTACCGTGCATCTAAACGGGAGCCATCGATGAAAAAGCCACTTGAAATGCTCCCAGCCCCAGAGGAAAAGGACTCCATTACAAACGACATGCAGCCGTGTCCCCCACAGGCCAGGCCAGGCTGTCCAGTTCCCATGTGTGCCGAGAGCCGGCAAGCCGGGATAGTTATCAGGGAAGGGTGAGGGGTGGGCCCGGCCCCACCTCACGCAGCCCCCACTCAACAGTAATTACCAGAGCAGTGGGTATCAGAGAAGTCGGGTACTGAGGGCACAAAACAGGGGCCCAGGGCTGTGGGGTGTCAGGGAGGTGCGACCTGAAGGACGGACAGTTAAACCCCAAGCCGATGGGCGAGCCCAACTTGGGAGGTGGGAGAGCACACAGGCCTGGAGCGGGGAGGGCTGGGCATCTGAGGAGCAGGGGACCCCGCCACAACTGGGGCACAGGGAACAAGGCGGGAAAGGCTCCCATGGGACAAAGAGCTTGTAGAGGGAGGACGTGGACCCAGGTGCGTCCACCCAGAGGCCACCCGCGTCCAGCTCCTCCTGCCGCCTCGCGGCCTCGGCTCCAGGACTTCACAGGGGTAACGGGAAGTGCGTGTGCAAAGGGGCCACCAGGGCAGGCGGCTTGTCTGTTGACCAGCTACACAACTTGGGGGGATGCCATCCCCGCCCTGTGATATGTACCCTCAGGGCCTCTCTGCTGTCAGGCGTGGCAACGTGACCTGCTCTGGCCAAAGGAAAGGGAGCAAGAGCCACAGAGGCCACAGCCCGAGGTCTGAAGGCCCCGACGGGAAGGCACGTGGCGAGCACAGAGCTTGTTTGTTACCACAGCAAAGCTGACCAGTACATCACGGCATTCAAGACGCTACTTGGAGAAAAGCCCACTCCCCACAGGGCGGCCGTGAACTGCGGGGAATCTCGCGGGTCTTCCCGCCAGAGCATAAAGCATACACAGCCTCTTCCCCACCCACTTCGTGAGGAGGATTCTGGGTTCTGTTTATCCACCAACTGGCCACGGACACCTTCTAGCCCTCAGGACTTTTCAACTCCACGTGCGGTAATGAGCAGGGGTCAAGCCATAACAGGACGAGAACGCTGATGCAGGGCTGGGCTTTTCCTTTGCTTCTTTGTGGCTGCAGGTGGCAGGAGCTGGCGGCAGGGTAAGGCTCCCACCAAAGGAGAGAGACCGCTCTAAGCACAGGCCGGGGCGCCCCTTGGAGTGAGCCTCTCCGAGCGGTGAGGGCTGCCTGACCGGAGCCCCAGCCCGCGTTCCGGGAGCGGGAGGGACAGCAGCCCCGCGACCCTCGTACCAGCTCTGCCCTCCGGTCCTGCTCTGCCGCCGGCACCGACACAGCGGGCGGTTACCGAGCACGTCATCCCACTGAACCTCGGAGCCCTCCCAGGAGACAGGAGTCGCTGTCAGGCGTGTTCTGCACACGAGGAACTGAACCCCTGAATGTGGACGTGAGAGGCAGAGCCAGGGTTCAAACCCAGCTCCGTCTGAGCCAGGTTCTGCGCTGTGAGCCCCCACCTCCTACTCAAGAGCTCCGGGCCCCGCTTCCTGTTCCGGCAGCAGGGATCCCAGCTCTGCTCCAAGGGTTATCAGGGCCCACACATGCGTGTAACTGGGCACACAGAAGGTGCAAAATAAGTGGTAACATGGTGGTGGTGGGGAAGGAGGAAGAGGGTGAACTGACCCTGGCCCCGTGGGCAGTCTCTCTGGACCCCCGCCTGGCCACTCACTTGATCCCTGTCGCCCACTGCGCAGCTCTCCAAGCCCGCAGGCCGGACGCCCCCTCGTAATTACCTTGTGAAGTAGACAGCAGAGTCTCGTTCCCATTTTACAGATGCAGAAACTGACACAGAAAGATCAAAGACTTAGCCAGCAGGGCCCTGGGGACGTGGCAGGTATTCTGTTTCCTCACACTCAGTCCCATGGGGACACCTGCAGCACCCCCCACCACTCCCTGAGACGCTGAGGGCTGCACGGCATCAGGCACAGGGAGGACCTGGGTGAACCGCAAACGCCACAGACACGTGCCAGCTGGGGCTGGCAGGGACTAGCTGTCTGGGCAGGCTGGGGGTTCCGTCTCTGCTGGCGGCCAGTCTGACACACACACAGTGCAGGGGCTTGGGACCCAGGGTAACCAGGTTCACATTTCAGCACCAGAGCTAAGCCTGTGGACAAGTAACTGACCCCTGTGAGCCTCAGTGTCCTCCTCTGTAAATGGGGACAGGAATAGGACTCGAAGTTACTGTTGGAAGTGAAGGCAGTGGGGGCCCCGGCTCACTCTCACCTGTCACCAGGAAGTGCGGGCTCCATCCTCTCATCCACAAGAGTCTACAGCAGCCCAGAGAGGATGTGGCTCCTGAGACTTAAACACGGACTCCAGCCTCCTGGTCAGCCAGGAGGACAGGCCATAGCCACTGGACAGCAATTCTAAAACAACACACACACAGAGCAACCTGCAGTTTACAAATGTGCTTCCACAGAAGGCATTTAATTCCCGTTGCAGGCTGCAGAGGCAGGGTCTTTCATTATAGCCATTTTACAGATGTGAAAATTGAGGCCCCTGGAGATGAGCAACTTGTGCAAAGTCATGAATCTTCTGGGAGGTGGCAGCCAGTAAGAGTGGGCCTCGACTTCCAGCCTAGAGGTTCTTCATCTTCCTGCAGGGTAAACAGAAGCTGCAGGCTGCCCAGCAGGTGCACATTCCTACTTGCTGTCTATTTGTTCTAAAGCACCCTCTCCCGGCTCCTGAATGACAACCAACCAGGATGAAACCATCGGCGACTGGTTTTCAAAACTGCATATGCAAATTAACATCAAATTCAATAAATGAGGCACCCCAGATCTTCCGGAGTGGTCCTGATTTCAAATATTCAGACCAACTGCCAGGTAGTATGTTCAGAAAGTACGGCTGTCCTGCTCACGACGGAGCCCAGATTTAGCAGTTCCTCCGTCTCAGCTCTCGGCGGCAGGGAAGGGGCAGGAAGGCAGACACCGATGGAGCCGGAGGTGCGCCTGGCGCTGGGTCAGCATCGAGCATCCGACCCCCAACCATACCTCAAGGCAGGCGTGACTAGCGTCAACTGACAGATGGAGGGGGCTGAACAGTGTCCCTCCAAAACTCACATCTATCTGAAAACTCAGAATGTGACCTTATTTGGAAATTGGGTCTTTGCAGATGTAATTAGTTGAGATCATACTGGATTAGGGTGGGCCCTAAATCCAATGACTGGGGTCCTTATAAGAAGAGACAGGCAGAGGGAAGACAGCCGTGTGAAGACAGGGGCAGAGACTGGAGTGATGTGGCCACAAACCAAGGGATGCCTGGGGCCACCAGAAGCTGGAAGAGGCAGGCAGGATCCTCCCCTAGAGCCCCTGGAGGGAACGCAGCCCTGCCCACACCTTGATTTCAGACTTCCAGCCTCCAGAACAGTGAGAGAGTACATTTCTGTTGTTTCAAGCTGCCCAGTTTGCAGTGACCTGTTAATAGGAGCCACAGGAAACTTACACAGCAGACAAGAGAGTTAAGACTCAGAGAAGGTAAGTAACTGACCGAGGTCCCTGGGCTCATGAGCAGCAGAGCCAGGCTGGAAGGCCACCTCAGCCCAGTGCCCCGGCCCTCTTTCCTCTCCTGTACTGCCCTGTCCCCACGTCCACTTCATCTAGAACACTCCCCCACCCCCACTTACAGGCTGTTGATTGCAATGAAAGATTTGCAAACGTCCCCACTTCCGCTGTATCCAAATTAGTGTCATTACAGGAAAGAAGTCCAGATAAAAATACCCAAACCCAGGGAGCGCTGGGGAGAGAATCAGCACATGTGCAAGGCAGCTCGCAGTGCCGGCAGCCGAACTCGTGGCAGCCCAGCCTCAGGAGGGCTGCCCTCCTCTCAGGCCAGGGCCACAGTGCCCTCTGCACTGGCAAAGTCCCCGCTCCCAACCCCGTGTTTGCCTTTTTCATCAACTAAACAAAGCAGAAGGGATGCGAACGCAGCCTTGGGAGAGCAGGTCGGTACATTCCTCCCTCCACTCACCAAAGAGAGACAGAGTGGGGGATCTGGGGGGGATAAATTACTGTGCGCGAGTCCAGCTGCACCAGAATGTAATAAAATGTGTTGCTAAGATACAAGTGCCAAAGAAGTTCATTAAAGGACACTTTAAACCAAGCTGCCAGACTCTTCTCCCTCTAAAGCCTGCTTATTTGGTACCGTCCCTCGTGTTTATAATTAGATCCGCAATATGACAGTGGCGACCCCCATTGAAGCCCACTCAGCAGAACTCGTTAATAAAACAGCTTCAACAAGGCATCGACTTGGGCGGGGGCGGGAGTGGCTGTGGGACCGTTTCATTTACAGAAATATATTTGAGTTCCACTTACTTATCTAAATGAGAGACGAAGGCTCTTCAAGAACCTCATGGGCCTCTAGCCGTGTGAGTGACTTTCCCCTAAGAGGCGGTCGAGGTCTCTAGGACAGCAGAATCGCCGATCTCAGGGCTCACGATCAGCTACCCACCCCGTAGCTCTGCATCTGGCGCTCTGTAAGGGGCACCACACGAGATGGTGAGTGGGGGACACAGAGGTGAAGGAGGCAGGAAATTACTAGATTACAACCCAGCGTGATGGAACTGGGAAGGGGCGCAAGCTGGGAGAAGGGACGCCAGTCCCTGTGGGCGAGGTCAGGGCAACTGCCCGCCCCAGCTGGGCCTGGACGAGGCAGAGGGGGCAGCCAGGTGTGGAGGGCACGGGGGATGGACCTGGGAAGGGGGATCAGAGGACGGGCCCCGGAGGAGACAGGAGTGACCCGGCCTGCAGGAGTGTTCCCTAGGCCAGCAGAATTTAGAAAAAGCATTAATGCACAGCCCACATGGAAACTTCAGGAGATTTCACATAGCATGGGTTTCTGGCTTCTCTTGAAAAGTCAAAGGAGCAAGTTGCCCAGGGCCCCCGACACGTGATGACAAGGGTGGTGCTGGGCCTGCTGCCCCGCTGTGGGGCTCCGTCTCTCAGCGGGCCGGCCCTCGGCAGGACCACTCGCTGGCCCTGCAGGCCCCGCAGCATTGGAGTTTGTGATTCTATGTTAGAGCATCACAGACTGTAACGAGGCAGTACGGGATCCTTGATGAGTCTCAGCATTTCTGAACTCCAGGGTCTCAGCATAGGGAGGACCAGCCTGGTCTCCCCCCCAACTGCTGCTTCCCCTTTTGCTGATTAGGGGGTGGTTTGGCAGATAGAGGTCTCAGAACAACCAATTCTTTTCTTTTTTTTTTTTGAGAAGATTTAATTTTATTTATTTATTTATTTATTTTGTGAGGAAGATCAGCCCTGTGCTAACATCTGCCAATCCTCCTCTCTTTTTGCTGAGGAAGACTGGCTCTGGGCTAGCACCCATGCCCATCTTCCTCCACTTTATATGGGACGCCGACACAGCATGGCTTGACAAGCAGTGTGTCAGTGCGCGCCTGGGATCCGAACCAGTGAACCCTGGGCCGCCGCAGCTGAGCGCGCGCACTTAACCGCTGCACCACCGGGCCGGCCCCAGAACAACCAACTCTATCCCCGAACAGCTCTTGCTCTCAGGGAATTCCTCCCGACTTGGAGCTGAAATCGGCCTTCTGGTGACTTCCAGTTTCTAGTCAAAATACATTACAGCCAGTCGGCGATTTAAAGGCAGGGGTCAGTCATGCTGGAGAAGACAGCCCCCATCCCGTCCCCCCAGCTCTCTGATCTCCTTCCTCACATTCACCTGTCACTCACTCACTCCCAGCCACACTGGCCTCCATTGGAAACAGCAGGCACATCCCACCTTAGGGCCTTTGCATGGGCTGTTCCCTCTGCCTAGAACACTCTTCCTGCAGAGAGCTACAGGGCTCACTCCTCCAACTTCTGCAGGCCTTTGCTCCAATGCTGCCTTCTCAATGAGGCCCCTCTCGACCACCCTATTTAAAATAGCCACCTGCCCTACACACACACACACACACACACACACACACACACACTTCTTACCGGGCTCTACTTACTGCCAGAGCACTCGTCACCTCCTAACCTACTCCATAATTCATTTATTATGTTTCTCCTCTATGACCTGTCTCCCCCTCTGAGACGGTGAGCACATCTCCAGGGCCTATTCCATCCACCGCTGTGTCCCCAGCGCCCAGCACAGCGATGGCACATAGTAGGCAGGTGCTGAACATCATTCTCTAATGAGTGGTGACTGCCAGTGTTCTCACCGCTGAGCTCCCTCTTCTGGACACACTCAAGCTGTCCAGGCCGGTGGGCACACCCCGAGAATACGCAAAGCGACTTGAGACACAGAGAGCTCTGCCGCCCTGTTCCCTTCCAGACCCCTATGCTGAATATCCCGGTCCCCCACGTCCTAGCTCCTGCTTTAAGACACCGGCCACCTCTGGTTCCTTGCGACCTCCCTGCAAGGCACCCACTTCTGCCCAGTTCCCAGTGCTTGTGGCCGTAACAATGTCCAGCCCCCCTTTGATCTCTGTCCACGATGACACGGGTAACTGTTTTGTCACTTCACCTGCCAAGCCCTTGGAGAGACCTTCTTAAGCACGTGTCCCCTCAGCAGTGGCAGCTGGCAGAAGGACGTTGGTGACGTGGGCAAAGCAAAGTCTGCAGTCAGCGGGGCTATCAAACCATAGTTTAAGAAACAATTCCGGTGACTATCCGTGGTGCGTTTATCACCACCGGGACACCTTAATCACAGAGAGGAGCTGGTATCGCTGATTAAAGACAAGGCTGCTTGTCATTTGTAACCTGCATCTCACATTAAATCCTGGATCACAGTCTCCAATATGTATATATTTTTAATTGCATTTTCAAGTTCATTTACATGTGCAGATTGGCTTTCCGCCTGAATGACATCAAAGAGAAACACAGCTCCCTCTCTTCCCCTCTCTCCTGCCCCATCTCTGCCTTCTTCTCTTTCCTGGGGCAAAAAGCCTCTCCTCGAATTGATTACAGTATCACCCATGCACAGCCTGCTGGCATCCCCCAGGGAGGCCCCAGCAGACCCCCATCTGCCATGTCAAGTAACTTTCTGCTGCCTCCACTCAAGAGATCAAAAAGAAGTCATTATTTCCCCTAAAAATGACTGCCCCCCCAATACCATCTTTCAGCCCCTTTTCTATTTTGGGGGTGACTCTACCCTGAAGTGAGACTCTGAAAGCAGAAATGTGCACAGTGGGCTGAGTGACAAACAGCCCCTACAGGTACTCCTTCTGAAGTTTACCTGCACCTGGAGATCTGCTGTCAATCTGATTCGGTAAGTTTCATAAAATGGACAGTTGTGGAATGTGCTGTGCCCTGCCAAAGCTGCCTGTCCCTCACCTGTGCAAATCGGAAGTCACCTGCTCTGAAAGTTTAACACCCGTCCTGAAAACCACTAGGGTGTCTGCCCCAGGGTCCTTTCTTGGTGGCCCTGTTGTCACAAGGACATCTTGTGCAGGACCCCAGCACATCTCACACAGGGGATGCCCTCTTGGGCAAGCAGCTTTCGAGAGAAAACTCCAGTGAATAGAATTTAATTGCTTAAACAAAAACAGGCTTCTTGTGTGGCTGCAGTGTGGTGGTCAGGAAGACCAGGGTCCCCAGGGCCACTTCTGATTTCTGGATGCCACCCCCACCTAGGGCCTGAGCTTCCCACATGTAAGACTGGGGGTAGGCAGAGGTGCCCTGGCTCTCACATCCTATGCTGAAGCCATCAGGCCACGTCTGGGGCATCTGTGCTCTCAATTTCCACTGAATCCCAAGTTTAAGACCCAATCCCAGCTGTGGACACGCCAGTTTATGGAGACAAAAAGCAACCCAGAGGTTTCTGCCCTGACAAAAAGCCACACTTGCCAGCCTACTTCTCCATGGCAATAACATCTTTGGGGCACCACCAGCTTTCTCCTTCTCACATTGCTGTTAGTAAAGTAATATTGATACAGCTCTCCTCGAATTCAACTGCCCTGCTGCCTGTCGGGAATTCCAACTGGCACTTGGGACACGTTGTTAGAGCCGTTGAGTGGATTCCGACTCCTAGTGACCCTGTGGACAGCAGAGCAGAACCCTGCCTGGGTTTCTGCGCTGTCCTCTCACCTTCCGGAGCTCTATCAGACAACGCTCCACTGCTATTCATGGGGTTTTCACGGCCAGTCTTTTTGGAAGCAGGTGGCCAGGTCCTTCCTCCTAGTCTGCCTAGTCTGGAAGCTCCGCTGACACCTGTCCACCACGGGTGACCCTGCTGGTATTTGAAATCCTGGTGGCGTAGCTTTCAGCATCACAGCAACGCACAGCCGCCACAGTACGACAACCAACAGACAGGGGGTATGGTTCCCTGGGTGGGACACGAACCTGGGCCACAGCAGTGAGAGCACGGGATCTTAACCACTAGCCCGCCAACTTGGGACACACGCGTCCTCATTAATCCTCAGGACAACCTCGCCTGGGAGGCAGCATCATCCCTGCTCTGAGATAAGGACCCAGCCAACCCGCTCTCTAATCTTACTTGGGGGCTGAAGACCCACTCACCCTGGGACAAAAAATTAAAATCCCCCATGGACGTACTTCTTTCTGCTGTGTTTTAGTAAGATCAACACAGGTGCCAAGCAAAAAAATCAATGAATAAAATAAAAATACATATATGTATGTATGTGTAAAGCGCAGCCCACCTGAGCCTGCCCGGCCGCCCGCGGCCCGCAGTCAGAGGTCATCACAACAAAGCCACATCGGCAGCTTCTCACCACGCTCTGCAACTGCCACCACCGAACAATAAGTAACTGCCAACAAGAAACCTTAAGGAGGCATATTTGTTCCTTTGGAGAACAGAGGCCATTTCCAAATAAGAAGATGCCTTAAAGTGTCAAATAATAACAGGAATAATAATAAGAAACACAGGGCAGCAGAGCCAGAGGGGCTCAGGCCCAGGCGGGGCTGAGGGGGCCTCGGGAGGAGGGGCGGGAGGAGAAGCCGCTTTGGGTCCGTCCAACCCTCCCGACTGCCCCTGGCTCAGCTTCCGTGCTGCAGGGACCCCTCCCTGGTCCTGGCCCGCCACACACGCGCCACCCTGGTCCCAGCCAGCAGGCAGCCTCCTGGGAGACACAGAGACTGGATGCAGACCAGGCTCCCTCCAGAGTTCTGGGACCTTTTACCGCAGAGTAAAATTTCCACTCATCACGGACTGGCTAATTCGCCGGTGGCGGTCACCTCTCGCACTAACTCCCTTTACTGTTATCTGAACGCACGCCCTGGAGTTACAAGACACACCAAACTTTTCATATTTGTGGCACAAAGTGTTGTCGTCTCTCCCACACACTCCAGCGGAGGGGTTAAGATCATGAAGCCACAAGGCCCCAGAACTGGATCCCAGCTCCTCCCCTCGCTAGCTGTGTGACATCAGCAAGAGTCAACCTCTCTGGGCTTCCGCCTCCTCCTGAATAAAATGGAAATTAAGAGCAGGCCTTCCCCAAAGGGCTGAGTGAACAGTGAATGAGTTGGTCCACAGAGAGCACTAGAAAGGGGCCTGGCTCAGGGTTAGCATCAGATGGGAAAGTTGTGACTCTTGGAGGACCAGAAGATGATGTCCCAGTCCCACTTGCTGAGCACTTACTATGGACATAGAACCTAAGATACCATCTCATCTAATCCTCCCAGCACCTCTTTCATGCCATTTCTTGGGCACTTGCCACCCGCCTGCACTCCGTTCTCTGATGTGCGGTGCACTGTCATTCCCAGCTTACAGCCACTGAACGTGGACCGGCCCTTCTTGAAGGATGGAGCTGGGCTTAGAGCTCAGTCTGTCCAGTTTTAAAGCCCATGCTTAAGCTCTTTCTCACATGCCTCTCGGAGACAAAAGTTAAAAGCCTTCTTAGCAGCCCTCTTCTGGAAGGAAAATCGAATCCAGACTCCTATTTCCTTAAACACTGAATTCCAAACAGAGTCGGGAAGACGAATGGTGTGGCCACACTGCACCTTCCTCTGGGCACCTGCCTCTTCTCCAAAGTCCCTCTGTGTCTGGGGCAAGGGCCTCGGAGGCAGCGCCCACAGACACCCCCAAAGGGGCCTCCTTAAGCCCCCAGCGTGGGACCAGAGCGTGCCCAAAACACTGCTCCTTGGCCAGAGCCCCAGTGCGGAAGAGGAAAGCCTCCTCCTCCAGCCCAGCGGCAGGCTTCAGCGGGTGGGCAGGCCAGGCAGCGGCCACAGTTAGCACTGGTTCCCACAAGTGAAATCAAGACAGCAGCGAGCCCAGGATTTGGTTCCTGAGCAGACAAAGGCATTGGAGGAAAAACTTGCTAAATCAGAGGCTAATCGTCGTGGCCCACAGCTCTAATGAGGCATCGTGGGATTACCAAAGTTATTATCAGAGTTACCTCATTGAAAACATTCCGAGTTAATTGAAATCAATTGTAGAGTTCTGACAGGAGGTGTTTTCAGAGGCTGAAATATCAAAGCGAACTCCTTGGACTGGCTGGAGAAGACGGCATAGTCTCCGCCAACCTCTACCAGGAGGGACAAAGCAACAGGCCGCCCTCTCTCTCGGAAAAGAAGGCCCGACACAGGACGAGCAACAGTGCAAAGGCTCCCAGCTCCCCCGGGCGCAGGGCAGGGCTCGGCAGGGTCTCCTGTGGTCACAGGTGCACCGACCACAAATCAACCCCTTCAAACCCCTTCTCTTCAAATCAACCCCTTCGCTCTGTAGTTAAGATGCACTTTCACACCTATTACCTAATTTCATCTCAATAACCCGGTGAGAGAGGTCTAATTACTAGTCCCACTTTATAGACAGAACAGGGAGCTCAAGGAGGCAGAATGACCCGCCCGAGGCTCAGCGAGCTAGGGGAGCTGGGATGGAAGCCTGGTGTCCTGACTTGAGGGCCTTTGCTCTTGCAGTACATCATGTGAACTCGACACGCAGGGGCCAGCTGGAGACAAGGCAGGGGCTGAAAGAGGGGCACCCTCTCGGCGGTCCCAAGCTGTCTGACCTTGGGAAGTGGCCCTTCTCTGATCTGTCCCGCAGGGAAGACTCATCTGCCCAGCCTGACCCAAGTCATGAGACTATCCTGACAGTCAAATAAAAAGGTGTGCGTCGGAGGAGTGGGACAGACCGGTTGAAGAGCATGGTGCTGCAGGCAGCCAAGACTCTGAGTGTAAGACTTGTCTCTACGCTTCCCTACAGGTGCAAATGTCACCTCCTCGGAGCGCTCCCCACACGCCCCACCAGAGCACATCTCCCCATCTGCTGCCCAGGGGACCTGGTGGCTTAACGTCTCATGCAGACACCTCGCTGGGCCCCACGGGACACGTTACCTGCCTCCCCAACCATATATGAAGATGTTTGTAAGCAGAGACCAAGTGAAAGCATTTCATAAGTGTAAAGCTTTATAAAAGGAGACGTCACTATTACACAGCACCCCCATCACCTCCACATCCCCAGCACCTGGCAGGAGCGCGTTAAATGTTTGTGGAATTAATTGAGTTGTTCCCAAAAGATGCCCACAAAACAATGTCAAGTGTAAAAAGCAAGTTTAGGAACAGCACGCTCAACGCATCCACTAGGCACGTTTATCTGTGTCATAGATGTTTGTGTGTGCACAGAACATATCCGATTTAACACACCTGAAAACCAGCCCTGCTCTCGTCCACAAGCGAGAATGGGCAGGAAGAAAGGGGCTTAAGTTTTACGACTTTCAAATCTGTACTGTGAATTTTTTTCCCAAGAAGCATGTGTTGCTTTTACAATAAAAACTTTTTTAAAAGTAGAATTCTTATCTCCTAAATGTTATAGAAATAATAGAAAATATCGATCACCACCTTCCTCAGTTAAGATTTTACTTTAGCAGGAGAATGGTAATTATTTTTCTTACTTCAAAAACAAATCCTCTTATTTTAGTAACACAATTTTGGACAAATTATTAACTGATTTTATATATACTACACAGACTTTATATATACTTATTGGTATATACCAACATGCTTACTATTTATTATTGTACACTTTATAGTCAAAATAAAATAATGAAAATGTAACTGAAAAATATAAACACGTGTATATGTATACACACACACTTTTTTCCCTTAAACCAACTGAGCAGAGTTGTCCACTCAGTTACATTCAGGAGTGTCCCCCATTAATTTCTCAGCTCCACGAAGCTCTGGTGAAGAGAGGAGGAGGAGGGCACCGTGTGGTTCCCCGCTCTCCAGCCTGTTACGTTCTGGTCACCCAGGGCTACGGGTCCAGCAGCCTCCCAGCCTCCTCTCCCATGTCATGTGTGGGCCCTGTCGTCCCTGCAAGAGCTTCCCCACGTAGGTGACAAACATCTAAGGAGCTCATATGGCCGGGCCAAGCAGGAGGGGACTCAGGCCTCCTTCACTCCCTCCCTTCTCATCTGCCCTCAGCCTTGTTCCCATACCTTCCTGACCTGGGCCTTGAAAGTCCCTGGCCATTCCGGAGGCTACGGCATAAAATCCAGGCCCTGCATCCCGGCCTCTGATGCCTTCCCTGCTCTGCCCCAGCTCGCCTTCTCTGCTGTCTCTCTCCTCCTCTCTCTCACGGTTCTACTGCCAGCAAACTCACCAGCCCCTGCAGGAGTTCTCAGGCCATTATCCCTTAGCAGGACTGGCCACCAGCTCCTCCCGTCTACAACCCCAGGCGTCCTTGAGGACCCCTCCCGACCTCCTCCAGGAACCTGTCCTTGATCTCCAGGCCAGAAATGATGCAGGTGCTCCCACAGCACGATTTTCACAGAACTTTTCTGGAATTTCCTTGAAACATGGTTATCTCTATGCCTCACTCTTTTCTGAGGTTTCCAAGGCAGGGAGCTGCTGGTCTTATCCACCTATGTCCACTCATTTTGAACATGTGAATTTTTTTTTTTTCTTTTTGTGAGGGAGATCAGCCCTGAGCTAACATCCATGCCAATCCTCCTCTTTTTGCTGAGGAAGACCGGCCCTGGGCTAACATCCGTGCCCATCTCCCTCCACTTTATATGGGACGCCGCCACAGCATGGCCTGACAAGCAGTGCATCAGTGCGCACCCGGGATCCGAACTCGGGCCGCCAGCAGCAGAGCGCACGTACTTAACCGCTGTGCCACGGGGCCAGCCCCTAGGATCTACCATTTATAGCATGCCTACTACAGGCTGGGGACTCTACTAGGACCATTAACTACATGACTGCTACTCCTCACACCCATCTCTTTACGAAGTCATCCACTGGTTCAACAAATATGCATTCAGCCCCTAGGAAGCCCTGCTCGAGAACATAAGGGGAGGGGGTAAAGCAGACACAGCCCCCTCCCTGCATGCAGCTTATAGTCTCGCACAGAGAGCAGACATGAAAAGGTCAAATCAGACGATCGAGGAAAATGCTCGAGGTGCCAGAAGAGCTGCTGGAAAGCAACTAAGCCGCACTGGCGGGTACAGGAGTGAGGTGGAGGGTGCCCCATGCAGAGGACGAGCATGTGGGCAGGGCCATCCCTGCAGGTTCTGAGGGCCCCCAGGCTTCATCCCCAGAGCAATGGAGCACCACTGGAAGGTCTCGAGCCAGGGGGTGCCGTGATCATGTGCAGGTTTTAAGACACTTACTATTTAAGACACAGTATGCTATTCACAATAGCCAAAAGGCGGAAACAACCCAAATGTCCATCAACTGGGGAATGGATAAACAAAATGTGGTCATTTCATACAATAGAATATTACTCAGACATAAGAAGGAATGAGATAGTGACACATGCTACAACTGTGACGAGCCTTGAAACATTATGCTCAGTGAAAGAAGGGAGTCACAGAAGACCACAGATTGTATGATTCCGTTCACACGAAAGCCCAGAACAGGCAACTCTATAGGGACAGAGAGTAGATTGGTAGTTGCTTAGGGCTTGGGGAGGGGGGACAAGTAACAGCCAGATTCTTTTTGAAGAGATAAAAATGTTCTAAAATTGATGGTGGTGATGGTTGCAAATATCTGTGAATATACGAAAAACCATCTAATTGTACACTTTAAATGGGTGAATTATATGATATGTGAATTATATCTCAATAAAGCTAATTTTTTTTAAAGTGGATGCAGTGAGGGGGGTACTGCAATCTTCCAGCTAAGAGATGACGGGTGGAAGGGAACAGAGTGGTAGAAGGATGGGGAAGAGGAGCTCTGGGAACAGGCTCAGATAAAACCATGGGCCCGGGAGACTTTGCTGTGCGAGGGGGAGTCAGGGATCAAGGCCACACAGGTGGCAGTGGTGAAGTCAGGCCTGGGCCCCTGCTGTCTCAGTCCCCTGCTCTCTCCCTCAGAACATGAAACGTGGAGCTTCAGTTTTCTCTTTAACATGTAACGATGCTGTTTTAAGAATGAGATCTCAAACTCTAGGTCAGGAAGATTAAAATTCACCCTACTGTATGAGAGCAGACTTGGAAATAATGTTCAGAAAATGGAACATCCTTTTACTAAAGGACCATGAACAACTGCAGAGCTTTCGGAATAAATCCACCCCATTTCTAGAAGTAACTGGTGGAGATTTCCAAGGTGGAATCCCTCTGGTGTCCAACATGGCTAGTGAATCACGGTGAAGACATGATTCAGCGCCCGGGTGCATGCCACATACATAATATCTTTCAAGAAGACATATTTTTATTGCCGCACTTGAGGACAGCCCCTCGGAATCCCGAGTTCATCAAATCGATGGGTCAAGCAGTGCTCAAGGCCCCAAGCTCACCTCTGGGGTCTCTCTCTATAGGCCACACCAGCAGAGACCGCAGTTCACACAGAAGGGTCTTCTCACTCTATGGTGAATCTGAACTTGTGTGAACTTCAGGTCTGGGGATGTCCACTACACACAGCATCTAGATGTTGTGCTAAGAACTCCAAAGAGGGAGGAAAAAAAACCCACTATATATGATGGGTCTGTTATTTACACAGAACTGCTTGTTGCTTGACAATTTAGATAAAAATGTTACTTCCTCTCTGCATGTGCTGCAAATTCACGGCATAAAGCCACTGGAGCAACTAATGGAGTCTTCACACATCATATCTCGTTAAAGACGCAGAGTCTGTGCCCCGCTGGAATCACAACCCAGCAGCCAGGCGAGGCCACACCTGGGGATGCAGCCCGGCCACTCCAGGCTGGCCACAACTCACCTCTGACCACCTCCCCCACACCTCCTTTTTTTTTTTTTTTTAAGGAAAAATATGAACTCCGTTGTCAAACAGCCAGGTCCTATGGAAGCTGGTTTCCCGTCTATCCCCTAGTCCACCAACGGTAGGAGAAACACTGGGGAGTTCTACAGAATTTGTCTCTCTCTACTTGTGATCAACAATCTATTTACTTATAGGAGTCCTCGATAAACATCTTTAAACGCCTGCCCATGTTTCCAGAAGTAACTGAAAAAATTCCAGTGCCAAGGGCATGAATGGGAAACTGATGGCTGGGCACCAAAAGATATTACTCGGCTGCTCCTGTATTTCTAACAGACGTGGATAATGGGGTCATCCATTCATTTTACTATCCAGTTCATCATCCACATGTGCACTTTCAATTGAAACTTAACCTTTATGTCCCATATTCCAAGTGGGAGCGGCACAAAAGCACACATCTCCGGAGGTGGAGATGGTATGAGTTTCTCCCCGAGCATATCTATAAATGAACACCACCTTTAATTTTATGTTGAGTTAAGAACAAACTCTGAAATACTGGCTTTTTCATACCTGCTCCCACATTTCAGCTTCTCCTGGGCAGGTTCTGGGGTGACCAAGCAGAGCCCCACGGCTCCTCTTCAAGACCCTGGGTGCAGCCCAGAATCACCTCCAAGAGCTTGCTCATCGACCTTTCCCCGGCAAGCTGCCAATCACCACCAAACTCTCCCAAGGAGAGAGAGACGAGTAAATGTTAAGCCTACCCAACTCATTTCATAGGTGACCTCTGAAAGATTTCACCGCCGAGCTTGGGAGAGACAAGGCAGCTGTATTAGCATGCTGCACACAGCCTCAGCCCCCTCCACTCCGTCTTTTAGGAGCCCTTGTTACATAAAATGCCACAAAGGGAAAAGGAAAAACAACACACTTCCAGTTACAAACACAAGTTCTGATGGCCAGGCCAAACCCTGGCTGCTTACCAGATGTTATTTTTAGTCATTTAAAAGAAACATTTTTAAAAGGCCGGAGAACAAAAGTTTTCGCTGTTTTCTTTCTTTTTAAACACACACTCACACACACACAAAAAGATGGAGGTACATTCCATTCGCAAGCATCCTTCCCCGAGTTCAAATTTAAAGGCAAAGGCAGCCTGAAGTCGGACAGCTCCTTCGCGGAGCTGGACCGCAGCCTTCCAACAGGATTTTCAAATGTTTCTCAGCCTCATCTAAATTCCAGCCTGACAGATAATAAATAGCTACTCATTTACTATCATCATAAAAATTTAAATAGCCTTGAAATAGTTGCTACAATACAGAAGAAATGATCAAACCTAAGCTCCGGAAAGCCACTACGAACAGCGAAACTACTGCTACGTGGAAGCACACATAAAGAGACATTGTTGCAATAAAAGCCGCTGGATTATTGGATTTGCTCTCTCTCTTTTAAATCTTCTACTCCGAGCATAAGAGGCAACAACTTGCCGTTTTACCCAGTGAAAAAAGGGCTTAGTAACCCTCAGCTATCACACTGTACCAGATTTGGTGGTGGGTTTTTTTTTTTTTTAAAGAAAGTATCTGATTTGATTCTACACAGTGATTAAACACCTTTGTGCTCAGCGGAGAAGGTTCTTCCAACCCCTCCCCCTCCAAAAATGGCATCAAAGCAATCAAAAGGGTAATGCCGGGCCTGGTCCCCTCCCCCCGCGAACTCCCCGACTTCGCCGGGGCCGCGCGCCGGGCCCCCCTCCGGCGGGAATGGAAGCTTCCACCCCTGGACGGGGGCGCGCGCGGGCCCCCCTCCGGCGGGAATGGAAGCTTCCACCCCTGGACGGCGGGCGCGCGGCCGGGGAGGGGGGCCGCGGCACCGCCAGAGAGGGGTGAACGCGTGTCCAGGCAGGCGCCCCTGGCCAGGCGCGGACCCGCGGGAACAGCCATCTTTCCTTCCGCAACCCCGGCCCCCTCCTCTCCCGCACGCCCCCTCCCACCACTTGTCAACTTTAAAGACTCGACGAGGACACCCGGCCTCCCAGTTCTCCTCTCCAGGGTCGCCGCCATCCCCGCCCATCTCGTCTCCCCCCCCCCACCCCCCCCCGAGAATTCCTCCGTGGAGGGGGCACCGGATCCGGCCGCCCGGCCCGGAGTGGGGGAGGAGGAAGGGGACCTGCTCCGCGGCCGAGCCGGGGCGGGGGCTGTCCAAGTTTGGTGCTGACGGCGGCCGGCATTCCGAGGGAAGCGCGATCGACGGCCGGCGGGCCCGCGGGGCGGGCGCGGGGAGGGGAGGGGCCCGCGGGGCGGGCGCCGGCGCCCCCGCCCGCCTCGGAGCCCCGAGAGCGCCATTGGCTGCGCCGCTCAAAGTTCTCGGCTCGGGGGGCGGCGCGGGAGAGGGGCGGGAGTGCGTGTGCGGAGAGGGGGGCGGGGGAGGGGCGGGAGTGCGTGTGCGGGGAGGGGCGGGAGGGGGCGCGGGAGAGGGCGGGAGTGCGTGTGCGGGGAGGGGCGGGGGCGGGAGTGCGTGTGCGGGGAGGGGCGGGGAGGGGGCGCGGGGAGGGGCAAGGGGCGCGGGGAGGGGCGGGAGGGGGCGGGAGTGCGTGTGTGGGGAGGGGCGGAGTGCGTGTGCGGGGAGGGGGCGGGCGGGGGGGGGGCAGCGCGGGAGAGGGGCGGCAGTGCGTGTGGGGGGAGGGGGGCGGGGGGGGCGCGCGGCCGGCCGCGCTCCGGCGGCGGCATCTGTTCGTGGTGCTGAAACCCCGAGCGCTGAGCTCAGCGCAACTAAGTCACAATGGACAACTTTTCCTCCCCGAGGGGCCCGGAGGGGGGTCGGCGGCCGGGCCCCCCACCGCGAGGAGCCTCCGGTGTGTCCCAATCGACACCTGACGCGCGGAGATCAAAGTTGGGGCAGAACTGGGGGGTCCTGGGGGCGCCCTTCTTTTGTTCCCGGGAGCTGGCGTCAGGTTCCAAGAATAAAAAGTGATGCTGGAGAAGTGGAGGGGAGGGGCGAGCCCAGAGGAACGATTCTTTAAATAAGATTTGCAATGGAACCCCGACACCGCTTCCAAGGAGTTTGGTGTCCAGGCCCGAATTACCGCCACCCTCTATCTACCCCCACCCTCACACCGTCGTGAAGGGGGGGACATGGAGCCGGGAGAGATTTCCACATTCCAAAAACATGTCCACCAACTCACAATGGACGCCGGGCTGCTCGCCGCCTTTTAAGTGCAGCCTCTCTCCTTCGACCACTGCCGGAGCCGCGCTCTCCCCGCTCGGCCTCCGAGAACCCGGCTCTTTCTTTCCAGAAAAGGAGGGGCGGGTAACTTGGAGGCTGGAGACAGACTCCTTTGGGCGTCTGAGCGTGCGGCGCCGAGGCCGGCACTTTTTAGGGTGCTGCCCAAGTGCCCGGCGACCCTCCTCCCGCAGCGCGGGGTGGGGGACAGCTCCAGCTCGCTCACTTGTTTGTCGCTGAGCGCGGCGATCCGCGGCTGCCTCTCGTGGAGCCGCTTCTTGAGGCCGCCGTTCTGCGGAAACACGGAGGAGCGGGCTCAGGCCGGCGGCCCCGGGGGCTCCAGTGCGCCCAGCAGCCCGCGGGCCGCAGCCCCCCGCCCGCAGCGCGCCCCAAGTTCCCGGCCGGGTTGCGTGTGCGAGTGAGTGTGAGTGTGTGCCGGGGGAGGGGGGAGGAACAAAGAGCCTGGCAAACACGGCGAGTCCGTGTCGAGCAAAGCTCATAAATATTCAAGTCGCGTCCTAATCTCCCAACACACACACACGCGCATGCCGCAATACCGCTCGGGCTCCGGCCGCGCGCCGCCGCTCGCCCGAGCAACCATCGCCAAAACTACTTTTGCAAACTGTGCAGGATTGCACGGGGGCCGGAGGGGGTCGGCGCACACACTCACACGCACACCCCGGGGCAGGCTCACGAAGGGGTCCCCTCCCGGCACCCTCAGCCCTGCAGACCCTGCGTCGAGAATGAGAAGACGCCGGGCTATGGTCCCACGGGCCCCCGACCCCCACACTGTGCAGGATTGCAGGAGAGGGGGGCGGAGGGGGAGCGCAGAGGGGGTCCGTGCGTGTGCACAGTCCTCCCACCCCGAGGCAGGCTCGAGGCGCGGCCCCCTCCGGACACCTCCAGCCATGCAGACCCTGCGACGAGGACGAGGACGCCGGGCTCGGGTCCCTGGAGCCCCCACCGCCTACCTGGTGGCGCGCGAGTTCCACAGCGAGCGCCTCGGGCCGGCTCTGCAGCTCCATCCCGGGAATTTGGGCAGCACTTTTCGCTCACTTTGGCCCCGGCTCCCGGGAAGTTGCGCGGCTCCGCGGGGGCGGGAGCGGGCGGGCGCGCACCGGGTCTCCGGGCCGGGGGGAAGCGAGCCCCCTCCCCCACGGCCGAAAGGGAGGGGGGTCTGGCGAGGGGGAAGAAAGGCGGCCGGGCGCCGCGGCCGCCCAACTCCTCAGTCTGCCCGGCAAGTTGCGCCGGGTCCCCGGGCTGCCGGCGCGGCCCGGCGCATGGCCCCCCGGCGCCGGGAGCCCCGCACAGCCCCGCGCGCGCCCGCCCGCCGCCGCCCGCCGGCAGGGACTATATTTCCTCCGGCGCGCGCGCCTGGATCTCGCTGGGCCTCGGCAAAGTTGTGCTTCGACACGATGCTAATTCGGCAGTGCCCGGATGGAGCGGGCCCCGCCCCCGCCCCGCGCGCGCGTGCGCACTGCCGCCGCGCGGAGGGGCGCAAACTCGCCGGCCCGCCGCTTGGGGCGGCCAGCCCGGGGCCGCTCGGGCCGGGCGCTCCTCCTCCCTCCGCCCCCTCCCCAGCCAAACCCGAGGAAAGCGGGGCGCCAGGCCTAAGTCTCGGGTGATAAATACTTTCCGGTGGAGGGAAAAATGTCCATTTTTTCATCTCTTTTCTGCTCTGGCTCTCGCTGCTCCCTCTCTTCCCCTTCTCCCTCTCCCTCTCCCACTTTATTTAAATTGCCTGCATCCCCTCCTGCCTCCCTGTGCCCTAGCGCTGCGACTTGGGAGATGAAATGAGTCCTGTCTCCGGATTCCCCACCGCCTGATGGCCACCGTGTTGTTTCAACAGTGTGAAAACCGATCTCTTGACTGTTCCTTTAATGAATTTTTTTTTTACATTCACAATTAAACTCTCAACAGATGTCACTGGACTTTTTAAGACAGTTGTTAAAAATTGTAAACGTGCCCGGTCAATGTGACGTAAAACAATTATAACTACAGCTGCGGAGATCGCATTTCAAAACTCCCAGCCCCGCAGCCAGGAGGTTAATGTCTCCGAGTCAATATTACCGAAGTGGAGTCACCATCCTCGTCAATTAAGGTCGGAATGCTTTCTGCTCCAGTAGCATTGGTAAAGTGCTGGTATGTTTGAAAGATGCTGGAGAGAAACGGTGCGATCTTATTTCGAAGTAAACGTTTAAACTGATAAGTCATTATAACTTCATCTTCCTCCACAGCACAAAAATTACCCAGGCACACACAATCGACAAAGGCCCCTTTCAACATGTGCCAACATGCCACACATTACTTCTGTTGTCAGCAGAAGTTGTTGGCGTTTTTTTTTTCAGGTGAGGACTCCAATGTTGTTCTGGCCTCTATTAGAGCATTTGCCACAGTGACTTATGTGTTTGTCTGTTGGGACCCCTCAAACACCGGGGCCTCTCATCCCTGACCCCAGCACCCAGACTTTAGGAAGCACTCAGCAAGGGATCGCTGGTTAATTTGTGAGCTTTGTTATCAGAGTAAAACTAACACATGTTCTAAGTGGTCATGATCAGTTTGGTCTAGCACAAACCAGGAGGAAGCAGGGCTCACCAAATGCAAAACTAAAGGGTGATTCTGGATGCCCTGAGGAGGCTCTGGCTCCTTCCACTCCGGCTTCAGCCCAACTCAGGATGGTGTCCCCCGTACTTAGTGCTTTGCTGGCCTGGACACCAGTCTGGTAAAGTGGACTGCCCAGGGGACCAGTGTTTGGAGAGCCAGAGAGAGAGAGCATGCAAGAGGATTCCTACTGTAATCTCTGTAAATGTCACTGGCTTTTTGGTAAAAATTCATAATAATTTCCTTGGCCATGTATGTAATTAAATCAACAGAGAGGATATTCGGGTCGTCCATGACTCACACAGACTCAGGCAGAGGCTGGCTGGAGGAGAGCGGCTCACACTGTAGAGATGTTACAGTGTTGTCTGCAAGTTTCTGTAATTAATTCGGGTTACAGTCGTGATCATCTACATGCCCCTCTATTGCTTTCACAGCCACCTAATTCCTGAGCAAGCAACAAACGCCAGGGGCTGGAGTGCCCTCTGACGATGGGGGAACCGGGTATGTGGAGGAAAACCGAGCTGTAGCTCTTGTAAGCAGATGCTCGGGGAGCCCGGTGCTGCTGCCGCCCATGTACTTTCCTCTGAGCGCATCCTGCACTCCAGCTGCCCTCCTGTGGCCCGTGCTGTGGCCTCCATCTGGAATGCCCTTTCTCTCATAACTCACCTTTTTAAAATCCTGTTCATCCTCCAAGATTCACTTCAAATGCCACCTTTTCTGGGAAGCTTCCTCTAATTTCCTCGTGTAAATTCCTTACTCCTCCCCTGGAGACTTGCCACACCACGCAGAGCTTACTTCGCATGGGGGCATTCTGTCCCATAATAAAGGTAACTTTTCCTCCCCACCGGAGCCTGAGCTGACTCTGAGCCTGGCCTCTGGGCAGAGCACGGTATATGTATGTGGAAGGAAGGCACGGTGTACCCAGGGCCAAGTAGGTGCTTAGAGGATGAATAAGTGAGTGAGGGGGTGAATGAATGAATGAATGCTAAAAGAGAAATACATTCCATTTTTGGAAAGGGGGGGCTATTAATAATGGCCCTAGCAATGAGCAGTGCCTACAGTTCATTCCAGCATCCACATTTCTCTTCCCCTGCATTGTGGTCAGGTGGACAGGGGCCCTGGATTGAAGCTTGAATGTCTGGGTTTGAGACTTGGGTCCACCCCTTAACAGCCTCGTGACCTTGGGCGAGTTACTCCACGTCTCCTAGCCTCCCTTTCTTCAGATGTAAAATGGGAATTATCCAACCAACTACAATTACCCCCAGACCCACTCAGCTCCTCCAGGCCCCAGACATTGGCTACTTGCTCAGTGGAGAGCCCCAGTCGCAGTCCCTCACTGGCCTAACAGGCCCCGAGGTGCGGGCCATCCTTCAGTATGGCTGCTGGAGGGGTGCTGCAGGGCTCTGGCACCCGTCCAACCCTGTGGACCCACAGGGACCCCGGCTGTTCCCCGCTCTTCTGGTTTCTGAGTGAAGCTTTGTGGCCGGCCAAGGGGTTGAGTAACACAACTCAGAATTCTGGGGGAGTTAGGTAGGGCTTCATCCAATGAACTTGGACCAACGAGAAACAGGATTCCGGAAGGAGCCAGCAAATCAATATCGCTCCCTTCCTTGGCTGGATGGAATGCTCTGTAACACAGCCCACATACCCCGCAAACAGCAGTGGACAGCCCGGTAATCCGTCACCTTGATGTCGCTTTCCTTCTGGCCCTGTCCCCTCACTCCTGCGCCCTAGGACTGCACCTCAAAAAGAGACTTCACGCTTTAATTTGCCTTTGTTTTCGAAGGACCCCCTGGCTAAGAAGGGGAATAGCAATAGCTATCATGCCACAGGGTTCTGGTGAGGATGAATGAGTCATGCCTACGAAAGCCCTAGTGCGCTGGAAAGAACCAAAAAGAGCAGCGAATATTCTCAGACTCAAGAATCGGTCTTCGGTTCCTCCCCCATGTGAAAGGTTCCTACAAAAGGCCAAGATGAATCTTGAAAAAGGACTTCAAAAGAAGCTCAGTAAGCATTCAGTATGCACCTGTGGTGTACAAGGCCCTACACCAGTTGCTATGTGACTCACATCCAGTCAGAAGGGTCCCAGGCCCTGGGACACCAAGGTGTAGTGGGGGCTCTGGCAGAGAAAGTACAGACGTGAGGAACTATAATTCGGGGGGGCCTGCATTAAAAACAGAACAGAGTGAGAGCAATGGGAGAACAGGAGAGGAAAGTTCATTTTGGGAGGGGTGGTCCGAGAGGGGCTTGTCAAGAAATCATTTGAACAGAGCTTTGAAAAGGTAATAACGCCTTGGTTCCGGGTTTTACCATTCACAAGGCATTCTCCATATCTGTGATCTCACTGACCTCGCCAGAGTCCCAGGAGGGAGGTCGGTGCCCCATTTTACAGTTTGGAGGACCGAGGCTCAGGACACTAGCTTGACTTGGCGTGGATGCACAGACTGAGGTGGAGGAGACCTGGGCAGGTGTTTAGGCTCTTCTACTTTTGGAAGTTGGCTGAAGGATGGATTGGTTTCCAAAGACAGGGAAGGATATTCTGGCTAAGGAAGTGGCATAAGCCAACGTCCTGAGGCAGGCTGCCTCAGGGGACATGCAGTGGGTCACTGTGGAGAGAAGTAGGACAGAAAAGATGGTGGGACCAGACTACATGGTCTAGAATGCCAGGCTGTGGAGTAAAATGCATTATCCGGGGAGAGGGAACCTGCCCAAGGTTTCTGCACAGGTGTGTGCGACATGATCAGGTCTGTGCTCTGAGATGACTGCATGGTGATGGGAAGGATGCAGGGGAAGGTGGGAGTCAGCTGGGAGGTGGAGGCCACGATCCAGGAGAGAGGTGCCCATATCTGGCCTGGAGGAGCAGAGGGAGGCAGGTGCAGATCCTGGGGCCAGCACATCCTGAGCACAGAGGAAGTGCAGGGGCTGTGGCAGGAGGGGGCTTGAATGTCTGGTGTGTGGTACACCCATATGAGTGAGCTTTCAGGAGGGAATAAATTTGACTTTCTGTTAGTGTTACTCTTGTAGGTATATTTATAGCAAGCCTTCCTCTGCCCTCTGTTGAAGGCATTCTTTATTTTATTTGATCCTATGGAGGTGAGTACAATTGTCCCCACTTTACAGATGAGAATACTGAGGCTCAAAGTGATTCAGTAACTTTCCCAAGCTGCACAGCTATGGGGCATCCACACATGTCAGGGGCCCAGGACAGTCTTGTTTATGCCTGTTGTCCTAGGTAATATTTAATGTGTCTTCTTTACTCTCCAATGTGTCCCGGCTTGGATGATGAATTATATGGTCAGCCAGTGGTAGGGATGGAGACAGAATTCACCCTCCAGTTTCAAAACTCCAGAGCCTGCTGTCTTGCCAAAACTCTACTTTGTCTTACCCTGGCCATGGACCAAGGGCCCTTTGGTCTAGAGCAGTGGCCGGAGGTTGGGAATGGCACTGTCTGGAGCCGGGGACACTGGTGTAGGGGACTCAGTTTCCACCAGGGTCAAGCCATAGGACCAACTGCAGCATCACAGACTGTCACTCTGCTTCCTGCAAAATGGGTGGCCAGGCCCTGTCCAGTCACTTGCCCACCGGCTCAGAGGCTGCACAGTATATCTGAGAGACATCTGCCAGACACCGACAGGCTCAGGCCTGTAACCCAGTTGCCCCCTGAACATCTCCTTGGATGTCGCTGGGCACCTCAGCTCAACATGACCTAACCTGAGCTCACCAGCCACACAGGGCAGCAGCGCCATCCATCGGCTCCTGAAATCAACCTCTCCTCTCTCAGGCCCCATATCACATACACTTCATGTAATTAGTTAAAATGAGGTCGTACTGGATCAGAGTGGGTCCTAAATCCAATGTGACTGGCGTCCTTATAAGAAGAGGAGAGACACAGACACACACAGCGAGAATGCCGTGCGCTGACAGAGCAGAGGTTGGAGTCTATAAGTTGAGGAATGCTAAGGATTGTTGGAGCCACCAGAAGCTGGGAGAGAGGCCTGGGAAGATTCTCCAGAGGGAGCCAGCCCTGCCAACATCTCGATTTAGGACTTCGGGCCTCCATACTGTGCAAGAATACACTTCTGTTCTTTTAAGCCCCTAGTCCGTGGTACTGGCCATGGCAGCCCCAGGAAACCCACACACAGCTCGAGCCCTCCACTGTGATGAGTAGACGGACTCGCAGAGACTGGATTCCTGGTCCCACTGCCCCGCAGCCCTGCAGCCTTGCAGGAGCTTCCTGACCGCCGCCTCCTGTGTCTCCTCAGGAGAAGAGAGCACGATATGTGTCGAGCGCCCAGCACGGGCTGGGAATATTCAGATCCATAGTGGCCCAGAATTTCTCAGGTTTTAGAAAAGCCACAGGATGCGTGTACCAAACGCTCCCTTACCTCTCCAGCGGGTCAGCGATTACTCAATAATCAAACACCTTGATATTTCCACAGCCGAATGTATGAACACTCACCAGAAGTGGAACGAGAGCCACTGAACAGCCTCAGATCGGTTCGGGTCAGGGTTTGCTGCCAAATGAGTGTGAGCATCAAACTTACGGAGAAAAACTCAGGACGCTTGGGGCTTTAGAACTGAAGGTAAGGGATCATGCACGTGGTCTGCACGCTTTGAAACGCCGTGATTTCCGCCATCAACTCCACCGCACTGGTCCTCTGAGAGTCTAACTGATTCCATCTATGCAGCAGCTCCCAGAGGCCTGGGAGGGTTGGAGTTATTATTGTCCTGCTACAAGTGAGGAAACTGAGGCACAGAAAAGCTAACAGACCTACTCATGGTCACCTGGACGTGACCTGGGGCACCAGGAACTGGAGCTCAGGACATCTGTCCATCCCAGCACAGCCCCTACCCCTGGACCCTGGCTGAGGCACCCAAGGCAGGGCCGCCCGTCCCCTCCTGCAGGCACCGGACAGAACTTACTCGCCCGCAGGATTCAGGGCCTCTCCTCTGAGCACAGACACTTAATATTTTTTATTTTCCTGAAAGTGCTGGTATCCCACCAAGCAAAATGGTCTCCAAAAAGGAAGGTCCTCGGTTGAGTGTCTGTCCACTAGAGGCGCCATGTAACTCCTCCCACCTTGCCTTGCGTGGAGAGGAATCTGGCAACTCTGATTGGCTGGAGCCCTGCTCATGTGAGTGTGAGTGACAGCCTGTGTGACTGGTTCAGAGCGGAAGTCGAAACTTCAGGACCTATCTGGGAGTGTCCTGGGACTATTAAAAAGCTTAAACAACAGAACCTTATTTTCTGGCAAACTGGAGGCTGGAAATCCGAGATCAAGGTGTCGGCAGGGCCCGTTCCTTCTGAGGCTGTGAGGGAGAATCTGTTCCAGGCCTCCCTCCTGTCTTCCAGGGGTTTGCTGGCGATCATGGCCTTCACCCTGGTCTCTGCCTTCATCTTCACAAGGCGTTCTTCCTCTGTGCTGTCTCTGTGTCCACATTTTCCCTTTTATAAGGACACCAGTCATATTGGATTAGGGGCCACCCTAATGACATCTTTTTAACTTGATGACCTTTGTAAAGACCCTATTTCCAAATAAGGTCACAGTCTGAGGAACTGGGGGTTAAGACTCCAACGAATGAATTTGGGGAGATACAAGTCAACCGCAACAGGCTGTCAGGAGCTCTTCTCTCTGAGGGGCCAACTGCCTATTGAGGCTCAGTGGACACTCAGTTTTCATTCGTTCGCTTTCATTCACTCACGGCGTATTTATTAAGCACCGACACCGTGCCAGGCCCCCTCCTGCACCAACACCGTGCCAGTCCCACCAATGGACCTCATTTTTGTTCTGAGTCCCTGTTCCTGATCTGTGTATCTAGCCCTGTGTGTTGTGCCTCGGAGCTACGAACATGCTGTAGTTTGGGCTTTTTGCTAATTTGGGGTGGATTCTGCTCCTTTGCCTCCCACCCCACCCCCCATCCTCTCTTCTGAAGCAACACATTTCACCTGATTTATAAATGGAAGAAGATGGATGCTCGTCAGCACACTCTGGAACCCTCCACTGGTCGGAGAAGGAGAGGCGGTGCCCGGGCCTAGAGGAGGCCTTGGCCGGCCCTCACTTGGCCTGCCCCTTAGGGGGTCCTCGGGTGGCACTGCCCCTCTCTGACCTGTAAAGGCCCCTCCTGCACCAACACTCAACGGGAAGCCCTTATACAAGGTCAGGGGAGCTCCGCCTCCTGGGTCCCCTCGCTTATATCAGCCACACATGAGTTGACTACACTTTTACATTTTTGTTTCAAATACAGTTATCCCCAGAAGTCTCAAAGCTTTTCTTCGCAGAAGTTCACCTTTATCCACAATATCATTTCTAAACTGTATACCTATCGATAGGTCAGCTAAAGAGGAAAATCAACTCTTCTGGGTTATGGGTTGTATATTGACAATCACCTGGTGACCAGATTGTTCTTGCAACCCAAAATCCCTTCAAAGACAAACAAGTCTGCTCTGGAGGCTGAGTGAACGCCCACGGGCAAGGTAGTGCCCCTTTACAGGATGGGGAAGGTTCTGAGGCTTATGAGATGGAGGTTCTGAGGCTCTGGTCCCAGGCTGAGGCTCCTGCGTATTTGAAGAGGGAGAGGATGAGGAAAGAAACCAATTCGGATTGGTTACCCATCACCGTATGTGCCCACCCCAGGCTAACTAGACTATTTGCCGCATTGTCATTTAGGTACATCCCAGGCCTCCTGCCCACCTGAGAGGCACATGTCATTACCCACTTTTTCTAAAGGAAGCCCAGGGAAGCTAATAACTTGTCCCAGGTCTAGGCCAGTGTGGGCTGGGGTCAGGATTCAAACCCGGGGCCATCTGATTCCAAACCCAGGACGTCTCCACCACCTCTGGCCACCTCCCCTTCTAGTTGGGTCTCCATCCTGATGTTATTACAGGTTCAGGGTCAAAAAGACTTTTGGAAATTGCTTTTCTATTCCCCAATACATTTTCTTACCTCCCTTGAAAACAACAGCACAATTTTCAAAGGCAGAATTCCAAACCAGAGAAAGCATATTATTATGTGTGGTTGGCATACAAAAAGCTGTACATATATAATGCATAACTTGATGAGTTTGGAGATAAGTGCACACCCATGAGACCGCCACCATAATCAAGGCCATGAATTTATCCTTCAACTCCAGAAGTTTCCTCGCTTCCTTTATTTTTTGACTTTAATTTTACTTTTTTTAACTTAATTTTTTTGTGGGGTAAGACTACTTAACATAAGATCTATCCTCTTGGCAGAATTTTAAGCATACAATACAGTATTGCTAACTGTAGGTCCTCTGTTGTACAGCAGATCTCCAGTTCTGTCCTTCTGCCTCAGCCCCAGTGAACACTTCTGTTCCCCCACGTGATCAGCCCTAAAATGGGTGAACAGAGATGCAGACTGGGCTGGGGCAGAGGATGAGAACTGGCAAGGTGGCGGCTGGGCAGGAGAGGGGACTAGAACTAGCACTTGTAGAAGACTTTGAAGTGCCAGCACTGACGGGGTATATTACAAACGTTATTTGATTGTCTCTTCGTTATAGCCCTGGGAAATATTCACATTATGCCCCATTGTCAGATGAGGAAACCGAGGTGCACTAATGTGAATTAACCCAAAGTCATCCAGCCTATATACTGAGAGCCCTGTATTTGAACCCGGGTCTGCCGGACCCCAAAATGCCAGCTCTCAATAATTCATGGGGAGGAAGGCAAGAGGAAGGCTCTCCAGGACCCTGCATGGGGAGTGGCAGAGCACCAGCCTCGTGTTGCCTTTCTTCGGGAGGTGTGGCCACTGCGCCGACAGCCTCAGGGAAGCATCCCCCACACCACCTCCCAGCATGAGCTTCTCTCAGGAGAAGGCAGGAGGGGGAGGTGGGTACCTGACCATTCTTGGAGTCAGAAGCTGTGGGTTTGAGGCCCACAGGTGCCCGTGGCTCCTGGCTTCCTCAGACCTCCAGGAGTTTGAGGTTCCTTCCGATAAAAGTGATTGGTGTGGACGTCAAGTGGGAAAACGGCCAGGGAAGGACAGGGGCTCCCCAGGTGCAGCCCTGACCCCTGGAGCCCCACTGTGGGCACCGCAGATTCAGTCCCCAACAGGAGCCAAGCCTCAGCGCCACCTGAGAACGTTTCTGTCCCGAGGCGTCTAATATTAGCAGAACCATCCTGGTTAGTACCTGCACACCCACGTCATCATAGATCCTAAGTCAGCTGTTCAGTTCTTTTGAGAATGAGTCAACGTGTGCCACACATACGTAGGATGCCCTTTATATGGAGAAGTGAAATTCTTCTGGAACACACCGTGCCATAAGCCCTCACTTCTCTCTCACCTTTACACCTGGCAGACCCGCGGAGCCACAGCGCGGAATTGGTTCTCTGATGTTCTTTCTCACATTTGGTGATGGTTTCACTTCCAGGCTTCTGGCCAAGCAGTGATTCTGACCCTAGAACCTTTCTGCGGAGTAATAGTAAAAGTTATTTTTCACTTGTCTGCCCCTGAGCCTGGTTCTTCTCTCTGTGGACAAAGCCAGTGTGCGTCCAGGGGGGTAATTGTTGGGGAATGGAGTGACAAGGAACTGGCTTTCGCTCCCTGGCATCACGGGGTCCTGCTACGTGCAGGGCGTCATGCTGGAGGCTAGGGGGACATTGGTGCTTTCAAGGGGCTCCCAGTCTGATGGGGACAACAGGTTTCAGCCCACCACCTCACCAGTGGCCCAGAACAGATGCTGGCGAGAGGTATAAACAGGGGCTGGGGAGCACCGAGGAGGGGCCCCCATTCTCACTGGCAGGCTTCACACTCCGTCATTTGACTCACCCCTACAAGCACCCTCGGCGGGGGGAGGGTATTATCGTCCCTCCACTCTGCCTGGGGAAACTGAGGCTTGAGTGGTTAGTAAGTTACTAGCAAGTCACCTAGTCAGTGGATGTCAGTGGATTTAGATCCTGGAGACGTGGGCTTGAGTCTGGGCTCCACTGCTTTCGAACTGCAGCCGTGGGAGCCAGGGCGTGTCCAGACAAGGGGCCCAGGGAGCCCTGGTGCGGAGGCCTGAATGCACAGGTGGGTTTGGGCACAGGTATATCGGGAGAGGAGGGAGGTGGTGGCTTAGCTTGGATTTAAGCCAGAAGCCGACCCTGAGCTAGGGTTCAAGTGAAGGAGTTTAGCTGGGAGGTGATCCCAGGAAGCGCCTGTGGGGTGTGGGATGTGAGCCCGGGAAGGGAAGGAAGCCCAAGCAAGGTGAATTAAGGAGCAGGTTACCTCGGTGGGCCACAGGGCTCTACCTTGCTGGGAATTCTGGGAAACCATGTGAACCTCACTCCCCCGTTGTCCTGCTCAAGGGGAGAGAGCCAGAGTACTTCTCCCCCGGCTGCCTGCCCATGGTCGGTCCAGGGCTGCTTCCGGGGGACGTTCTCTCTTGTTGATTCAGAGCCCACAGGCCACACCCGCTCCTGAGACTGGAGAGTGACAGGTGACCACAGAAGAAGCTTCAGGGTGCACAGGAAGAAGGTGCGAGGGCAGGAGGGACCGGGCAGGGCAGCAGCTGCCCCAGCGAGAGAGGATTAGAGATTCACCAGGAAGAAGGCAGAGGCCAAAAGCAGTTGGGACGGTTGGCAGGCGATGGGGAGCCATCGATGTCTAAGGTGCTGTGACCGTGTCAGTGTCTGCAGAATCCAGACGTGTGGGGACATGGGGCAGGGTGGCAGGTTAGGATGCTGTCCTGGGAGGATGGTCCACACCAGCACGGATGGAAGAGGCAGGTGGGGTGAGGAGTTGGTTGGGAGTTAGAGCTGAGGCCAACCAGGCGTGAGCACGGGGACAAGAGAGGGCTCCAGAATATTTCTGCCTGTCTGGCCTGTGAGGCAAGTGGGTGGTAATATTGCCAGACACAAATCTGGTTGACGGGCCGGAAGGCAAGTCTGGGAGAGGCTGCAGCCGATTGAGACGCTGATGGCTGGGGCTGTGGGGGGATCTGGAGCAGGCAGAGGCCAGTCTGGTCTGGAGCGCCTAGGGAAGAGCTCAGTAACCCACAGTTGTCCCTGACGTGCTGCCCGGGATCTGCCCTGGTCTCGGCCTCTTGGGGAGCGGACGATGGGGCTCCTGTGATGTCCCTCTGGGGCTCTGTGCTCATCTTTTCTGAGTGGGGAAAGGATTGGGCGGCCCAGCCCGCTGAGTTCGCAGAGTTCTGGAGCCTGCTCTGTCATCCACTGGCTGAATGACGTGGAATAAGCTACTTGCTCTGAGTCTCCGTCACTCCACCTATAGTGAGGGTCACCCGTTTAGCAGACAGTCACAGAGCATGCACCACGTGCCAGTGGGAACACAGCTGAGCAAATGGAGTTCCTTTCTCCTGAGCTGTGGGGTGGGTGCTGGAATAGACCTGTGCCCAGGGTGCTGTGGGTCGAAGAGAGGCTAGCCCTCGGGACTGCTTGCACTGGGTTCAGCTGGATCCCAAAAGCACACAGCAAACCCGGGAGGCATCTACCTGGCAGAGGTCCTGGCAAGAGAGGGCAACAAGATGGGCCTTGAAGGTTTGGGACAAGGACCTGCCAGTCATCAGCGGTCATTCGGTTGCCACTGGATGGAGGGGCTGCAGCCCCTGACCCTGGAGGCTGGGCTAGTGATCCAAGATGGAGTGAAGCAGTGGGACCCATGGGGCAGGACGAGTGAAAGTGACACGGGTGGACAGGTGAGGTGGGGGAGCGAGGGAGAGGAGGGCGCCCAGGGCAGTGTCAGGTTTCCGGCCTGGGTGACCTGATGGTGGAGCGAGATGGGGTGAGGTGGGGAGCGAGGGAGAGGAGGGCGCCCAGGGCAGTGCCAGGTTCCTGGCCTGGGTGGCCTGATGGTGGAGCGAGATGGGGTGAATAGGGGAGGGGAGGCTGGGGAGATGATGAGCTCTGCCATCCTCCAGGCTTTTTTGGGTGACACTTACTTTGTGAACCACAAAGGGCTAGGTCCCGGTGCCGGGCCAGGCAGAGCAGAACAAGGTTTTTGATCAGCCCTCCTCCCTGTTCCTTCTCCCTGTGTGGGGTTGGATATGCCCCCTAAAATTCACATCCTTCCCAGAACCTCAGAAAGTGACCATATTTGGAAAGAGGTTTTGCAGATGTAATCAAGTTAAGATGAGGTCGTCCTGGAGTAGGGTGTCCAATATGACTGGTGTCCTTTTAAGAAGAGGAGAGGCACAGAGAAGAGAGGAGACCGCCATGTGACAGTGGACACAGGGATCACCCGGGGCTGCTGGTTACACCAGCAGCAAAGAGAGCGGTGTGGAACAGGTTCCTCCCTAGAGCCTTCAGAGAAGCCAGCCCTGCCGACACCTTGATTTCAGACTTTTGGCCTCCAGAACTGTGAGTACATTTCTGTGGTTTAAAGCCGCTGGCCACGGGACTCTGTGACAGCAGCCCCAGGACACTGACACACCCTCTGTCTCTCCTTCCTCAGCCAAGCCTCACCTTCCTTGTGGAATTCCACCTCCTTCTCCCCGCCACCATGATCAAAGTCCTAAATCTCCTTACTTGAGGGAGGACTGAGGCTGGCCGGGTTCTTCTAATTAGTCTCACCCCCGGCCAGGCCTCATTAGATTTCCATCGCGTTCTCTCCAGCAGGTCAGTGTGAATAGTCTCCCTCTGGTCAGGACGATGGGAAATACCACCTTCAGCCTCGATGCTCTGTTGTTCTCAAATCCTGCCAGCTCTTCCTTCCGTGGTCGGGGTGTGCAGCCATAGAAAGTCGAGTTCAGTTATTCATTCACATATTCAGCACATGTTTTCTTCCGTAGTTCATTGAAAACTTTCAGGGATTTTCGAAGTCCTTTTATTCTCTGTTTTCCCTTTTATTATTAATAAAATCCTTTTATTCTGTTTTCAGCCGAATGCCAGAGCAGCAGAACGGAACAGTGTCTTGCTTCCTGTTTTGCCTCTCCTGCTGCCTCCCTGCTTCCTGTCTGCACAGGCAGGTTCCACATTAAAGAACGTTTATTAGGCACCACCATGTGTCAGGTTTTAAGTTATAATAGTAACAATATGTTTATTGAATGAGTGCCTATTAATTGCCAGGCATTATGCTAAGGGCTTTCTGTGTTGTCTCATTTTAATCCTTCACAAAGACCCTATGAAGTAGGTATTATTAACCTCATTATATAGATGAGGAAACTGAGGCCAACATACATCAGAGACCTACCTAAGGAAAGATAGCTGATAAGTAATTGTTTCTGACCGAAACTAACCCAGGTCCAAACCTGGTGTACTACCCCCACGTGGCAGCGATGCTGGGTTTGCATCACTGGCCCGAGGGCTGACCACTGTGGCCTGTGGACGACGTTATGGGCAGGGAGGGTGGCGGACAGGCATCTAGCCCCAGTTTTATCTCCCTCTAGGAGGACGCTGGTAAAAATCTTTCAACTGCCACGTGGGAGTCCTTGGGGAGAATAGTAGTTAAGGAGTTGTGAGTTATTAGTAACATTTATAATAATGAAAAGAGGATCATTATTATAACAATGAGAGGTGCCATGAACGAGTGTTAATTGCAATAATTACTAATTTATTGGGAAATTAAAAGATGGTTCAAGGTTTGTAAATCAGGGAGGAATGAGAAGGGTGGGTGTGTGAGTAAAATGTGGGAGGTTGGAGGTTCTGGAGATCTGCCTGGCGGTGGTCAGAGAAGAATTGCAAGACAATTGCTTACCCAAGGATATTCCCCCTAGGATAACTGCTGATGTATCAGATCTCCTAAAAACGAAAAAAAAAAAAGACACCCTGGACCCTAGGATCATTCTGTCCAGGCTAAGATGGCAGCTGTTTAGACAACAACCCTGCGACACAGCTAAACCCAGGAGCAGATGAGGGGTGGGGGTGGAGGGACGTTGTCCCTTCGCTGCCTTATTCCCAGGACTTAGCAGAGCGCCCACACAGGGTGGGTGCTTATAGAATTTGTGGTGATTGTTATTTTTGGTAGTTGTGTCGTCATAAATGAACACCAAGTCTGGGGATTTCATTACCCAACCAACCACTGGCTTGGCCCCCACTCCTCTTAAGGCAAGACCAGTGAAGGTTTTGGTGTGTGTACACTAGCAGGTGTGTATGTGTGTGCACGTATATTTATTTGTATACCTCTGTGTTCCAACTGGGATTCAACTCTGCACTAAGTAAACTGGTTAAAAATTGGAAAGCATTGTTAACTTGGGGTTTGTCATTCAATTTCCAACTTGAAATCATGCATTAGGAAAGATTCGAGGTGTAAAATCTGACAGATGCTTTCTTATTTGTGAATGTGAAGGTTATGGCCTCTGCCCACCCCAGCTCGAAAAGATATAAGGATGGATCAAGAACAAGAGACAGGAAGCGATGAGGAAAATGTGCAGTGCCAAACAGCCCCTTATCTGGGTGTCATTAATACAAGGTCCTCGCTAACCAACCCCACATCTACTGAATCCTAGCAGCTGCAGGATCGAACTTGACCAGCTCAAGAAGCAGCAAACCTGGGCCTGGGGGAAGCATCCCCCAGGCCTAGATCCTAGATATCCTGGATCCTAGACATCACAGGAAAAGAGTACAGTGGGCATGAGAGCAAGCCCCAGAGAACCACCCTCCGTCACTCTAAATGGCGAGTGCCCACTTCTCCCTCTGCCTGTACCACCCATGTCTGGACATGTGCTTTCCAGCAGCCCAGGGCTTAACGAGCGCTGCTGGGAAGAACCACCAGTGGCTACTGAACCAGGGCTCTCTTCCCACTTCTTTGTAAGGGAGGCTCGTGTGTGAGATGAGGCAAGACCCTAAACCTCCATCGGGTATCTCTGGGTAAAAATAAAGGCTGAGTTTTCAAATACAACATTTAAAAGTTAATCATCCCAGGCTCTCATATTCAGAATCCAAGTCAAGTGAGCAAAATATTAGTATCAAAAAAAGAGTCAGTTTGTCCAAATTAGTTCACTGGCCAGTGGAGGCTTCCTGACGACGGGTCACGGGAAACATAATGGGGAAGGCAAGGCGGCTGCAAGGTGTGTGCTTTACAAAGGTGACCTCAGCTTTACCTGGGGGCACGGCAGAGTGAGTGGTCAGTGCGTGGACTTCAGAGCCGCCCACCTGAGGGTGGTTGTGGCACCTGTGTGCCTCAGTTTCCCTCACTGCACAATGAGGGCAGGAACAGTACTTACCTCACGGAGCTGTTGGGAGAATTGTGCTTTTAAACCTCTGTCCTTGGCATTTGGTGCATGTAGTGGGTCGAGTTGTGTCCCCAGAAAGATACGTGCCAGTCCTAGTCCCCGGCACCTGTGGGGACTTATTTGAAAGCAGGGTCTTTGCAGATGTGACCAAGTTAAGTGAGGTCATCCTGGATTAGGGTGGGCCCTAGTGCAACGACTGGTGTCCTTATAAGAGAGGGAAATTTGGAGATGGAGAGAGGGCCATGTGAAGATGGAGGCAGAGATTGGATGCACCTGGAAGCCAAGGATCGCCAAGGACTCCTGGGGACACCAGATGCCAAGAGAGAAGCATGGGACGGATTCTGCCTCAGAGGTTCCAGAAGGAACCAACCCTGCCGACCTTTATCTCAGACCCATGCAGGCAGGGCAGGAGGCCTGTGCTCAGGGAACCCATGGTGTCCCCCAAGCCTTCCTCCTAAAAAGAGCTTGAAAAGGAAACATGACACCTGGGAGTTCTGCGTGTGCACCTACATTCAGATCCGGGGTCATGGAGGGGTGATGTCACCGCCAGAGCTTTTGCCATTTGAGTTGCAAAATAAGTAATGTCAATCCCACAATAATCAATTCCACAAGAAGTTGGAATGAAAAGCCGCTGGGTTAGGTTTTCTTTCGTGAGGCCCCCAGGTGGGCTGATCAAGTCCCCGAGGAGATTCGTCTTGGTAGCGTCCATGCCCTCAGCTTGTGCAGAGCAGCAGGCAGAGACCCTGCCGGATCTCTGGGCCCTGAGCCCTAGGAGCCCCCAATGGCTCCCTGCTGCCCCCAGGGCACTCCCTCGAGACACTCCCTGGTTGCCCCCAACTCCAGCCCCTGGGCACATGCCCAGCCCCTCCACTCCATCTGGGGCCTCCTTCAAATCCCCGTCATGGGCCCTATGGAATCCCATCGCCCCCTTTGCTCCCTCGGGATGCTCAGCCCGGCTCTCCACGCCACATCCTCTGCCCTGGTTTGCAGGGCTCACAGCCTGGCTCAAAGCCCCCTTCTTCTATGAAGCAGCCGGTCATTGCTCCCTCTGCACTCCTATAGCATTGATAGGTAGGTATGATATCCACGTAGTTGACTGATTGATGTTTCGATCCGTAAATATATACATATGTTCAGTGCCTACCGTGAGCTGAGTCAGGTGCTGTCCTGGGGGCTGGGGATACAGTTGCGAACAAGGGAAGCAAGTCCCTGGCTCCACAGAGCTGACTCCTGGGGCAAGAAACAGACGCACAGAACAGGTGGAGAGAGTGACGAGCACGTCTCAGCTCAGGTGCCATAACGAAGTACACAGGCTGGGGGGTGAACCACAGACGCTACGGCTCACAGTTCCCAGTGGGGCTGGATGTCCAAGATCAAGGTGCTGGAAAATTCCATTCCCATGAGCCCTCTCCCTGGCTTGCAGACGGCCACCTTCTCACCGTGTCCTCACACTCCTTGGTGCGCAAGGCGCATGGAGAGAACTCTCTCTCATCTTACTCCTATAAGGACAACAATCCTATCTGATTAGGACCCCATCCTACTCCCTCTATGGAGGTCGGAGGCTCTTTGAAGAGACAGTGTTGGAGCAGAGTCCTAGATGACGGAGGAAGGTAGCTGGGTAAAGAGTGGAGGCAGGGCATTACAGTTGGAGGAACAGCACGTGCAAAGTCCCTGGGGCAGGAACTGCAGGGAGGCCGGTGTGGCAGGAGGCAAGTGAGTGGGGTGAGAGGGATGTAGAGGGTGAAGTCAAAGAGGTCACCAAGCTTAAATCTCGTCAGGCCTGGCAGGCCCTGGTGGAAGACCTTGGATTTGATTCTAGAAGGATGGGAGGCTGTGCAGGGGGGAATGCCATGCTTAGGCTGGGGTGGAGAGAATCGGCTGTGAAGGATAGAGTCACAAGGAGCCCAGATGGACAGCCAAATGGTCCAGGAAAGGGAAGAGGAGACTAGGCTGGGCAGGAGGGGAGACCTGAATCCGGATGCAGTGTGGAGGTGGTGGATAGGGTGCTCGGGCAGCCCCCCAGGTCAGTCAGGGCAGAATCCTGGGGGTCTGCCCCCGGCCCTGGGATTTGTGGGTGCTTCAAAAGTGCAGCAAGGTGTGTACCTGCTCGCCCTCCTCTTGTGGGAGTCCCACTTTCATTTTCCAAACCGTTGATTCTCTGTGCAAACATTCTATTTAAATAGATCCCTCTACTACCTGCCCCGAATTCCTTATTCTCACCTGATGTTTTACAAGTTACAAAGCTCTTTCGCTAGCATTAGCTCTCAATAATCCTGTGGGGGGACATTTTGGTCAAGAAATAAAGGTTCATGGGGCCGGTCCGGTAGCATAGTGGTGAAGTTCGTGCATTCTTGCTTAGGAGGCCCAGAGTTCGCAGGTTCAGATCCCACTTGTGGACCTATGCACTGGTTATCAAGCCATGCTGTGGCAGGCGTCCCACATATAAAGTAGAGGAAGATGGGTATGGATGTTAGCCCAGGGCCAATCTTCCTCAGCAAAAAGAAAAAAAAGAAATGGAGGTTCAGAGAGGCTAAGTGACTTGGCCAAAACCACACAGTCAAAGGTGACGCAAGGGGACCTGATCCCGGCTCTGTTGTCTCCCTCACTGATAATCACCCCATCTCGCTGTTCCCTGACATAGCCCAGAGTGCAGGCCCCCACCTTGCCCCGCCTGACCATCACCTCTACTCTTCTCCCAGCGAAGAGCCATTCAGCCTCCAAGCCATCCCATGAAAGTGCTCTGCCATTGACACCCCCACCCCCCGCAAGGCTGCCGTTGTTAATGTTTCACTTTCATTTTGGTTTCTGTAATCTTGAATTTTTTTAATACTAATCATAATGACTATGTATTGAGTGCTTCTGTGTCCCTGTGTCGAGACAAGTGTTTGCTGAAGTGACTTATTTAATCATCACAGTAGTACTGCGAGCGAGACTGCCCTGACCCCCGTGCTATGGACAGTTTGTGTCCCCCAAAATTTGTATGTAGAAGCCCTAGCCCCCATTGTGACTATATTTCGAGATGGGGCCTTTAAGGAGGTAATTAAGGTTAAAAGAGGTCATAAGGGTGGGGCCCTGATCCCATAGGACTAGTGTCCCTACAAGAAGAGGAAGACCCCTCTCTTTCTGTCTCTCTCTGTCTCTGTCTCTGTCTTTCAATCTCTGTCTCTGTCTCTCTCCTGTCCCCCACCCCCAGCATGCACAGACGAAAGGCCATGAGAGGACACAGGGAGAAAGGGGCTGTCTCCAGCCAGGAAGAGAGGCCTCACCAGAAGTCCATGCTGACAGCACCTCGATCTAGGACCTCTGGCCTTCAGCACTGCGAGGAAATGAACTTCTATTGTTTAAGCGCCTGGCTGTGGTATTTTGTCAGGGCACCCTAGCCAACTAATCCACCTCAGTTTTGGACGAGGAAACTGAGGCACAGAGAGCCAGATGAGTCCTCCAAGGGTATTCAGTAGCTCGTGGAACCAGGGGCAAATCCCACAGCTTCCTCCGGCTCCTGTCTTCTCTTCTCACTAGATAAGAGAAAATGATGGAGGGAAAATGTCCCAAGGCCTCCATGATGCGCCCCAGGGCCCCCACACTCTCCCTTGAGCTCCTGGTGCCACTGCCCAGTTCTGGTGCGTCTGCCCGGCTGCCTGCGCCACCCCCCGGGTCCCTCTCCAATCGCCTGGCACCACATCCGATGCCTGTGGACTGGTACCTTCCCAGAGTGATGAACGCTTCCCTCTTCCCTCCTCTGGGCCCCACAGCAGTCGAGTTTGCTTTCCCTGCCTCTTGCCACCGTCATCCAGGTGCATGTCTGTCTGTCTGTCCCACCACAGAAGCTCCCTGGAGTCAAGGACAATCCTGCCCAGGTCTGTCCCAGGGAGCTCAGCCCAGGTCCCTGCACGTGACGCCCCTTGAACCTTGTTGGGTTGGACGGGGTCAGGGGCGTGGAGGAGTCCTGGCTGTGGGCACGTTTGCAGCACCAAGCGCCAAGCTGGCACCCGCATTTATAAATAGAGTCTGAGAGGCAAAAATACAGCCGAGAAGAACACGCGGCAGAGAGAATATAAACAGCTATTTTCCCTCGTTGGGGTGACCAACGGTGACTGATCTGAACTATGTCACTTGGCCACCTGGAAGCATGAGCCAAATTCCGCTGAAGCAATCTTCCCTGGGACCCGGCCCCAGCCACACCCAGGCCTGCTTCCGACTTCCTCTGCCCTCTGGGTCTTCTGGGGTCTTCTGGGGTAAATTAGTTTGGCAGGTGCCTCAGAATACAGTAGGCACTCAGTAAGTGATGATCCAGGGTTGACTGGGCAGAGCCCTGTTAGCAGAAGCAGAGAGGAGGGAGCCTGAACCTGCCCTCGGTCCTGCATCACCTGCCTGGTTCTGAGTCCCCTGCCCTGATGAGGCTTCCCACTTTCAAGCCAGAGAAAACCATCCATTGTGTCCAGAGTGTCAGGACTCCTCTCCCAGTCCCCTGCCCCCAAGTGCACACACACACGCACACACACACACACACACACACACACATCCTGACTCGAGGCAAAATCCAGTGGAGACAGATCCTGCCGATTTAATCCAATTAAACTCTCAAAGTTAAAAAAGACCTTCAAGTTCATTTTGGATGAAGAAAGGATAGTTCAGAGAACTTTGGTTACATCTCAAGTCGCTGGCAGGAGGAGGAACGTAGCCCCGACCCTGCTCTCTTTTCCCCAGACAGAGAGAGCAACTATGAGCACGCGTGCTCCCATGCCCTCCCCGCGCCCAAGGCAGACCTGAGCAATCAATCATAGCATTCCTCCTGGCTGAACCTGAACTTGGTCTGTAAGTTCTCTCAACACAGCTTCCCAGGCAGCCGCTACCAACAAATCAACTTGGATTGGTCCCACTCTCCTTCCCAGCTGTCCCCATGGGCACAGACTGTCCTTCCGGGACTGAGTGTCACTAATGCCAGCCACAGAGAGCCTGTGGGTCTCCACACAACATTGGAAACTTCAAGAGGGAACTGGCGCCAAGGGCCCTCTACCAATGGGAAGAAGGTCGGTTCTGTGACCTCACCGTCTCTCTTTGAGGGGTCCCCCAGAGCCGTGGCTGCTGCAGTGTTTGACCTTGATCCACAGTAAGAAATGAATTGTGCATAGAAACCCAGAACCCACAGACCTGTATGTACACACATGCAAGTGAATCAGAGTTCCATGGAAAAATTGCTATGCAGTTTAATGCTTTCTTAAACTATTTTTTATACGCTGGTCTCATCCACTAAATTGAGTTCATGCCCCACACCTGTGGCCTGAAACCACAGCTCTAAATGACCTCTCACATCTCTAGTGTCTCCATGATCCTGGGACTTTGATTTCTGTTCCCATGAAACCCCTCCATTTCCCCAAAGCTCTACCTTTAGTGATATGACAATGGGTGGTACAGAATTAACCAAATCAACCAGTGAATAGCTGACTGCTGTGTTGCCTCTGCCCCAATGAAGTGAATAAAAACCAGGGAGTATTAATCTTGGACAAAGTTTCAGCACCAGCTTGTCCAGTGATTCTCACCCGCTCCCCATAAGGTATCGATTCACTAGACCCAGGGCAGGGCCTGGCCAGTTAGACTTTGAAAATGTCCCAAGTGATTCTCACCCTCAACTTCTAATTGAGAACTAGTGATTTCATCTAGCTTCTTAATTTCTGAAACGGGGCAACTGAGGCAGAGAGGAGCAGCCGTTGGCCAATGATCCCAGGGATCCAGAGGCCAAGCCGGGCCACTCAAAGATCACAGTGTTGGACACAATGACGGAGGCTCTTGGGGACTTTCTCCCCCATTTTACAGCTGGAGGCTGAAGCTCAAGAAGTCGAGGTGGGGCCGGCCCCGTGGCTTAGCGGTTAAGTGCACGCTCCGCTGCTGGCGGCCCGGGTTCAGATCCCGGGCGCGCACCAATGCATCACTTCTCCCGCCATGCTGAGGCCGCGTCCCACACACGGCAACTAGAAGGATGTGCAGCTATGACATACAACTATCTACTGGGGCTTTGGGGGGATAAAGGAGGAGGATTGGCAATAGATGTTAGCTCAGGGCTGATCTCCCTCACAAAAAAAAAAAAGTAGGGGTGACCGCCTGATACTACACAGTCGATAGGAGGAGGTTTGGACGTGGCGCCATGGAGGGTTGAATGGTGGCCTCCTAAAAGATACGTCCACATCGTTAACTCCCAGAACCTGAGAAGGTGACCTTATTTGGAAAAAGAGTCTTTGCAGATGCAATTAAATTAAGGATCTCAAGATGAGAGCATCCTGGACTGTCCCATGACAAGTGTCATTATGAGAGACACCCAGACAGAAGGGGAGAAGGCCACACGACGACAGAGGCAGAGACTGGAGTGATGGAGCTACAAGCCAGGGAACTCCTGGGGCCCCCAGAAGCTGGATGAGGCAAAGAAGGATCCTCCCCTACAACTTTCAGGGGGAGCACATCCCTGCTAACACCTTGATGTCAGACTTCTGGCCTCCAGAACTGGGAGAGAATAAATTTCTGTTGTTTTAAGCCTCCTAGTTTCTGGTAATTTATTAAGGGCAGCCCCAGTACATCCTCGGAGCGAGAATTCAGGTGTCAATGGAATTCGGGTGTTATAATGGAATTCGGGTGTTATAACAGAATTCGAGTGTTATAGTGGAATTCAGATGTTATAATGGAATTCGAGTGTTATAATGGCATTCGGGCACTATGATGGGAACCTCATCTATTGGACTCCTTCACGTGCAGGTGCTGTACTAAGGGATTCACACTTGATGTCCCTGATGAGGACACTAAGCCAGGCAGATACAACTATTATCCCCACGGTTCACAAAAGTCGAACACTTCGCCCAAGGCCGACAGCTAGTGTGTGTGCAGCCGCGACTTGAAATGCACACTCCCTCCCACCTCACTTCCTCTCTGGGTCTCCAAGACAGGCGGGGGGCGGGGCAGGTCTTTTTCAGGAGGAGGAGGGTCTTATGACGCTCGGTTCCCGCCTCGTGTGCAACTATTGCTAAACGTGACGTGAGAGCCAGACTCTGAGATTTGTGCTCAAAACCTGCGGAGTAGCCGCCCAAGCACGAGATGGAGCATTTTAACAGGAGAATCGCCGGCCCCGTGGCTTAGTGGTTAAGTGCGTGCGCTCTGCTGCCGGCGGCCCGGGTTCGGATCCCCGGTGCGCACTGAGGCACCACTCCTCCAGCCATGCTGAGGCCGCGTCCCACATACAGCAACTAGAAGGATGTGCAGCTATGACAGACAACTATGTACTGGGGCTTTGGGGGAAAAATAAATAAATAAAATCTTTAAAAAAAAAAAAAAAAAAGGCCGGCCCCGTGGCTTGGTGGTTAAGTGCGCGCGCTCCGATGCTGGTGGCCCGGGTTCGGATCCCGGGCGCGCACCGAGGCACCACTTCTCCGTCCATCCTGAGGCCGAGTCCCACATGCAGCAACTAGAAGGATGTGCAGCTATGACATGCAACTGTCTACTGGGGCTTTGGGGGGAAAAAATAAATAAATAAAATCTTTAAAAAAAAAACAAAAACAGGAGAATCGGATGGCGGGGTGCCTGCTTTTTCCCTCACTCAAGACGAGCGGGCGTGGATGTGGTCTGGGCGCTATATTTAGTAGAGAGGGAGGAACTTTTGTTTATTTAAAGAAACGAGAGCAGAGATGTTCGGTAGTTCTTAAGTTATTTCAAGTCCTCTCTTCTACCTAATATTCTCTGTATGACATCGGATACGTGACGACACGTCTCCAGAGAAGAGAGGAACCGTAATGTGGAAGTCAGTCCACCTTACAGCGACCCAAGGAAAACAGCTGTGCGGAGGAGTTGATACACAGCATGACTTGGCGACGGGCTTCCAGGCAGAGGCACGTGATAAAGATGGAAGAATCACAAAAGGAATCCCAGGGTTGAAGGGCTGCAGCGTGGAACCAGATCTTCAGGGCGTCCTCACCTCTAACTCATCCAGAGGGAAGGGGAGCCCTCCGGCCCCCAGGCGAGAGCGCCTGGGACGCCGTGCTTTTAGACTTTAAGAAATGCTTTAACATCCTTTCTCATTCAGCTCACAAAAAAGTCCAGTGCGGAGACGAGGAAGTATTATTTATATTTTACAGGAAAAAAATCCCACTGAGATTCCAGTTAAGTGTGATTTACCCAAAGTCTGATTCCAAATGGATGATGGTGGGATGTGGAGTGTGGATTAGACACGAGGTCTAGGAGCAGCAAGTCCCTGCCAGCAACTGTCAGCTGAGCGCCCACTGACTGTGATGCCGTCATGTTCTCAAGGCTTCAAAACTTTCATTCCCACCGAAGCAGATTCCCCGTAGACGCAGCTTCCCACAGGAAATCGTGCTTTCTTCATGTCCCCATGGGTTTGCCCACCGAGGCAGGTACCACCAGAGTAGCTGGTGGTACAGACTGTCCACCCCTTTAATATTTCCTCTCGCCACGCACTGACTGTGGGACTCAGTCTCCCCATTGGGAATAGAGGGACGAGATGATCTGAAGGATCCTGAAAAGTCACCCAGCTTTTCAGCAGATCTGCCCCGAGAGCCTTGGTTCTGCACGTGGGAGACGCGGACAGCACGGCCCCGCGTTCAAAGACCGTACGTGTAAAGGGGTGGACGTTATGCCTCGTGAGGTTTTCAGAAATGAAGGCAGCGTCCCTCACGGACCCTCTCCCAGTGACGTCTGACTTCTCTTTTCTTACCCCATTTTAGTGGTTATGTTAGATTTGCTTTATTAAAGGTCACCTTGACTCCGTTTTGTAAGTTGGCTAGGTATAATTCCAAATGCATGCATGGAAGGGGGAAGGGAAGGAGGGAGGGAAGTGGGGAAGCAGAGAAAGAAAGAGGGGAGGGCATGGGTAAGGCAGCCCCACGATGCTGTCAGAGAACCTTCACGCTCACGCCACATGTCGCCTTTGCAAACATCAACCAAAATGGCTAACTGAGCACTGACTGTCTGCCAGGTTCTGAGCCGGGGGCTTTGATTTCATCCTCTCTCCCCACAGCCATCCCACCAGGTCGGTGTTCTTATCCCCACTTTACAGATGATGAACCTGAGGCTTCAAGAAGTCATTGGCCAAGGTCACAGAGCAGCACGTGGTAGGGTCAGGACCGCAGCCTGGAGTTGTGGAGAAGGTGCCGCCTTCAGAGGCTTAGCTGTGCGGGGGGCAAGGACTTGGTGAAGTGCTGTGCCCAGTGGGTCATGTGAACCCAACACATGGGCCCAAACCCAGGATCAGACCAGCTGGACTGGTCTTGGGACTTGGTTAACTGACTGGCTATCTGTCCCCTCCGTCCTCATCTCTGAAGGGGGATGATAATTCCTGTCCCTCCCACCCACAGACTACAGTGAGGGTTGAAATGAAAATGCTGTGGAAACCAAGAAATCCTGAGACAGCAGTGACCTTATTTTCGCTAGAAGCTCTTAATACTTCTGTAAAGGGGGGAGTCTGGGATTATTGTATCCTTCTTTCTGCCAAGAATGCTGAGACCCTGGGACATTGGCACTTCCTCAAAGTGAGCTGATGGGGGAGCTGGGGCTGCGGTCTGGCCTCCTGGGCCCCCACCCGTGTTCTCGCCCTTGGACTCACATGGATCCGGGACTGCACACCAGCCTTCCCCCGATAAGGTGGCTGAATCTGGGCAAGTTACTTAACCTTCGAGACCCAGTGCCCACTTCCACAAAATGAAATTAAGTGTGCAGTGGGTCTGGTGCGTAAAAGGGACTCATTAAAATGTTGGCTCCTCCTTTGGAGGAGGAAGGGGCTGCTGAACACAATGGCAATTCAAGGTCTAGGGTAGACACTGAATTCACTTCCTGATGCCTTGTAAGGGACAAGAGAGAAGAGCAATGAGCTAGAGTCAGGTCAGCTTAAGGCAGCAGCGGGCCAGGCGTTCCTGAGTCCTTGCCCTAAGAGCAGCTCCGTGTTCACGGGCTTTTGTAAGGACTTTCTCCTTACCAACCCCCTGCAGGATCTCACCTGAGCAGACATTGTGCTTCTCCCCTGGTACCCGGGGAGCCGAGTCTCTGACCTGCCCAGGATCATACAGGAGCTGAGCCAGGAACCTCCTTTGCCAGGCTCCAAGCCCGGGACCCTTTCTGCTCGGCCCGTAGAAGAAAAGGCGTTCATTCTGGAAAGTCAGTTCTCCTGTCCACATTCTGCAAATTTCCCAAATGGAAAAGACTGTTTCGATCACATCCAGTCCCTCTCCAGCCACAGCGCACAGCCATCGTCGAGTCTGAGGCTGCTTGGAAGAACATTTCTCAACCGGTGCACACCAGCCCCTGCTCCAGGCCCTCCAGTGCATAGCCTTGGTCTTGGGCAACATTTAGATGCTGTTTTCCTTGTCGGCCACAGATGCTTGTTACACCAGCAACTGGCCTGGCGGCTCATCCTGGGTCTCCTTGACCTGGTGCAGTGTGAAAGCAGAGGAGAACGCTCCGGTTTGCCAGGGAGATCCGTTTCCCTTGGGAACGACGTTTGCATCCAGGCCTCCTGTCCTCTTCCATCACCTCCAGGGGAGGAAGCAGCCAGTCCCCACGTTCTGTCCAGGTGGGCCAAGTGCTCAAGCCCCGCCTGGGGAGCTGGAACATGCGTGGAGGGCTGCCTGTGCACCTCTGCTGGTTTGATTCTCATGTTGACCCCGCAAGGGCAGCAGAGTCAGAAGGACCTGTGGTCCTTGCTCTCCAGCTGAGAACACTGACGCTCGAGGTGAAAGCGTTTGCCAAGGTCCCAGCAGGTAAGAAGCGCAGGGTTGAACCACATCCAACTTCTGCCGACTCAAGGCCACGTGTACCTCCCACCATGGGACACGGCTGGGGCACGTGGGACTCCCCCCAAGCCTGGACTCTCTCCTGTCCCTGCACCCATCTTGCTGGGTGACTTTAGACACACTCTTCTCCTTCTCCCCAACTCAGGCTCCTCATCTGTAAAACGAAGGGGGTCTTGGCCAATACCAGGGATCACCCCTCTCCTTGGCCACGGCCACCCCTGCCTCACTTTCCCAGGTCAACCTTCTTGAATTTCCCCAAACCCATCTACTCCGCTAACCTGCTTGCTGGTCCCCTACCCAGCCCCACAGGCCAGCCATATTTCTCTCCCTGGCTGGCTAATGACGGAGAAATGGAGCTTGGGACCAGACAAGGGACACACTGCGCTGGCCCAGGGTAGACACACAGTAAGTATTTTTGAATGAAAAAGAGAAGCGAGAGGCCGGCCCGGTGGCACAGCAGTTAAGTTCTCATGTTCTGCTTTGGTGGCCTGGGGTTTGCCAGTTCGGATCCTGGGTGCGGACCTACTCACTGCACATCAACACATGCTGTGGTGACACCCCACATAGAAGAACCAGAAGGACCTACAACTAGGATATACAGCTATGTACTGGGGCTTTGGGGAGAAAAAAGAAAAGAGGAAGATTGGCAACAGATGTTAGCTTAGGACCAATCTTCCTAAAAAACAAAAGATGAAAACACGGTAAAAAAAAAGGGAAGCGAGACACCAGCCACCCAGGCTGTCCTCCAGGACCAAGGAGGGTGGCGAGGCCTCAGTCCTTCTGAGTCTCTGACGACCGGCTGCAGTGGCCAGATGTGGTTCTGCCGACCCAGGTGAAGAGATGGCTTGTCCCGTGGCATCTGGGGGGCTCTCACCCCGTACGGTCTGCAAGAGGCTCTGGTCACACAGAGCTCTGGCGGGAGGAGCAGCGTCACCTGCCGGAAACGACACGTGCACTGTCCCGACCCACTGAACAGTTCTTCCTGGCTGGGCTCCCTAAAACGAGGTTCTCTGTGACGCTGGGGACACAATTTCTCCCCCTGAGACTTGTCTTTGACCGAGGCCCATTTGGATCCTTTCTCCCCTGACACCTCTCCCTCGTGGCCCGATCCTGAGATGGGAATGGAACATGTAGCAGGTAAGGTTATCCTTCAGTTCAACGTGTTCTGCCCTCAGGACCCCTCCGAGGGCTTGGGCATCAGCAGGTCTTTTTTGCAGGCCTCCTACATGCCAGCCCTATAGAAGGAGAAATCCAGTTCCCTGCCTGCGGGGCTTAACCCCTCTACTGAGTGGACTAGGGTCCCTCCAAAATGCATGTCCACCTGGAAACTGTGAATGTGACCTCAGTAGGAAATAGGGTCTTTGCCGATGCAATCAAGATGAGGTCATACGGGATTAGGGCCCACCCTAATCCAATGACTGGTGTCCGGATAAGAAGAAATCTGGACACAGACACACACAGAGGTAAGGTGGCCGTGTGACAATGGAGGCAGAGACTAGAGAGATGCTGCCACAAGCAGAGGAATGCCACGAATAGCTGGCAGCCATCAGAAGCTGGAAGAGACCCGGCAGCACTCTTCCCTAGAGCCTTCGGTGGGAGCATGGTCCTGCCGCCTCCTCGATTTTGGACTTTCAGCCTCCAGAACGGTGAGAGGCTACATTTCTGTTGTTTGAAGCCACCGGGTTTGTGGTAATTTGTTACAGCAGTTCCAGGAAACTAGTCCACCCCTGTAGGGGAGAGAAGGCCACAGGGCAGGGAAAGGTGGCGCGTGACTCAAATGGCGGTGAAATAAGACGAACCCGTGCCTTTTACAAGGCCTTTCCTCTTTGACTTGGAGTCCTCGTAGTCATCTGCAAGGTGGACTAGATGAGGATTGTCACCCCATTTTCAGATGGGGAAACTGAGGTGAACAGACTGCTCCAAAGTCAACAGCTGGGCAACGGCAAAGCCCAGATTCAAACTGGGCTCTTCTGTATCTGGGGACAAACGGCCTTGTTTGGGCTTGGCATTTCGTTTCGCTTTCCAATCTGCACCGCTGGGGAGATGTCCCTTTCAGGCACTTTGCTCCTCGATTGCTGGCGCGATCATTGCTCGTCTCCCCCCACAGCACCATGACCAGAATCACTCTGTAGGGGATAATGTGGATTTTTGGTCCCTGAATCGGGAGTCTAACAGACCCAGGCAACTCTCACTGTGAACATTCCCGAATTAGAGCTCAGCACGTGCTCACAGCAGACATAATCCCACCTGGTCGGGTCTTGCAGATGGGTTTTGCAAAAGTCATAGCCAAACAATTCTCTCTGGCCTGTTATGTCTTCATTTGCTCCATTCACCTCAGTAAACACCTGGTCCCTGACTCGCCCACCAACTCAGGCTGGCCCAACTTTTCAGTTTGGTTCAGCACGTTTCCTGAATTCCGTGTGCACGGAGCCTGCTGCCACGTTCTTTGGGGGAGAAGGGGACAGGCCAGGTGTCGGGATAGAGCTCTCGGTCTAGAAGGAGGGCGGAGGGGCCCGGGGATTCCTGCAGGGCAAGGCAGGGAGTGAAGTGTGTCCGAGACCAGGGCACATGCGAAGGGCAGCAGCGTCTGTAGGGGATGTCAGGGAAGGATGCCCAGAGGAAGTGGGTTCCTGCCGGATCCAGATGCGAGCAGCAGCTCCCACCTAGGGTTGATGCTGGGGCAGAATGGTGAGGGCGCAGGTTGTCCCATCAGGGTGCCGTGGGGCCACATCTTTATTGTCCACCTCCATCTCCCTCTCCCCCGACTCCTGCTGGCTTCTTCTCATTCCTATGATGTCCCCTTACTACAGCCACTCTTCAGGCCTGGGATCCCAGCAGCCTGGGCCCCGGGGAACTACACAACCCCCCCACATACAGACTCCCTGCTGCTTCTCAGGCTCCTAGACACCAAGGTTCTTCCGGACCAGAGCCCCCTTTCCTCCTTCCGCTGCACTCTCCCTAGGGGATCCCATCCATAGCCAAGCCTTCAACTACCCGCCACAGGCCAACAGCCCTCCAGTCACCAGATACCCCGCTGGCAACTTGGTGTCTCTGTTTGGATGTCCTACGGAGCGTCAAGGCCAGTACATCCAAAAATAACCTCTTTTTCCTTTGTGTTAGTTCTACGGTGACAGTGTCCCATTGGGGGGGGTGACAGCATTCCATTGTCTCAGGACAGAGTTCCATTAGCAGGTGACAGCATTCCATTGGCAGGTGACAGTGTTCCATTGGTGGGTGATAGTGGTCCATTGCTATAGATGACAGCGTTCCATTAGTGGATGACAGCATTCCATTGGTAGGTGACAGTGTTCCATTGGCAGATGACAGCATTCCATTGGCAGGTGACAGCATTCTATTGACAGGTGACAGCATTCTACTGGTGATGGTGGGAGTGCAGAGTGGTGGGAAGAGTGACCATAGAGAAGTGACCCAGCTCTCTGGCCTTGGACATGAGGATGGTGATGCCTCCTTATCTGGGTGATGATGGGCTGGGTGGTGATGCCTTCACAGGGGAGGGTCGTCGGGGCTAAAAGAAATTTCTGCTGCCTGGCCTGTCTACAACACAGTGGACTCCTATGTGAGTGATACGGCCAGGGGCCCAGCTGACGGGGGCATATGGGCTATGACATACCCAGCCACGGGGCCCCGGAAGCTCCACTGAGTGTTGAGACAACACCTGGGCCAGCAGCTTGAACTCCCCAATTATAGAAGAGTCGGAGTGGAGCCTGTCAGGTGTGCACCTGTGCAGGGAGCGCTGGGGCAGGCATGACCTGCAGAAGCTTCTCCTAAAAGGTCTTCTCTTCTCCTCTTTTCTTTTTTTTTGGGGGGGGAGGAAGATCAGCCCTAAGCTAACATCCGATGCCAATCATCTTCTTTTTTTGCTGAGGAAGACCGGCCTTGAGCTAACATCTATTACCAATCCTCCTCCTTTTTTTTTTTCCCCCTTTCTCTCTCCAAAGCCCCAGTAGATAGTTGTATGTCATAGTTGCACATCCTTCTAGTTGCTGTATGTGGGACGCGGCCTCAGCATGGCTGGACAAGCAGTGCGTCGGTGCGCGCCCGGGATCCGAACCCGGGCTGCCAGTAGCCGAGCACACGCACTTAACCGCTAAGCCACAGGGCCAGCCACAACCCTTCTTCCTTCTAGTCTCTGCTTGTGGTCTTCCCGGTCTTAAGTGACCTCCTTGCCCCTGCTCATGTCTAACTCTCTACCATCCTTGAGGTTGCAACTGTCCCCCTACACCCCCACCCCTCCCACCTGCCCCCTGCTTCCTCAATCTCCCTCCTGCCAGGCTCACTGGGCTCCACATCTAACTCTTCTCTCCTTAACTGCCTTCTCTCCCCTCCCCCTGGTTAGAAACTTCCAGCAGAATAAACACCATGAAGCCAACCTGCACGGGCTGGGCGTCTCTCCTGGACCCCCATGTCCCCACCAGGTCTCGATAACGTGCCTGTGTGCCCAGGCTCACCCTTTCCTCCAGCTTTCGCCTGAGTTGGAAGTGGTTGGTTGTTCTCAACTCCCCCCACATCACCCCCTAGTTCCACGCCTCAGACCCCCATCTGGTACCGCCTCAGAGATGCTTCTGAATCTGTCCCTTCCCCGAGGCCCAGCACCTAGGCCTCCAACAGGTGCCACCCTGATCATTAGTTGCCCACAATGCCAGGCTTGTAGGGCTCTGATCCGTCTTCCTACTGAAGCCAAGTTGTCTTCCTAGAACAGGCTCTGGGGTGACCTCCCTTGGTCCCCACTGCCTGTGGCCTCACCCCCAGACTAGCACAAAGGATCTTTCTCTCTGCCCCTGACAAGCCTCTCCTCACACAACCCTCCCCCCAACAAGCCGCCTGGCCTCCTCTGGGAGTCCCCACTCACTTTCGCACCCTGGCACCAGACAAGCTTCCCTTTCCCTGGAGTTCCCTTTCCCGCCGCCTCCCACCTGGCAGGCCCCAGGCCATCCTGTCACATCCCGTCTGTGTCTCCTCTGCTTTGGGGCAATGTCCCACACTCCCTGGGCAGTTCTGACACTTCTCTGGGCTCATATCCCCGCTGCCCAATTCTCTGGGCAGGCGACCCCTTGCCGGGGGGAGCTCCTCCGGGAGGGACTGCAGTTCCCCGGCTGCGATCCTTCCAGGCGCTCACTTCCGGGGCAGCACAGAGCAGGAGCTCAGCGCACAATGGTGAAACGAAAAGACCTGCAAAGACGGCGTGTAAATAATTTTTAATAAGTTGAAGCACATTAAAAATGCATTAGGAAAGCTGACTATTTAAAGGAATTCCCCAGGGAATCATTCTTTAAAAACGAGCCTCGGGGCCGGCCTGGTGGCTTAGCGGTTAAGTGCGTGCGCCCGCTACTGGCGGTCCGGGTTCGGATCCCGGGCGCACACCGATGCACTGCTTCTCCGGCAATGCTGAGGCCGTGTCCCACATACAGCAACTAGAAGGATGTACAACTATGACACACAACTATCTACTGGGGCTTTGGGGAAAAAAAGGAGGAGGGTTGGCAATAGATGTTAGCTCAGAGCCGGTCTTCCTCAGCAAAAAAAGAGGAAGATTAGCACGAATGTTAGCTCAGGGCTGATCTCCTCACAAAAAAAAAAAAAATCGAGAGCCTCTTCTCAATGGGAATAATCACTCCCTAATTCACACCGTGCCCGTGTTTGAATCTTCATTGACAATATTGCCTCTCTTAATAAAAAGAACGTCTTACAAGGACATTCTGAGTTGCCAGAAACTTTATTCCCAGGGGCAGCAATAATGCCAATGAATGCTTAGGCCAGAAAATACAAGGAAATATTAACTAAAATTATGTCAAGTGTCCAAGAAACTGTGAAGTACATTTCTAGGCGTCTTTGCTGGAGGTAAGGAGTTGAGGCTGGGCCAGAACCAGCTCCATGATATGTAGGGCTTAGTGCAGAATGAAAATGCAGACCCCTGTTCAAAAATGATTAAGAATTTCAAGGCAGCAACAGCAGAGCGTTAAACCAAGCACGAGGCTTGGTTGAGCACTGGACATTTGTAGCTGCCCAGGTCTCACACCCATGAAGCTGGCCCTAGATGAGACCAGGGAGATATTTCGTAAGCTTTCCTTCAGGGCTCCGCAGAGGGGAGTCCTGGCTTAGCTGGGAGGCTGACTGTAGGGCAGGATTCTCTGGCTCTCAATGCTAGATTGTGGATGATGATGAATGTCAGTGGCTTTGAGATGAGAGTGGGGTCCTAGTGGACCCAAGTACTTGGGGAACATTTTGTGATGACTCTCAATTGATTCTCCAAAACCCAGCTTTAATGTCACCTCCCCTGGTGTGGCGTTGGCCACCCCTCCACAGCCCACCTTCAGAACCACGCATATCTGTCTTACCACACTTATTCGCTCACCTATGCCTGTTGGTCAGCACACCTATCTCGCCTACCATCCAGAGGGCTTCTGTAGAGGGCAGGGCCCCCGGCCCAATTCCCTCTGGGTCCTTGGCACTGGGCCTGGCACCCAGGAGGAGCTCAGGAAGTGGTCCCTGAGTGAACGGATGAATGAGCAAACGAAGGAATGAACAAAGCGTGTGAACGTGAGCACAGAAGGTGGGTTTTGAGCCAGACAAGGAGGAGGATGCGGCCCTCCAGGCAGGGGCACACCGTGGGTTGGGGGGTGTTCTCCAGCTCGTTTGAGGACATTGTGAAGGAAAGGGCCCATGGAAGCAGGGGAGAGTGGGGGCCAGGGAAGGGGGCAGGTTGGGGAGACCCTCTTCCTCGCACCCACCCCCACCCCCGGGCCTCCCCGCCTGCCCCTTTCTGAGCCAGTTTGGAATCCTTTCCACCCAACCTGGGGGCTCTGATCCCTGCACGCATGTTCTCTTTGCTCTTCTGAGCCCGACCGGTTTGCATTGCTTGCAGTGGAGCCCATCTCTGATGGCCCCCAACTCCCTTTCCATCCAACTCCTTTTCCATCCAACTCCTCTGACCCCAAGCGGCAGAGGGCTGGGAACTGGCTGTGGCATCTGTGCGCCTATTTGTAAACAATAAAGCATGAAGTTGAGAGGTTGTTACTGGTGAGGCCACATGTCCCAGAGGAGACAGGGTCGGTGCCTGCAGGGGCATCCTTCCCCACTTCAACCCGCCTGAGCCTTCCCCCCTGGAGGAGGGCAGACAAGGAAGGTAAGTCCTCTCTAAGGCTCCCTCAGGTCCTGAAGGGTGTGTCCCACCACCGGGAGCTTCCTCTGCAGGCAGATGTGACTTTCCAGCCAGGGTCCCAGAGCCCTTGTCCTCAGCAAGGACGGGGACATGGAACCCTGCCCTGTCTGCTCCCTGATGGAGGAGAATGGAGGAAAGGATGAGAGCTAGCCCATGGAGGAGCACAGAGCGCTGGCAGAGGGGTCTGCTCTGGGACTCGCCAGGCCCCCCGAATCAGTCTCAGGGGCAGGCAGGGGTGGGGGGCCTCTCTGAGCCCCATGTGCTCTCCACGTCCCAGCACCTGCCCCGACACACGAGGAGGTCAGGTGGGGACAGAGCAGACTGCCCTGGGGAGTTTTGTGACTCCCGCCACCTGACACTCACCTAGGAGATAAAATGGCCTGGACCAAGCTTGCCCAGAATCCTCAGACCGTTTGCCAGCCCAGGGCTGGAGCAGACTCTGGGGTAGGGCCCCAAAGGGGACTTGAGGCTCTGGGCTGCTCTGCCCGCCTCCTCTAAACAGCCCCTCTGCCAACACACTGGACGACAGACATGGGCTCAAAGGGGCTTGGGTGGGAGTGGGGTGCCCCCCCGGGGTGATGGGCAATTGGAAATTTCCTGCTAGGCCCCATGCAGCCTTCATGCTCTGAATAGCTACATCTTTTCAACTAGTAAGTGGGTGGGTGAGCCCAGGCTGCAGAAGGCAGGCAAGCCCCAGCACCCAGGCTCCCACAGCCTGCTTTGGGGGACCTGCCTGGACTCCTACCAGAGGGGGACAAGCGTGGGGGTGAGGCCTTAGTGGGTGAGGGGCAAACTCAACAAAAAAGTGCTGCCTGTTCGTCCACATCAGCTGGGCTGACCCCTGGGATGTCACTCGTGTGTTTCAGTGGTCCTGCTCTCCTCCGATCTCTTTCCATCACAGGCAATGACAATCAGGTGGCCACAGACCCCCCAGCAGGAGCTGAGAGGCCACCACTTGCCGAGAATGTGCTGGGAGCTGCTTTGCCGGCCCCTGACCCTAAAAAGCCCCCAACCAGCCATGGTTGCCATGCACCTCCCTCAAGCCCCACACCCACTGGGCCTCTCTCTCCTCCCATCCGCCTGCCCATCCCGTGGAATTCATGAAGATTCTGCACCCTCTCCTCACGAACCTCAGTAACCCATCTCCTCCCACAATCCCCCCAACTTTCCACATAAATGCTTGGGGCTGCATCCCCCTCCTCCCCACACGCCCTCCCTGGTTCCTCTCCCTGGGCACCTGAGAGCTCACTCCCGGATCCTCTATCACTTTCCTCCATCAGTTAACAAATCTGCCCCCATTCGCAACGAAGACTGCAGGAAAGAGCTTCAGGAAATTTGGTGCATACCCAGTAAAACCAAATAGACACATTTTAGGATCCTAGGGAAGAGCTTTTTTTTCACTTTCTACTACTTGTGTATGCTTAGCAGGAGAGCTGGTTTTTACTCCGTGTTGTCCTAGTGATCTTCCAGAATTGATCTTCATGTCTCTTCCAGTGTACTAGCTGAAACGTCTTCGCAGTGATAACATCTCGTGTTGCTATAATGCTTGACCATTTGTGGTCTTCTTGAACATTCATTATCTTGGCTGACCCGTACAATGACACTGTCTGGTGGGCGTTATTATTCCTAGTTGACAGGAGGAAACTGAGCCCCAGAGTCGGTACCTCTAAGGGTACATGACCCTTAGATCCTTAGGGATCAAATGGGGCCTCTGCCTCAGGGGCCTGCACTGCCTAGTGTCTCCCTCCACATTTTCTGAGTCCCCTCCCATGGCTGGGACTGAGTATGCCAGCAATGCCATCTGGCTAGGGCCCCCCAGTCCTGGACAGGGTCCCATGTGGGGTCTGGTCCCTGTTTTCCCCCTTCTGGGTGCTATCCAACCTTCCACCTGGCATATGGGGTTGACCAGATGTCCTGAGGTGTTCCAGGCCTGTGTCTGTGGTCATCCTGTGGTCCTATGGCCAGCACTTTGCTTTTTTGCAGGTTGACAGAAGGTACAGACGTGTTGGTTTGGGTGACTCTCATTGACGTTGGACGAAAGAGGAGTTGAGGACTGTGGGCTACTGACAGTCCACAGCTGACCCTTGGGCTTGAGCCATGTGTGGGGGGTCATGCCTTGGCTCTTGTCTGAGCATATTCCAGCCGGTGCCGTCTCTGGTCTACAGCACCCGAGGGTGGTGGGGGTGGTGGCTTTACCCATCCCCTCTGCAGACTCAGCACCACATGTCACAGGGTCCTCCAGAGGGCCACCCTATCTCCCCCAAGGGCTTTCCAGACCATTGCTCCACACACACACAGTTCCTTCCGATCAACGTCCTCTCCTGCCTCGGCTCAGTACGTTGACCTGTGCTCTTCCAGTGAGTCATGAGCCATGCTGACGAGGGACAGACCGTCCTGTGTGAACGGGACCCCTCTTCTTGTTCCACCCATGGCCCCTCTCTTGTCCTCACTGCTGGTGGCAGTGTGTGGGAGGCGGGGGTGCAGTGAACATTGAAAGAGATCACACCCGAACAATTCAGGAGAAGACATGGATGAACATATGTTGCTCCATGTCTATATTGTAGAATTCGGAGTGGCAAACTTAACGTGACCAGAAAACAGATTGTCACTCATCGTTTCGTGCACACTCTGGCAAGACTTCCATTGTGAGCATCAACGACAAAGCAGTGGCAGCCTCTGAGAGAATCGCTGGAAGCCAGGATCACGGGGAGTGGGGGGAGGATGGAAGATGCAGCATCGAGAGTCGTCGTGGGACCCGCATAAAGACGGCACCAGGGGACTGCTGAGGGAAGGAGGTCTACATTGTCTCAACGCAAACAGGTTCCCAAGAACCATGGCCTACGAGTAATCACAATATTGCCACCTTTTTCTTGCTGTAGGAGATACAAAATTATCCAGGAGCGGCACAGTTGACAATAAGGAACATGAAGAGATGGTTCCTGGACCTGTACAGGAAAAGAGCGTATCAGACACTGCAGAGAATCTTCGTGGGGACCAACTGGCAATTAATAAATAGGTCAGCAACTCCTCTCTACCCATTATTCTAAATCTTCATGGATAAACCACTATACCTCTCATCCGCCCGTGGATTTTTTAATGACATTGTTTCTATAGACAGGGGCCCTGCAAAAATATTCACCTGAGGCCCCATACACCCTGGGGGCCACCCTGCGCTGAGACCTGGGTGAGCTAGACGGCTCTCAGATGCTGACTGCCATCAGGCTGGGCCGCCCCTGTGGCCCATCAGGCTGAAGTCCAGTCAGAGTCCCTCAGTCTAATTCTATTCACGTCACCCCGCTTCTAAGGCGCTGCATTTGAAATGTATCCTCCCCACTAGAAGAAGCAGGATTTGCCTTTATTTGCTGACAACACCTTTTCCAACGGTGATTTGTTCCCGCTATGGGACATCCACTGTGTGAGATGAGGGTCACTACTCTGAGGAGCTGGTGCTCTGAAACCAGAAAGGAACCCAGTGCTTGTAGTGGAGGGCAGTAAGTGGTGGAAGTGTGTGCGGGGGAAACGGTAGGGTCCAGCAGCCTGGACCTGAGCAGGAAGAGAGGCGGCCAGAGTCTAGTCTCAGAGATATGGGGGGGCTTCCCGTGGCACGTGGCTGAGCTGAGTTTAGAAGGATGAACAGGGTGAGTGAGAGCAAGTGTGGGAGGCGTGAGCCACGGCTGAGATGGGGTAGACAGAATAATGGTCTCAAAGATCTCCACGTCCTAATCCCTGGAATCTGTGAATGTGACCTCACATGCAAAAGGCACTCTGCAGATGTGATTAAGTCAAGGACCTTGAGATGCAAAGATGATCCTGGATTATCCAGCTGGGCCCAATTTCATGGTGAGGGTCTTTATAAGATGGAGGCAGAGAGGAAGGGATGTGATGATGGAGGCAGAGATGGGAGTAATGCAGTTTGAAGATGGAGGAAGGGGCCACAAGGGATACAGGCAGCCACTAGAAGCTGAAAAAGACAAAGAGACAGATTCTCCCCAGAGCCCCCAAAGGAACCAGCCCTGTCAACCCTCATCTCTGCCCAGAGAGACTGATTTCAGACTTGACCTCCGGAACTGTAAGGGAATACATTCGTGTTGTTTAAGCCACTGTTTTTGATACTTTATTACAGCAGCCATAGGAAACTAATCCACAAGAGGACCCCCAGATCTGGGGTCGGGAGGGACCCAGGCTGTGTGGGCTCTCCCTGGTTTTCAGGGTCACTCCAGCAGCCCCTCACCTCTCGATCACCGGCCTCTGCCTTTGCAAATGGAAGAGACCCTTCCATCCCAAGGTGGCCCCTCCCTGGAATTCCAATGGGGAGCTGACCTGCTGCCCTCTCTATTGCAGATACGGAAAGTGTAGAAACATTTCCTGGCTCAGGTTCCTGTTTTCTTATCCTCTAACTCTGCCCAAGCGCTAACGCAAGGCTCTCCACCCCTGCCCAGTCCTTCTCACCACTGACCTGTCATCACCTAAAGGGCCCTTCTGCCTCCCGAGTGGGTCGCGGCTCAGTCCACACCCAGTATGACTGCCCGGAGTTAGCCACGTCTGCCCAAGACCGCTGACCCCAACCCCAAGGAGTCAGGGTCAACCACATAAGACCACCCTCACCTCTGACACCAGCTGCAAGTTCAGGGGTTCCCCAAACCACCCTCAGTTTTGATAAATCACCAGAAGGCCTCACAGAACTCACTGGAAGCTGTTATACACATGGTTATGGTTCACACAGGGAAAGGATACGGATTGAAACCGGCCAAAGGAAGAGGCGCATGGGACAGAGTCCAGGAAAGTTCCAAACTCAAAGCTTCCATTGTCCCCAGGACGTATTACCCTCCCAGCATCCATGTGTGACAATGCACATGGAGTGCTGCCAACCCGGGAAGCTCAACCAAGCTTCGGTGCTGAGAGTTTTTATTACATTACAAATCACGTGGGCTTCATTACACAGCCATGACCGATTGATCGAACTCAGTCTCCAGCACCCCCTGCCCGGCGGTTGGGCTGATGCCATGTGGTCTTAGGCGTCCCCCGTGAGTTGCCTCATTAGCATAAACTGCCAGGTGTGGTCTAATGGAAACCCCAGGGATAATGAAGACACTCCTCTCATTCCTGGGAATGCCTAGGATTTAGAGGCAATCTCCCAGGAGCCCAGGACAGAAGCTGGACCGCTCTCTGGACAAGGTCAAATTCTTTAGTACACAATGACCTTGGGCCACTCACTTAACCTCTCCAGGATGCAGTTTCCTCATCTATTCAGCAGGGATCATATCCAACCATCAGTATGGTCCTTCCAGTTCTAGAATTCCATCATTCCATATGCCATTGTTCCTGACGCCCTTTATTGAATCATAACTGAGACCTCAGAGCCGTCATTTTATCAGCACAGTGGAGTTATTTCCCCTCAAGGCATGAGGTGATGCTCGGGACATGGGGCTCGACTGCCATGCTCCTTCCGGCCCACCGTTCTCAGGGGACTGCCTGACTCTCTCCCTCTCAATGGGGCCAGTCATTAAAAGAGGAGGCAGCAACACTTAGGAACTCAGATGTTTCACTGTGTGCCTCCTTTTCCTGTCATTTATGAAAAGGATAACAACTAAGGGAGAGCCCTTCTGTAGCCACACTTCTTGGAGGCTTCTCTGGGGAATTGCTTGATGGTTCTTTCTGTGCTTCCTGATTTCACACCATCTTATTTATAACAAAAAGCTTTCTTCTTAAAAAAAGGTTTTGATGAGACAACTGTCAATTTAAAAAATTTAATCAATGCATATCTTAGTTATACCCTGTTA